>NC_138771.1:99033746-99633746 GCF_965119305.1 Pelophylax lessonae | reverse complement strand
TCTCCAATACAGTTAACCCCTTCCCTGCCAGTATCATTTTTACAGTAACAGTGCATATGTATAGCACTGATTACTGCAGTAATGTCACTGGTAACCCCAAAAGTGTCAAAAATGTCAGTCAAGGGTCCGATCTGTCTGCCGCAATGTCGCAGTCCCACAAAAAAATCGCAGATCGCCGCCATTACTAGTTTAAAAAAAAAACAATAAAAATGACATAAATTTCCCATAGTTAGTAGCTGGAATAACTTTTGCGTAAACCAATCAAAATACGCTTATTGCGATTTTTTTTTTACCAAACATATGTAGCAAAAAACAAATTGACCTAAAATGATAAAAAATTTTGATTTTTACATTATTTGGGGGGGGGGGGGATTTCATATAAAAAAATGTGAAAAATATTGTTATTTTTTCAAAATTGTCACTCATTTTGTGTTTATAGCGCAAAAAGTAAAAATCACACAGGTGATAAAATACCACCAAAAGAAAGCTCTATTTGTGGGGGAAAAAATGACATAAATTTAATTTGGGTACAGCATTGCATGACCGCGCAATTGTCCATTAAAATAACGCAGTGCCGAATCGCAAAATATGGCCTGGTCAGGAATGGGGTAAAACCTTCCGGTCATAAAGCGGTTAAAAATACGCTCATTGAGAATTTTTTTGTCAAAGACATGTAGCTAAATACATTTTGGCCTAAATATATGACAAAAATTTAATATATTGGATATTTGTTAACTGTCAAAGTAGAAAAATATTGTTATTTTTTCAAAATTGTTGCTTTTTTTTATTAATATCGCAAAAGATGAAAATCGCACAGGTGACAAAAGAAATCTCTGTTTGTGGGAAAAAAAGGACGTAAATTTCGTTTGGGTATGGCGTTGCATGACCGCGCAATTGCCAGTTAAATTCGCACAGTGCCGAATCCCAAAAAGTGGCCTGGACGTAAGACAGCAAAATCCTCTGGTGGTAAAGTGGTTAAGGCTGTATACAGGTGCATCAGGCGTTTTTACAGCCTAATGCTACTGCTCCAGAACACGCTGGCCTTGGGGTTTTTGTTACAGCTTGAAAACGCCTATGAGACTTACAGATCCTAAAAGCCTATGTGTGCATGAGGCCATAGAATATCATGGAGGGGCGTTTTAAAGCTACAAAAAAAAAATAATAATCTGACACTCCTAAAAGCAGCTGTAAAAATGCCCTGTGTGCATGAGGCTTCAGAAAAAGATAAATTAATTGTTAGGCTTTACATACTTGTTAACCTTAGCTTGAGAATTTATGAGAATGCTTTGTGACACTTTTATTGTGCAGACTTTATACTTGCTAAGCTTTCCGAAATCTTTGTATGCTTCTATGTTAGAGCAAATAATGACTGAAATAGAAAAATAAGTCCTTTGGAAGTTAAAATAGTTCACATATACATTATACACATCTACACTGTGGATTTAGCTCGCTGTTTGCCTGTTTATTTCAAAATTGTTACAGAATGTTCCACAAGACTTCAGCTGTAAAAAAAATGACAACACGAGTTGAATGCTTATTAAAATACTGCAGCAAAGATACAAATATTAACACTAATGACTTAGCTTTTTCTCTAAAGAATAATTTCCAAGACAATTAAATAAATTATAATTTGAGGGATAGTGTTTTCCTTCTCCGAATATTCTTTGGATCTGATTATATGGCAACACAAAAATTTAAATATATTTTTCATTTTGTATTTCAGAAAAGTATGCAGTGCTACAGTATGCATTCATAATGACTGCATTAAAGCAATTTGGATAGAGTGAATATTTGACTACATTTCAAGCATTATGCAGTAGTACTTTATTGTGTTGCACTGCCACTACTGTATATGTTGGTATTGCAGTAGCACATTAGCACGTTATATTTTTGCACCAGTGTATGTATCAGTATGTTATGTGTGTGTTGTGGCAGAGCGAGCCCGTGCCACTGTTTAATATGGGAGTTTACTCCAGATTTTGTAAGAAGCAAGCACACTAATGGCACAGGTATCTGCTGGCTTCATATGGGAGCCAGAGTTAGAGCTCAGAGCCTCACCCTCCCAAGGGGGGCAGTGTGTAAAGAGAGCAGTGAAAGGTGCTGGTATGCACCATACTGTACAGGACAGGACACAACAAGGCCGGACCTTGAGAGAGATAGTCCATGAGGGACAGAGCAGTTGGGAAGCTGCAAGATGTAGAGCTGAGGTACAGTGTCTGTGCACAAACACTGGGACGTTTTTGATGGTCAGGAGGACCAAAAGGTGCTACTGGTCAGGAGAACCACAAGGTACTAATCGGAGTAGTAAAGCTGCAAGAGAACCAGGAGGCTGAAAGTTATATTTGGTTCGTTGGTTTTGTCATCTAATTTTTAACAGTGTCTTTTTTGTATTTATATTTGTCTGTTACGATGGTAAAAATCTTTTAACTTATTTCTAAAATAAAATATATTTTTTTTTTACGACATTCTTGTCATGTTGTGGTGCCGGGAAAGTCCATTCTCAATGCAATAGCAATTCCCTTTATTCATATTTGGTTCGTAATGATGGGGAGGACACCCTGCATGGGAAGGTACCTGTATGAGCTTTTGATGTTCTTTTAAATAAAAGTGGGCAGGAAAGCCCTGAAAACTATTTCTGGAGTAAACTTACTGTTTTGGTATTACCACTGACCTATAAAACTCCAACATGTCATAATGTATGCAGTTAACATTAGCACTGCAACCATTGGGAAAGTGTTTGCCCTAAAGGGTGTCTATCACAAAGGAGTGCTGGCAGCTTTGATAGGAGTTATATACAGTGGCAAGAAAAAGTATGTGAAACTCTTGGAATTAAAGTGATTGTTACCCTAAAAAAAAAAGAAAATAGAGATCTTGTTTCCCTATAGCAGCTTAAACAGCACACTTTCTGTGTCCCCCTGTGTGTCCTGACCACAATAATTATGGCTACTCAGCCCTGATCACCGTGGTCTGCCGGCGTGCCTCTATCATCTGCTGTCTCTCCTTTCTGCTCTCCCCCATCTTCTCCCCCCTTCCCTCCTGTTGTGGAAGTTGCATATTTGACAGTGGCCCACTAAATGATTTTCTTTTGTAAAGATTTTGGAAGGAAGTTTGGCCAAGCCTAACCCCCCCCCCCCCCTTCAAAGTCACTGTACAATGGATAAACAGCCCTTTTGTTCTCAGGACAAATGGTGTTGGTTTGGGGGGATGGTATATTCTTTAATCACAAGTCTAAATGACTGCTCAAAGCTGCAAGTTTGCAGTCTCAAACGGAACATCTATGAAGCAAGAAGCTAAACCTGACTTCTCTGTGCCATGTGCTTGAAAAGCAAACGGGACTCCATGGCTGTTAACTCCTTTTAGCTAAGTATATTTGCTTTATCTTTATCTGTATCTGCTAGTCTTGTATTATGCTCCTAAATATTGTAATAGTTTTGTATGTACAGATTGTTTTTGCATAGTAAAGCACATTTATATACCACAAAGGTCTAAGTTTCCTTGGTTGTACCGCAAAGTAACCGCGCTAGATAAACGCACGCAAAACATTTGGGGGCTCCGTCCGCGATTTGCGCTATAAATTCAACTGAAACAGACCTGTTTTCTGTGGTGTGTTGTGTAGCTTGTGCTAGGTAAAAAATGCTGCGTAAGCTGTTTAGGAAAAGCAAGGCTGCAGAGGTTTCTGGTGTCCAGAAGGAAATGTGCAGTTTACCTATCTGGGCCAGAGACAATGAGTGGGAGTCTATTGCTAAAGTATTTGCAAAGTATGCTTCTCCTTTGAATAAGACTTGAGGTGGTAAAATCTCAGATCATTTTGTAGATTTTAGCCTTAAGGGGTTGGATTTAAGTAAAGCAGAGAAGAGGACAGTTTCCACAGTGGGCTGGTATTTTCTTCATGCTCTCTATACAGAATCACAGAGAAGGGAGAAGGCAGAGGCAGAAGTTAAGTTATTGAAAGACCAGCTAGCAGTTGCTTCAGAGTGTGTGCGTTCAACTGCTAGTAGGGCTGATGATTTGCAAGAGCGGTGTGCAGCCCTCATGACCAAATCAATGAATGCCTTAAGGAAAAGAAAGGGACGTAAACCTGTTAGTAAAGCCAGGGTACGTGCCATTGTCACATCCCAAAACTGGGATTGTGAGGATGTCTCCTCCAATGATAGTGAGGATGAGGAGATAGAATTTGATGTTTCTGATGATGATCATCCAATGGGAAAGAAAAAGTGTGCCAGACCTCTCATTACTAAGCATAGGAAAAGGCAACATGATAGAGAGGATATGGCAGATGGGGAGGTGCATTATCGCAACCCCAGAGATGTTGAATTTGAAGAAGTCAGGGAGTTTACACAAACTGAACTCCATGAGCTGGCAAAACAATACAAACAAAGGTCCGGGGAACCCCTATTGAGTTGGCTCCTACGTTTATGGGATGAAGGGGCGGACAGTGTTGTTTTGTCAGGCAAGGAAGCAGTGGCTTTGGGAGTGTTAACCCATGATCCACAATTGCGTCAGGCCATGCGAAAAGCCCGAGAGTTTAGTGTGAATTTTTCACTCTTAGACCTCGTGAGAGATGGTATAGTCCGAGTATACGCTAATCCTAGTGACCTGGAAAATACCTACTCGTGGAGAACATTAGGAGAAGGTATTTCCAGGTTACGTGAGATGGGTTGTATAACCGGATTAAATACATTTCCAGAATGGATGGGTCCAGATATGGAACCCTTCACGTCTGCTCTGCGCTCTAAGCTAATGAAGTCTCAGGGCTCCTTTATTGTCTTTGCTGGGAGGCCTGGGTTTAAACAGCAAAATTCATGAAGCAACAACCCTTTTAAGCCAGTTGGGGGAGCTAGAGGAGACTAAAACAAAACCTGTCAGGGCAGTAGATAAGGTCAGACAGGCAGAGAACAGGCTGAAAAGGACTTTTAAAGAGAATAAAGGGAATGTGGGAGAGAAGACAGGAGGTGAAGAGAAAACCAGGCTAGTTATCTCTAGGAAACAAATGTGGGTGGACCTATTAAAGGCAGGAGTACCTAAAAGTGAGATAGATGGCATCTCTACTGCAGAAATTTTGAAACGGTGGAAACATTTAGTGGGGAAAACTGTCAGGGTTAGAAACACTACTCCTAGTGAAGATAACATCAGCCTAGATTTAGAGACAACAGAACAGACCCCTCCTGTTAGTCCCAAACCCATTCCCAAAACTGAACATGAACCCAAACCCAAATCCCTTTATCCTGGGGAGGAGTTAGAGAGAATTAGAAAAGGGGATTGGGAGGTTCCTTATCCTTTATGAAGGGAAGGTGGGTCTCCTGTAATAGCAATAAGAACAGTGACAGCAGGAGACCGACGCCCATATGCACCTGTCACTATATGGTGGGGGAAGTCGTCTCCTCCTACACATGTCATGGCTTTAGTGGATACTGGAGCTGAAGTTACACTTTTGCAAGGAGATCCTTTCCATCACAAAGGAGAAGTGATTTATGTAGAAGGTTTGGGAGGGCAAACCACACCAGCAGTTAGGACACGGGTGAAATTGGCTATTGGCAAGGGACCAGGATTTTGGACAAATGTTTTGGTATCGGAGTTACCTGAAAATATTCTTGGGATGGATGTACTTCAAGGTCAGTCTATTCAGACTGAACAAGGTACATTCACATTCGGGTATCCTGATAAAACGTATCTGGTCAGGGCGGTGAAGGCTGTGGTCAGAGGTCATGCAAAATGGACCCCTGTCTTTATTCCTCCACCAGAGAAGCCAGTCTGTCTCAAGCAATACAGACTTCCTGGAGGCCACAAAGAAATTGGGGAGACTATTCATGAACTGTTAAGAGTAGGGATCCTTAGATCTGCTGTAAGTCCATTCTCATCTCCGGTGTTCCCAGTAAAGAAACCTGATGGGACATATAGAATGACTGTGGATTACAGAGGTCTAAACAAAGTGGCACCTCCATTAAAGTCAGCTGTACCGGATATGATCTCAATTATTGAGAAAATTGCTAAAGAGGCAGGAGAATATCATGCTGTGATAGACCTGGCTAATGCTTTCTTTTCGATTCCAATAGACCCAGAGTGTCAGAACCAGTTTTCCTTTGTGTGGAATGGCCGCCAGTACACTTTCACTGTTCTTCCTCAAGGATACCTTCATTCTCCAACGATTTGTCATGGACTGATTGCCCGAGATTTAAGCACCCTAAATCTGAAAGTTGCTGTGTTTCACTACATTGATGACATCATGATCTCTGGAACAAAGGAAGATGTAACTGAAGCACTGCACCTGCTGATACAGCACATGGAGAACAGAGGGTGGGCTATCAACAGAGACAAAGTCCAAGGACCTGCCACAGAGGTGAAATTCCTGGGAATGATGTGGACCGGGCCACAGAGGAAAATTCCAGAGACAGTTGTGCAAACTATCCAGGCATTGTTGCCACCTACTACCAAAAAGGAGGCGCAGAAGTTCATTGGAGTTGTGGGATTCTGGAGATCATTCATCCCACATCTTGGACTGATTCTGAGGCCTATATACAATGTCACAAGGAAAAAGACTGAGTTCACATGGGGTTCAGAGCAGCGGACCGCATTTCTGGCTGCTAAAGAAGCCATTTTGCAGCATCAAGGATTGGGACCTGTGAGACAAGGAGTACCATTTCAGCTGGATGTAGTGGAGCAGGATGGTACAATATCTTGGAGTCTGTGGCAGCCAAATGAAAAGAAGGGACTGAGAGCAATACCCATTGGATTTTGGTCCAAACAACTTACAGGGGCACAGAAAAGATACACGCCCCTAGAGAAGTACCTGTTTGGGGCCTACACAGCACTTCAACACGTAGAGACCATTACAGGAAAGGACACAGTCACCATCCATACTGCATTGCCAATAGCAGGATGGGTGAGAGATGATGGACTGACCACTAGGGCAGCTGTAGCCCAGAACCAAACACTGATGAAATGGAAGTGGTACCTTCAAGAAAGAGGGGGTATTGCAGCTGGGGATGTCAGAGACATTTCAAAACAGTTGGCTGGGCTTGTCACTTTTACCAGCACCCATACAGAAGAAGAAATTCCTGTGCTCCAGTCATCCCCCATTCACGAGGCTCCACCCTTTGAGTCTCTGTCAGATAAGATGGAGTCAGCATGGTTCACTGATGGTTCAGCCATAGTCACCTCGTCTGGTCGTAAATGGACAGCAGCAGCCTACAACCCGAGTACAGACACAGTCCTGCAGGAGACCGGAATTGGAGGGTCCAGTCAGTATGCAGAGTTGAAAGCTGTAGTGATGACTCTTCAGGAGGATCTTTCTTCCCATGTCACTATCTACACTGACAGCTGGGCGGTCTTTAAAGGACTGACAACTTGGATGCCCACTTGGAAGTCCAATGAATGGTTGATTCATGGAAAGGTGGTGTGGGGAGGCAAGGAAGTCTGGGACTTCATCTGGAAGGAAGCTCACTCCCGCACCATAAAAGTGGGGCATGTTGATGCACATGTGCCCCTGGTCCCAGACTTTGAGAACTATAACAGAGTGGCTGACGAAATTGCCAAGGTGAATGCAGTTGTGCCAATTGATCCTGTCTTGATGAACTTGGCCAACTGGGCCCACAAGCAATCTGGACATTTGGGGCAGAAAGCCACATATGAATGGGCACAGCAAAGAGGATTGCCCATATCAATGGACATGATAAGGACTGTAATAGGCAACTGTACAGTGTGTGGAGAAGTGCGATAATGGCCATTGCAAAAGTACTCCACCGGGTCGATTAAAAGGGGAGAGAGGCCTGCAGAGATTTGGCAGATTGACTTCATCGGTCCCCTTCCCCCGGGGAAACAATGGACTGAGGTATTGTTGCACTGCAGTGGACACCAATTCAGGACTTTTGTTTGTTCATCCTTGCAAACGTGCAGATCAAGCCGCAACACTTCAACTGCTACAGAAAATTGTTGTTGCGTATGGCTGTCCCAAACAAGTCCAAAGTGATAATGGCTCACACTTCACCGGATCAACTGTACAGCAATGGGCCAAAGATTCTGGAGTGTACTGGTTGTGTCACATCCCATACCATCCACAGGCAGCTGGTTTGATTGAAAGATACAATGGGCTATTGAAGGACCAGATACGCAAACTTACACCCACACGTACATTAAGGGGGTGGGAACGGGTCCTCACACAGGCAGTCATGTTGTTAAATTCTAGGCCTCTAGCCAAAAGCACACCATATGAAAGGATGGTTGGGGCTGGGGTGCAGATTCCACAGCTAGAGTGCAGAGTTCAGTATTTACACAAGGTTCCTGAAAGAACAGGGTTTAACAGGTACCAAGTTACTGCTTCCCATGACATAGAAACCAAGAGTGACGTATCTGAAGCTGAAGCCTATCTAGGAATGAGAGGGAATCTGGCAGGAAGGTTTGAAGTTATATTTGCATTGGCAGATGAGCTTCAAGACAGTGGCTGGGACTCTGATTGGTTAGTGGATACTTCCCAGCAAGAGTGGAAACTGAGGCTCTATAATATCAAACCTTCCAAAATAAACAGCAGTGATCTTCTGGGAAATATCAGTATATTATAAAAGAAAATAATATCGGCGCAGAAGGACAATATCAAATCGAAAAGCAGCTGCACTCCTCAGGTCAAAATACAATTCCTGTGTAAATAATGTGTGGTACAATAGGCAGCGCTAAAAAAACACTAATAACAACATAAATCATTAGGGAGAAAATCAGAGTCCATGCACAAAGCCCGTGATGAGAAGTGAACACACTTTCTGGCAGGATCAACAGGTGCTCTAAGTGTTAGAATCCACCACCGAGTGAAATGGCCTCTCACCTTAGGCTTATTGGATATAAGCATATGACTCAAAAACTCTTATAGCGATCTCCCCTTGGTGGATGGGATGTACTCCTTCTTGTACTTCACCTCCAAGAGACCTCACACTGAACAGAAGCAACACCACAAAGTTCCCAGAGCGGACTATGTTCTGCCCACAGATAGGCTTCAACCAGCAACTCCCCTTGAAACCATGGAATAGGGAAAAACACCGGGCAAGCCCATAGCGTGATACTGATAAACTTTATTCAAAATGAAAATTAAAAGACAGCCTCTTACTTGTATACAAAGGTGAAATCGCATCAAACAATCATGCCGACGGGTCCCGTAGGTACCTCACCGGATCTCCAGACAGCAGTGGGCAACGCCTGTAAGCTCCTCCTTCCCCCCGAACGCGTGTCGTCCCCCAATGGGCGGGGACTTCTTCAGCGGTATGTGAAGGTAGGTCGTAGACGTTGCCCTTTAAATATACCGCCATATCTGCTGATTGGACCGGAACTCGGGATCCTCTCATTGGATGACCTCCATTGCTAGGGTTACAGAGCACACTTCCGCTCTCTATAGGGCGGAAATGACGATGCCCCATGTTTGGAGACCGCCCTATCACCGCTCTAGGATTGAATGAGCGGACTGGATCCTATTGACAGTGGCTTCCTCTTTGTATAAGTACGGAAGACGCCGCCACTCTATCGAGAGAGGGAGCGCCCACGTATCTCACCAGAGGACCGCCCCTTCCTTCCTAGTCCCAGGAAATGGCCGGAAGTAAACAATACTCGATCGTGCTGATGGGAGTCCATGGTTCCTCCCATATTTGCACAACTGTCAGCATCGTATATATTAGAAATGACACAGAACAAGATGTGACTCTTATTGGTCTAGAAAAAATAATAAAAGCATATGGCTGTATAAATCAAAAGGTAAAATATATACCATTTATAAAATGATGAATAAAAAATATACTAAAATACGGATACTTGCAGGGGGGGAGGGGGGCCTGGCAACAATGGTGGTATTCCTCCACTTAATCATCAACCTTGCATCTAAGACAGGTGCAAACACTCTAAGAGACCTCTACCCTATATGTCCCTGTATCCTTAGAGTATTTATCATATTATCATTATAACAATAATTGGATTTGTTAAAAAATATATAAAAAGTTATAAAAAGTTAAAAACGGAGCCGTAGACGTCCCACTGTTGTCTGGATCACAAAAAAGACCTAAAAAACATATGTGAATAGATATAAAATCAAAACATAAAACATTATTATCGGTCGGAAATAAAACAATTGAGGTCAAACTCCACGTTCAGGCCTCGGGGTACCCCCACTTTAGTCTCGTATATCCAAAAGGACTCGCGTTGACTTAACTTTCTGATCAGGTTACCCCCCCTCCAATGTTTGTGAACTCTTTCTATACCCCAAAACTTCAAATTCCTAGGGTCTTTATTATGGAATTTTTTGAAATGTTGGGTCACATGATGGAGTGTTTTTCCTTTCTTAATGCTTCGGACATGTTCAGCAACCCTAATTTGCAGGGCCCTTGATGTCCTACCTACATACTGCAGGCCGCAGTCACATTCTAACATGTATACTACGCCTGTAGTCGAGCACGTGATCAGATCTTTAATTACATAGCTCCTACCTGTTGCATTTGCTATGAACTCCTTCCTTCGTTTTAAATTCCCTTTGGCTGTTCTACACACCACGCATTTGCCACAGGCATAAAAGCCAGATAAATATGGCAACAGATTGTTATTAATCTGTGTAGGTGGGTCTACTACCCCTGGGGCCAGATAATTCCTGAGAGTAGGTGCCTTCTTGTACACAAACAATGGTCTAGCAGGTATAATTGCTCCCAGGGTTTTGTCCTGTTGAAGGATCGGCCAGTGCTTATTAAATATTTTTTCGATTTTTTTGTGCTGGATGTTGTAGTCTAGTATAATTCTAATCTCATCATTCTTGGGTTTAACTACTCTAGGGGCAGTTGACAGAAGTGATTCTCGATCAATAGCCTGGACAGCCAACCTATCCTTTTCGAGCTTATCTCTGCAGTATCCTTTTTGCATAAATCTGTCACTGCAAACCTGTGACTGTGATGTAAAATCTATGTCGGAGGCGCAATTGCGCCTTAAGCGCATAAACTGACCTTTAGGAATATTGCAGAGCCAAGTACGGTGATGGCAACTGTCCAGTGGAATGTACGCATTCCGGTCCGTGGGTTTAGAAAAATTAGAGGTGGTAATTTTGTTTTCAGTGACCGAAATGACTAGATCTAAGAATACTACCTTCTCTTTACTAGTGGTCCAGGCTAAGGTGATATTTTTGTTGTTGTCATTTAACCTGTCCATGAATTTATTTAGACCATCCATATCTCCTTCCCATATAAGGAACATATCATCTATGTACCTTCTGTAGCATGTTAGCTCTGGGGGACGGTCTTTAAATACCACTTCTTCCTCCCAGTGGGCCATAAACAAGTTGGCCACACTGGGAGCGAAACGTGCCCCCATTGCCACACCTCTGGTTTGTAGATAATAAGTCCTATTGTACCAGAAATAATTCCTAGTCAGACAGAACCACAGGCTGCTCAACAGGAAACTTCTTAGCTTTCTGGGTAAATCAGACTGGGAAAAAGCCCATTTGACAGCTGCTTCTGCGGCGTCATGTCCAATTATGGTGTAAAGTGAACTGACGTCCGCAGTCACCAAAATCGTGGAAGCTGTACATGGGAACTCGTGTAGAATCTGTAAGATGTGTTTAGTGTCTTTTAAATAAGACTTGGTTTTCACCACCAAGGGTTGCAAATATACATCTATGAATTGTCCTAATCTGGACGTCACAGATTCTATCCCATTCACGATGGGTCTACCGGGTGGATGTTCCTTGTCCTTATGTATTTTAGGCAAGAAGTATATTATAGGGGTCCGACAATATAAGGGGTCAAGATATAGAGACTCCTTTTTATTTAGGACTCCTTTCTTCTTACCAGATTCAACCAAGGTGTTTAGTTCTCCCTTAAATTCCGGAAGTGGATCGCGTCGTAAGATGTTATACGTACTACGATCAGAAAGTAGGCGTGCCATTTCTTTTTTGTAGTACTCCTTGCTGAGGACTACAAGGCCACCTCCCTTGTCTGCCGGCCTGATGACAATCTCTTTGTTCTCCTCAAGAGCTTTTATTCCGGCTTTGATAGAATGGGGGTCAGTCACTTTCCTTACTTTCAGGTCCTCTAAATCCTTAACCACCATATGTTTGAATACATCTACATATTTGTTTCCTTTATTTTGGGGGTTGAAGGTTGACTTGTTCCTCAGATTGGTGTGCTGAGGAACTCCAGAGGGATTGGTTGAAACCGAGGAGCCTATAGGGGGGTCAGAGGAATTCTTCATAATGGGGTTGGTCATACAATATTTCTTAATATTGAGGGAACGGATAAATTTCTGGATTCCCACATAGGTTTGAAATTTATTTAAATTTCTTACCGGTGCGAACTTAAGCCCCTTATCAAGGGTCTTCAATTCATCCTTTCCCAAATGTACACCACTTAGATTGAAGATGCCGGACCCTACCGGGATCTTTTTCCTCTGGACCCTCCTGCCTCCTCGGTTTCCTCTCTGTTTCTTTTCCCTCCTTTTCCCCAGATCCCCAGATAGATCGCCCACAAACCCCCAGGCATACCTCACAAGGAAATGGCCGGGGAAGAGGGGGCACGGCCTATTCTCAAAGAGGAGGCCAATCTAACCGGGGATTTCCCAATAAAGGGAACCATCCATCCTATGCCCAGGTAGCTACCTATAATAGGTTCGATCCCTTACAAAATAGTCAGTATGGGAATCCTTTTTTAGGGAATATGGGGGGACAAGAGAGGGGCCCCCCTCCTCCATTTCACAACCAGTCGGAGAACTGGTGGAGGGCACCGGGAGAGGGCACCCCCGGGGGAAAAGGTTTACAGTGACAGATTTATGCAAAAAGGATACTGCAGAGATAAGCTCGAAAAGGATAGGTTGGCTGTCCAGGCTATTGATCGAGAATCACTTCTGTCAACTGCCCCTAGAGTAGTTAAACCCAAGAATGATGAGATTAGAATTATACTAGACTACAACATCCAGCACAAAAAAATCGAAAAAATATTTAATAAGCACTGGCCGATCCTTCAACAGGACAAAACCCTGGGAGCAATTATACCTGCTAGACCATTGTTTGTGTACAAGAAGGCACCTACTCTCAGGAATTATCTGGCCCCAGGGGTAGTAGACCCACCTACACAGATTAATAACAATCTGTTGCCATATTTATCTGGCTTTTATGCCTGTGGCAAATGCGTGGTGTGTAGAACAGCCAAAGGGAATTTAAAACGAAGGAAGGAGTTCATAGCAAATGCAACAGGTAGGAGCTATGTAATTAAAGATCTGATCACGTGCTCGACTACAGGCGTAGTATACATGTTAGAATGTGACTGCGGCCTGCAGTACGTAGGTAGGACATCAAGGGCCCTGCAAATTAGGGTTGCTGAACATGTCCGAAGCATTAAGAAAGGAAAAACACTCCATCATGTGACCCAACATTTCAAAAAATTCCATAATAAAGACCCTAGGAATTTGAAGTTTTGGGGTATAGAAAGAGTTCACAAACATTGGAGGGGGGGTAACCTGATCAGAAAGTTAAGTCAACGCGAGTCCTTTTGGATATACGAGACTAAAGTGGGGGTACCCCGAGGCCTGAACGTGGAGTTTGACCTCAATTGTTTTATTTCCGACCGATAATAATGTTTTATGTTTTGATTTTATATCTATTCACATATGTTTTTTAGGTCTTTTTTGTGATCCAGACAACAGTGGGACGTCTACGGCTCCGTTTTTAA
The DNA here is from genome assembly GCF_965119305.1 of Pelophylax lessonae. Lineage (NCBI taxonomy): Eukaryota > Metazoa > Chordata > Amphibia > Anura > Ranidae > Pelophylax > Pelophylax lessonae. Next base: position 99,620,073 of record NC_138771.1, on the reverse strand, counting down.
CTTTTTATAACTTTTTATATATTTTTTAACAAATCCAATTATTGTTATAATGATAATATGATAAATACTCTAAGGATACAGGGACATATAGGGTAGAGGTCTCTTAGAGTGTTTGCACCTGTCTTAGATGCAAGGTTGATGATTAAATGGAGGAATACCACCATTGTTGCCAGGCCCCCCTCCCCCCCTGCAAGTATCCGTATTTTAGTATATTTTTTATTCATCATTTTATAAATGGTATATATTTTACCTTTTGATTTATACAGCCATATGCTTTTATTATTTTTTCTAGACCAATAAGAGTCACATCTTGTTCTGTGTCATTTCTAATATATACGATGCTGACAGTTGTGCAAATATGGGAGGAACCATGGACTCCCATCAGCACGATCGAGTATTGTTTACTTCCGGCCATTTCCTGGGACTAGGAAGGAAGGGGCGGTCCTCTGGTGAGATACGTGGGCGCTCCCTCTCTCGATAGAGTGGCGGCGTCTTCCGTACTTATACAAAGAGGAAGCCACTGTCAATAGGATCCAGTCCGCTCATTCAATCCTAGAGCGGTGATAGGGCGGTCTCCAAACATGGGGCATCGTCATTTCCGCCCTATAGAGAGCGGAAGTGTGCTCTGTAACCCTAGCAATGGAGGTCATCCAATGAGAGGATCCCGAGTTCCGGTCCAATCAGCAGATATGGCGGTATATTTAAAGGGCAACGTCTACGACCTACCTTCACATACCGCTGAAGAAGTCCCCGCCCATTGGGGGACGACACGCGTTCGGGGGGAAGGAGGAGCTTACAGGCGTTGCCCACTGCTGTCTGGAGATCCGGTGAGGTACCTACGGGACCCGTCGGCATGATTGTTTGATGCGATTTCACCTTTGTATACAAGTAAGAGGCTGTCTTTTAATTTTCATTTTGAATAAAGTTTATCAGTATCACGCTATGGGCTTGCCCGGTGTTTTTCCCTATTCCATGGTTTCAAGGGGAGTTGCTGGTTGAAGCCTATCTGTGGGCAGAACATAGTCCGCTCTGGGAACTTTGTGGTGTTGCTTCTGTTCAGTGTGAGGTCTCTTGGAGGTGAAGTACAAGAAGGAGTACATCCCATCCACCAAGGGGAGATCGCTATAAGAGTTTTTGAGTCATATGCTTATATCCAATAAGCCTAAGGTGAGAGGCCATTTCACTCGGTGGTGGATTCTAACACTTAGAGCACCTGTTGATCCTGCCAGAAAGTGTGTTCACTTCTCATCACGGGCTTTGTGCATGGACTCTGATTTTCTCCCTAATGATTTATGTTGTTATTAGTGTTTTTTTAGCGCTGCCTATTGTACCACACATTATTTACACAGGAATTGTATTTTGACCTGAGGAGTGCAGCTGCTTTTCGATTTGATATTGTCCTTCTGCGCCGATATTATTTTCTTTTATATTTTTGGCTATTCAATATACCTATATCTGGCTGCAGGTACTATGGAAATTTTTAGTTATATCGAAAAAAGGGAGATTAATTTGGGAGATATTTTTTCAAGCGCCCCAGTACCCAATGGGGAGGGGGATGTGTCCTCCGCTTTCAAAAAGCTAGGTTATGCGCTTGAGAAAAAGATTAAACTATGGTGGGATATCACTACCTTTGAATACTATCTGCGCGAAAAGCTCATCCCTAGACGCCTCAGGTGGGATCTCCCACCTAATGACGGACTGTTAGACAGTGAGTCTATGGAGGAATGGAAAAACTTTTTTTCCAAGAAAGGTTTTGAGCTAATCGAATTTCTCCTTTTAAGGAAAAAGCGCAAATTAAAGACCATAGAATCCCAGATAAAAGAGTTACAAACCTCCCTAGAACCACATAAAGAAACTGAAGAGTTCGTCAGACTCTCAGGGATATTAAAGAACAGGTTGGTCAAATGGGACACAGAAACGCAAAACAAGAAAAAGAAAAAATACAGTAGGGATTATGGAGATTTTCACGATAATAATATATATAGGTGGCAAAAGAATATTGATAATGGAGATATAGAGGTAGACGATGGTGGAGAAGGTTCACAAGACCCCCCTATTACCCCTGCACCAGGACAGAGAGAAGCCCCTAGTGAAGTATGGAGAGCCTCACCGGCCCCATATCATAACGGAGATTACCAACGAGGGCATCAAAATCGGGGTAAGAAGAGAGGAGGTAGAGGGGGTAGAGGAAAATCTAATACCCTAGGGAGAGGTGGTTATTCCGCCCCGCCAAATAATTATCCCGCCCCGTCGAATAACTATTACAATGAACAGTACTCCAATCCCCAGATAGATCGCCCACAAACCCCCAGGCATACCTCACAAGGAAATGGCCGGGGAAGAGGGGGCACGGCCTATTCTCAAAGAGGAGGCCAATCTAACCGGGGATTTCCCAATAAAGGGAACCATCCATCCTATGCCCAGGTAGCTACCTATAATAGGTTCGATCCCTTACAAAATAGTCAGTATGGGAATCCTTTTTTAGGGAATATGGGGGGACAAGAGAGGGGCCCCCCTCCTCCATTTCACAACCAGTCGGAGAACTGGTGGAGGGCACCGGGAGAGGGCACCCCCGGGGGAAAAGGAGGGAAAAGAAACAGAGAGGAAACCGAGGAGGCAGGAGGGTCCAGAGGAAAAAGATCCCGGTAGGGTCCGGCATCTTCAATCTAAGTGGTGTACATTTGGGAAAGGATGAATTGAAGACCCTTGATAAGGGGCTTAAGTTCGCACCGGTAAGAAATTTAAATAAATTTCAAACCTATGTGGGAATCCAGAAATGTATCCGTTCCCTCAATATTAAGAAATATTGTATGACCAACCCCATTATGAAGAATTCCTCTGACCCCCCTATAGGCTCCTCGGTTTCAACCAATCCCTCTGGAGTTCCTCAGCACACCAATCTGAGGAACAAGTCAACCTTCAACCCCCAAAATAAAGGAAACAAATATGTAGATGTATTCAAACATATGGTGGTTAAGGATTTAGAGGACCTGAAAGTAAGGAAAGTGACTGACCCCCATTCTATCAAAGCCGGAATAAAAGCTCTTGAGGAGAACAAAGAGATTGTCATCAGGCCGGCAGACAAGGGAGGTGGCCTTGTAGTCCTCAGCAAGGAGTACTACAAAAAAGAAATGGCACGCCTACTTTCTGATCGTAGTACGTATAACATCTTACGACGCGATCCACTTCCGGAATTTAAGGGAGAACTAAACACCTTGGTTGAATCTGGTAAGAAGAAAGGAGTCCTAAATAAAAAGGAGTCTCTATATCTTGACCCCTTATATTGTCGGACCCCTATAATATACTTCTTGCCTAAAATACATAAGGACAAGGAACATCCACCCGGTAGACCCATCGTGAATGGGATAGAATCTGTGACGTCCAGATTAGGACAATTCATAGATGTATATTTGCAACCCTTGGTGGTGAAAACCAAGTCTTATTTAAAAGACACTAAACACATCTTACAGATTCTACACGAGTTCCCATGTACAGCTTCCACGATTTTGGTGACTGCGGACGTCAGTTCACTTTACACCATAATTGGACATGACGCCGCAGAAGCAGCTGTCAAATGGGCTTTTTCCCAGTCTGATTTACCCAGAAAGCTAAGAAGTTTCCTGTTGAGCAGCCTGTGGTTCTGTCTGACTAGGAATTATTTCTGGTACAATAGGACTTATTATCTACAAACCAGAGGTGTGGCAATGGGGGCACGTTTCGCTCCCAGTGTGGCCAACTTGTTTATGGCCCACTGGGAGGAAGAAGTGGTATTTAAAGACCGTCCCCCAGAGCTAACATGCTACAGAAGGTACATAGATGATATGTTCCTTATATGGGAAGGAGATATGGATGGTCTAAATAAATTCATGGACAGGTTAAATGACAACAACAAAAATATCACCTTAGCCTGGACCACTAGTAAAGAGAAGGTAGTATTCTTAGATCTAGTCATTTCGGTCACTGAAAACAAAATTACCACCTCTAATTTTTCTAAACCCACGGACCGGAATGCGTACATTCCACTGGACAGTTGCCATCACCGTACTTGGCTCTGCAATATTCCTAAAGGTCAGTTTATGCGCTTAAGGCGCAATTGCACCTCCGACATAGATTTTACATCACAGTCACAGGTTTACAGTGACAGATTTATGCAAAAAGGATACTGCAGAGATAAGCTCGAAAAGGATAGGTTGGCTGTCCAGGCTATTGATCGAGAATCACTTCTGTCAACTGCCCCTAGAGTAGTTAAACCCAAGAATGATGAGATTAGAATTATACTAGACTACAACATCCAGCACAAAAAAATCGAAAAAATATTTAATAAGCACTGGCCGATCCTTCAACAGGACAAAACCCTGGGAGCAATTATACCTGCTAGACCATTGTTTGTGTACAAGAAGGCACCTACTCTCAGGAATTATCTGGCCCCAGGGGTAGTAGACCCACCTACACAGATTAATAACAATCTGTTGCCATATTTATCTGGCTTTTATGCCTGTGGCAAATGCGTGGTGTGTAGAACAGCCAAAGGGAATTTAAAACGAAGGAAGGAGTTCATAGCAAATGCAACAGGTAGGAGCTATGTAATTAAAGATCTGATCACGTGCTCGACTACAGGCGTAGTATACATGTTAGAATGTGACTGCGGCCTGCAGTATGTAGGTAGGACATCAAGGGCCCTGCAAATTAGGGTTGCTGAACATGTCCGAAGCATTAAGAAAGGAAAAACACTCCATCATGTGACCCAACATTTCAAAAAATTCCATAATAAAGACCCTAGGAATTTGAAGTTTTGGGGTATAGAAAGAGTTCACAAACATTGGAGGGGGGGTAACCTGATCAGAAAGTTAAGTCAACGCGAGTCCTTTTGGATATACGAGACTAAAGTGGGGGTACCCCGAGGCCTGAACGTGGAGTTTGACCTCAATTGTTTTATTTCCGACCGATAATAATGTTTTATGTTTTGATTTTATATCTATTCACATATGTTTTTTAGGTCTTTTTTGTGATCCAGACAACAGTGGGACGTCTACGGCTCCGTTTTTAACTTTTTATAACTTTTTATATATTTTTTAACAAATCCAATTATTGTTATAATGATAATATGATAAATACTCTAAGGATACAGGGACATATAGGGTAGAGGTCTCTTAGAGTGTTTGCACCTGTCTTAGATGCAAGGTTGATGATTAAGTGGAGGAATACCACCATTGTTGCCAGGCCCCCCTCCCCCCCTGCAAGTATCCGTATTTTAGTATATTTTTTATTCATCATTTTATAAATGGTATATATTTTACCTTTTGATTTATACAGCCATATGCTTTTATTATTTTTTCTAGACCAATAAGAGTCACATCTTGTTCTGTGTCATTTCTAATATATACGATGCTGACAGTTGTGCAAATATGGGAGGAACCATGGACTCCCATCAGCACGATCGAGTATTGTTTACTTCCGGCCATTTCCTGGGACTAGGAAGGAAGGGGCGGTCCTCTGGTGAGATACGTGGGCGCTCCCTCTCTCGATAGAGTGGCGGCGTCTTCCGTACTTATACAAAGAGGAAGCCACTGTCAATAGGATCCAGTCCGCTCATTCAATCCTAGAGCGGTGATAGGGCGGTCTCCAAACATGGGGCATCGTCATTTCCGCCCTATAGAGAGCGGAAGTGTGCTCTGTAACCCTAGCAATAGAGGTCATCCAATGAGAGGATCCCGAGTTCCGGTCCAATCAGCAGATATGGCGGTATATTTAAAGGGCAACGTCTACGACCTACCTTCACATACCGCTGAAGAAGTCCCCGCCCATTGGGGGACGACACGCGTTCGGGGGGAAGGAGGAGCTTACAGGCGTTGCCCACTGCTGTCTGGAGATCCGGTGAGGTACCTACGGGACCCGTCGGCATGATTGTTTGATGCGATTTCACCTTTGTATACAAGTAAGAGGCTGTCTTTTAATTTTCATTTTGAATAAAGTTTATCAGTATCACGCTATGGGCTTGCCCGGTGTTTTTCCCTATTCCATGGTTTCAAGGGGAGTTGCTGGTTGAAGCCTATCTGTGGGCAGAACATAGTCCGCTCTGGGAACTTTGTGGTGTTGCTTCTGTTCAGTGTGAGGTCTCTTGGAGGTGAAGTACAAGAAGGAGTACATCCCATCCACCAAGGGGAGATCGCTATAAGAGTTTTTGAGTCATATGCTTATATCCAATAAGCCTAAGGTGAGAGGCCATTTCACTCGGTGGTGGATTCTAACACTTAGAGCACCTGTTGATCCTGCCAGAAAGTGTGTTCACTTCTCATCACGGGCTTTGTGCATGGACTCTGATTTTCTCCCTAATGATTTATGTTGTTATTAGTGTTTTTTTAGCGCTGCCTATTGTACCACACAAATATCAGTATATTTCCTCTCCTCCCTATTGATGTTCTTTGGGAGGGTCAGAAGTGGATACAGGCAGGTGGAAAAGTGTTGGTCAGAGATCCAGGCAAGAAGTCAGTTAGAGGAGAGATTGTAGCTGAAGGGCCGGGATCTACTGTATATGTATTATTAGAAGGAACAGATAATCCGCTTTGTTTTCCACTCCACAGGCTGTCTCCGATTTGATCCATAGGAAGACCAGAGAAAGTGGTTACATGATGGACAGAATGATGGAAGACCGCAAGAGCTATGGAGAGCAAGGCCTTTTGATGTATTACAAGCCTGGACTTGTCTTCTAAAGAACGTTGGATTGGACTTTTCTAATGAACTCTTAGCCAAAGACTGAAATACCTTCATAGTTATAGGAGGGGTTGTATTTTAGTTAGTTCCTCCATTGTGTTTTATTTAAGATAAACCGGGGGGTGGGAGAATTATTAGATGTCTTTATGTAAAGTTGGAGACATTATGTCATTTGTGAGCCAAGGGGTGGAGTGTTGTGGAAGTTGCATATTTGACAGTGGCCCACTAAATGATTTTCTTTTGTAAAGATTTTGGAAGGAAGTTTGGCCAAGCCTAACCCCCCCCCCTTCAAAGTCACTGTACAATGGATAAACAGCCCTTTTGTTCTCAGGACAAATGGTGTTGGTTTGGGGGGATGGTATATTCTTTAATCGCAAGTCTAAATGACTGCTCAAAGCTGCAAGTTTGCAGTCTCAAACGGAACATCTATGAAGCAAGAAGCTAAACCTGACTTCTCTGTGCCATGTGCTTGAAAAGCAAACGGGACTCCATGGCTGTTAACTCCTTTTAGCTAAGTATATTTGCTTTATCTTTATCTGTATCTGCTAGTCTTGTATTATGCTCCTAAATATTGTAATAGTTTTGTATGTACAGATTGTTTTTGCATAGTAAAGCACATTTATATACCACAAAGGTCTAAGTTTCCTTGGTTGTACCGCAAAGTAACCGCGCTAGATAAACGCACGCAAAACACCTCCCTGCCTGTTAGCTCCGGAGTCTGTGTCTCTGTCTCCACCCCCCCCCCCCCCCCCACTGCTGTTAGTAAAAAACTAAAATGTCACTGCCAGCACCTATTTTTTAAGCTCCCATCCTGCACTGTATAACTGTATAAGTGTTTGTCAATACAATACAGGGCTACAATGAAAGGGGCCGAGCGGCCAGCTGGGCAGTGACTCCCGGCTGATGTCAGAGGGAGAGATCGGCTACTCTTGCTGTAGCCCTGCATCTTAGTAGCAGAGTGGCCAGGAGTCACGTGACCGGCCTGAAGATACTTCACAAAAAGGTATTTAGAGGCATTGATTCTAACAAACACTTATACAGTGCAGGATGGGAGCCTAAAATAGGGGGCTGGCAGCAAAGCATAATTTATGGTTATAAACCCTTTAACTGATTTTCTGCAGTAATTTGCCATAAAATGTGATCTGATCCTCATCTATGTCACAATAATAGACAAACACAATGTGTTTAAGCTGATAAAACACAAACAATTCAAATTTCTTGTGTCTTTGTTAAACACACTCATTAAACATTCACACACACATGAACTTGAATGGTATCCCAGTCTTAGTCCGTAGGGTTCAATATTGAGTTGGCCCACCTTTTGCAGCTATAAGAGCTTCAACTCTTCTAGGAATGCTGTCCACAATGTTTGACCATTCTTCCAGAAGCGCATTTGTGAGGTCAGGCACTGAAGTTGGACGAGAAGGCCTGGCTCACAGTCCCCACTCTAATTCATCCCAAAGGTGTTCTATCAGATTGATGTCAGGACTCTTTGCAGTCCAGTCAAGTTTCTCCACCCCAAGCTTGTTCATCCCTGTCTTCATGGGCCTTGATTTGTGCACTGGTGTGCAGTCATGTTGGAACAGGAAGGGGCCATCCCCAAACTGTTCCCACAAAGTTGGGAGCATGAAATTGTCCAAAATGTCTTAGTATGCTAACGCCTTAGGAGTTCCCTTCACTGGAACTAAGGAACCAAGCCCAAACCCTGAAAAACAACCCCCTGCCCCCCCCCCCACCAAATGATTTAGACCAGTGAACAAAGCAAGATACACATGAATGAGTGAGTTTGGGGTGGAGGAACTTGACTGGCCTGACCTCAACCCATCATAATACCTTTGGGATGAATTAGAGTGCAGACCTTCTCATCAAACATCAGTGCCTGACCTCACTAATGCGCTTCTGACAGAATAGTCAAACGTTCCCATAGACACACTCCTAAACCTTGTGGACAGCCTTCCCAGAAAAGTTGAAGCTGTCATAGCTGCAAAGGGTGGGCCAACTCAATATTGAATCCTACAGACTAAGACTGGGATGCCATTAAAGTTCAAGTGCTTGTAAACGCAGACGTCCCAATACATTTGGTAATATAGTGTATATGAAAAAAAAAAAATGAAAATCCTATTACACAAGATCATAGCCATCAAAACAAAGACACATGACATCCTTTTTTATATTCCACTTTACTTTCAGAACTTTTTCTCCTAGATTTCATTTTATCATCTTCCATTATAGCTGTCAGACCTTAGTGTGATGCTGGACCAGCATGACTTATGACAGTATAAAAGTGTTCCTTGGAAAATGTGGCTAAATGTCTAAAATGAGGAGCAGGGGAAGAAAAGAGGGAAGACCCCCTACTTCACAATGAGTTAAACTGACATGCAGTCCATTACATTCTTACTGGGACAAATAGAAAGATTATGCCAATTCACACGAGTCCTGCCGTCTGAATCGTACATTCCCAGCTAGAAAATCAGCTAGTTAAAGCTAATTTAATTCCAGCCATAGGAAAAGAAAGTCAGCAATTGCTACCATACTGTTTAATTCAAACTAAAAACATAGATCCTGAATGACGCACCGAACATGAATAATTATTGTCATCTGCGTTAAATGTCCGGTGAGATGTAATTATGAGTAGGATAAATGTAGACAATCTACAGAATCAGCTGCAATTTGAGTCCGATTTTCTCACCTAGAACAATATTTGCTGTTTTCCATTATATTATAGATACCACCCCATACAGAAGCAGAATGTACAAGGTAGCTGTAAATGTTTGCACATGTACATTTGCGCAAACCATGAATTAAATTATTACAATTTGAGCACAGCATGAGGCTGATATAGTCCATTTTGTGTTTTTTTTTTTTTTTAACTATAAATCCATTTAGTTGTCAAAATAAATCGGAAAAAAAAAGAATACAGGTGGACATTTGTACCGAATCTGCTTATCTGTAAGCCTTGGTAACAGTGAATATACTAAGAACCAAAAGCATTGATTCCCAGCTGACCATTGCTGTCATTTGACAGTGACAAAGCAGTGCTAGATATACAACCTTTCTTGTCTCATTGAATCTGAAAAATTTGGGGGACCTAAATTTCAAGATCAACTTTGACTAATTGGATGCAGTCAGCATATCACTTCACCCTAGAGAAACAGAGATGTTATTTGAAAAGGTCAAACCTTCAGGTAGATAGTAAAAGAGAAGCTCTGGTTTTGTTAAGAAAAAAAAAATCAAGTCCGGGTTATAAATGTACATTGGAAGTTTTTTTTTATTTTGTGGACAATCTGCACAACAGAGCGGTTGTCATTTCATAAATGTATAGAGTGAGACTGCATACATGAAAATGAACACAGCCATTATATATATAAAATAATTGCAGATGACCTCTGGAAGGTTTACCCCCCTTCATCACCAGGCCATTTTTTGCAATATAGCACTGCGTTAATTTAACTGACAATTGCACGGTTGCGCAACGCTGTCCTTTTTTTGCTCCCAAAAATATAACTTTCTTTTGGTGGTATTTAATCACTTCTGCAGTTTTTTTTTTTTTTTTCGTTTTGTGCTATAAACAAAAAAGAAAAAAGACTGACAGCTTTGATAAAATAAAAAACAAAAAAAAAAACAATATTTTTTATTTTCTGCTATTAAACACATCCAACAAAAAATTGTAAAAATCGAATTTCTTCATCAATTTAGGCCAATATGTATTCTGCTACATATTTTTTGTAAAATAAAATCCCAATAAGCCTATATTATTTGATTTGTGCAAAAGTTATAGCCTCTACAAACTATGGGACATTTTTATTTATTTATTTTTACTAGTAATGGCGGTGATCAGAGACTTATTGCGGGATTGCGATATTTCGGCAGACAGTTGGGACACTAAGTGACACTTCTGACACTTTTTAGGGACTAGTGACACTAATACAGTGATCAGTGCTAAAAAATATGCACTGTCACTGTACTAATGATGACACTGGCAGGGAAGAAGTTTAAGCGTAGTTCCACTTATATTTGCAAGTTGCTTTTACTCACATGCCCACCCATAGTACAGCCCTAAATGGATATTCATGTTTTTTAACCACTTAAGCCCCGGAAGATTTTACCCCCATTCCGACCAGGGGGTATTTTGCGATTCGGCACTGCGTGACTTTAACGGACAATTGCGCGGTCGTGCGACACTGTACCTAAACGAATTTGGCGTCCTTTTTTTCCCCACAAACAGAGCTTTCTTTTGGTGGTATTTGATCACCTGTGCAATTTTTTGATCACGCGCTATAAACAAAAAAAAGCGTCAATTTTGCAAAAATAGCAATATTTTTCACATTTTTTTATATGAAATTCCCCCCAAAAAAAAATGTAAAAATCAAAATTTTTTAACATTTTCGGCCAATTTGTTTTATGCTACCTATGTTTGGTAAAAAAAATCGCAAAAAGCGTATTTTGATTAGTTTGCGCAAAAGTTATCGCGTTTACTAACAAAGGGAAAGATTTTTGTCATTTTTGTTGGTTTTTTTTTTTAAGGCGTAATGGCGGCAATCTGCGATTTTTTTTGCGGTACTGCGACATTGCGTACTGCGGACGCGGACAGATCGGACCCTTGACTGACATTTTTGACACTTTTGGGGTTACCAGTGACATTTCTACAGTAATCAGTGCTATATATATGCACTGTTACTGTAAAAATACACTGGTAGTGAAGGGGTTAACTTTATTTGGGAGGGAGGGGCTGTGTGTGTCCCTAGGGGCGTGCTTTCTACTGTGATTGGCTGTGGCTTGAGCTGTAAGGACACTGATCAACGGATCTACATAGTAGATCCATGTGATCAGTGTCTTTACAGCGAGGAGAATGACAGGTGGCTTGTTTACACAAGCTGCCTGACATTCTCCCTCTCCCCCGCCGATCGCCGAGTGGCCGGCGGACATCGGGTCCGCTGGTCACACACGCGGGGGGGGTCCGTGACCACGCGGGAGCGGGAGCGCGCCTCCGGCGGCGCGCGCTCGCTCCCTAGACCCTCACAAGCAAGCAACGTAGCCCTACGTTAGTTTGCCTGTGAGGGGCTGACCGCCGACGTAGATAGTCGTGCAGCGGTCGGCAAGTGGTTAATTATGTCTAAATACCTTTATTTTAAATGTGTCAGTGGCACTTCTAGACTGCCTAGGTGATGTCATCATCAGGCGATTCCCTTGGACTCCTGGGATATCGGCGTCATCAATCCCAGAAGTCCAAGGGAAAAGAAACACTTACCTTTGTACTCCTCACCTGGTTGCCACCACACACGCTTAACAGCATCTAAACCAAATAAGTTTATCTTGGTCTCGTCAGACCACAGCACATGGTTCCAGCAATCCATGGCCTTAGTCTGCTTGTCTTCAGCAAACTGTTTGCGGGCCTTCTTGTGCATCATCTCTAGAAGAGGCTTCCTTCTGGGACAACAGCCATACAGACCAATTTGATACAGTGTGTGCCATATGGTCTGAGCACTGACAGGCTGACCCCCCCACCCCTTCAACCTCTGCAGCAATGCTGGCAGCACTCATATGTCTATTTCCCAAAGACAACCTCTGGATATGACGCTAAGCACGTGTACTCAACTTCTTTGGTCGACCATGGTGAGGCCTGTTCTCAGTGGAACCTGTCCTGTTAAACTGCTGTATGGTCTTGGCCACAGTGCTGCAGCTCAGTTTCAAGGTCTTGGCAATCTTCTTCTAGCCTAGGCCATCTTTATGTAGGGCAACAATTCTTTTTTTCAGATCCTCAGAGAGTTCTTTGTCATGAGGTGCCATCTTGAACTTCCAGTGACCAGTATGAGAGATTGAGAGCGATAACACCAAATTTAACACACCTGCTCCCATTCACACCTGAGACCTTGTAACACTAACGAGTCACATGACACCAGGGAGGGAAAATGGCTAGTTGGGCCCGATTTGGACATTGTCACTTAGAGGTGTACTCACTTTTGTTGCCAGCGGATTAGACATTAATAGCTGTGTGTTGAATTATTTTGAGGGGACAGCAAATTTACACTGTTATACAAGCTGTACACTCACTACTTTACTTTGTAGCAAAGTGTCATTTCTTCAGTGTTGTCACCTGAAAAGGTACAATAAAATATTTCCAAAAATGTGAGGGTTGTACTCATTTTTGTGAGATACTGTATATAAATACCTATGTGCTTTAATATCTGTCTTATCTATATATAATACACTCTTCAAATTGCTTTAAAATGCATGGTTTTCCCTTTTATGAACAAGAAAAGAATGACGTTATGCTGTTGGGCTGGTATAATAATGCTATGGGGCTGGTATGAAATTATTTCCAGGGCTGAATTTTATTCCCAGTCCTACCCTGCCTGTGTCCTTCTTCCCCCTCCCCTCCTTGCTTGTCAGCTCCGTGTCAGCACCCCCCCCCCCCCTGCTGCAGCTGAAATAACTGTTAATATAATATGTAATCCTCTTTGTTTTCTAAGCCTTTGTGCCTCTGCCTATGTGTTTTACAAAAAAAATGCTGTGAATACCTGATTTTAGTGTGCTGCTTGGCGATCACATGACCGGCCAGCTCTCTCTCTCTCCCCTCCTCTCCTCCGGAGTGACGTCAGCAGGGAAATCTCGGCCCCAGCCCCTGCAGCTGTCAGACAGGGAGAGGAGAGAGTCAGCCAGTCACTTGATCGCTGAGCAGCACACTGAAATCAGGTATTCACAGCATTTCTTTTTATAAAAACACATAGGCAGATGCATACAGGCTTAAAAAACAACGAGGATTATAGAAAGTCATAAAAGTGGCTTAACAAACACTTTAACCCTAATAAAATGCCAGCACCCCAGTCTGTCATCACTAGGCAGTTTGTCTTATTGTGTGAAAACAATACGACTATATAACTTTGTTGCCCAGTTGCAGTAGAAATGTTAGCTACTGTATAGAGCCCAAGATCACAGTACCTTACAGATGCCGTATGCTGAAGTGAAAAATACACCCTAATAATGTAAAAGTATAATTAAAAGGGAAGTAAAAGGGAGGAAAAAAGAGGAGAAAAAGGGAAGTAAAGAAAAAGAATATTATTCTTTGTACCTCAATATACTGTATATTGATCACATGTGTATTATCAAGGTTATTATATTATTCAATTAACTTCTTGGAAACGATTATGGGGAAAAAAATAGAATGTACATTCCATTTACCCTAATACTGGAAGTCTTATTTTATTTTTTTTTCAAACAAACATTTATTTAGATTTATATGATTTATCCACAAGTTTAATTTTTTAACTTTTTTTTGTTATATTTCTTACTCTGCCATATGTCTTGATATTGTATTCTCATATTGTTTCTTTGTATATTATTTCTTAAATTATAAAAAAAAAAAGATTAAAACCCCCAAAAAATAGAGTGGTGGGAGGGTATGAAGCAATTTAACATTACAATAAATAAATAATTAAATATATATATTAAAAAAATAAATAAAACAGTATAACTTAACAGAACCATGACCTATGTGCAGTACATTTTCCTACCTAATGTATAAGGTGGCAAGTATCTCACCGGCCAAAGAATGAAGTGATCTTGCAATCACCAAAAATGTGTCAAGAAGTATGATGTCACAAAGTTGGTCCAAGGTCTCTGATTCTTAAAAGCGATTCCAAGTGTCAAAAAAATAGTTTCTAGTATGTAGGTCTTTCACTCTCATGGGATTATATCTATTAACAGAAATCTAAACAGATTTGCTCTCAGTTCTTCTAGTTTGGGGGAGCTCTGGTCAGTATGGCTTGTTTTTTTTAGTAGGCAGAAGTTTTAACATCCAGGCAAATTCTTTCTGTGGTTTTCCATTTAAGTTTGGGATGTTAGCAGTAGGCAAGTGGATATAGAAGAACATTGTCGCCACAGGTAAGTAAGAATGTGGGGTTCTATATGGCATTTTGGGCATCCAGACAACCATGTACTCGTGGGGGATTTAGGGGTGATAATAAAGGCCCGGTGATCTCTGTGAAATACTTTCAATTGGATCTTCCTCCAATTCTAACTCAGAATCACTTTGCTAGTACTGGACACAATCATGCTGGATGAAGAGACAGGTTTCCTCTGGCAGCAGGTTTTAAGTGGTTACACATTTGTCTATATAACTTGCTGGTAGTGGGGGATCTGAATAGGAGCCCTTGCATAAGGTTTTATAAAACATTTTCACAAGGTTTCCACAATAACTTTTTCAGGCCTTTGTATCAGTGTCAGTGTAAATGCAGCTTCCAGAATAGAGTTAAAGTGATAGAAAACCTAAAACCAAAAATTGTAACATTGTTAACTAAAAACGGTTAACTAAACCTAAAACCAGACATTGTCACATTGTTACCAAATGCAACATGTTACAACTAAACATGTAACTGGAAAACGCAGAGGGCCCACCCACATCCCAAAGTGTAGGAGAGAAGTGGAGAACACTAACACCTGAGGAGCAAGGGATTCAATAAGTAAAATTCCTTTTTTCCTGCTACCAAAGGCAAAACATAGCATATAATCCTGCAGTGCGGGGAGGCTCCAAGGGTATTTTTTTTTCCCAGAGATCAGCTTTAACCTCTCTATTTTAACCTCTCATCTTTTATTTTACTCTAGTTTTGGTAGGATGTACTCTTGCTTCCTGCTCTGCTCACTTGCTGTTCCCTGGGCAGGGATGTGTTCCCTGAGGAATTTCCTCAACCAGGCTACAAAAACACCTGATGAGTATTTCACTATTCTCCGATCTCTCCAAAACCCCAAAAAAATTCACTCCATTCAGCACTGGGAGCGGTTCAGGATGAAAACAAATATGTTCATTCTGGAACTATGATGTCATCAGGTCTGGGATGATCTTCATTTTTACCCTATTAAGGAGCTTGTTTTCACCTTGATTAGAGGAAGTGGGAATATGAGCTAAAAAATGAGTTTTCTTTGGTGAAATAAAGAAACTATTTGTTCAGTAAAGCTGATGATGCCTACCTTTTTACACATCTTTTGCACACAACCTACATGTTACAGTATTAAACCAGAAATGTATATCATACCCAAGATATTACATCACTCTCAGTGGCTGAATGGAGCTGCTGGGGAGCGGAAAAAAAGATGAGCACAAGGATGGGCTAAGTTAAAGTGAACATGTTGCTTTGCCCTGCATGTACAAAGAATAGTTTTACTAACAATTTGCAGTATAGCGATGTATGGATTTTCAGAATGTCAAGCTTTTTTCTTGATGTGTATGGTGTATATGTTCCAGAATCCTTCTGGGCACTGGCCATCACCAGGCTAGACCCATCTCACCAGCTGCTTTCTGATATAGGGGAGTGGTACAAGGGTAACTTACACAGGCAATGAAACATTGCCAGTTGAGAAGATGGAGGTAAGATAACTAGAAATTGCAAAGGTCCTCTAAGGTCAAAGATTAATTGCTCTTGAATAGATAGTAACTCACAACAATGTTACGACGCAGGCCGGTAAACAGTCTCAGTATGATTTTGTGCAGTGGTGACATAACTCTCGTGTGAATGTGTGTGAGTTATCTCATCCAGGCCCAGGCAATCAAGATGACCAAAGACTCTAATTCCAGAAGAATACCTAGTGAAGATGGAAGTGAAAATGACAGAGGCCAGCATTCGAGGGGACCTCAGGTAAGTGAGCCATGATGTTCAAATATTACATATGTTATAAATATTAAACATTATGGTAATACAGTGTACTCCTGGGGACCACTCTGTTTGTTTATCACTCTAATGTGTTTGCATATCGGCTTAGCATTCATTTTAAAGTAGAACTATGACCTCTCGGGAAAAAAAATAAAAAATTTGCTTCAGCACTTAATCATACAGTGGTGATCGAAAGTTTGGGCACCCCAGGTAAAAATTTGTATTAATGTGCATAAAGAAGCCAAAGAAAGATGGAAAAATCTTGAAATGGCATCAAATTACAGATTAGACATTCTTATAATATGTCAACAAAAGTTAGATTTTATTTCCAACATTTACACTTTCAAAAAAACAGAAAACAAAAAAATGGCGTCTGCAAAAGTTTGGGCACCCTGCAGAGTTAAATATCTTGTACTGCCCCCTTTGGCAAGTATCACAGCTTGTAAACGCTTTTTGTAGCCAGCCAAGAGTCTTTCAATTCTTGTTTGAGGTATTTTTGCCCATTCTTCCTTACAAAAGTCTTCCAGTTCTTTGAGATTTCTTGGCTGTCTGTCACACACTGCTCTTTTAAGGCCTATCCATAGATTTTCAATTATGTTAAGATCAGGAGATTGTGAAGGCTATGGCGAAACCTTCAGTTTACGCCTCTTGATGTAATCCCCCGTGGAATTCGAGGTGTGTTTACGATCATTATCCATTTGTAGAAGCCATCCTCTCTTTAACTTCAGCTTTTTCACAGAAGGCATCAAGTTACCATCCAAAATTTGCTGAAATTTTATTGAATCCATTTTTCCTTCTACTCGTGAGATGTTCCCTGTGCCACTGGCTGCAATACAACCCCAAAGCATGATTGATCCACCCCCATGCTTAACAGTTGGATAGAGGTTCTTTTCATTAAATTCTGTGCCCCTTCTTCTCCAAACGTACCTTTGCTCATTCCGGCCAAAAAGTTCAATTTTAACCTCATCGGTCCACAGAACTTGTTTCCAAAATGCATCAGGTTTGTCTATATGTTCATTTGCAAAGTTCAAAAGCTGATTTTTGTGGTGAGGACGTAGAAGAGGTTTTCTTCTGATGACTCTTCCATGAAGACCATATTTGTACAAGTATCTCTTTATAGTGGAATAGTGTACCACAACTCCAGTGTCTGCCAGATCTTTCTGGAGGGATCGTGCAGTCAAATGTGGGTTTTGAATTGTTTTTCTCACAATCCTGCGAGCTGTTCTGTCTGATATTTTTCTTGGTCTTCCAGATCTTGCTTTAAATTCCACTGTTCCTGATGACTGCCATTTCTGAATTACATTCTGAACAGAGGATATTGACATCTGAAAATGCTTTGCTATCTTCTTATAGCCTTCTCCAGCTTTGTGAGCGTCAACTATTTTCAGTTTCAGTTTTCTAGGCAACTGCTTAGAAGATCCCATGGTGCTGATTGTTGGGGCAAGGTCAGATGAGTCTGGGCATTTAAAACCTTTGAGATTGACATCACCTGGTCTTCCCAGACGATGATTGAGAACAATCCATGACACTGGCAGGTCTCAGCCTTGCAAAGGGGGCAGTGCATGCTATAAATTCTGCAGGGTGCCCAAACTTTTGCAGAAGCCATCTTTTTGTTTTCTGTAATTTTGAAAGTGTCAATGATGGAAATAAAATCTAACTTTTGTTGACATATTATAAGAATGTCTAATCTGTAATTTGATGCCTTTTGGAGATTTTTCCATCTTTCCTTGGCTTTTTTATGCACATTAATACAAATTTTTACCTGGGGTGCCCAAACGTTCGATCACCTCTGTATATATGTATTTCCATCTCAAGATTGAATACAACAGTTTGTGTTACAACAATATGGACAAAGCTTATTTATTTTATCATTTTACATGTAGGAGTATATACAGAGGCATTTTCCTATGTTTTAACTATGTTTATTTCTGTGTTTATTTTACTAAAAGCTGCAGGATCAGTTTCACAGCACTGCAAGATCCTGCACATGTGCAGTGTGGTGGCGGCTGTGAAACATCAGGAAGTCACAGTCAACTACTACATTCAAGATGGCGGCACTGGAGATCTGAAGCACGGAAAAGATATCCCTGAACTTCATGGGTTGGTACGTAACTGTTTGGTAAAAGGTGGCAGCTATAGTATTTGTACATGCTGACCTTTAATTTTTAGGTGGTTATAAATCCTCACATATACCCAATGAAGTGACTAGTCTATAAGTGATACACAGAGATGAAACAAATCCTCCTACATTAGTCAAACCTGTTGATCTGCAGCCTTCTCTCCTCTACAGCCATTTAACATACACAGGTTACACAGCATTTCTGAGCTCTAAAAGGCAGGGATCTGATATGACACACTGCACACACAGGCTCATAGGGAAACATGGACTTGCTGGAGGGGTTCTGGAGCCATCTCCTGGGATTGTCTGGTGTCAGTATAGACTGTAAGAAGCGACTCATGCAGGTAGCAGAGGGAGGAGAGAAAAGTTAGAAATCACACTAGGTGCTTTGAATTGAGGCAAGAACGGCGATCTTCCCTCAAATGTAGACAAGGCAGAACAAGGCATGGATCCATAAGTTCCTGTAAAGCAGGAACACCGATGCATACCTTCCACTAGTATAAGCACCTCCCCCACTACACTGAAACACCAGCTAGGCACACATTCAACCCTTTGGTTGCCCCTGATGTTGCCCCTTTCCCTACCAGTGTCATTAGTACAGTGACAGTGCATATTATTAGCACTGATGATCGCTGTATTAGAGTCACTGGTTCCCAAAAAAAGTGTCAAAAGTGTCACTTAGGTGTCCAATTTGTTTGCCGCAATATCACAGTCCTGCTATAAATCCCTGATCGCTGCCATTACTAGTAAAAAAAAATAAAGAAAAAAATTCCATTAATATATCCCATAGTTTGTAGATGCTATAACCTTTGGGTAAACCATTCAATATGCGCTTATTGGGATTTTTTTTTTTTACCAAAAATACGTAGCAGAAAACAAATTGGCCTAAAATGTTAAAAAAATTTGATTTTTAAATTTTTTTTTTTTGGGGGGGAATGTTATGTAGCAGAAAGTGAAAAATATTGTCTTTTTTCAGAATTGTTGCTCTTTTTTTGTTTACAGCACGAAAAAATTTAAATTGCAGAGGTGATCAAATACCACCAAAATAAAGCTCTATTTGTGGGGGAAAAAAGGACATCAATTTTATTTGGGTACAGCGTCGCATGACCGCGCAATTATCTGTTAAAATAACGCAGTGCCGAATTGCAAAAAATGGCCTGATCATTAAGGGGGCAAATCCTTCCGGTCCAGAAGTGGTTAAAAGCCTTTACAGCCCATCAATATAAAGTTAACAATGAATGATCAATTTTTAGGGCACAATCATTGTTTTCATATGTGTGTGCACCCAATGCAGTTATATTTATATGTGCATGTACATGGGTGTAGGGCGGGCTTTTACAATATTTTTTAGGATTATTGTTTATTATTTATTTTGGTAAACAATTTTTTAAGCGTTTTTTTATTTTTTAACTTGGTTGATCATCCCCTTTTTGATAATATAGTGACCGATTCTCTTCAAGAAGACATTAGGGAGTTATCAAACCCCCCAGTCCGCTTGTCAGCCCTGCACTCTTCTGAAGATGACTGAGCACAGTCAGAGCCTCGGGGGTTTGACAGCCCTGAACTCTGAGTTGAAAAGAGCTTCAAGCGGAGTTCCGGCCTCAAATACCTTTTTTAACTAAAAATACTAATCCATCGCCCTTTGCAGAACCGCTATGCTCACTTACAAGGTGTACAGTATTGGATTTTAGTCAAAATCGTACTTTTAAAAACGCTGTCTGGGCGCGGCCATCTTGAATGTGGGTATCTGAAGCAGCAGTGTAATCTGCTGTGTCCTTCTTCCTGATTCCAGGGAGTGTTCTGGGAGTTCTTCCTGATTCCAGCCTCCTGGGAGTGATGACAAACAGCTCCCAGGATGCAATGCAAAGGCGGAAGTGATGTCGGTGGCCGTGGCCACAGAGGGGGGAGAAGGAGGAAGTACATTTAAAAATGCCCTGAAAATAAGGTAAGGGACCCCCAAAAAAAAATTGAAAATGCCCAATTGTTGATCAGCATAGCGAACACTCCAGGAATCACTAAAGTTGCAAAATAGGCCGGAACTTCGCTTTCACTTCACAGGAGAGATCAGTGAACAGATGTTTGCTGATCTCCTGCTCTCTCTCCCTCCTGACACCTACCATGAGGGAGGTCAGATGGCACGTTTCCCACCTTTTACAGTGAAAGCAGCAACAAGAGTTAAAACCAAAGGATCAGCATACGAGACAAGCATCTAGCATTTTCAGAAAAAGGTCATCAATGGCAGCTTACACTTGTGTATTTGCCACATTGTGCTTACAAAAGTGTATTTTTATACAGTATCTCACAAAAGTGAGTACACCCCTCACTTTTTTGTAAATATTTTATTCTAACTTTTTATGTGACAACACTGAAGAAATGACACTTTGCTACAATGTAAAGTAGTGAGTGTACAGCTTGTATAACAGTGTAATTTTGCTGTTCCCTTAAAATAACACACAGCTATTAGTGTCTAAACCGCTAGCAACAAAAGTGAGTACACCCCTAAGTGAAAATGTCCAAATTGGGCCCAAAGTGTCAATATTTTGTGCGGCCACCATTATTTTCCAGCACTGCCTTAACCCACTTAGGCATGGAGTTCACCAGAGCTTCACAGGTTGCTACTGGAGTCCTCTTCCACTCCTCTATGATGACATCATGGAGCTGGTGGATGTTAGAGACCATGTGCTCCTCCACCTTCCGTTTCAGGATGTCTCACAGATGCTCAATAGGGTCTGGATTAGGTCTGGAGACATGCTTGGCCAATCCATCACCTTTACCCTCAGCTTCTTTAGCAAGGCAGCAGTCATCGTGGAGGTGTGTTTGGGGTCGTTATGTTGGAATACTGCAATGCGGCCCAGTCTCCGAAGAAAAGGGATCATGCTCTGCTTCAGTATGCCACAGTACATGTTGGCATTCACATGTTGGCATTCATGGTTCCCTCAATGAACTGTAGCTCCCCAGTGCCGGAAGCACTCATGCAGCCCTAGACCATGACACTCCCACCATGCTTGACTGTAGGCAAGACACACTTGTCTTTGTACTCCTCACCTGCTTGCTGCCACACACGCTTGACACCATCTGAACCAAATAATGTTATCTTGGTCTCATCAGACCACAGGACATGGTTGCAATAATCCATGTCCTTAGTCTGCTTGACTGTTTGCGGGCTTTCTTGTGCATAATCTTTAGAAGAGGCTTCCTTCTGGGATGACAGGCATGCAAACCATTTTGATGCAATATGCGGCATATAGTCTGAGCACTGACAGGCTGACCCCCCACCCCTTTAACCTCTGTAGCAATGCTGGCAACACTCATGCCTCTGTTTCCCAAAGACAACCTCTTGAGCATGTGCACTCAACTTCTTTGGGTGACCATGGCGAGGCCTGTTCTGAGTGGAAACTGTCCTGTTAAACCACTGTATGGTCTTGGCCATGCCAGAGTTCTTTGCGGTGCCATGTTGAACTTCCAGTGACCAGTAC
This sequence comes from Pelophylax lessonae, assembly GCF_965119305.1. NCBI lineage: Eukaryota > Metazoa > Chordata > Amphibia > Anura > Ranidae > Pelophylax > Pelophylax lessonae. Next base: position 99,598,123 of record NC_138771.1, on the reverse strand, counting down.
AGTACTACTTTACATTGTAGCAAAGTGTCATTTCTTCAGTGTTGTCACAAGAAAAGATAAAATAAAATAGTTACAAAAATGTGAGGGGTGTACTCACTTTTGTGAGATACTGTATGTTTCAATATGTTTTTTTTTTCTGAAGATGAAGGGGAAAAAAAGCAATGTACTATAAAAATTTCTGAATGACGAAATGCTCAGAGAAAGCATTTGTGCATGAACTTTCCAGCTTGACAGTCAGGAGTTACTATTATTATCCAGTTTTTATCAAGCTTTCCACTATATATATAGCCTCCAAAGTACATTCCAAACGAAGTTCACATCAAGAGGACATTGAACCTGCTATGAAGTACCCATGCCTGGGGACCATGAGAGTGAAGACATACCTCTGCCTTGAGTTATGGTTTCATGCCATTACTCATTACCTGCTATATTATCTCTGTCCTCTCAAATGCTGCATTGATAGTTACTGACAGCAGAAAGTGGGTGTAGATCAGGGTTTGGCAACAGGTCAGTTGTGATCCACCTATCGATTGTGGCCATGTAACTGGTAGCAGTGACCCTGTCATGCCACCCCTCTGTCAGAAGTGGTCACCTCCTCTCAGACCTCAGAATAGGGCAGTAATAGGCACCACAGAGCCAGGAAAAGTCATTGGCTCCTTCTTGCCTCTCACATGTTCTATGCCAAAGCTGAGAGGAGACCTAGGAGGACTTCCCTCACTCTGCCGGGCGCAACTGCATTTGATGTTTGATGAGTGAATTCTACTATGGCAGCACATTATGTACTACTGGGGTTCTGCAACTCTCTTCCATGTTATTCAGGTAGATCTCTACCTCTTCAGGGTTGCCAATCCCTGGTTTAGATAAAATGGGATACTAATGCACTAGTTAGCAAGATCACAGTAAGATATTTTAGGACGCTGTGTGCCCTGGAAAAAGAGATAGCCAAGGCAGCTGCCTCTTGTGCCTCTGCTAAACTGCTTTTTATGCCGATCACAATGAATAACGAGTAAAATATACTTTTTCATACTCGTAGAAAATAAAAAAATACAGAATTTTGTTGCAATGAACTAAAGGAAACAAAACTAAAACCACTGAATTTCAAAACCCTCCGGTACTAAAAAGGTTAACATAATGCTTTGTTTAAAAAAAGTCAGATTCTGCCAGCAATAGATAAAGACACCTGCAAAGACCTGACACATAATTGGAAAGTGGGAGGACTTTAAATGGAACATCCTGTGGTTCTAGCGTGCTGCGAGAAAGTATTTAAACAGATGTTAAGCTCCAAAATGCAATCTCTGATGATAGCTGTTTTTGAAACGTTATTATCCTTTATGGTCTATTTCATTTATGCTGAATAAATACGATTTTTGTAGCTCTGTAATTTATTTACCTCCTGTTACCTTCATTGCTGTATTTTAATTTGATTGACTAGCTTTACCAGGTGGACAGATATCCCTACTGCCTATCTGTCAACTATAACATTAGCATTGGAAACAACACTCATATTCCTCCAACACCCTCTATTACCATAGATGTTACCAAGACTTTATAAATGCTGCTGTGTATAAAGCTCCCCTGCTAGGTTTAAAAATCCCATTCCTACTCTTTATTATAATAATTACTATAGGTTTGGGAAGCACTACCATCTCCAACAGAGTTCTATAGAGTAGCGCAGAGCATTTTAACATCGAAAAAAAAAAAAAAAAACATAGAGACACACAAGGAAAGTCATGGAACTTTATATGTACAGTTGTTAGTTTCATCCAAGAAATTTTACATTTTACAGACAAACTGGAATTAAATTCTCATCCTTTTCTCTGTACAGTATCAACTGCCAAAAGTTATGGTTTCTGACTATTAGGTTGCCTGTGGAAACAGAAGGGGGGCCCCACAAGCCTGCACTATCACCCCTCCCCACCTGACAGTTACGACTCGCTGTTCAGAGCTTAGGAAGAGAACTGAGCATTCAGCAGTGTTCGATCGCTTGGTTCTCACTGCAGAGCTTGCAGGGGACAGATGCAGACTTCGGATCTATGCTTTACCCACCTAGGTGAGTATTAATGTTTTGTTTTTGTTTTTTTAAGTCCATACTTCTCTTTTACCAATAGTAATAACACAATTTAGCATAAAAAGTGGCTAGCGGTAGGGACTATGCATAAGATGACATTTTTCATTCAAATCAGCCTAAGCAGTAATAAGGTCACTTCAAGTACAGCAGTGAACAGTAGTAAAGTTTATTCTACTGAGTGCTGGAACTATCCTGTCCTATCCATCCTATTTATGGCGGAGATGCTAGTTCTAGACCAACTGAGTATGCACTGTTCAAAAGAAAAGGAGGATGGTAGGGGAGGGGGCAGGGGAACAAAGGGGGCTTGCAGAATAATTATGAATTATTATGATTACTACTTTACTTATTCCTTTGATCCTATCAGGGATTATAAATATAATGAGTGATTGACACCTTTTATTTATGTCAAAATCAGGTCTTGTTGTATCTCTTGCATCTGGGGAGGGTACAGATGTAGAATTAGCCAGTGGAAAGCAAGTTTCAGAGGGCAGAAATGGGGGCATTAGCGGTAGGGTGTTCGGAGCTCCTAAACCCAGGGTGGGTATGGGGAAAAATCAAGAGAGCAGCCTAAAAACATCAAACGAGGATAAATGTAACCGATCAAAATTACGAGGCTTGTATACCAATGCCAGAAGCCTGGCCAACAAGATGGGAGAGCTGGAGCTGCTGATGTTTGAGGAGGACTTAGATTTTGTGGGGATAACTGAGACTTGGTTCGACAGCTCTCATGACTGGATGGCGACCATTCAGGGGTATTCCCTTCATCGCAGGGATAGAGAGGGTAAAAAAGGGGGAGGGGTATGTCTGTATATTAAGAACAGTATACTGGTAAATATGAGGGATGATATTAATAATGGAGCTATGGACGAGGCAGAATCCCTATGGGTAGAGCTTCAAAGGGAAGGCACGGTGGGGAAGGTAATATTGGGCGTATGCTATAGGCCCCCCAACCAGAGGGAGGAGGGTGAGGCGGACCTCATGTTACAGATAGGATTGGCAGCAAGGATGGGAAATGTCATTATAATGGGGGACTTTAATTATCCTGATATAGACTGGGCAGAAGGAACTGCGCACTCAGCCAAGGCTCGGCAGTTCCTAAATGTTTTGCAGGACAATTTCATGGGTCAGATGGTGAATGCACCGACAAGAAACAATGCGGTACTTGACCTACTGATTACCAACAATACAGACCTGCTCACGGATATAGAAATATGGGACAACTTAGGGAACAGTGACCATAGGTCAATTGGTTTCAGTATTAATTACAGTAATAGGAAACACAAAGGTAATATAAGGACACTGAATTTCAAAAGAGCCAATTTCCCTAAACTGCGCTCGCTGCTAGAAAATATCAAATGGGATAGAACCCTGGGAACAAAGAACACGGAGGAAAAATGGGAGTGCTTCAAGAGCATACTTAACAAAGGGGTGGGCCAGTGCATTCCACAGGGAAATAAATTTAAAAGAGCAAAACTAAACCCTGGGTGGCTAAACTCCAACATAAAAATGTATATTAGAGCTAAAGAAAAGGCCTTCAAAAAATACAAGACTGAGGGGTCATTGGCAGCATTTAAGCATTACAAAGAGTGTAATAAGAAATGTAAAGACGAAATCAGGGCGGCTAAAATAGAACACGAGAGACATATAGCGGAGGAGAGTAAAAAGAACCCCAAGAAGTTCTTTAAGTACAGTAGGTACGGAAAGTATTCAGACCCCCTTAAATTTTTCACTCTTTGTTATATTGCAGCCATTTGCTAAAATCATTTAGGTTCATTCTTCTTCCTCATGAATGTACACATAGCACCCCATACTGACAGAAAAACACAGAATTGTTGACATTGTTGCAGATTTATTAAAAAAGAAAAACTGAAATATCACATGGTCCTAAGTATTCAGACCCTTTGCTGTGACACTCATATATTTAATTCAGGTGCTTTACATGTCTTCTGATCATCCTTGAGATGGTTCTACACCTTCATTTGAGTCCAGCTGTGTTTGATTATACTGATTGGACTTGATTAGGAAAGCCACACACCTGTCTATATAAGACCTTCCAGATCACAATGCATGTCAGAGCAAATGAGAATCATGAGGTCAAAGGAACTGCCTGAAGAGCTCAGAGCCAGAATTGTGGCAAAGCACAGATCTGGCCAAGGTTACAAAAAGATTTCTGCTGCACGTAAGGTTCCTAAGAGCACAGTGGCTTCCATAATCCTCAAATGGAAGACGTTTGGGACGACCAGAACCCTTCTTAGAGCTGGCCGTCCGGCCAAACTGAGCTATCGGGGGAGAAGAGCCTTGGTGAGAGAGGTAAAGAAGAACCCAAAGATCACTGTGGCTGAGCTCCAGAGATGCAGTCAGGAGATGGGAGAAAATTGTAGAAAGTCAATCATCACTGCAGCCCTCCACCAGTCGGGGCTTTATGGCAGAGTGGCCCGACGGAAGCCTCTCCTCAGTGTAAGACACATGAAAGCCCGCATGGAGTTTGCTAAAAAACACCTGAAGGACTCCAAGATGGTGAGAAATAAGATTCTCTGGTCTGATGAGACCAAAATAGAACTTTTTGGCCTTAATTCTAAGCGGTATGTGTGGAGAAAACCAGGCACTGCTCATCACCTGTCCCAACAGTGAAGCATGGTGGTGGCAGCATCATGCTGTGGGGGTGTTTGTCAGCTGCAGGGACAGGACGACTGGTTGCAATCGAGGGAAAGATGAATGCGGCCAAGTACAGGGATATCCTGGACAAAAACCTTCTCCAGAGTGCTCTGGACCTCAGACTGGGCCGAAGGTTTACCTTCCAACAAGACAATGACCCTAAGCACACAGCTAAAATAATGAAGGAGTGGCTTCACAACAACTCCGTGACTGTTCTTGAATGGCCCAGCCAGAGCCCTGACTTAAACCCAATTGAGCATCTCTGGAGAGACCTAAAAATGGCTGTCCACCAACGTTTACCATCCAACCTGACAGAACTGGAGAGGATCTGCAAGGAGGAATGGCAGAGGATCCCCAAATCCAGGTGTGAAAGACTTGTTGCATCTTTCCCAAAAAGACTCCTGGCTGTATTAGATCAAAAGGGGGCTTCTACTAAATACTGAGCAAAGGGTCTGAATACTTAGGACCATGTGATATTTCAGTTTTTCTTTTTTAATAAATCTGCAACAATGTCAACAATTCTGTGTTTTTCTGTCAGTATGGGGTGCTATGTGTACATTCATGAGGAAGAAGAATGAACCTAAATGATTTTAGCAAATGGCTGCAATATAACAAAGAGTGAAAAATTTAAGGGGGTCTGAATACTTTCCGTACCCACTGTATATAAACAGTAAGAAAGCGAGGTCAGAACACATTGGCCCCATAAAAGATGATAAAGGAAAAATGGCCACAGAGGACAGAGAAAAGGCGGAAGTGTTAAATAATTTCTTTTCTTCAGTCTTCACAAAGGAATCGGGGGGCTACACGAACCTTGCTTGTAAGGCCGAACTAAATAATACACCTCAGGAAGTGCCGCCATGGCTAACAGAGGATAGACTTAGAGCTAAACTAGAGAAACTTAACATAAATAAATCCCCGGGACCGGATGGGTTCTTAATGAGCTCAGCCAGGTGATTGCCAGACCATTATTCTTGATCTTTAAGGATAGTTTACAGACGGGTATGGTGCCAGCTGATTGGAAAAAAGCCAACGTGGTACCAATATTTAAAAAGGGGCCGAGATATATCCCGGGTAACTATAGGCCGGTCAGCCTAACATCAGTAGTCTGCAAAATTTTGGAGGGGATGATAAGGGACCACATACAAGACTTTAGTAATGAAAACGTTATTATAAGTAGTAATCAGCATGGATTCATGAAAAATCGTTCGTGCCAAACCAATCTATTAACCTTCTATGATGAAGTGAGCTGCCACCTAGATAAAGGTAAGCCTGTGGATGTGGTGTATCTGGACTTTGCAAAGGCCTTTGACACCGTTCCCCACAAACGCTTACTGTACAAACTAAGGAAGGTAGGTATGGACCATAAGGTGAGTACCTGGATAGAGAACTGGCTCCAGGGTAGAGTCCAGAGGGTGATGATTAATGGGGAGTACTCGGATTGGGCGGGTGTGGAAAGTGGGGTCCCCAGGGTTCGGTCCTGGGACCAATCCTGTTTAATTTATTCATAAATGATCTAGAGGAGGGGATATCTAGTACAATCTCAGTATTTGCAGATGATACTAAATTAGGCTTGCCAATATCTTCTATGCAGGATGTGGAAACCTTGCAAGAGGACCTGAACAAAATAACGGGGTGGGCAACTACATGGCAGATGAGATTTAATGTTGAAAAATGTAAAGTAATGCACTTGGGGGCCAGAAACCAGAAAGCAAGCTACTCACTAGGGGGGGAACCTCTGGGTGAGTCTAGGATGGAAAAGGACTTGGGGGTACTGGTAGACAACAGGCTTGGCAGTGGCATGCAATGTCAAGCCGCCGCAAGCAAAGCCAACAGAATACTGGGTTGTATAAAAAAGGGGATTCACTCCAGAAATAAAGAGATTATTCTCCCACTCTACAAGACTCTGGTCCGGCCACATCTGGAGTATGCTGTCCAGTTCTGGGCACCGGTCCTCAGGAAGGATGTGCTGGAACTGGAGAAAGTCCAGAGAAGGGCAACAAAAATAATTAGGGGAATGGAGGACAGCAGCTATGAGGAAAGACTACAAGCACTGAACCTATTCTCTCTGGAGAAGAGAAGATTGAGGGGGGATATGATATCAATGTACAAATACTGTACTGGCGACCCGAGCATAAGGAACAAACTATTCAGAGAGAGGAGATACAATAAGACACGTGGCCACTCACTAAAACTTGAGGAAACGCGGTTTAACCTTAAAGTGCGTAAGGGGTTCTTCACTGTAAGAGCGGTAAGGATGTGGAATTCTCTTCCACAAGCAGTCGTATCAGCAGGGAGCATTGATAGTTATACAATGTACGGTTAATAGAAAACACACACACACACATCATAGGTTGAACTGGATGGACTGATGTCTTTTTTCAACCTCACTAACTATGTAACTATGTAACTATGTAAATTATATTAATAATGAATAACCACTGTGCTAAATAAAAGAAAAAGAAAATCCAAATGTATTATACAAAAGAAGCTAGTCAATAATCATATCAAATAAAATGAACTACAAAGCAAGTGAGTAATACAACAAAAAAAGAATGATGTTACACTGGAAATACAAATGCTATCAGCATATTAGGGCAAATTGCAGGACAGAAAAAGTTACAGAAAAGAGAAACAAGAGAAATAAAGGTGATTTGTTACGCAGACCTCCTGGCTCCAGCCTTGACTTGCTTTTATATATCTTCTCTACCCAGCCCCCTTTAGTTAAATTAAAAAATAAATAGAAGACACACCCTTAACTGCTGGTAAGTTAGAGGTCCTCCTCAAACCCTCCCCCCCCCAAGGTTATCCTCACAGCCCCCCCCCCCCCCCAATTGATTCCATTCAGACAAGGGACTGCATTGTTTGCAGCAACATTACATTGTTTATAGATACCATCTTTATACCAAGTAGCATCAAGAACAAAAAAGAAAACGGACCTTCCCAGATATAACTCTAGATACAATACAACAGAGCTGTTTTATGATGACAGATGTTCTCAGAATGTCCAGGCAGTGTTCTGAAACTTTAGAGTCATCAAAAGTTCACAATAATGTTCATTTCAGGTAAAAATTGTAGACTTCAATATTTCCATTACTTTTCCTCCTGAAGTTCATTCTTAAAATTATGCCCTCCCTCAATGATTTTGTATCCACTCACAACAGCCCAAAAGGCCCAACCCTCCCCACCACCACCGCGGCCTCCTATTCTTCTTGAGCACAGCAGAACACATCAAGGTAGACTTAAGACTGCCCTTTGAGACTTTACACCTTGATCATGAGTGCCTGTGCTGCGATATTTCCTTGCTCCTCTGCCTTGGAAGAGCGGAGCTCCAACATCGATGGCGAGATATTGGCATCTTTTAGTTTCGTAACAAGGGAATGCTGTGTGATGTTTGCAAAGATTGGATCGGACTGCGAGATGGCACTTTTCAGCATGCTGAAAGAAAGTTTAGGAAAGTCTAGTTGCACATTTGTCTCAAGATATGGCGGGGTTGTTGTTGTTACTTCTTTAGGTGGTGGTAGGGCAGACAGTCGTGCATGAATACAAAAAAGAAAAGGGAGAATGTCAAAGTACAGTTATTGGGGGGTAATAAAGATTGATGCAGCAGTGTGGCCATTAAGGATTATTATGTTTTATAATGTTGACTGGTAAAGCGCAGGTTAAAGCAGTAGGCAGACTGAGAGATGTAAAATACAATAAGACATAAGACCTGTATTTCCATTGATACCCTGGTTTCAATGGTTGTTAAATATGGTACTCATACTGTATGTCTCAGAAAACCAATACAAGTCTGTGGGTCACCTCCGGACACTTGAAACTGAGTTGGGAAGAATGCCAAAGCCTCATAATTAAAAAAAAAAAAAAAAATGATATGACTGATGTCTTAGCTACATTATCTAAGAAAATAGAAGATAAAAACCAAAAGAACAACTTAGAGAACATAACTAGGAAAGGGAAAGAAAGAGAGGAAAGTAATCAAAATGAACAAGAAGGATAATACAAATAAAAATGAAAAAAAAAATACAGATTTAATGCTGCTCCAACTAAGATTTTTATTTAACACATTCAACTTTAGATAGTTAGACAGCATTGAATCTGTGTTAAAAGAAAAAGAAATTAACTAATACATAGTTGCCCTGAAAACTACTGTTGACTGCATTGAAAAAGCAAAAAAAAAAACATTGCAGCAATTACTTCACAAAAAAGGGCTACTCCTCTCGCGCACTAATGATCAGCACTATGAATTTGCAGGTCAGGTACACAGATATTAGGGAGAGAGAGTAAAAAAGTTGATTTGAAAAACTTTTAGAATTGAGGTAAACCTGACTGCACTTTATGACTCCAATTTAGAGGCTTCTCCATAAGAACAAAACAAAAATTCTAAAATATAACTTGTTTTTCCTCTAACTTTATATTGTTTTAGGGTCCTCTATTAAATTCGCACATAACTCCACATGGGTCTCTTATTAGTTTCTCATTAGGGAAACTTAGCCTGAGATATTTGGATTAATCTATTTTAATCCCAAAATATCACCCACATTATCCCCTCTGCTCCTCCTAAGGCATCCTGACCTCCGGCTCCCTTGTTACCTCCTCCTAGGCTCACCACCAGGACTGCTCCAGAAACTCTGGAACTCTCTACTCCATATGTCCAGCCAGCTCCTACCCTGTCCACCACTATGTGAGCCCTAAAAACGAATTTATTCAGGGCAGCCTACTCTGCCTCCACCTAGAACTTTACTTCAGCCAACTCCATCAGAATATTTCCCCCTGCAGCTATTACCTTTTGTACCTCCCCCTCCCCTTAGAACATAAGCCTCTTGAGTAGGGTCCTTCTATTAACGCACTCCACCAACTGTTGATGTTATTTAAATCCTGTTACCCAAGGTCTAACTACCAAAGTTAACTCCACTTCAAATCCTAAAGGAAGTTTCTGCAGGTGTAAAGGGGTGTCAGGTTTCATGAGGTCTTTTCTTGGGGGTAATAGGTGTATGTCCCAGTGTTCCTGCTATATCAATGCCAAGGACAAGAGAAGATGTACAATAGACTCCCTGAGGTAGTGTAACCCGCTGGGTACAATTTTCCTGATGCTGAATACAGTGCATTACTAAACATTTGGTACCAGCACCAGTACCCTGGTCACAAGTATTTTTAACTTTGTTTAGAACATGTTGGGAAAATACCTTGGCATCCATTAGACATGACCCCTTCCTGTTCCCGCATTGCTGACTCATGATTCTGTCCTGTTTTCTTTGACATAACAAAACACAATACCTTCCTTTCTCCAGCACCCATCAGCATCAATCATCTGAGGTTGTCCAGACTCATAAACCATCAGAACATAATGGACTCTGGGGTGTAACACGGTAGAGTCTGATAGGATAGTACCCAAATTGACCGAGGTATACGCACAATGTTCAGTCCCTCCAATCAAGGATGAGAGCAGTGCAAGTCAGGTTTTGACAACCATGGAACTGAGTCATCCACCAATTTATATGACTCATAGTAAACTTGTGTAGCACCACCCCCGCAGGAGCTGCTGATTAGATTATTGGGTCTACGTCCTGCCTTCCAACCCCTGAAATTGGCTCGAACCCTCCCTAGGCACAACTGACACGAAATGGGACTATAATACCAAATGGCTACAGGAGAACACAGTTCAGGATATATCACCCCAATAAGTAATAATAACTTGTTACCTTTCTCCAGCCGCAGTCCCTCTGGGTGACACAAGGTGCAACACACAGACTTTTGCTTAACCAAAGTAGCTTTACTGAGAGTTAAAGTACAAGTTGACTCCAAAAGACATCACAAGAGTCAACTAAGAAAGATAAAGTTATTGACACAATAATAAACAATATGATTAAGATAGCTATTTTTGTATACTTATGCAACTAAAAGATAACTCATAGGCTTTCTTTTACCCAATTCAGGCTATACTTTACACACGTCTAGTCTCTTGTATCAGGTAGGCAGAACCTATTTGAATCCCATACACAGTTCCTTCCTTTTGGTTTGGAATCTTCGCTAGCAATCGTTGGTGCACAAGCTATTTGTAATCCAAAAGTAAGGATATATAGTCAAAAGGGGTGAGAAAAAAAAGGTTACAATCACCCGCAATGTTACTGCGTAATTGGGCGTATTAATCTTCTTAGTGGTGCATATATAGGCCCCTGACACCTTATGTACCTTTGTTTAAATGCTTAGTCTCCTGGAAGGTGCACTAGGCCGCTGAGTGTACTGCGTACTATCTGAAGTGTAGTCAGCACCGGCTAAAGTTACTTTCTTCCAAGCGAGAAACAGATTTGGGCATGTGCCCTGCTCACCAAACGGCCTCTTTCTTCCCGAGCTCTCCACCTCCGATTTCTGTCACCAGCCGCGCTTGTGGTTAGATGTGGGCAACACCAGTCTCTGCAGAGCATCAATGGGTTCTCTAGGAAGGCTCCTTTACTGCAGATGAAATGCTTCCACTCCGTCACTTCAGGCTCAGGCTTCAGGCCTAGTCCGCAGCATCAGCCCACAGCACTTGCTTCCTTCTAGCTGTTGTGTCAGGAGACAAGAGAGAGAGCCTGGCTCCTCCCTTCCTTTATAAAGCTTCCCCCAAAAGGCTGTGCGGTGAAGCAATGCACCCTGGTGTTCCCACTGAATTGTGGGTATCGTAGTATCTGATGAACATCACCAAGCTGCAGTGTGGCAGTTTGGCCACTAGAAACTTCTGATGAAAACCCCCAAGCTGCAGTGTGGCAGTTTGGCCACTAGATGGAGCCGAGTTCCTTCAAAATGTTATACAGTCTACTAATGAACAATTGTAAATGGGAGGATGCCCGCTACACACTCCCCCCACTTTAGAAACTTTGGTCCCCAAAGATAACGACAGCATGTATCCTGTCACATACGTTGGAAAAAAAACAATTAACTCATGCACAACGGTAAACCATGTCCCTTATCAGAAGCAGAGTTCAAACCCAACAACTGCACATTAAAACACAGGGCCGACAGCGGAACCTCCCACCAATTGTTGGGGGAGAGAAGGTGGTTCTGTTCACAAACCCCCGACACTTGAGTGGCTTGTACAGATGTGCCTGGGGGTGAGCTAGGGTTGTCCTCCACTAAATCTGCAGTGGAAGAACTAGGCTGATCAAGAGTTCTCTTAGAAGTAAGGACAGCTTCTTCCGAGCATTTCCCCAATTGGTCGTAAGTTAGTCTTTTGGGTGGGTGAATGACTCTTCTTTCCCTCTGTTCTTTGGGAGTCACAATCTTAGAAGTGCTGGAACCAGCCGCTCTTGGGGATTCTTCAAGAGCTTCCTCCTCTAGTCCCAACGCATTGGACTCTGGGGTTTCAGAAGCAGTTAATTCTTCTTCAGAGAAAGGTGCAACCTCCTCCTCAGGATCTTCACCATCAGCTACTTCTTCTGTAAGCATGTGGAAAGGCACAAATTCAGGAGCTTCTGCCCGAAGGGTTCCTCTTTCAACCAGTTCGGATGAAGACAGGTACTCAGTCGTGGGTTCTGGTAACTGAGATGACCACATCCAATCAGGTACCTCCTCTTCATCTTCCAGATCTTCAATTGGAGAATCTCCATCCCTCACATCTGGAAATGCTGTTTGAGATCTGGTAACTGGCCTGTGCCCTTGAGACGTTGAAGGGACTTCATGTGAGACTGGGTCAGGAGGTAGGCGAACTGCTTCTGAGAGAGGTAATAGGTGGTTCCTATGCCAAGTCTTCAGTGGGCCCACTCTCCCTTCCGGCCTAATCTGATACACAGGAAGGTTTGGCAGCTGCTTACAGATGACATAGGGCTGGGATTTCCAACGGTCAGCCAACTTGTGTTTCCCAGGGATACCCAAGTTCCTCAACAACACTTTATCCCCTGGCTGCAAATCCTGGATCCTAACTTTCAGGTCAAAGTTTCTTTTATTTCTCAGCCCCCGTTGATCAGATGAGACTTGGGCTTTTTCGTAGGCCGTTTTTAGGCTCTTCCTCAACCGGTCCACATACCCCTTGTGAGATGCTGCTGAGGTGTGATCAGGTGATATGCCGAAAGCCAAGTCCACTGGCAGCCGAGCCTCCCGCCCGAACATTAATCGGTATGGGGAGTATCCTGTAACATCACTGACAGTACTATTGTAGGCATGTACGATGGCAGCTACATGTTTACTCCAGTGCTGTTTCTTTTCTGAGCTCAGGGTCCCCAACATGTTCAAAAGAGTCCGGTTAAACCGTTCAGGCTGAGCATCCCCTTGTGGGTGGTAGGGAGTAGTCCTAGTCTTTTGGATGCCTAACAAGTCTAGCAACTTCTTAATCAGCCGGCTTTCAAAGTCTCTTCCCTGATCTGAATGGAGGCGTTGCGGTAAACCATAGTGCACAAAGAACTTTTCCACTAATACTTTGGCCACTGTTGTGGCTTTCTGGTCTTTTGTTGGAAACGCCTGGGCGTATCTGGTGAAATGATCTGTTACCACAAGGACATTCCCTTGACCACTCAAGTCAGGCTCCAGGCAAAGGAAATCAATGCACACCAGTTCCATAGGCCCCTGACTTTGCAGATGGCCCATTGGGGCTGCTTGACGTGGCAAAGTTTTCCTCTGGATGCAGCGAGCACAAGAACGACAGTATCCTTCAACTTCACCCCGCATACAGGGCCAGTAAAACCTGTCTCTCACAAGTTGGAAAGTCCTTTCAGGCCCCAGATGACCATGATTGTCATGGAGAGCAGCCAAGACTCCTTCCCTGAATTTAGCTGGTAGGAACAGTTGCCACTTCTCTTCCAGATCATCAGAGGGGCCCCTTCGGTAGACCACCCCTTGGCGTATCTGTAGCCGGTCCCATTCTTTATGCAACAATCGGGCTTCCCGAGGGGAGTCTGTTAGAAGCAGCTCAGGGCGCTGAGTCTCTATGGCCTTCAGCAAAAGTTTCCCCAAAGGGTCTTTTAACTGCTCCTTCCTCAAGTCCCCTTTCGATAGCCTAGGCAAACCTTCTTCAACCTGGGTCACCCTGCAATAACACCTGGGTACTCCAGCAGCTGAGACCCCAATCTCTTCGGCTCTTGCTCCTCCACTGGATCGAAATTCCGTTCCCTGACATAGGGCGCGCAGGTCAAGTGAGCCCATTCTTCAGTAGGATCGTTGGGGGCATGAGACCTTCTGGAGAGGGCGTCTGCATCCCTATTCCCAACACCTGGTCGGTATTTTAAACTGAACATAAAGCTAGAGAGAGCGGCTAACCACCTATGTCCTGTAGCGTCCAGTTTGGCAGTGGTCAGCAGGTAGGTAAGTGGATTATTATCCGTTTTGACTATGAATTCTGCTCCATATAAGTAATCTTTCAGTTTTTCTACTACAGCCCACTTCAAGGCCAGGAATTCCAGCTTGTGTGTGGGGTAATTCCTCTCGGAAGGTATCAGACTTCTGCTCACATAAGCAACGGGCCGCAGGTGACCGTCATGCTCCTGGTACAACACCCCACCTAGCCCATCTCTGCTGGCATCGACATGTAGTTCGTAGGGTTTTGAGGGGTCTGCGTAGGCCAACACAGGGGCAGTGGTCAGGCTCTTCTTCAACTGAATGAAGGCTTCCTCACATTTCGAGGTCCACTGATCCTGAATAGATTCCTTGGGCTTTCTAGGCCCCATGGCGGGTTTCACTGGTTTGACTAGTTCTGGAACATCATCTTCCCCTTCGGTTCTGAGTAATTCATTGAGGGGTCGGGCAATTTTGGCAAACCCTTCCACAAATCTCCTGTAATAGGAGCAGAAACCCAGGAATGATCGGAGCTCAGTCACATTTGTGGGCCTCGGCCAGGAAGTAACAGCATCCAGCTTCTCTGGGTCGGTGGACACTCCTTCTGCAGACACAATGTGACCCAGGTAATGGACCGAGGACTGGTAAAACTGGCACTTCTCCGGAGAAAGTTTCAGGCCTTCTTCATATAACCTCTTTAGGACCTTTTCCAACCTCTCTTCATGCTCTTCTAGGGTTCTGCCGAACACAATAATATCATCCAAGTATACCAGTACCTCTATCAGGTTCATATCTCCAACAGTTCTCTCCATCAGTCTTTGGAAGGTGGCTGGGGCTCCTGACAACCCTTGAGGCATGCGGTTAAACTCAAAGAACCCCACGGGGGTGATGAAGGCTGTCTTCTCCCTATCCTCAGGGTTCATGGGGATCTGGTAGTATCCGCTCTTCAAGTCCATCACACTGAACCACTTGGCCCCTGACAAACTTTGTAAAGCGTCTTCAATCCGGGGGGTGGTATACTGGTCTGGAATAGTCCTTCTGTTCAGTGTTCGGTAGTCGATACAGAGCCTCAGGGACCCAGTTTTCTTCCGGACTACCACTATTGGAGAAGCGTACGGGCTCCTGGATTCTCGAATAATCCCTGTTCTCTTGAGTTCCCCCAACTGCTCCCGTAGATCTTCTAAGTCACCCAAGGGAACCCGTCGGACTCTCTCCCGAAAGGGTTTATCTTCATGTAGACGGATATTATGGGTGGCACTCTTTGCACACCCCACATCGAATTCATCTCTAGAGAATATTTCTTTCCATCGAATCAGTTGGGCCCTGGCTCTCTTCTTCCATTCCGGTGGGAGGGCCGTATTTCCAGAGCAGAGCTCCTCTATGGTGATTTCGCCCCCGTCTTCCCTCTTCAAATCTGATGGGGCAACTGGGGTGGCCGGGTTCACCTGGCCCAACAGCACCCTGGCCGGCACCTTCACCGGAGTAGTAGCAGTATTTCTGACACTCACCAAAACCTTCCCATGACTTTTCTGTAATGCCTTCAATGGGATCACTTCGGGGATCACTTCTATCCCTTTCTGTGCCTCCGATGGGCCTGATTCAAGAACCATGAAAGGGCCTGGCTGCTTCCAAGTGAGCTTGACAGAAGCCCTCAAGCAGGTCACCTCTCCCGGCTGCAACACCTTCTCTGTTTTATCCAGCTTCCAGATCTTTCCAACTCCTTCGGCAGGGGCCTTCTGTTCCAGACCTAGACGTTGATAGGCCTGCCTTAACATGGGATGAACTTTCAGAGTTGGGGCATCCTGTCCCTGGACTAGTTGTGTCAGCAATCGCCTGACTAGGTCAGTGTTGGTCCCTATAATGAGGGAACTCTTATTGGCCCCTGGTGGGCGAGGGCATACCACTGCTAAAGTATCGAAGGTTTCAGCTTTGCCGGCCAAGGAGGGGTCAAAAGTTAATTTGATTGGCAAATACCCGTCATAGGGAAAACTTTGTGTTCCAATACCCCATATCTCCAGGTCTTCCAGCCTCTGCAGGGGCAGATGTTTGAGGTGTCTATCGTAGAAATCCCTATACAGGAGAGTCACCTGGGCTCCTGTGTCCAGTAAAGCCTTTGTATAAATTCCTTCCACTTGGATTGAGACTACAGGGGAAGGCCCCACTAGCTTGACAGGAAATTCTTTTGGAGTAGCCCTTCTGCCGGGCTCAGCTACCTGCACCCGTACTCCTTTCCTTTTTGAGTTTCTACCGGGCCTCATCTCCTCCTGGGCCTGGTGTGCATTGATTTCCCGCCTCTTATCGGCCCAAGTCGTGGAATGAGAGGCATTTAAAGAGGGCCTTACTCCCTGACTGTGGCTCTTAAATTTAAGGGATCTCTTGGAGTCCATGAAAACTGTTGGGCGCCCGGTTGACTCCTTCACCGGAGCCCTCTGAAGTTTTCCGCCGGCTTGCGGTGTTTGAAGGCAGCCTCCTCTGGACTGGGACATACTCCTCTGACATGCCCTACCCCTCCACAATTGAAACAGGTTATCGGCCTCCTAGGTTTCTGTTCTGGTTCAACACTGGAACTAGGGTGTTTAGCAGGCTTCTCTTCTGTGTTTCTATTAGATAGAGCAGATGCCTGACTGTTCAGGATGGATACCATTTCTATTAGCTGTGACACCTGAGTCTTTAAGAGCTCAACTTGTGAGTCGCCTTCTTCCGCACTTATCACTCTAACTCGGGCGGTTGTTTCCCGTTCTTGGCTCTTCCTTTTGTTATCCAACATGACCTCTTCTTCCCGGACCATCCTGATCAGATCAGGGTACTCCAGGATGCCACCGTCCTGGCGAGTTCGCAACAGTATAGCAATAGGGTCTAGAGGTTGAGCTCCCCTCAGCACCTGTTGTGCTCGAGTCTCATCCACCTTCCGGGGATCCAACCCTTTTTTTAACAGAATCTGATGTATGATCCTATCCAGACGCCCGATGAATTCAGACAGTTTTTCTCCTTCCTTCTGGTAACAGTGCTCCAGTTGGTAAAGAAGTTCAGTAACCTTTTCTGTCCGGCCAAACACATCTTGTAGAATATCCAGATAGTCTTGTGCAGTACAATCCTTCTTGCTTAGCTTGAGGTTGCGTACGGCCTCCAATGCAGGCCCCTTCAAACTCTCTGTGATTCGCTGCTTCTTATGCTGTTCTGGTATCTCCCACTCCTCCAAGGCCTGAGTAGCGTTATCTAGCCACTCCTCGAATCCATCTTCCACTGAGGGTACAGGTTGCTTCCCAGAAAAAGTCCTGAGCTTCCTGTATCCAGCCATCAGATAGTTTGGAGGATCCTTGTTACATTTGGCTACTATTTCCCCCAGGACAGCGCATAGTTCTGAGCTAAGGGTAGTCAAAGGTGGTGCACTGAATCCCTCCTTTTTGGCACTTTCTTCTGTGCTCAGTCCCCCTGTAGTAGTGGGTATAGGGTCTTCCTCTTCACCTTCTGGATGTATCAGGAATAACTCTACTTGATCTATAGTTTTTATGCTGGTGCCCTTGAAGTGATCTGGGACCCCCTTCTTCCATTCACACAATGCGTAGGTGTGTTGATTGGTGGTATCTGTCCTCATGTCCATCACCCAAAGTTTCCTGTCCTTGGAATATGTTCTCAGAACTGAGAGTAGTTGTTCCTCTGTCCAGTTCTCTCCCTTGATTCCAATCACCAGACCATGGCCGATAAGGACATTTTCTTCTCTGCACCACCGGGCTGCAGCGGCAGGGTCCATTTCTGTGCGAACAGCGATTTTGTCACTGAGAGGGAACTGTTGCAGGACCGTAGATATCCCGGACGAGCCCCCACGTGTAGCACCACCCCCGCAGGAGCTGCTGATTAGATTATTAGGTCTACGTCCTGCCTTCCAACCCCTGAAATTGGCTCGAACCCTCCCTAGGCACAACTGACACGAAATGGGACTATAATACCAAATGGCTACAGGAGAACACAGTTCAGGATATATCACCCCAATAAGTAATAATAACTTGTTACCTTTCTCCAGCCGCAGTCCCTCTGGGTGACACAAGGTGCAACACACAGACTTTTGCTTAACCAAAGTAGCTTTACTGAGAGTTAAAGTACAAGTTGACTCCAAAAGACATCACAAGAGTCAACTAAGAAAGATAAAGTTATTGACACAATAATAAACAATATGATTAAGATAGCTATTTTTGTATACTTATGCAACTAAAAGATAACTCATAGGCTTTCTTTTACCCAATTCAGGCTATACTTTACACACGTCTAGTCTCTTGTATCAGGTAGGCAGAACCTATTTGAATCCCATACACAGTTCCTTCCTTTTGGTTTGGAATCTTCGCTAGCAATCGTTGGTGCACAAGCTATTTGTAATCCAAAAGTAAGGATATATAGTCAAAAGGGGTGAGAAAAAAAAGGTTACAATCACCCGCAATGTTACTGCGTAATTGGGCGTATTAATCTTCTTAGTGGTGCATATATAGGCCCCTGACACCTTATGTACCTTTGTTTAAATGCTTAGTCTCCTGGAAGGTGCACTAGGCCGCTGAGTGTACTGCGTACTATCTGAAGTGTAGTCAGCACCGGCTAAAGTTACTTTCTTCCAAGCGAGAAACAGATTTGGGCATGTGCCCTGCTCACCAAACGGCCTCTTTCTTCCCGAGCTCTCCACCTCCGATTTCTGTCACCAGCCGCGCTTGTGGTTAGATGTGGGCAACACCAGTCTCTGCAGAGCATCAATGGGTTCTCTGGGAAGGCTCCTTTACTGCAGATGAAATGCTTCCACTCCGTCACTTCAGGCTCAGGCTTCAGGCCTAGTCCGCAGCATCAGCCCACAGCACTTGCTTCCTTCTAGCTGTTGTGTCAGGAGACAAGAGAGAGAGCCTGGCTCCTCCCTTCCTTTATAAAGCTTCCCCCAAAAGGCTGTGCGGTGAAGCAATGCACCCTGGTGTTCCCACTGAATTGTGGGTATCGTAGTATCTGATGAACATCACCAAGCTGCAGTGTGGCAGTTTGGCCACTAGAAACTTCTGATGAAAACCCCCAAGCTGCAGTGTGGCAGTTTGGCCACTAGATGGAGCCGAGTTCCTTCAAAATGTTATACAGTCTACTAATGAACAATTGTAAATGGGAGGATGCCCGCTACACTTGGATACTACCCCCACCTGCCCGTCTTTGCAAAGTGGAAATTGTCCCACTGAGAGAAAGGTAATCACTTCTCCGGGGTTCTGGAACATCTCTTATTGTACCTGGGTACTGGACAGATTAAGTGGTATTTCCTAACCCCTTCACCGACATGTAGCCCTAGACTCCCCAATGTGTTCCTGAGTATTTTCAGATCGATAGTGTTTAAAGCACCCAGTACCACGCCCCCATCTCCCCAAGACTGGAGATGACCAATCATATTGTTAGTGGTAATAGGGGATTGCAAACTTTAGCCATTTGGCTTTGCTAACCAGTTGAGCAAAGAAACTCATTAATACCAGAGCGCAACACATGTCGGATCAGAACATACAAAACACAAGGTCTAGAACCAAACACAGCCAAACAAAACTGACATCAAAAGCCCCATCTAAATAATGGTGATGAAAACCTAAAACATTTATATGTGACAAAACAAGAAAAAGAAAAAAACATTTTTATATAAAGTTGTCTATGAAGGCTGTGATCTCCTTTGGTTCTGAAATCCATGAAAACCAATTATTGAATCGGAGGGATAAAACACCAATAAATTTAGAAAGAAACATTCAATTTTTTCTTCCTCCTAAAAATAAACCGATGGTTAGGTACACTTAACAAAACATTATCATATGAAACGCACAAACATACAATACATACATAATTCCATAAAGTCTTTGAACATTTTTTCTTAGCTGTTTTGGAACAGTGCACTTTTTTTTAAATACCAAAAATTGTTGAGATTAAACTAATTATTACCATAACTTAAAAAAAAATGTTATTCACCATGGTTAAAAATGAGCAGCTCATAATAAACATTTAAGTGGTACCATTTCTTTACAAATCATAATACCTTACCACAATGACACTCTTCAAAACTGTCTCTCTGGAAAACAAACACATTATAGTGAATACACATCTCAAGTCACTATTACAGAGATCTCACCTTTCACTTTTATGATTTTTTGGGCTCAGTTAATTTGCATGACTATACAGTTCTCTTTACTCTCACAGATCTGGCTAGAAAGGAGGGGGTCAGTGAGCTGTCAGCCCGCTGACAACAAATATCAGACTACACAACATATATTCCATTTATTTCACACAACAAACATACTTTCACAATTACCTAGGTTAAAGACAAACTCTAGATACCACAAATATCGGCATGTTTTCTATAATAATCTGTACTTCTTCATTTCAATTCCTTAAAATCAGTTTGAAATTCTTTCAAAGACCCATCTCAAATAATTTTCTTATTCTCAGCCTGCATGGATGCATTCTTTACCTTAGGATTCAGGAATAGGACCCATGATATAGGCTGTTTATACGTTGGAAAGCATGTGGATTACACTTTAAAATCATGTCTTAACAAGCAAGATAAAGTCACGTGGAGTGACGCAACGCGTAGGGAGGAGCCGGGGACGTCACTTCCGGTCTACAGCCGAGACCGGAAGTATCGGATTCTACTGCATCGGCGGACACACGTTTGTGTATACTTAACTGTGAGTGTTTGCTTTTTATTTTATTAAATCTTATTTTAAATACTACACCATGAGATCTCTTTTGTTATCCCTGACATGAGCGAGAGACTTAGGTCACTACTTGGCAGTTAACACCATAAAGAGACGGTTATCTTACCACACTACTGGCAGTGTTCCACCAAAGGAGAAAGAGATCCCCCATTGGCCCTATTAAAGCCCTATCTGTGGAGGTGAACCTGACCCCAGTAAGAAGTCCTAACTGTGAAGAAAGACCTGGTTTTCTCATCCTACCTGGTGATTTATATCACAAACGCTCTTATGAGTGTATTTGGAGGTGAGCGGCCATTACACTTATTTTAGGATTAGCTCACCTGGGTGACACGCTGTCCCCACTGACAACATTGGAAAATGTGTGAAAAGGAGAAAAATACTGCGCTACCCTATTTAATCTGATTAAACAGCTCATAAGATGGGTTGATCAACAGTATAAATAATATTGATATTGTTAAATTATATAGTGAGTATATATATATATATATGGTGAGTAGAATGAGTATGGATCACTCCAATGAACTCAAATATATAAAGTGCAATATAAACCCATACAAAAATATGTGCAAAAAAACACAATGATGTACAATATGGCAAAAAATACGTGCAAAAAACAGATGCAATTTATAATGAAAAGTGACAGTCCGTAAACGTGACTAAAGTGCAAAGGTGCTATATAAAAGTCTCTTTCGTGCAATATGCAATCGGTGGTGACTCCTGTGGCCCTCTGTTTCACCCTTCAGTGCTCAAAGGTAAGGTACCCACTTACCAGATGTAGTTGATTCTTATGGCGTACGCCAAAAAGAATCTATATGCGCTTGTGTGTTTCTCCTTGTATCAGATGATCCAGTTCCGTGTTGAGCCCATATGCACTCGGGATAAACAAAAAAAGGAAATGCTCCTCATAGTGTAAAAAGGTAACGACCTTTATTTTCACTCGAACACATTATAAAACACACTCTTCATGTTAAAACATCCGGTAAAAGTCCATAAAAAACACTGTGGTAAAACTCCAAAACTGTATAAACACTTGTGCAAACTCGCAAGAAAAATCGGTGCGGGTCACAGCAAAAAGGGGTACCCGTCAAGGGTCAGCTAGTGAGGTAAAGTACCGCTATTGAGCTCCTGTATTGCCTCGCGGCACGGTGTGACAGGACGCTGGTGTTTCTCCGCTGTTTGCGCCGTACCCGGAAGTGGTGTAACCGGCGTGCGGTCCAGCAATGGCTCAGAGCGAGGCAGCGTGCGTACCAACTTGACGCGTTTCGTCAGAGATGTGACGTCTTCGGAAGTGGTACGTGCGCTACAAGCAACATTGGAAAATCACAAGAGTCACCTTATTATTGAGAAGAGTCACAAGAGTTTTTGAAGCACATCTTTTTTGTTGCACCTTTTGCACATGGACATTGTTTCTGTGATTATTAATTTTATTGCACTTTAGCACTTTATTGCTTTTTTGCACCATCCATATATATATATTGTGAATTAAATTATTGATGTCACACATCACTTATTACTTTCTTTGGTTCTATTTGCTTTTATTTATTTCCTGATTATTATTACACATTTTTGATCTCAGTTGTTATGCGATTTATGTCAATATTTCTTCACATTTGTATTTGATATATTTATTCCCATATTTTATGTCCCTATCTGGGGATCTGCTTTTTTACACCATTGTGTGTATTATGCGATTCATGGCTTTCTTATTACTTGCTTTTGTGGGATTATTTGTTTACTGGAAAGCTAGTGCCGATTTATTTTACATCTATTTAAAATCATGTCTTGTTGTCCTATATGAGTTTTATTTTACTACTTTTTCAACTGGACTGAATAGACAGAATCGAGCTATGTGGCCAAATAGTCCACATGCATAACATAATGGAAGGCTTTGTTTTAGGCGACTGTTCGATGGCTACAACTGGAATGGGTACAACTGGATAAGAAGCTTTTTCTGGTTGCTAACAAGATATAGAGGCACTTTTGAAAGAACTCTTACCTTCTATGGATTTATTCCTACTGGTGAGATATGTAAAAAATCCCGCGCAACTGGATGAAACTGAAAAGGTTGGCTGCAGCCTACCCCAAAAATATAGTGTAAAAGCTATATTCAAATATTATAGGGAAGTAGGGTAAATTGGCGCTGCCAAAAAATTGTAAATCGATCAGTAGGTAAGGTGTGTTGCTGTTAAAAACCAAATAAATATGGGCAATTGCACTAGACCAATAAATAGATAATAAATATAGAAACACACAATAATATAAATGGCAATAGTACAAAATAAATTATAAGTGATATTGTGCAGCTCAAAGTGACTGGTGCTGATTAAATATACATAAAGAATGGAATAGAGATATAGGTGAAATTAGTGCTACCCTATAAATAATTAATAAATCTATAAAAATTCCCAAGTGAATAAAAAATATATACAATTAATAGAGGTGTATAGGGTGACTCTTAAACGTTGTAACAAAGTGATCTAAAAAACAGATATTATATATCAATAAATTAGGTGATTATTAGTGAATCAAAAAATATATATGTGTATAATTAAATCAATATAAGTGATCCGATAAAAAAGTCCATATGAAACAATTAGTTTCCAACAAAGTCCATAAGTGATGTTATTATAGAAATAGAATAAAATATATAGGTGAAAATTTTTTTTCTTTTTAAAGAAAAGGAATAGGTCCCAGAAGTGGTTCCAAAACGTGGGTGCTGGGTGAGGAAATCAGTGCTCCCCTCTCTGTACTTCCCGCACTCACCAGAGGGCGGCACCCCTACAGGGGTAACCAGCGTGTAGAACCTTAGGTTGAATCACTCAGCCAAACAGGTTTCAATCTCCACTCCTTTTGGGGTTATTCCTAATTCCACTTTCCCATAGGTATGGTTACAAACGATATTTTATCATACAGGCAATCCCTCCATAGGTGGTATATACAGATGTCCAATGGTATAAGAAAAAAAACTCTATATAGTGATGTACCGTTTATCAATCGAGTTTATTTAACATAAATTAAAAGTACTCACATTTAAAACAAATGCACAGTGACCGTAGGTGAGTAGGGACCGCAAACCCCTCGTTTAGCGGTGTTTCCGGGATGCCGTGCGCCTCAACAACCGGATATGCGTCTCACAGGTTCACTAGGGCGGAACTGACGTACCTACGCGGGAAGTACAGAGAGGGGAGCACTGATTTCCTCACCCAGCAGCCACGTTTTGGAACCACTTCTGGGACCTATTCCTTTTCTTTAAAAAGAAAAAAAAGTTTCACCTATATATTTTATTCTATTTCTATAATAACATCACTTATGGACTTTGTTGGAAACTAATTGTTTCATATGGACTTTTTTACTGGATCACTTATATTGATTTAATTATACACATATATATTTTTTGATTCACTAATAATCACCTAATTTATTGATATATAATATCTGTTTTTTTAGATCACTTTGTTACAACGTTTAAGAGTCACCCTATACACCTCTATTAATTGTATATATTTTTTATTCACTTGGGAATTTTTATAGATTTATTAATTATTTATAGGGTAGCACTAATTTCACCTATATCTCTATTCCATTCTTTATGTATATTTAATCAGCACCAGTCACTTTGAGCTGCACAATATCACTTATAATTTATTTTGTACTATTGCCATTTATATTATTGTGTGTTTCTATATTTATTATCTATTTATTGGTCTAGTGCAATTGCCCATATTTATTTGGTTTTTAACAGCAACACACCTTATTCCTACTGGTACATACATTAGGTGTGGGTGTCCAACTGAATTCAGACATAACCAAATCAGTTGCTTTGTTATCCACTCTATTTGAAAACTGAGGAAGCTGCTCCTGGCACCTGACAGATAATAATTTCACTTTCTGCATCCATCCAGTCTTTTTACAAACTGATCAACTTCTTCCTGTAATGAATAATCTCTTGTTTTCTAGTACTAGTTGCTGGTGGCTAGCATCAGAATTTGATGTAGAAACTTCTAAAGTACTGATATTACTTTTGGTTATTTCTTTTAGGGATGTGTTTTGCAGTTTCAAATGTTCATACTGTCTACTTATCCACTTGGCCTCAAAGATCAGCAGAGTCTTTCCCGCACGCTTACTCTAACTTTTTCCAGTGAAGTTTAATTTCACATCCTCTTCCATCAAAGGAGCAGAAAGTGCCCCTTTTGCCTGGAGACTTTCCTCCTTTAATTCCAGCATAGCATCCTTTCCCTGCCTTGCTGTTCTACTTTCCTCTTCCTGTGCCTCACAATCTCCATGTAATTCACCTTTTATTGGGGTATCAAACTTGTAGTTTTTTTGTTGCTCTCCCTTTTTGTCAGCTGCTGAAAGGTGACATTTCATATCAGTACTTGAGCACTTTGCTGACAAGGAATGGGCAACTGCATGGCAAGGCCCAAGTCCTGACAATTACTTATTGTCCCCCTGTTCATAATTGCCACAACTTTGGGGGTTTGACTTGTATGACAGTTTCTGCTTGTACCCATGTTGAAGTGTTGTTTGGAATGATTTCTCCTTCAATCCCATAGGAAAAACATTCACTTCCTCTGCCCTGTTCAATGACTCTAGCATCCATGTACTCCAAGCATCTCTTTCATTTGGGCGTGTCATCTTTTTGTGATGAGCATACCACAGCTCCTCCCAATGTTGTATCTTGGCCTAGGCCAACAAGGCTTAGGCCTAGGGCGGCACTTTGCAGGGGGGCATCAAAAAAGCCGCCCCCTCATGAAAAAAAAAACAGCCTCCTCCCAACTCCTGCACGAAAAGAGTCCCCACTGCTTGTGCTACACTTTAATGTAGCACCAGTCTTATGGGCCGGATGGCAGGGCCTAGGAGGCAAATCAGTCTGGCGCCCCCATAAAGAGGCCGCACTGCTGCCAGTATGATAATACTGGCCAGCGGTCGATGACTGGCGGCCGCACCTAATACAACTGGTGGCGGCCAATACTAGAAAATGTGGCACTGGCAGCAGGTCGTAGCAGCCTAATGCTCCACCTACCCTCCTCTGCGGCATACTTGGCTTTGGCTTTTGTAGTCTTCTGGATGAGAAGTAAAGCTGAAGCATATACTTTTTTTGCTCATGGTTTTTGCAACCAGGTCCCCATCGCCAGTGTTCCTCCTGGGATAAGTGGCACTGACACCCAAGAGCAGTACCTGTGTTGTCAGATCAGCATTGTATGTCCAATAATCCAAAACATTTGGATTTAGCCCAACCCTATCTGCTGGCCCAATATGATGTCATTTAGGGGTAGTTTAGCAGGTGAATATGAGCACTTCCACCACTGGAAGTGCTTTTCAGACATGGGAGAAAGTCACACATGTGCAAGTCACAAGCAAGTCTCAAGTCTTAACCTTCAAGTCTCAAGCAAGTCCCAAGTTACTGTGGGCGAAAAGCAAGCAAGTCAAGTCGAGTCTCTGCTAGAAGTCCAGCAAGTCAAGTCATTTATTTTGGTCAAGTCATAAATCAAGTTAAATACTGATCTACCCCAATTTTCACATTTAAATCAGTTAAAAGTCAGTGGTCAGGAAAGGTTTTGTTTTATTTTCAACATTAACAAAACTGCTTAGTGCTTTTCGAGTCATATGTCTCAAGTCAAAGTCAAGTCTCAAGTCATTAATACCAAGTCAAAGTCAAGTCGGGTCTTTTATTAATTTTAGTCAAGCAAGTCTCAAGTCCTCAAACTGGTGACTTAAGTCAAGTCATGTGACTCAAGTCCCCCACCTCTGGTGCTTTTGTTATCACTTAGCACTGGCATTTGTTTTGACATCAGTTTGAGATGTTTCAGTGATCATTCAGAATTCATTGGCAGGTGCACTTGACCTCCTTCTGACCTGCACTTACCTGTGCTTAATGTAGATTTTGCATTCCAATAGAATTGCGTAGTTATGGAAAACCTACTTGAAGCAAGCAAAAGCCTCTCAACACAGCTTAGGTTCCATTCACACTAGACGCTGCGTTGGTGAAGCCTAAAGACGAAGGGGTGTGGTTTTTAGATGACGGGGGGTCTTAAACAGGAAGAGGTGTGGCCTTGGCAGGAAGAGGTATTTAAATTAGGGGGTGCATGAGTTTAGTCAGGCCTAGGGCAGCACAAAACCTAAATACACCACTGGCTCCTCCCATGCTTTAAGCTTAAATGTACCTCTTTTAGAAAACTTCTCTCCAGTACAACCTTCCCAATCACTAGTATATCGTACCAGCCAGGGTCCATATTTATCCATACCTCCCAACCGTCCCGGAATTCGCGGGACTGTCCCGCAATTTGGAGTGAGTCCTGCAGTCCCGCGGAGCGGGCTGAAGTCCCGCAAAATCATCTGGCCGGCCATCTCTTCTCCCCCCTCCTCCTCCCAGCTCCGCCCCCGTCTTCGGCTCCTGCCTCTAAGCGCCGGGAAACAATCAGAGACCCAGACTGTAGTCAGGGCCGTCTTTAATGCAGGTAAAAACGTGCTGTCATTTTTGGGGTGCCCAAAGCAGTTGCCCCTTGCCCACGCTTGCCAAATGTCATGGCTTTGTCTAAGCTGCTGTCCCGATGTGCTCTTGTCCCCGGCTGCATTCCGGAAAGCAGAGCCACGGTTGGGACAGCTTGCAGCCATTTCACTCCATGTTTGCTGGCCGCCCACTGCTCACACATTTTCGCCCCCCTGTACCTCCCCCAATGGCGTACCCGCCCCGGGGGGGCCCGCCCCGGGTGCCACGCACTGGGGGGTATCAGCCGGTGTCCTGCCCGGAACGCAGCTCCTTCAGTCCGTGCTGCGGAGGGGGGAGGGGGGTGGCGGAAGAAGGGGGCGGGGCCTCGGAGGGAAGAAGGGGCGGAGCTTCGGCGGGAAGAAGGTGAGTGCCGAAGTGTGTGTGCTGGATCGGAGGGGGATGGGGCAGCTGCATATGAGGAATTCATCTTTCCCTAGCTCCCTGTCACCTTCAGTACTCTCCACCCCCCAAGTGCTACCTGTCCCCCCCCAGTGCTCTCCACCCCCTTTTTTTTCCTGCCCACCCCCCAAGGACCCCCTGATGTGTGCCCTCCCAACCCCCATAGCATGTGCCCTCAGGACCCCCTGATATGTGCCCTCCCAACCCCCATAGCATGTGCCCTCCCAACCCCCATAGCGTGTGCCCTCAGGACCCCCTGATATGTGCCCTCCCAACCCCCATAGCGTGTGCCCTCAGGACCCGCTGATATGTACCCTCCCAACCCCCATAGCGTGTGCCCTCAGGACCCCCTGATATGTGCCCTCCCAACCCCCATAGCGTGTGCCCCCAGGACCCCCTGATATGTGCCCTCCCAACCCCCATAGCGTGTGCCCCCAGGACCCCTTGATATGTGCCCTCCCAACCCCCATAGCGTGTGCCCTCAGGACCCCCTGATATGTGCCCTCCCAACCCCCATAGCGTGTGCCCTCAGGACCCCCTAATATGTGCCCTCCCACCCCCCATAGCGTGTGCCCTCAGGACCCCCTGATATGTGCCCTCCCAACCCCCATAGCGTGTGCCCCCAGGACCCCCTGATATGTGCCCTCCCAACCCCCATAGCGTGTGCCCTCAGGACCCCCTGATATGTGCCCTCCCAACCCCCATAGCGTGTGCCCCCAGGACCCCCTGATATGTGCCCTCCCAACCCCCATAGCGTGTGCCCTCAGGACCCCCTGATATGTGCACTCCCAACCCCTATAGCGTGTGCCCTCAGGACCCCCTGATATGTGCCCTCCCAACCCCCATAGCGTGTGCCCCCAGGACCCCCTGATATGTGCCCTCCCAACCCCCATAGCGTGTGCCCCCAGGACCCCCTGATATGTGCCCTCCCAACCCCCATAGTGTGTGCCCTCAGGACCCCCTGATATGTGCACTCCCAACCCCTATAGCTGTGGTTGTGTGTGAGAGAGGCAGAGGCTGGGCGGGATTGCCGTGTGTCTCATTGTAGAGGGGAGTTTGTGAGACTACAATATCCAGCATGTCTATGGAGGAGGAGCTCTCCCCCCCCTTTCTCTTCTCCCCCCTTTTTCTTCTCTCCTCCCTCCCTTCCCATCCTTTACCCCCCTCTGTCCTCACTTCCTCTCTGTCCTCCCCCCTCTCTCCCCCTGTCTCCCCCCTCCCTCTCTCCCCCCCTTCCTCCCTCCCTCTGTCATCTCTCCCTCCCTCTGTCATCCCTCCCTCCCTCTGTCATCCCTCCCTCCCTCCGTCATCCCTCCCTCCTCCGTTATCTCTCTCCCTCCCTCCCACTGTCATCGCTCCCTCCCTCTGTCATCCCTCCCTCCCTCCGTCATCCCTCCCTCCCTCCGTCATCTCTCTCTCCCTCCCTCTGTCATCCCTCCCTCCCTCCATCATCTCTCTCTCCCTCCCTCTGTCATCCCTCCCTCCCTCTGTCATCCCTCCCTCCCTCTGTCATCCCTCCATCCCTCCGTCATCTCTCTCTCCCTCCCTCTGTCATCCCTCCCTCCCTCTGTCATCCCTCCCTCCCTCCGTCATCTCTCTCTCCCTCCCTCCCTCCCTATGTCATCCCTCCCTCCCTCTGTCATCCCTCCCTCCGTCATCCCTCCCTCCCTCCGTCATCTCTCTCTCCCTCCCTCCCTCCCTCTGTCATCGCTCCCTCCCTCCCTCTGTCATCCCTCCCTCCCTCCGTCATCTCTCTCTCCCTCCCTCTGTCATCCCTCCCTCCCTCTGTCATCCCTCCCTCCGTCATCTCTCTCTCCCTCCCTCTGTCATCCCTCCCTCCCTCCATCATCTCTCTCTCCCTCCCTCTGTCATCCCTCCCTCCCTCTGTCATCCCTCCCTCCGTCATCTCTCTCTCCCTCCCTCCCTCTGTCATCCCTCCCTCCCTCTGCATTGAAAGGGGTCACGCTGGTTATTCTGCATTAAAGGGGTCACGCTGGTTATTTTCCATTAAAGGGGTCACGCTGGCCATTCTGCATTAAAGGGGTCACGCTGGTTATTCTGCATTAAAGGGATCACGCTGGTCATTCTGCATTGAAAGGGGTCACACTGGTTATTCTGCATTAAAGGGGTCAGGCTGGTCGTTCTGCATTGAAAGGGGTCAGGCTGGTCATTCTGCATTGAAAGGGGTCACGCTGGTCATTCTGCATTGAAAGGGGTCACGCTGGTTATTCTGCATTGAAAGGGGTCAGGCTGGTTATTCTGCATTGAAAGGGGTCAGGCTGGTTTTTCTGCATTGAAAAGGGTCAGGCTGGTTTTCCTGCATTGAAAGGGGTCAGGCTGGTCATTCTGCATAGAAAGGGGGCACGCTGGTCTCTCTGCATTGAAAGGGGGCACGATGATCTCTCTTCATTGAAGGGGGGCACGGCATGCTGGTCATTCTGCATTGAAAGGGGTCACGCTGGTTATTCTGCATTGAAAGGGGTCACGCTGGTCATTCTGCATTGGAAGGGGGCACACTGGTCTCTCTGCATTGAAAGGGGGCACGCTGGTCTCTCTGCATTGAAAGGGGGCACGATGATCTCTCTGCATTGAAGGGGGGCACGGCATGCTGGTCATTCTGCATTGAAAGGGGGCACGCTGGTCATTCTGCATTGAAAGGGGGCACACTGGTCATTCTGCATTAAAAGGGGGCACGCTCGCCATTCTGCATTGAAAGGGGGCACGCTGGTCATTCTGCATTGAAAGGGGGCACGCTGGTCATCCTGCATTGAAAGGGGGCACGCTGGCCATTCTGCATTGAAAGGGGGCACGCTGGTCTCTCTGCATTGAAGGGGGGCACAGCATGCTGGTCTCTCTGCATTGATGGGGGCACACTCTACCTTAATTACTGAAGGCCCCTTTCACACTTTTGTGACCTCAAAGTCACGCAATTTTTAACAGCGTTTTTTGCCGCAAAGCAATGCCTATTACATTTTTCTGTTTGCGCCCCCCAGAAGGGGGCATTTGGGTTGGATGGAGCTGGGGTGGGCATATGGGGTGGATGGAGGTTGAATGGGTGTTTGGGATAGATAGTGCTAGGGTGGGCATTTGGGGTGGATGGAGCTAGGGTGGGCATTTGAGGTGGATAGAGCTGCTGGGGGCATTTGGGGTGGATGGGGGGGTGTATAGAGCTGGGTGGGCATTTGGGGTGTATAGAGCTGGGGGGGTGGATGGTGCAGAGTCTGACCCCTGCATTCTGTACATTACATACTCCTGTCTCCTGCATTCTGTACATTACACACTCCTGTCTCCTGCATTCTGTACATTACACACTCCTGTCTCCTGCATTCTGTACATTACATACTCCTGTCTCCTGCATTCTGTACATTATACACTCCTGTCCCCTGCATTGTATACATTACATACTCCTGTCCCCTGCATTCTGTACATTACACACTCCTGCACTATATACACAATACTGTACATTATATACTTCTCACCAAAGTCTTCATTGTCCCAACAGTTGCTGGTTGCTATGCAGTCTCTGACTATTTTAATGAAGTTCTTCTTTAAGGTAGGCTGAGCAATCAAAGCATATTTTATGAGTACTAGGAAGTCTGGGTTTTGTTTACCCTATCCCTTAAGCCCCTCCCACTGCTAAGCAATTGGCCACACCCACGATTTGCCACGCCACAGGTTTTGTTTCCCTTTCAGTGTCCCTCATTGCCAAGTTCAAAAGTTGGGAGGTATGATTTATCTATCATCTCTTCCCTTGGGGGTCACTTGGTAGGGTTTACCACACTTAGATGCCCTCCTTGAGTTGATACTGTTACGCATCCTTACCGATACCAGAACATGAAATAATTTCCCAACTTTAAACAGTTGTCCCCAGAGGCAGCTAATCTCTGACCAGTGATTGGGTTGACAGGTACTGCTGCTGTCACCGTTGCTGCTTTTCACTACTTGTCAGAGAAATATTTTCCCTGTTCTTGACTATAATCCTTCAAGACAACCTGGAGATTTCCCGAACTCGTTAATAGTTCAATCTCTCCGGTGGACTTTTATGAAGTATTCTGAAAGATTGCTTAAAGTAGGACTATTAGTTCTATTAAAAAGAGAAAGAAGAATCAGCGCAAGATGTCACTACTGGAAGGACCACATAAGAAGATAAATAATCTAAAAATCTTAAAATCTTATAAACTTGTAAAATATAAATAATGTGCAATAATCACGTGCTTCTAATGTAAAAAGAAATAATGATAAATAATTGAACAGAGATGTACAAAGTGATTCTACAAACAATTAATTGAGAGCTTAAAGAGGAAGCATCCTAAAAATTAATTTTCAAAGTGATGTGAAGAGAATCCAATAAGTGCCCTCTAAAGAGTGAACCCCTGCAACCACAGGTTGCATAAGGGGTGTGCAAATGATAAAGTGAAATGATTTGTTAGAATACTCGATGAAATAGTGAATATGGTAGGGTGAGTGGCCTCTGAAAAGTGAACCCCTACGGGTATAGGAAATAAAGTGAAAGATGTGCCAGTAAAAATAACAAATAAACAGCAATGAATGTGCAGGTGAATAAATGACACTCTGAATATTGCCAAGTGTCCCAAAAATATGAATAGATAGTACCTCAAATTAAAACGGTATCACAAACGGTATAAAAAAGGATAAAACAGTGTACAAAATCTGTACCCCAAAAAGGGGGGGGGGGGGGAGTGATGATGAAAAAAATGAATGTTCATAAAAGTTCATAAAAAGTGCAGTGAAAAAATGCTTCCGGTGACAACCCAGTGCGAAAACTTTCGTGAGCTAGGAAATCCACATAAGTGTAAAATGGCCGCTCACCTCTATTAACACTCAAAACAAGCATTTCAGGTATATATGGTCAACCTGCAGACCCTCCAGATCAAGTTTCCAATCGGTCACACTCCTCCAATAAGAGTACACTGGTTATGCTGGGTGGATGGAATGATGTAACTTCTCTAATAACCTCCGGTATACAGAGATGGCTGTGTACTTCCTGGGATACTCGTTTACCAGAAGAAAGTGATTAAGGGGACTCTCATAGTGTAGTAAGTTTGAACAGCTTTAATAAGTCAAATAAAATCGCACTTACAGTTAAATAGAGACATATCAGCATTGAATATTGCAAGGGATCCCGCTGTTGCAGTCCGTTCCTCTACTTCTGGTCTCGGCCGTAGACCGGAAGTGACGTCACCACGGCTTCCCCTGACGCGTTGCGTCACAAAATCACGTGACTTTTTCAAGGGTAAGCCATTGGGTTACGATCTCCGATATATATATCGTCCTGGTAGCCATAGGAACCAGCAATAACCACCATTCTGCTATTAACCCACATGCAGTCTACCTACCACCGAAGACAACATAGCCACAGTATCTATGTTCCTCGGAGTATTAGATCTCAATATAGATATTCAAACTGGAGTTTCAAAACAATTAAATAACCACAATAATAATGTTAATATATAAAAACTGGTTAAAACTGCAATCTAACCAGAAACGCCACCTAGTGTTCAATCGACATATATACCATAATCTAATAAAATATAATAAGACTGCATATGACACCTAGTGTTCGATAAACGTAAACGCAGTCTTCTGTTGTATTCATGGAGCAAGGGGTGCCACCTAGTGTTTAAATGATATAAAGTCTCCATGAAACAAAACATATGTGTTTCCAAACATAATAATCATTTTGAAATATTAAAATATAAATAAAATCAATCTTAATAAATGGGAATGTTTTTAAAAGTGAGCATATTGGGTTAAGAACATCATGGTACACAAATGACAATTAATAAAAACATCCATTAATCAATAAAATGACAGAATATAGAGAATATTAATATTTAAAAAATATTAAAAGGTAGTAATTAATTTTTCATAAAATATGCAGAGGAAAGACACAGGACAGGTGAGCATAAAGGCTCGGAAATCCTAAAAAAGAGAAAATGATGTAAAATAGGCCATAGTGAAGGCCATTAAAAGACGATAAGAACAATAATCAGAAATAAAACAATTCAGGTCAAATTCTATATTCAACCCTGCTGGCGTCAATGTCTGTAGCTCAAAAATCCAACGGGATTCGGCTTGACTTAATGCTTTAATCTTATTGCTTCCTCTCCAGTGGGGTTTATATTTTTCAAAACCCCAAAAGAGGAGGGAGGAGGGATCTTTTCTATGTTTTTCTGCATAATGTCTGGAGACACTGTGCTTAGGGTATCCTTTCTGGATATTTTGCACATGTTCCCTTAGCCGCTTCCAAAGGGGTCTTTTCGTCCTACCAACATATTGCAGTTGGCATGGACATTGCAGTACATACACTGCTCCTTCTGTTCTACATGATAGGAATTCTCTTACTTTATAGCATTTTCCTGTTTTTGTTGATGTGAATTCTTCTTTTTTCTTTCTATTTCCTATAGTTCTTTTACAGGCATAACAGCTTTTACAAGGATAAAAACCTTTTCCCTCAAAAAAAGTAAAATTACTCTTTTTGGGTTGATCTAAAATATTTTTTGCTATTAACGTTTTTCTAAGCTCTCCTATATGTAAATCTGGGGCAATGAGGTAAAAATTCAGCTAAAGTTTTATCCGCCAGGAGAACCTTCCAATGTTTTTTTATTATTGTTTCCACCTTTTTATGTTGTGCGTTGAAGTCCAGGATAAGGGAAGGGTTTTGATATCTAGACTCATGTTTCATTTTCTTCTTTGTATTATTCAGTTTCTCTATTAATCTCTCCAACTTCTTTTATTTTCTTTTTTAAAAATTCACTCTCATAAACTTTATCTAAAAAACAATGTTTTAAAATTTCAGCCTGTTCCTTATAGTCTTTAAAATCTGTACAATTACGCCTGATTCTCGTCAGTTGGCCTTTTGGTATGTTGATCAACCAAGGTTTATAATGGCAGCTGTTCATAGGCAAATAGCTATTTTTGTCCACGGGTTTAAAAAAAAGTTTTTGTCTTGAGTGAATTATTTTCTCGTGAGATTTCTAAATCTAAAAATGTAATTTTTTCTTCACTCAAGGTCCATGATAAAACTATATTTTTATCATTATGCCTTAATGCTTCAATAAACGTGGATAAGCTCTCCATGTTTCCTGTCCATAGGATCAGGATATCATCAATGAACCTCTTGTAGAGTAACAGTTCGTCAGGTCTATTATTGAATATACTATCTTCCTCCCAATTAGCCATATAAAGATTTGCAACACTGGGCGCAAACTTTGCGCCCATTGCAACTCCCTGTAATTGGCTATAGTATTCAGACCTAAACCAGAAGTAATTATGTTCCAGGCTGAATTTTAGGCACTTTAATAGAAATTTCCTTTGCTTCCGTTTGATGTCACTCATGGCTCGTAATGCCCATTTATTTGCTGATAAAGCTTCTTCATGGTTGATAATTGTATACAGACTCGCAACATCTGCTGTGGTTAATAGCAATGTGTCGTTATTTAATGAAATCCTCTCCAATTGTTCTAGTAGATCCTTTGTGTCTTTTAAATACGCTTTTGTTGATTGCACCACAGGCTCTAAGAACCAGTCAATATATTCGCCCAATCTTGATCCAATCGAATTCATACTATTCACAATAGGTCGCCCAGGTGGATTTGTGCCATTCTTGTGAATTTTAGGCAGAGTATACAGAATCGGGGTTCTACAGGTATTTGGTATGAGATATTGCGCTTCCTTCTCATTGAGAAGTAATTTCTTTTTTCCTTCTGTTATTAAAAGCTGAAGATCTTTCTTATAAAACTTAGTAGGATTCGATAAAAGTTTCCTATAGGTGCATGAGTCAGATAACTGTTTAAGGATTTCTTTGTTGTATGCTTCTTTAGTTTGGATCACAATTGAACCTCCCTTATCTGTTCAATCCGTCGGGAATAAACATTGATCACAGTGAAGTTTTTAAGAAACTAGTTACGAAAGACCTGCAAGATCTGCAAATTAGAAAAGCATGGGATGCGACAGATATAAAAGAGGGAATAAAAAAACTGGAAGAAAGGAATAATATTGTAATAAGACCAGCAGATAAGGGAGGTTCAATTGTGATCCAAACTAAAGAAGCATACAACAAAGAAATCCTTAAACAGTTATCTGACTCATGCACCTATAGGAAACTTTTATCGAATCCCACTAAGTTTTATAAGAAAGATCTTCAGCTTTTAATAACAGAAGGAAAAAAGAAATTACTTCTCAATGAGAAGGAAGCGCAATATCTCATACCAAATACCTGTAGAACCCCGATTCTGTATACTCTGCCTAAAATTCACAAGAATGGCACAAATCCACCTGGGCGACCTATTGTGAATAGTATAAATTCAATTGGATCAAGATTGGGCGAATATATTGACTGGTTCTTACAGCCTGTGGTGCAATCAACAAAAGCGTATTTAAAAGGCACAAAGGATCTACTAGAACAATTGGAGAGGATTTCATTAAATAACGACACATTGCTATTAGCCACAGCAGATGTTGCGAGTCTGTATACAATTATCAACCATGAAGAAGCTTTATCAGCAAATAAATGGGCATTACGAGCCATGAGTGACATCAAACGGAAGCAAAGGAAATTTCTATTAAAGTGCCTAAAATTCAGCCTGGAACATAATTACTTCTGGTTTGGGTCTGAATACTATAGCCAATTACAGGGAGTTGCAATGGGCGCAAAGTTTGCGCCCAGTGTTGCAAATCTTTATATGGCTAATTGGGAGGAAGATAGTATATTGAATAATAGACCTGACGAACTGTTACTCTACAAGAGGTTCATTGATGATATCCTGATCCTATGGACAGGGAATATGGAGAGCTTATCCACGTTTATTGAAGCATTAAGGCATAATGATAAAAATATAGTTTTATCATTTACCTTGAGTGAAGAAAAAATTACATTTTTAGATTTAGAATTCTCACGAGAAAATAATTCACTCAAGACAAAAACTTTTTTTTAAACCCGTGGACAAAAATAGCTATTTGCTATAAACCTTGTTTGAGCAACATACCAAAAGGCCAACTGACGAGAATCAGGCAGAATTGTACAGATTTTAAAGACTATAAGGAACAGGCTTAAATTTTAAAACATTGTTTTTTAGATAAAGGTTATGAGAATGAATTTTTAAAAAAGAAAATAAAAGAAGTTGGAGAGATTAATAGAGAAATATTACTGAATAATACAAAGAAGAAAATAAAATATGAGTCTAGATATCAAAACCCTTCCCTTATCCTGGACTTCAACGCACAACATAAAAAGGTGGAAACAATAATAAAAAAAACATTGGAATGTTCTCCTGGCGGATAAAACTTTAGCTGAATTTTTACCTCATTGCCCCAGATTTACATATAGGAGAGCCCCTATGCTTAGAAAAACGTTGATAGCAAAAAATATTTTAGATCAACCCAAAAAGAGTAATTTTACTTTTTTTGAGGGAAAAGGTTTTTATCCTTGTAAAGGCTGTTATGCCTGTAAAAGAACTATAGGAAATAGAAAGAAAAAAGAAGAATTCACATCAACAAAAACAGGAAAAAGCTATAAAGTAAGAGAATTCCTATCATGTAGAACAGAAGGAACAGTGTATGTACTGCAATGTCCATGCCAACTGCAATATGTTGGTAGGACGAAAAGACCCCTTTGGAAGCGGCTAAGGGAACATGTGCAAAATATCCAGAAAGGATACCCTAAGCACAGTGTCTCCAGACATTATGCAGAAAAACATAGAAAAGATCCCTCCTCCCTCCTCTTTTGGGGTATTGAAAAATATAACCCCACTGGAGAGGAAGCAATAAGATTAAAGCATTAAGTCAAGCCGAATCCCGTTGGATTTTTGAGCTACAGACATTGACGCCAGCAGGGTTGAATATAGAATTCGACCTGAATTGTTTTATTTCTGATTATTGTTCTTATCAACTTTTAATGGCCTTCACTATGGCCTATTTTACATAATTTTCTCTTTTTTAGGATTTCCGAGCCTTTATGCTCACCTGTCCTGTGTCTTTCCTCTGCATATTTTATGAAAAATGAAATACTACCTTTTAATATTTTTTAAATATTAATATTCTATATATGCTGTCATTTTATTGATTTATGGATGTTTTTATTATTTGTCATTTGTGTACCATGATGTTCTTAACCCAATATGCTCACTTTTAAAAACATTCCCATTTATTAAGATTGATTTTATTTATATTTTAATATTTCAAAATGATTATTATGTTTGGAAACACATATGTTTTGTTTCATGGAGACTTTATATCATTTAAACACTAGGTGGCACCCCTTGCTCCATGAATACAACAGAAGACTGCGTTTACGTTTATCCAACACTAGGTGTCATATGCAGTCTTATTATATTTTATTAGATTATGGTATATATGTCGATTGAACACTAGGTGGCGTTTCTGGTTAGATTGCTGTTTTAACCAGTTTTTATATATTAACATTATTATTGTGGTTATTTAATTGTTTTGAAAATCCAGTTTGAATATCTATATTGAGATCTAATACTCAGAGGAACATAGATACTGTGGCTATGTTGTCTTAGGTGGTAGGTAGACTGCATGTGGGTTATTAGCAGAATGGCGGTTATTGCTGGTTCCTATGGCTACCAGGACGCTATATATATCCGAGATCGTCACCCAATGGCTTACCCTTGAAAAAGTCACATGATTTTGTGACGCAATGCATCGGGAGAAGCCGTGGTGACGTCACTTCCGGTCTACGGCCGAGGCCGGAAGTAGAGGAACGGACCGCAACAGCGGGATCCCTTGCAATATTCAATGCTGATATCTCTCTATTTAACTGTAAGTGCGATTTTATTTGACTTATTAAAGCTGTTCAAACTTACTACACTATGAGAGTCCCCTTTATCACTTTCTTCTGGTAAACGAGTATCCCAGGAAGTACACAGCCATCTCTGTATACCGGAGGTTATTAGAGAAGTTACATCATTCCATCCACCCAGCATAACCAGTGTAATCTTATTGGAGGAGTGTGACCGATTGGAAACTTGATCTGGAGGGTCTGCAGGTTGACCATATATACCTGAAACGCTCGTTTTGGGTGTTAATGGAGGTGAGCGGCCATTTTACACTTATGTGGATTTCCTAGCTCACAAAAGTTTTCGCACTGGGTTGTCACCGGAAGCATTTTTTTCACTGCACTTTTTATGAACTTTTATGAACATTCATTTTTTTCATCATCACTCCCCCCCCCCCCTTTTTTGGGGTACAGATTTTGTGCACTGTTTTATCCTCTTTTTATACCGTTTGTGATACCTTTTTAATTTGAGGTACTATCTATTCATATTTTTGGGACACTTGGCAATATTCAGAGTGTCAGTTATTCACCTGCACATTCATTGCTGTTTATTTGTTATTTTTACTGGCACATCTTTCACTTTATTTCCTATACCCGTTGTACAACCTGTGTGGTTGTAGGGGTTCACTTTTCAGAGGGCACTCACGCTACCATATTCAATATTTCTAACAAATTATTTCACTTTATCATTTGCACACCCCTTGTGCAACCTGTGGTTGCAGGGGTTCACCCTTTAGAGGGCACTTATTGGATTCTATTCACATCACTTTGAAAATTAATTTTTAGGATGCTTCCTCTTTAAGCTCTCAATTAATTGTTTGTAGAAGCACTTTGTACATCTCTGTTCAATTATTTATCATTATTTATTTTTACATTAGAAGCACATGATTATTGCACATTATTTATATTTTACGAGTTTATAAGATTTTAAGATTTTTAGATTATTTATCTTCTTATGTGGTCCATCCAGTAGTGACATCTTGCGCTGATTCTTCTTTCTCTTTTTAACTTACTTTGTTTGTGGTGACACTAAGGAATTAGCTGCAGAGTCCGGGTGCTCCATTTTTTCATATCAGCTCCCTCCTCATCCCTGACTTTTTTCTAGTGGTAGCGCATAGATTTATTTCTCCTTTATTAGTTCTATTATCTCAAGAAAAATTAAAGCAAGCTTAGAAAATTAAAAAAATATGAATGCTTGGAGTACAGAAGGCAGTTAATTGAGGAACAACTATTTTCAATATGATTTGTAGCAGTTACAATATAGCCAGTTTTCACAGGTCTAATTACAAAGTTTTTCAATTCCCAGTTAGTAATTACAGAGAAGAAAGATCCATACACAGCAAGATCATTCAGTGTGATTTTGGACCAAGGGTGCACTTCAATCAAAAAGATTGGGAAGCGTCTTCTTAACCTAATCTGATTCGAGGGTCAACTGAAACTGCTTTGTCCAATCAGAGCCCTTATCATTCACGCTGACGCCCTCCTGCAATAAGGCACAACTGAGCAGTTAGGATGTTTTCTCATTCACTCTCAGTACAATTTTATTTAATTATACTGTTCATATCAGTCTCATCAAAGTATTCGTAAAGACAAAAGGTGTATCTCTTGCATTAAAAGAAAATTAATAATGAATAACCACCATGCTAAATAAAAGAAAAAGAAAATCCAAATTTATTACAGAAAAGAAGCTAGTCCCTAATCATATCAAATAAAATGAACTACAAAGCAGGTGAGTAATACA
The DNA here is from genome assembly GCF_965119305.1 of Pelophylax lessonae. NCBI lineage: Eukaryota > Metazoa > Chordata > Amphibia > Anura > Ranidae > Pelophylax > Pelophylax lessonae. Next base: position 99,558,004 of record NC_138771.1, on the reverse strand, counting down.
ACAAAAAAAGGATGATGTTACTCTGGAAATACAAATGCTATCAGTATATTAGGGCAAATTGCAGGACAGAAAAAGTTACAGAAAAGAGAAACAAGAGAAATAAAGGTGAAACGTTATGCAGACCTCCTGGTCATCTGAAGTCTGGGCTCAAAAAGAGGAATTTATGCAGAGCTTTGACTTCTTTATACCAAGCAGCATCATGGACAAAAGAGAAACAGACTTTCCCAGATATTAACTCTAGATACAATAGAACAGAGCTGTTTTATGGTGTCAGCTGTTCTCAGAATGTCCAAGCAGTGTTCTGAAACTTTAGAGTCATCAAAAGTTCACAATAATGTTCATTTCAGGCTAAATATTTTGTAGACTTCAATATTTCCATTACACAGGGGAAGTCATTTGAGATCTTCTTCTGCCGGCTATCGTTGGGGCACCTACATTTATTATATCGCAGCTTACCGATGTGAACAAAAGGTAGGAATCCGCAAACAAGTTTAGTAAAATCCCTGAAATGTGCATAGATCACCCAAAGGGGAATGCTTTTTTTCAACAAAAGTGGAGTTACTTGTAGCTTGCAACTACATACAGTAGTTGTTGGATCTTCGTAAGTGTCAGGCACACTCCAAAACGCCATTGTGAGTTTGCTGTTACAACTCTGACCTTCTTTAGTGGTTTAGGGACATTCTTCCACAACTTCATAAATCCCAGGTAACATCTATTTTGGCATTTTCTAGTTAGTGAGTCACTGGCACATTTGCTATAGCCATAGTAAATCAGTCCCACTTGAATCATAATCGATAGTGCATCATGCAGGTAGCAAGAGATTTAATGATGTAACAAGAATAGATGAGCTTTGGGACGCATTTCCTGAACAAGGCAGCTTTTCTAAATGCCACTTAAAATAGCATTATTAACAGGGAGAGGGATAGAGACTCTTTCTTGAAGTGATGTGGTTAACAAATATTTTTTTTGCTCTTGACTTCATTTAACCTAAGGTTTAGCTCTTAGATAGAGGAACCTAAGTGAGTAGGATCTTATTTAGACTGCAGTATTAAAGGGTAACTTCACTTTTGTGGAGAAAAAAATAGCAAATAAAGAAAAAACAATATAGCGTATACAATTGTGGCACAAATAATATTGTAATTGGATGTTATTAAAAATGACCTTTCCTTTTTAATCTGCTGCGGTTGTCATTTTCTTAAAACGCAATGCAATATGGCTACCTGGAGCTGTTCTGTACACAGAATGTGTACTGACCACGCCCCATAAACATAATTTCATGCTTGTGTGATTGGCTCACCAATTTTCCCAGAAGTCTGCCTAAGATACAAGTCAGATTTCTGGCATCCCCTGCAACAAAAATGTCATTTTTGGTGAGATACTTCCAATAGGAACATGTCTAAAGGGATGCAGGTCCAGCAGCTTCCCTCATTAGAGCCCTGGCACTGGATCCCAGAACCTCTTCCGGAGTGGTCCCCTTTAACTCTGGCAGACCCCCCATGGGCAATCCTCAGTGCTCACGACCTGTGTAGGCTTTCCTGGGACTGAACCCCTCTCTGTCTCCGCAGGTTCTTGGCACACCGGATCCCCTCAGCTCAATTCAGCACTCTCTGGATTCTCAGGCGACACCTCGAGACATCCTCTTTCCTCAGACAGGAGGAGAGACAGCTGCACTCTCCATCCTGGAACTCTGCTCCCGCCAAAGACACCCTGTCAGGCACTTCCCCCAAACTTATACCCACTCTTGGAATCCTTTGCAGCAAAATCTGCCTTCTGGGGTAGTTACAAGCTTGGATGTGTCCCCTGATTGGGCTTCTCACACTGCCCTATGAGAAGCCTCTCACAGGAGCCAGGGAGGATACTTCTCCCCTCAGAAGGCACATCTGGAAGCCCTGACACCCTAGCTAAATAAATCACAGCCCTGCTGTTAGGCAGACAAGGCCCACTATATATTTACCTAGCACCTACCTGTAGGGTGCTACACCAAAAACAGCATACCATATTCTTTCTAAATCAGAGCCAGTGAATTTATTTAGACTGTCACAAATTTTTATTAATAGCTATCCCTCTAAAGTTCATTACATTTTATGTGGGTTCCTATTGTTAAATTATATACAGCAACAGGGCAAGAGTTTTTATATTTCTGCAATACAATTTTCCTTAAACGACACAGCAAGACCCTCTACAGCTGTGTTGAGGTGATATGGGTATTTCAGACATTTTTTAAAGTCTTTTAATTGAAAGAGAAAAAAATAAAAAAATACTTGCTCCATATTGTAATCCAGGAACAGTTACAATGTCCAGCAATGTAAGCCATATCATTCATGATGTTCTGCTGCATGTCAGTCTGTGCCTAACACATCACTGCTAATAAATGACATTCCTGGCTCTGCAAAAATATAAAATAAATATACAGAATAGGCACACATAACAAAAATGCTTTTGCAATAAAGTTGTATTCAGCATATCAGCATCAAGCATAATACAGAAGAGGTTTTTGCTACACTGGTAATTTAAATCTATATCCAAAAAGAATACATGCATTTACATAGGTATAGTAAGCAGCACTTCGCCCTATGGCAGCTGTCATGCCTCAAGCCTAAGAAAAGTATTAATATTATTGAAACTTGCAATACCGATATTGTCCACAAGATGCCACTGTGACAAAGACTATTGATGGACAGTACTCAATGGTATTTGTTGCTCTCTATCACTGGGTATTAACTCCACCTCTTACTGAGAAAACTTCCTTTTGCAATCTCCATCTTAGAGGAGTGAGACTGTCCCTCATTTTCTTGTGGAAGATTCTTGAATCCTTCTAGGAAGCATCGCTGGTATGCCTTAGAACTGTTGACTGTATACTCAGTGCATATCTTGTTTATGTTACAGTATATACTGATTGTATGTTTTTATCTGTTCATTTCCAGTTTCACCTGATCAATCCTATCTGATCAATCCTATCTGATCAATCCTATTCTGATATCCATTCTATCGGACTTATATCCTGTTTCATGTGACTACCATTCGTTCACCGGAATAAAGCCTAAAGTTACAAAAAGACTGGTTATTATAGGATTGAAGGTTTAGCTGTATGTTGAGCTGCATACACGCCTGGGGCATACATGTAGTGAGAACAGAACAGTGAAACAGCAGCTATCCAGCAAGTGGGATTTAGGACAGCAACTATACAGAAGTCTGCTACCCTGCCAGTGCAGTCATCTGCATATGCAATACAGCAGTCTCTACACAGTAAAGCATTCCTGCAAGCAACATGTCACATAGCCAGACATCCTCACTCAAGACAAGGTCCCAAGTTTCCGGCTCCTCTAGATCTTCCTCCGCAAGCAATGCACTCGCCATAGCACGTGCGAAAGCTGAAGCCGCCAAGGCCCAAGCAGCCTTTGCTGAGCAAGAAATGCAGATTAAAAAGGAGAAAGTGAAGTTAAAGAAAGAGGCAGAGGAAGCCCTCCTAAAAGTAAAAACGCAGAAAGAGACTGAGGAAGCCCTCCTAAAAATGCAGAAAGAGGCAGAGGAAGCCCTCCTAGAAGTAGCCCTAGAGAAACTGACTGTAGAGAAGGAAGTAGCAGCAGCCATAGCTGAAGCAGAGGCCTTAGAATTAGCTGTATACCCAAGAAGTGAACGCAGCAGATGCAGCAATATCCTCGATCCAGAAGCTGAAACTCAAAATTCTCTACAACGAACTTCAGATTACATCAATCAACACTTTAAAACAAGCAGTGCAAAAGATGACGTCAAAGAGACAAGCCAAAGTCACCACACGGTACCACCGCAAGTCAGTGACAAGCCTCAAGCCTGCAAACGGGAGAAATCTATGCAAAGTGACGTCTCCTACGACAGACTCCCTACAAGTGAGATACCAGAATCTCCTTCTAATCGCTATCCAGAAGCAATGCCCAAGCCAGAACGGTACATCAGAGGCCAGCTTGGTGCCAGCAAAAGGTATGACTACACACAGCCACCTTACCATGGCAACACACAGCAGGCTAACCAAGCCACAATAGACTTTGCAAGGTTCTTTGCATGACGCGATTTAGTCACCAAAGGACTTCAAAAGTTTAATGACCGCCCTGAAAACTACAGAGCCTGGCGGTCATCCTTTCAAAACACCATCAGAGACTTAGGGCTATCTTGCAGCGAAGAGATAGACCTCCTGATCAAATGGCTTGGGAATGAGTCTGCCGAACATGCCAGGCGAATCAGGACAATAAATATAAACCACCCAGACACTGGTCTTAGAACAATCTGGTACAGACTTGATGAGTGTTATGGTTCAGCAGAAGCAGTAGAAAGTGCATTATTCAAAAGACTAACTTTCCCAGAATACCTAGCAAAGCCTACCATAAACTTAGAGAGTTAAGTGACCTGTTAATGGAACTTCAAGTAGCTAAATCCGAGGGAGACTTGCAAGGACTTGCATTCCTCGACACATCCAGAGGTGTCAACCCCATTGTGCAAAAGTTACCCTATAACTTGCAAGAGCAGTGGATTACACATGGATCCCGATTTAAAAGACAGCATGATGTTCCATTCCCTCCTTTTTCTGTTTTTGTGGACTTTGTGTGCCAGCAAGCTAAAACAAGAAATGATCCAAGTTTTGATTTTACGCTGTTGTGTGCTGCTCCTGTGGCACTTAACCCTCGCAAACCTCCAGTAGCAGTACACAAAACTAACGTGTCTCCTCCAGGTTCCTTTCACAGGTCTGCCAATTCTCTAACTCAGAGACAAAGGTCCAAGATCCTGGTAAGCAGTGTCCCTTGCATCGGAAGCCACATCCTCTCCTAAAATGCAGAGCCTTCAGAGAGAAAACCCTGCAGGACCGCAAGGCCTTCCTCAAGGAGAACCACATCTGCTACAGGTGCTGCTCTTCAACATCTCATCTCGCCAAGCAGTGGCATAGCGTGGGATGTCAGCGCCCGGGGCAAGGTAAGTAATTTGCGCCCCCTACACAAATCTACTAGACTATTACACTGACCACTACACTGACTTAGCTGATCATTAAACAGACCTACCTTATTCCTACACTGACCTACCTGACTACTATACTGACACCTATTATAAAAATTAATAGGTGATTTAAAGTGTAATATATGTGATTAAAAATTGCTACAAATATATATATGATCTACTATTGGTGCAATTAGCAAAGAAAAGTGCATACCAGTGCAATTTCAATTCAGAAGTGTTTGTGCTTCTCAAAGTAAATTAATCCACAAAGGTGTGGATCAGTGAACCAATAAATAGATATATAAAGAATTCCATACAAAAATCACATAAGAATATATAAAAAAATATAAATATATAAATGTGCTCCAAGTAGTGTTTAAAAGTCCAGGCAATAGCATGCAATCAAAATTGTGCTTGGTGGATTCTTATTAATCCCTTCACAGTGCTCCAGGTGCTGGGATGTGACAACCGTCAATTAAGAAGTGCTTGTGCTTCTCAAAGTAAATTAATCCACAAAGGTGTGGATCAGTGAACCAATAAATAAACATATAAAGAATTCCATACAAAAATCACATAAGGATATATAAAAAAATCACATAAGAATATATAAAAAAGTATAAATATAAAAATGTGCTCCAAGTAGTGTTTAAAAGTCCAGGCAATAGCATGCAATCAAAATTGTGCTTGGTGAATTCTTATTAATCCATTCACAGTGCTCCAGGTGCTGGGATGTGACAACCGTGGCCTCTTACCAGCTAGCAGCAGGTCACAAGGACCCCCAACGCCTGTGATCCCTTTATTGGGTGGATCAGACCTCTCCTCGATTGCTTGGATCTCTGGCTCCTATATTACTCGAGTTGGACCATGTAGTCCCCCCATACACATAAAGATATAGAAGAACAAATAGCCTCCAATAGTGAAATACTGTTTTATTCTCCAAAAAACATACACTATAAGGTGACAATTAGCCTCTTACTATTTGTTGTGCCCTCCTGGCACTGGGCAATTCGGCAGTACAAAATCGTTTTTTTGGGTCTTAGGAAGATATTCTCCGGGGATCTGCAGCACCCTGTATCTCCTTTCCCCCTTTCTTTGTATTTCGGCGGTGGATGTGTATCCCAGCCTCTGTTCCGAATGCCTCTGTGTGTTACTTCCGGGTTAGCATTGACCACAATGCATTTCGCTTAACGAGCGTCCTCAGGCAGTCTATGCTGGCCCTGTCAGTCACATCTTAAGTATCGCTATCTCTATTATGATTGGCCGGTGTTTAATTTTGCTTTTGTAGCGCCATTCATTTATTTTTATTGACATTAAGTGCCGATCTGTATATTTAACAGGATGGTATCGATTTATTACGTGACCCTTTTATTTTATCTGTATTTGACATTTGCTGCAAATCGCCCGGGTATATTCCTATTCCCCGCATTATACAAACAGCAATTCACATCCAATAATTCTTAAAAACACATAATGTATTTCCCACAATTATAAAACTATTTATATCTAGTATTAAATCTTTATTAATAAAACATTATAAATTAAAATTGAAATTAGACATTATAAAATAAAAAAATAAAAAAATATATATCTTTAATTGACGCCATCTAGTGGTCATCTAATTTTTCCTACATTCTTTTTAGTGTAATTCGGGACTATAACTCCATCTAGTGGCCATATATAGGAACAATTATTTTTTATTTTATCATTCTTATGGACATAGATATTAATTTATAGGGACATATGCTTATTAAAAGGTACAGTGTACATTATAAATTTTTTAAAATAATATTATCTATATAAAAATCCATAATTTGTAATTAAAAAATATATATATAAAATGGATATATAAAATATAAATATGAGATATATTATCTAAAGGCAAGGGATATAATCAATTAAATTCCTAAAAATTATTTAAAAAGCAATTAAGGTCTATGTCTGCATTTAACCCCATGGGTTTTAATGTTTTTAGTCTATGGATCCATGCGGTTTCGTTCTGCGATATCATTTTTCGCATATCTGAGCCTCTCCAATGACTGAATATTTTGTCAATTCCACAGAACCAAAGGAGGGAGGGATCTTGGTTGTGGAAAATTCTGAAGTGATTGGACAGGCTGTGCTTTTTGAAGCCTTTCTTTATGTTATCGACATGTTCTCCTATCCTAATTGCTAAAGTGCGGGTCGTGCGTCCGATGTATTTTAATCCGCAAGGGCAAGTACACATGTATGTAACAAATCTAGTGTCGCAGGTGATGAATTTTTTAATCTCAAATTCCCGATTATCCGCGGAGAAGAACTTGTGTTCAATCCTTTTCTTAAATCTGCTTGTCCTGCATGCTTTACATCTTCTGCACCTATAGAAGCCATTTTTTGCGAAAAACATTTGTGGTTTTTTTGGTGGGTCTGGAACATTTTTTGATAGGATATTCCGTAGTCCCGGGGCTCTTTTATAAATAAATTTTGGATTCTTTGGGAGGAGTGTTTTTAAAGTGTCATCCCTTAATAGGATGTGCCAATTTTTCTTTATGCATTTTTCAACCTCTTTGTATTGGGTGTTGAATCCCGTAATAAAAGCTAGTTCAAAGTTTGGGTTTTCTTTCTTCTTTTTCTTCTTATTCTTTAGGAGGTCTTCTCTCTTCAATTCGGATATTTTCTTTTGTGTGATTCTCAGGTCTTTCTCTTTGTATCCCTTTTCTCTGAATCTTTCTATTAATTTATCTGTCTGTGTATTGTAGTCTTTTAAATCTGTACAATTCCTTCTAATTCGGGTGAATTGCCCTTTTGGTATCGCTTGTATCCAAGCCGGGTGATGGCAACTCCTCTTAGAGATGTAGCCATTAGTATCCACCTTTTTAAAGAAGGTTCTGGTGTTTAAAGTGCCGTTGTGCTTAAAGATCTCCAAGTCGAGAAATTGCACTGTATTTTTGTCCATATTACCTGTAAATTTGATCTGATATTTGTTTTTATTCATTTTCTTGAAGAAATGTTCCAGGGATTCTTGCGATCCTTCCCACACAACCAAGATATCATCAAGATATCGGCGGTAATACTTCAGTTGTTGTGGAAGATTTGAGTAGATATCCTCCTCTTCCCATTTGGCTAAAAATATATTTGCTACGCTGGGAGCATAACGTGCTCCCATAGCTACACCCTTTATTTGGTTATAGTACTCATTCTTATACCAAAAATGATGATTTGACATAGCCATATTCAGGCCTTCCAATAGGAAATCTCTTTGTGGTTCCTTTAAATTGGTGTATTTTTCTAAGGCCCATTTGATAGCCCTTGATGCATCCTTCTGTCTGATGTTCGTATATAATGATTCCACATCGATCGATGCCAATATTGTATTTTCGGTGATATTTATGTCCACTAGTGAGGTTAATGTTTCCTTGGTATCCTTTAAAAAGGATTTTCCAATAGCAGCTATAGGCTGAAAAAATGTATCCAAATATTCACCCATCCTAGCATATAAAGATTCTATGCCACTGATTATGGGTCTTCCCGGTGGCTGCTGTAGATTTTTATGAATCTTGGGGATTTGATATATCACCGGCATACGAGGGGCTTTAATATTCAGGTATTTTCCTTCTTTTTTGTTCAGGAGGCCCTTTTTCATCCCTTTATTAATCCACTGTATCATTTTGGCTTTCAATTTATTTGTAGGATTTCCAGGTAATTTAACATATGTATCTTCATCATTTACAATACGATCCAGTTCCTTGATATAATCTTCTTTTTTGAGAATCACTAGACCCCCTCCTTTATCAGCTGCTCTAATAATGATATTCTTCTTTTCTTCCAAACTTCTGATGGCTTCCCAAACTTCCTTTGTATTTTTAGTTGGCTTCCTTTTCATCATCTGTACCTCTTTTTGAACAATATTCCTGAACACTTGGATATATTGGTAGGTACTGGATTTAGGATTAAAAACTGATTTATTCCGAAGTTGGGTATGTTGGTATTCTGTTTCTTCCTCTCCTCCTATCCCTTTCTTGTGTTGTTCCGCAAAAAATTTCTTAATATTAAGTTTTCGTGTAAACTTTTCTAGATCGATAAAAGTCTCAAAATGATCTAGAGATTTAGCAGGGGCAAATTTCAGTCCCTCTTGTAATATTTTCAATTCTGATGGTGTAAGTTCCACCCCTGCTAAATTGAATATCCCTTGCTCTAGACGTCCCTTTTCCGTTTTCTTTCTCCCTCCTCTACATCCTCTTTTTTTGCGTTTTCCCGCATGTTGGCCCAATAATTGTCTTTCCAAGACCTCTCTTCCCCCTGTTGCTTGAATTGTCCCGAGGGACCTGGCTTTTGTCCATCATTGGGATGAGGGTAGATATAGTGTTCTGAAGGTCCTGGTCTTTGGCCATCTGAGGGGTATGGGTAATGATGTTGGTTGTTCCTATATTCCTGATGGGAAGGGAGTCGTTCTCTCTCTCTATACATTCCCGAGGGTTCCTGTCTTAATCTGCCCGGCGGTTGATAATATTCTTGGTCATTTCTATATGTTGTCTGTCTTTCTCCTCCTCTTTGTTGTTGGTAATTGTTATAATTATCATATTGATAGTTATTTTTCTTATATCCTCTCCCTCTTCCCCGTCCTCTTCCTCTCCCTCTGCCTCTCCCTCTCACCGGCTTAAATTGGGGTTGTTGGAAGGTATGTTGGGGTGTATAGGGTGTAGAGTTGGAGTTCCTCCGTTCATAGTTATGATTTTCCCTTATTTTTGGGTGTTCCATATATCTAGGAGTAGAGAATTCTTCTCTATTCCTTAAGGGTGAGAATCTATTACTTGTGGGTATCAAGATGGTATTGGCAGTAGTGTCCCCCTCGTCATCTTCACAAATGATGGGAGTCATCTCTTCTCTCCTTATATTTCTATGTGGTGTTACCCTGAAGTCTTTCATAAGGTTGTATCTTACGTCCAGGCTATTAGGTTCCCTTTCTGGGGATGATTCCCTTGAATTAGTACCTATTACTTCTTGCCATTTGTAAACCACACCCTTTTTGTAATCTTCTATGTCACGTTGGTATTTCTTTATTTTTTTCCTTTTTATCTCAATGTCATATTGTGCGATATGTTTTTGCATCATTGTTATTTTATCTTTATATTCTTGGGTCTCGTTGAGTGGAGCTAGTTTTTCTTTAATTATTTGTATTTTTGATTCTATAATACTGAGTTTGGTTTTCCTCCTTTTAGTTAAGAGTTCCATTAGTTGTTTCTCTTTATTATTGAAAAATTTGAACCATTCCTCCATAGAGGTTTTGTCCTCTATTCCATCATTGGGATTGACATCCCATCTAAGGCGTCTGGGGGTAATATCTTCCTCTATGTACCTATCAAAGGTAGTGATATCCCACCAGGTTCTTATTTGTCTCTCCAAATTATATTGTAGCTGTTTAAAATTTTGGGACATATTAACCTCATTAATTGATCTTTGTTGGAAGATCTCACTAGAGTTATAGGTTCTTTCTTTTAATAAGTTAAATACATCCATTTTCTCAGTTGCTTTAGAGCCGGCTGCCATTCAATAGATACAGAGTATCTAAAATAGCAATAAAAAGAAAAGAGAAGGCGCCTGGCCCTTTAAATAAAAGATTGTTGAACCTGCTGCCCTTTTAATTGTAATAAAACAATAAATAGGTATATATCATAGGTAAAAAGGCGCTGGTAATCTTAATATATCACGTGTTATAAAAATTAATAGGTGATTTAAAGTGTAATATATGTGATTAAAAATTGCTACAAATATATATATGATCTACTATTGGTGCAATTAGCAAAGAAAAGTGCATACCAGTGCAATTTCAATTCAGAAGTGTTTGTGCTTCTCAAAGTAAATTAATCCACAAAGGTGTGGATCAGTGAACCAATAAATAGATATATAAAGAATTCCATACAAAAATCACATAAGAATATATAAAAAAATATAAATATATAAATGTGCTCCAAGTAGTGTTTAAAAGTCCAGGCAATAGCATGCAATCAAAATTGTGCTTGGTGGATTCTTATTAATCCCTTCACAGTGCTCCAGGTGCTGGGATGTGACAACCGTCAATTAAGAAGTGCTTGTGCTTCTCAAAGTAAATTAATCCACAAAGGTGTGGATCAGTGAACCAATAAATAAACATATAAAGAATTCCATACAAAAATCACATAAGGATATATAAAAAAATCACATAAGAATATATAAAAAAGTATAAATATAAAAATGTGCTCCAAGTAGTGTTTAAAAGTCCAGGCAATAGCATGCAATCAAAATTGTGCTTGGTGAATTCTTATTAATCCATTCACAGTGCTCCAGGTGCTGGGATGTGACAACCGTGGCCTCTTACCAGCTAGCAGCAGGTCACAAGGACCCCCAACGCCTGTGATCCCTTTATTGGGTGGATCAGACCTCTCCTCGATTGCTTGGATCTCTGGCTCCTATATTACTCGAGTTGGACCATGTAGTCCCCCCATACACATAAAGATATAGAAGAACAAATAGCCTCCAATAGTGAAATACTGTTTTATTCTCCAAAAAACATACACTATAAGGTGACAATTAGCCTCTTACTATTTGTTGTGCCCTCCTGGCACTGGGCAATTCGGCAGTACAAAATCGTTTTTTTGGGTCTTAGGAAGATATTCTCCGGGGATCTGCAGCACCCTGTATCTCCTTTCCCCCTTTCTTTGTATTTCGGCGGTGGATGTGTATCCCAGCCTCTGTTCCGAATGCCTCTGTGTGTTACTTCCGGGTTAGCATTGACCACAATGCATTTCGCTTAACGAGCGTCCTCAGGCAGTCTATGCTGGCCCTGTCAGTCACATCTTAAGTATCGCTATCTCTATTATGATTGGCCGGTGTTTAATTTTGCTTTTGTAGCGCCATTCATTTATTTTTATTGACATTAAGTGCCGATCTGTATATTTAACAGGATGGTATCGATTTATTACGTGACCCTTTTATTTTATCTGTATTTGACATTTGCTGCAAATCGCCCGGGTATATTCCTATTCCCCGCATTATACAAACAGCAATTCACATCCAATAATTCTTAAAAACACATAATGTATTTCCCACAATTATAAAACTATTTATATCTAGTATTAAATCTTTATTAATAAAACATTATAAATTAAAATTGAAATTAGACATTATAAAATAAAAAAATAAAAAAATATATATCTTTAATTGACGCCATCTAGTGGTCATCTAATTTTTCCTACATTCTTTTTAGTGTAATTCGGGACTATAACTCCATCTAGTGGCCATATATAGGAACAATTATTTTTTATTTTATCATTCTTATGGACATAGATATTAATTTATAGGGACATATGCTTATTAAAAGGTACAGTGTACATTATAAATTTTTTAAAATAATATTATCTATATAAAAATCCATAATTTGTAATTAAAAAATATATATATAAAATGGATATATAAAATATAAATATGAGATATATTATCTAAAGGCAAGGGATATAATCAATTAAATTCCTAAAAATTATTTAAAAAGCAATTAAGGTCTATGTCTGCATTTAACCCCATGGGTTTTAATGTTTTTAGTCTATGGATCCATGCGGTTTCGTTCTGCGATATCATTTTTCGCATATCTGAGCCTCTCCAATGACTGAATATTTTGTCAATTCCACAGAACCAAAGGAGGGAGGGATCTTGGTTGTGGAAAATTCTGAAGTGATTGGACAGGCTGTGCTTTTTGAAGCCTTTCTTTATGTTATCGACATGTTCTCCTATCCTAATTGCTAAAGTGCGGGTCGTGCGTCCGATGTATTTTAATCCGCAAGGGCAAGTACACATGTATGTAACAAATCTAGTGTCGCAGGTGATGAATTTTTTAATCTCAAATTCCCGATTATCCGCGGAGAAGAACTTGTGTTCAATCCTTTTCTTAAATCTGCTTGTCCTGCATGCTTTACATCTTCTGCACCTATAGAAGCCATTTTTTGCGAAAAACATTTGTGGTTTTTTTGGTGGGTCTGGAACATTTTTTGATAGGATATTCCGTAGTCCCGGGGCTCTTTTATAAATAAATTTTGGATTCTTTGGGAGGAGTGTTTTTAAAGTGTCATCCCTTAATAGGATGTGCCAATTTTTCTTTATGCATTTTTCAACCTCTTTGTATTGGGTGTTGAATCCCGTAATAAAAGCTAGTTCAAAGTTTGGGTTTTCTTTCTTCTTTTTCTTCTTATTCTTTAGGAGGTCTTCTCTCTTCAATTCGGATATTTTCTTTTGTGTGATTCTCAGGTCTTTCTCTTTGTATCCCTTTTCTCTGAATCTTTCTATTAATTTATCTGTCTGTGTATTGTAGTCTTTTAAATCTGTACAATTCCTTCTAATTCGGGTGAATTGCCCTTTTGGTATCGCTTGTATCCAAGCCGGGTGATGGCAACTCCTCTTAGAGATGTAGCCATTAGTATCCACCTTTTTAAAGAAGGTTCTGGTGTTTAAAGTGCCGTTGTGCTTAAAGATCTCCAAGTCGAGAAATTGCACTGTATTTTTGTCCATATTACCTGTAAATTTGATCTGATATTTGTTTTTATTCATTTTCTTGAAGAAATGTTCCAGGGATTCTTGCGATCCTTCCCACACAACCAAGATATCATCAAGATATCGGCGGTAATACTTCAGTTGTTGTGGAAGATTTGAGTAGATATCCTCCTCTTCCCATTTGGCTAAAAATATATTTGCTACGCTGGGAGCATAACGTGCTCCCATAGCTACACCCTTTATTTGGTTATAGTACTCATTCTTATACCAAAAATGATGATTTGACATAGCCATATTCAGGCCTTCCAATAGGAAATCTCTTTGTGGTTCCTTTAAATTGGTGTATTTTTCTAAGGCCCATTTGATAGCCCTTGATGCATCCTTCTGTCTGATGTTCGTATATAATGATTCCACATCGATCGATGCCAATATTGTATTTTCGGTGATATTTATGTCCACTAGTGAGGTTAATGTTTCCTTGGTATCCTTTAAAAAGGATTTTCCAATAGCAGCTATAGGCTGAAAAAATGTATCCAAATATTCACCCATCCTAGCATATAAAGATTCTATGCCACTGATTATGGGTCTTCCCGGTGGCTGCTGTAGATTTTTATGAATCTTGGGGATTTGATATATCACCGGCATACGAGGGGCTTTAATATTCAGGTATTTTCCTTCTTTTTTGTTCAGGAGGCCCTTTTTCATCCCTTTATTAATCCACTGTATCATTTTGGCTTTCAATTTATTTGTAGGATTTCCAGGTAATTTAACATATGTATCTTCATCATTTACAATACGATCCAGTTCCTTGATATAATCTTCTTTTTTGAGAATCACTAGACCCCCTCCTTTATCAGCTGCTCTAATAATGATATTCTTCTTTTCTTCCAAACTACATGGTCCAACTCGAGTAATATAGGAGCCAGAGATCCAAGCAATCGAGGAGAGGTCTGATCCACCCAATAAAGGGATCACAGGCGTTGGGGGTCCTTGTGACCTGCTGCTAGCTGGTAAGAGGCCACGGTTGTCACATCCCAGCACCTGGAGCACTGTGAATGGATTAATAAGAATTCACCAAGCACAATTTTGATTGCATGCTATTGCCTGGACTTTTAAACACTACTTGGAGCACATTTTTATATTTATACTTTTTTATATATTCTTATGTGATTTTTTTATATATCCTTATGTGATTTTTGTATGGAATTCTTTATATGTTTATTTATTGGTTCACTGATCCACACCTTTGTGGATTAATTTACTTTGAGAAGCACAAGCACTTCTTAATTGACGGTTGTCACATCCCAGCACCTGGAGCACTGTGAAGGGATTAATAAGAATCCACCAAGCACAATTTTGATTGCATGCTATTGCCTGGACTTTTAAACACTACTTGGAGCACATTTATATATTTATATTTTTTTATATATTCTTATGTGATTTTTGTATGGAATTCTTTATATATCTATTTATTGGTTCACTGATCCACACCTTTGTGGATTAATTTACTTTGAGAAGCACAAACACTTCTGAATTGAAATTGCACTGGTATGCACTTTTCTTTGCTAATTGCACCAATAGTAGATCATATATATATTTGTAGCAATTTTTAATCACATATATTACACTTTAAATCACCTATTAATTTTTATAACACGTGATATATTAAGATTACCAGCGCCTTTTTACCTATGATATATACCTATTTATTGTTTTATTACAATTAAAAGGGCAGCAGGTTCAACAATCTTTTATTTAAAGGGCCAGGCGCCTTCTCTTTTCTTTTTATTGCTATTTTAGATACTCTGTATCTATTGAATGGCAGCCGGCTCTAAAGCAACTGAGAAAATGGATGTATTTAACTTATTAAAAGAAAGAACCTATAACTCTAGTGAGATCTTCCAACAAAGATCAATTAATGAGGTTAATATGTCCCAAAATTTTAAACAGCTACAATATAATTTGGAGAGACAAATAAGAACCTGGTGGGATATCACTACCTTTGATAGGTACATAGAGGAAGATATTACCCCCAGACGCCTTAGATGGGATGTCAATCCCAATGATGGAATAGAGGACAAAACCTCTATGGAGGAATGGTTCAAATTTTTCAATAATAAAGAGAAACAACTAATGGAACTCTTAACTAAAAGGAGGAAAACCAAACTCAGTATTATAGAATCAAAAATACAAATAATTAAAGAAAAACTAGCTCCACTCAACGAGACCCAAGAATATAAAGATAAAATAACAATGATGCAAAAACATATCGCACAATATGACATTGAGATAAAAAGGAAAAAAATAAAGAAATACCAACGTGACATAGAAGATTACAAAAAGGGTGTGGTTTACAAATGGCAAGAAGTAATAGGTACTAATTCAAGGGAATCATCCCCAGAAAGGGAACCTAATAGCCTGGACGTAAGATACAACCTTATGAAAGACTTCAGGGTAACACCACATAGAAATATAAGGAGAGAAGAGATGACTCCCATCATTTGTGAAGATGACGAGGGGGACACTACTGCCAATACCATCTTGATACCCACAAGTAATAGATTCTCACCCTTAAGGAATAGAGAAGAATTCTCTACTCCTAGATATATGGAACACCCAAAAATAAGGGAAAATCATAACTATGAACGGAGGAACTCCAACTCTACACCCTATACACCCCAACATACCTTCCAACAACCCCAATTTAAGCCGGTGAGAGGGAGAGGCAGAGGGAGAGGAAGAGGACGGGGAAGAGGGAGAGGATATAAGAAAAATAACTATCAATATGATAATTATAACAATTACCAACAACAAAGAGGAGGAGAAAGACAGACAACATATAGAAATGACCAAGAATATTATCAACCGCCGGGCAGATTAAGACAGGAACCCTCGGGAATGTATAGAGAGAGAGAACGACTCCCTTCCCATCAGGAATATAGGAACAACCAACATCATTACCCATACCCCTCAGATGGCCAAAGACCAGGACCTTCAGAACACTATATCTACCCTCATCCCAATGATGGACAAAAGCCAGGTCCCTCGGGACAATTCAAGCAACAGGGGGAAGAGAGGTCTTGGAAAGACAATTATTGGGCCAACATGCGGGAAAACGCAAAAAAAGAGGATGTAGAGGAGGGAGAAAGAAAACGGAAAAGGGACGTCTAGAGCAAGGGATATTCAATTTAGCAGGGGTGGAACTTACACCATCAGAATTGAAAATATTACAAGAGGGACTGAAATTTGCCCCTGCTAAATCTCTAGATCATTTTGAGACTTTTATCGATCTAGAAAAGTTTACACGAAAACTTAATATTAAGAAATTTTTTGCGGAACAACACAAGAAAGGGATAGGAGGAGAGGAAGAAACAGAATACCAACATACCCAACTTCGGAATAAATCAGTTTTTAATCCTAAATCCAGTACCTACCAATATATCCAAGTGTTCAGGAATATTGTTCAAAAAGAGGTACAGATGATGAAAAGGAAGCCAACTAAAAATACAAAGGAAGTTTGGGAAGCCATCAGAAGTTTGGAAGAAAAGAAGAATATCATTATTAGAGCAGCTGATAAAGGAGGGGGTCTAGTGATTCTCAAAAAAGAAGATTATATCAAGGAACTGGATCGTATTGTAAATGATGAAGATACATATGTTAAATTACCTGGAAATCCTACAAATAAATTGAAAGCCAAAATGATACAGTGGATTAATAAAGGGATGAAAAAGGGCCTCCTGAACAAAAAAGAAGGAAAATACCTGAATATTAAAGCCCCTCGTATGCCGGTGATATATCAAATCCCCAAGATTCATAAAAATCTACAGCAGCCACCGGGAAGACCCATAATCAGTGGCATAGAATCTTTATATGCTAGGATGGGTGAATATTTGGATACATTTTTTCAGCCTATAGCTGCTATTGGAAAATCCTTTTTAAAGGATACCAAGGAAACATTAACCTCACTAGTGGACATAAATATCACCGAAAATACAATATTGGCATCGATCGATGTGGAATCATTATATACGAACATCAGACAGAAGGATGCATCAAGGGCTATCAAATGGGCCTTAGAAAAATACACCAATTTAAAGGAACCACAAAGAGATTTCCTATTGGAAGGCCTGAATATGGCTATGTCAAATCATCATTTTTGGTATAAGAATGAGTACTATAACCAAATAAAGGGTGTAGCTATGGGAGCACGTTATGCTCCCAGCGTAGCAAATATATTTTTAGCCAAATGGGAAGAGGAGGATATCTACTCAAATCTTCCACAACAACTGAAGTATTACCGCCGATATCTTGATGATATCTTGGTTGTGTGGGAAGGATCGCAAGAATCCCTGGAACATTTCTTCAAGAAAATGAATAAAAACAAATATCAGATCAAATTTACAGGTAATATGGACAAAAATACAGTGCAATTTCTCGACTTGGAGATCTTTAAGCACAACGGCACTTTAAACACCAGAACCTTCTTTAAAAAGGTGGATACTAATGGCTACATCTCTAAGAGGAGTTGCCATCACCCGGCTTGGATACAAGCGATACCAAAAGGGCAATTCACCCGAATTAGAAGGAATTGTACAGATTTAAAAGACTACAATACACAGACAGATAAATTAATAGAAAGATTCAGAGAAAAGGGATACAAAGAGAAAGACCTGAGAATCACACAAAAGAAAATATCCGAATTGAAGAGAGAAGACCTCCTAAAGAATAAGAAGAAAAAGAAGAAAGAAAACCCAAACTTTGAACTAGCTTTTATTACGGGATTCAACACCCAATACAAAGAGGTTGAAAAATGCATAAAGAAAAATTGGCACATCCTATTAAGGGATGACACTTTAAAAACACTCCTCCCAAAGAATCCAAAATTTATTTATAAAAGAGCCCCGGGACTACGGAATATCCTATCAAAAAATGTTCCAGACCCACCAAAAAAACCACAAATGTTTTTCGCAAAAAATGGCTTCTATAGGTGCAGAAGATGTAAAGCATGCAGGACAAGCAGATTTAAGAAAAGGATTGAACACAAGTTCTTCTCCGCGGATAATCGGGAATTTGAGATTAAAAAATTCATCACCTGCGACACTAGATTTGTTACATACATGTGTACTTGCCCTTGCGGATTAAAATACATCGGACGCACGACCCGCACTTTAGCAATTAGGATAGGAGAACATGTCGATAACATAAAGAAAGGCTTCAAAAAGCACAGCCTGTCCAATCACTTCAGAATTTTCCACAACCAAGATCCCTCCCTCCTTTGGTTCTGTGGAATTGACAAAATATTCAGTCATTGGAGAGGCTCAGATATGCGAAAAATGATATCGCAGAACGAAACCGCATGGATCCATAGACTAAAAACATTAAAACCCATGGGGTTAAATGCAGACATAGACCTTAATTGCTTTTTAAATAATTTTTAGGAATTTAATTGATTATATCCCTTGCCTTTAGATAATATATCTCATATTTATATTTTATATATCCATTTTATATATATATTTTTTAATTACAAATTATGGATTTTTATATAGATAATATTATTTTAAAAAATTTATAATGTACACTGTACCTTTTAATAAGCATATGTCCCTATAAATTAATATCTATGTCCATAAGAATGATAAAATAAAAAATAATTGTTCCTATATATGGCCACTAGATGGAGTTATAGTCCCGAATTACACTAAAAAGAATGTAGGAAAAATTAGATGACCACTAGATGGCGTCAATTAAAGATATATATTTTTTTATTTTTTTATTTTATAATGTCTAATTTCAATTTTAATTTATAATGTTTTATTAATAAAGATTTAATACTAGATATAAATAGTTTTATAATTGTGGGAAATACATTATGTGTTTTTAAGAATTATTGGATGTGAATTGCTGTTTGTATAATGCGGGGAATAGGAATATACCCGGGCGATTTGCAGCAAATGTCAAATACAGATAAAATAAAAGGGTCACGTAATAAATCGATACCATCCTGTTAAATATACAGATCGGCACTTAATGTCAATAAAAATAAATGAATGGCGCTACAAAAGCAAAATTAAACACCGGCCAATCATAATAGAGATAGCGATACTTAAGATGTGACTGACAGGGCCAGCATAGACTGCCTGAGGACGCTCGTTAAGCGAAATGCATTGTGGTCAATGCTAACCCGGAAGTAACACACAGAGGCATTCGGAACAGAGGCTGGGATACACATCCACCGCCGAAATACAAAGAAAGGGGGAAAGGAGATACAGGGTGCTGCAGATCCCCGGAGAATATCTTCCTAAGACCCAAAAAAACGATTTTGTACTGCCGAATTGCCCAGTGCCAGGAGGGCACAACAAATAGTAAGAGGCTAATTGTCACCTTATAGTGTATGTTTTTTGGAGAATAAAACAGTATTTCACTATTGGAGGCTATTTGTTCTTCTATATCTTTATGTGTATGGGGGGACTACATGGTCCAACTCGAGTAATATAGGAGCCAGAGATCCAAGCAATCGAGGAGAGGTCTGATCCACCCAATAAAGGGATCACAGGCGTTGGGGGTCCTTGTGACCTGCTGCTAGCTGGTAAGAGGCCACGGTTGTCACATCCCAGCACCTGGAGCACTGTGAATGGATTAATAAGAATTCACCAAGCACAATTTTGATTGCATGCTATTGCCTGGACTTTTAAACACTACTTGGAGCACATTTTTATATTTATACTTTTTTATATATTCTTATGTGATTTTTTTATATATCCTTATGTGATTTTTGTATGGAATTCTTTATATGTTTATTTATTGGTTCACTGATCCACACCTTTGTGGATTAATTTACTTTGAGAAGCACAAGCACTTCTTAATTGACGGTTGTCACATCCCAGCACCTGGAGCACTGTGAAGGGATTAATAAGAATCCACCAAGCACAATTTTGATTGCATGCTATTGCCTGGACTTTTAAACACTACTTGGAGCACATTTATATATTTATATTTTTTTATATATTCTTATGTGATTTTTGTATGGAATTCTTTATATATCTATTTATTGGTTCACTGATCCACACCTTTGTGGATTAATTTACTTTGAGAAGCACAAACACTTCTGAATTGAAATTGCACTGGTATGCACTTTTCTTTGCTAATTGCACCAATAGTAGATCATATATATATTTGTAGCAATTTTTAATCACATATATTACACTTTAAATCACCTATTAATTTTTATAACACGTGATATATTAAGATTACCAGCGCCTTTTTACCTATGATATATACCTATTTATTGTTTTATTACAATTAAAAGGGCAGCAGGTTCAACAATCTTTTATTTAAAGGGCCAGGCGCCTTCTCTTTTCTTTTTATTGCTATTTTAGATACTCTGTATCTATTGAATGGCAGCCGGCTCTAAAGCAACTGAGAAAATGGATGTATTTAACTTATTAAAAGAAAGAACCTATAACTCTAGTGAGATCTTCCAACAAAGATCAATTAATGAGGTTAATATGTCCCAAAATTTTAAACAGCTACAATATAATTTGGAGAGACAAATAAGAACCTGGTGGGATATCACTACCTTTGATAGGTACATAGAGGAAGATATTACCCCCAGACGCCTTAGATGGGATGTCAATCCCAATGATGGAATAGAGGACAAAACCTCTATGGAGGAATGGTTCAAATTTTTCAATAATAAAGAGAAACAACTAATGGAACTCTTAACTAAAAGGAGGAAAACCAAACTCAGTATTATAGAATCAAAAATACAAATAATTAAAGAAAAACTAGCTCCACTCAACGAGACCCAAGAATATAAAGATAAAATAACAATGATGCAAAAACATATCGCACAATATGACATTGAGATAAAAAGGAAAAAAATAAAGAAATACCAACGTGACATAGAAGATTACAAAAAGGGTGTGGTTTACAAATGGCAAGAAGTAATAGGTACTAATTCAAGGGAATCATCCCCAGAAAGGGAACCTAATAGCCTGGACGTAAGATACAACCTTATGAAAGACTTCAGGGTAACACCACATAGAAATATAAGGAGAGAAGAGATGACTCCCATCATTTGTGAAGATGACGAGGGGGACACTACTGCCAATACCATCTTGATACCCACAAGTAATAGATTCTCACCCTTAAGGAATAGAGAAGAATTCTCTACTCCTAGATATATGGAACACCCAAAAATAAGGGAAAATCATAACTATGAACGGAGGAACTCCAACTCTACACCCTATACACCCCAACATACCTTCCAACAACCCCAATTTAAGCCGGTGAGAGGGAGAGGCAGAGGGAGAGGAAGAGGACGGGGAAGAGGGAGAGGATATAAGAAAAATAACTATCAATATGATAATTATAACAATTACCAACAACAAAGAGGAGGAGAAAGACAGACAACATATAGAAATGACCAAGAATATTATCAACCGCCGGGCAGATTAAGACAGGAACCCTCGGGAATGTATAGAGAGAGAGAACGACTCCCTTCCCATCAGGAATATAGGAACAACCAACATCATTACCCATACCCCTCAGATGGCCAAAGACCAGGACCTTCAGAACACTATATCTACCCTCATCCCAATGATGGACAAAAGCCAGGTCCCTCGGGACAATTCAAGCAACAGGGGGAAGAGAGGTCTTGGAAAGACAATTATTGGGCCAACATGCGGGAAAACGCAAAAAAAGAGGATGTAGAGGAGGGAGAAAGAAAACGGAAAAGGGACGTCTAGAGCAAGGGATATTCAATTTAGCAGGGGTGGAACTTACACCATCAGAATTGAAAATATTACAAGAGGGACTGAAATTTGCCCCTGCTAAATCTCTAGATCATTTTGAGACTTTTATCGATCTAGAAAAGTTTACACGAAAACTTAATATTAAGAAATTTTTTGCGGAACAACACAAGAAAGGGATAGGAGGAGAGGAAGAAACAGAATACCAACATACCCAACTTCGGAATAAATCAGTTTTTAATCCTAAATCCAGTACCTACCAATATATCCAAGTGTTCAGGAATATTGTTCAAAAAGAGGTACAGATGATGAAAAGGAAGCCAACTAAAAATACAAAGGAAGTTTGGGAAGCCATCAGAAGTTTGGAAGAAAAGAAGAATATCATTATTAGAGCAGCTGATAAAGGAGGGGGTCTAGTGATTCTCAAAAAAGAAGATTATATCAAGGAACTGGATCGTATTGTAAATGATGAAGATACATATGTTAAATTACCTGGAAATCCTACAAATAAATTGAAAGCCAAAATGATACAGTGGATTAATAAAGGGATGAAAAAGGGCCTCCTGAACAAAAAAGAAGGAAAATACCTGAATATTAAAGCCCCTCGTATGCCGGTGATATATCAAATCCCCAAGATTCATAAAAATCTACAGCAGCCACCGGGAAGACCCATAATCAGTGGCATAGAATCTTTATATGCTAGGATGGGTGAATATTTGGATACATTTTTTCAGCCTATAGCTGCTATTGGAAAATCCTTTTTAAAGGATACCAAGGAAACATTAACCTCACTAGTGGACATAAATATCACCGAAAATACAATATTGGCATCGATCGATGTGGAATCATTATATACGAACATCAGACAGAAGGATGCATCAAGGGCTATCAAATGGGCCTTAGAAAAATACACCAATTTAAAGGAACCACAAAGAGATTTCCTATTGGAAGGCCTGAATATGGCTATGTCAAATCATCATTTTTGGTATAAGAATGAGTACTATAACCAAATAAAGGGTGTAGCTATGGGAGCACGTTATGCTCCCAGCGTAGCAAATATATTTTTAGCCAAATGGGAAGAGGAGGATATCTACTCAAATCTTCCACAACAACTGAAGTATTACCGCCGATATCTTGATGATATCTTGGTTGTGTGGGAAGGATCGCAAGAATCCCTGGAACATTTCTTCAAGAAAATGAATAAAAACAAATATCAGATCAAATTTACAGGTAATATGGACAAAAATACAGTGCAATTTCTCGACTTGGAGATCTTTAAGCACAACGGCACTTTAAACACCAGAACCTTCTTTAAAAAGGTGGATACTAATGGCTACATCTCTAAGAGGAGTTGCCATCACCCGGCTTGGATACAAGCGATACCAAAAGGGCAATTCACCCGAATTAGAAGGAATTGTACAGATTTAAAAGACTACAATACACAGACAGATAAATTAATAGAAAGATTCAGAGAAAAGGGATACAAAGAGAAAGACCTGAGAATCACACAAAAGAAAATATCCGAATTGAAGAGAGAAGACCTCCTAAAGAATAAGAAGAAAAAGAAGAAAGAAAACCCAAACTTTGAACTAGCTTTTATTACGGGATTCAACACCCAATACAAAGAGGTTGAAAAATGCATAAAGAAAAATTGGCACATCCTATTAAGGGATGACACTTTAAAAACACTCCTCCCAAAGAATCCAAAATTTATTTATAAAAGAGCCCCGGGACTACGGAATATCCTATCAAAAAATGTTCCAGACCCACCAAAAAAACCACAAATGTTTTTCGCAAAAAATGGCTTCTATAGGTGCAGAAGATGTAAAGCATGCAGGACAAGCAGATTTAAGAAAAGGATTGAACACAAGTTCTTCTCCGCGGATAATCGGGAATTTGAGATTAAAAAATTCATCACCTGCGACACTAGATTTGTTACATACATGTGTACTTGCCCTTGCGGATTAAAATACATCGGACGCACGACCCGCACTTTAGCAATTAGGATAGGAGAACATGTCGATAACATAAAGAAAGGCTTCAAAAAGCACAGCCTGTCCAATCACTTCAGAATTTTCCACAACCAAGATCCCTCCCTCCTTTGGTTCTGTGGAATTGACAAAATATTCAGTCATTGGAGAGGCTCAGATATGCGAAAAATGATATCGCAGAACGAAACCGCATGGATCCATAGACTAAAAACATTAAAACCCATGGGGTTAAATGCAGACATAGACCTTAATTGCTTTTTAAATAATTTTTAGGAATTTAATTGATTATATCCCTTGCCTTTAGATAATATATCTCATATTTATATTTTATATATCCATTTTATATATATATTTTTTAATTACAAATTATGGATTTTTATATAGATAATATTATTTTAAAAAATTTATAATGTACACTGTACCTTTTAATAAGCATATGTCCCTATAAATTAATATCTATGTCCATAAGAATGATAAAATAAAAAATAATTGTTCCTATATATGGCCACTAGATGGAGTTATAGTCCCGAATTACACTAAAAAGAATGTAGGAAAAATTAGATGACCACTAGATGGCGTCAATTAAAGATATATATTTTTTTATTTTTTTATTTTATAATGTCTAATTTCAATTTTAATTTATAATGTTTTATTAATAAAGATTTAATACTAGATATAAATAGTTTTATAATTGTGGGAAATACATTATGTGTTTTTAAGAATTATTGGATGTGAATTGCTGTTTGTATAATGCGGGGAATAGGAATATACCCGGGCGATTTGCAGCAAATGTCAAATACAGATAAAATAAAAGGGTCACGTAATAAATCGATACCATCCTGTTAAATATACAGATCGGCACTTAATGTCAATAAAAATAAATGAATGGCGCTACAAAAGCAAAATTAAACACCGGCCAATCATAATAGAGATAGCGATACTTAAGATGTGACTGACAGGGCCAGCATAGACTGCCTGAGGACGCTCGTTAAGCGAAATGCATTGTGGTCAATGCTAACCCGGAAGTAACACACAGAGGCATTCGGAACAGAGGCTGGGATACACATCCACCGCCGAAATACAAAGAAAGGGGGAAAGGAGATACAGGGTGCTGCAGATCCCCGGAGAATATCTTCCTAAGACCCAAAAAAACGATTTTGTACTGCCGAATTGCCCAGTGCCAGGAGGGCACAACAAATAGTAAGAGGCTAATTGTCACCTTATAGTGTATGTTTTTTGGAGAATAAAACAGTATTTCACTATTGGAGGCTATTTGTTCTTCTATATCTTTATGTGTATGGGGGGACTACATGGTCCAACTCGAGTAATATAGGAGCCAGAGATCCAAGCAATCGAGGAGAGGTCTGATCCACCCAATAAAGGGATCACAGGCGTTGGGGGTCCTTGTGACCTGCTGCTAGCTGGTAAGAGGCCACGGTTGTCACATCCCAGCACCTGGAGCACTGTGAATGGATTAATAAGAATTCACCAAGCACAATTTTGATTGCATGCTATTGCCTGGACTTTTAAACACTACTTGGAGCACATTTTTATATTTATACTTTTTTATATATTCTTATGTGATTTTTTTATATATCCTTATGTGATTTTTGTATGGAATTCTTTATATGTTTATTTATTGGTTCACTGATCCACACCTTTGTGGATTAATTTACTTTGAGAAGCACAAGCACTTCTTAATTGACGGTTGTCACATCCCAGCACCTGGAGCACTGTGAAGGGATTAATAAGAATCCACCAAGCACAATTTTGATTGCATGCTATTGCCTGGACTTTTAAACACTACTTGGAGCACATTTATATATTTATATTTTTTTATATATTCTTATGTGATTTTTGTATGGAATTCTTTATATATCTATTTATTGGTTCACTGATCCACACCTTTGTGGATTAATTTACTTTGAGAAGCACAAACACTTCTGAATTGAAATTGCACTGGTATGCACTTTTCTTTGCTAATTGCACCAATAGTAGATCATATATATATTTGTAGCAATTTTTAATCACATATATTACACTTTAAATCACCTATTAATTTTTATAACACGTGATATATTAAGATTACCAGCGCCTTTTTACCTATGATATATACCTATTTATTGTTTTATTACAATTAAAAGGGCAGCAGGTTCAACAATCTTTTATTTAAAGGGCCAGGCGCCTTCTCTTTTCTTTTTATTGCTATACTGACACCTACACAGACCTATCTGATTTCTATACTGCCCCTTTATATAACCTCCCTTCCGCCTTTACATTCCTGTCCTCACCCCCCCACCCCTTTACATTCCTGTCCTCATCCCCAGTACCCCTTTACATTCCTGTCCTCACCCCCTACCCCTTTACATTCCTATCCTTACCACCCCCCCCCACACACCCATTTACATTCCTGTCCATATCCCCAGCACCCCTTTACATTCCTGTCCTCATCCCCAGTACCCCTTTACATTCCTGTCCTCATCCCCACTACCCCTATGCATTCCTGACACCCACTACCCCCTTACATTCCTGTCCCCCACTACCGCTTTACAATCCTCTCCCCCACTACCCCTTTACATTCCTGACCCCCACTAACCCTTTACATTCCTGACCCCCACTACCCCTTTACATTCCTGACCCCCACTACCCCCTTACATTCCTGTCCCCCACTACCGCTTTACATTCCTGTCCCTCACTACCCCTTTATGTTCCTGTCCCCCACTACCCCTTTACATTCCTGATCCCCACGAACCCTTTACATTCCTGACCCCCACTACCCCTTTACATTCCTGACCCCCACTACCCCTTTACATTCCTGTCCCCCACTACCCCTTTACATTCCTGACCCCCACTACCCCCTTACATTCCTGTCCCCCACTACCCCTTTACATTCCTGTCCCCCACTACCCCTTTACATTCCTGACCTCCACTAACCCTATACATTCCTGTCCCCCACTACCCCTTTACATTCCTGTCTCCCCACTACCCCCTTACATTCCAGTCCCCCACTACCCCTTTACATTCCTGTCCCCCACTACCCCTTTACATTCCTGTCCCCCTCTACTCCATTACATTCCTGTCCCCCACTACCCCTTTACATTCCTGTCCACCACTACCCCCTTACATTCCTGTCCCCCACTACTCCATTACATTTCTGTCCCCCACTACCACTTTACATTTCTGTCCCCCACTACCCCTTTATATTTCTGTCCCCCACTACCCCTTTATATTTCTGTCCCCCACTACCCCTTTACATTCCTGTCCCCACTACCCCTTTACATTCCTGACCTCCACTACCCCTTTACATTCCTGTCCCCACTACTCCTTTACATTCCTGACCTCCACTACCCCTTTACATTCCTGTCCCCCACTACCCCTTTACATTCCTGACCTCCACTACCCCTTTACATTCCTGTCCCCTACTACCCCTTTAAATTGCTGTCCCCCACTACCCCTTTACATTTCTGTCCCCCACTACCCCTTTATATTTCTGTCCCCCACTACCACTTTACATTCCTGTCCCCACTACCACTTTACATTCCTGTTCCCCACTACCCCTTTACATTCCTGACCCCCACTACCCCTTTACATTCCTGTCCCCCACTACCCCTTTACATTTCTGTCCCCCACTACCCCCTTACATTCCTGTCCTCAGCTTTACCCCATCTTCAGATTCCTGTCCTCAGCCCCCCCCCCATCCCCCATTTTAAGATTCCTGTCCTCAGCCCCCCCCCCCCCATCCCCCATTTTAAGATACCTGTCCTCAGCAGCCCTCCCCCATCCCCATCTTCAGCTCCCTGTCCTCAGCTCCCCCCCCCCATCCTCAGCTCCCTGTCCTCAGCTCCACCTTCACAGCACCCTCAGCTTCCTCCACAATCCACATTACTCACAGAGGGGACAGCAGTGGAGTGGACAGCTCCGCATGGATGGCAGCAAGCGTCAAGCTGACATCAGAAGCAGGACAGCTCTGGAAGGAGGGCGGGATCTGCACAACTTTTCCAGGTAATCAGCTTGTGATTGGTTGCTAGCAACCAATCACCTGCAAGTTAACTTGAAGTCCCGCCCTCCATTCCGGAGCTGTACTGGCTTCAATATCAGCCTCCTGCCTCCCGAGTCCCGCCGTCCATCCAGGGGCTTGTTCAGGATGGCTGAGCAGGCTCCTAAATGGCATGACACTGCGCCCCCCCAGATTTTGCGCCCGGTGCGGCTGGCCCCCCCAGCACCCCCCACGCTACGCCACTGTCGCCAAGGACTGTAAGGTCAGTTTAAAATGCACAGAATGCGACAGCTCAGATCACAACACAGGGTTGCATCCTGGGCCAGCTCCATGGACTTTACAACACACCCTCAGCACTAGTGAGCACGGCGGGGAGGAGGAGCACACCACCATAACTTCACCAGAGATCCCTTCACAATGTACAGAGGTCTGCAAAGGAGCCATAGGTGGTAGGTCCTACTCCAAAATCTGCCTAGTCAGAGTCTACCCGGCAGGCCAAAAAGACAAAACTATTAAGCTTTACGTAATCCCGGATGACCAAAGTAACAAGTCATTAGCCAGCTTAACTTTCTTTGACATGTTCGGCATTAAAGGCATTCCCTACTTCTTGAAAACTTGTGCAGGAATAGTGGAGACGGCCGGTAGGAGAGCATCCGGCTATCAAATCGAGTCCATCGACGCGCGATCACGCTTGTCTTTGCCAACTCTTATCGAATGCAATCAGATCCCTGATCATAGATCTGAAATTCCTACACCAGATGTAGCCGCTCATCACCCACACTTGAAACGCATAGCGCCTCTGATACCGGAACTTGATCCTCAGGCTCAGATTATCCTACTCCTCGGGAGAGATATCTTACAAGCTCACAAATCAAGAGCTCAAATCTATGGTCCCAATAACACCCTTATGCTCAGAAGTTAGACCACAAATGGGTCATCATAGGAGATGTCTATCTAGGAAGCGTGCACAAACCTAACTCCATTAGCAGCATGCTCACAAATACCCTAGAGAATGGGCGTCCCTCTCTTTTCCAGCCATGCCACAACTATTTCCTTGTTAAGGAATCAGCCTACACCACCCACTCATCTTGTCCTTTCACAAGCCCCACTAGTGACAACTTCACCTGTGACAGTGACCATTTAGGGTGCACAGTCTTTCAGAGAACTAAAGATGACAATCGTGTGTCTATCGAGGAACAAACTCTTCTTAGAAATAATGGAGCAAGGTTTAGTCAAAGATAGCACAAACAGCTGGGTCGCACCTCTTCCCTTCAGACCACAGAGACAACGCTTACCCAATAACAAAGAACAAGCTTTACAACGTTTTGCTTCCCTTAGACATAATTTGCAAAGAAAGCCAGAGATGAGGGAACATTTCTTTTCTTTCATGGGGAAGATCTTTGAGAACGGTCATGCCGAGGTGGCTCCCACCCCTAAAGACTCAGTGTTGGTACCTCCCTATATTCGGAGTGTACCATCCCAAAAAGCCAGGTCAAATTAGAGTAGTGTTTGACTCTAGTGCCAAATACAAGGGTATATCCTTGAACGATGTCCTCTTGACAAGCCCAGACCTCAACAACAAACTCCTGGGAGTGCTCTTACGCTTCCGCAAAGATTATATTGCCTTCATAGCTGATATCCAGCAGATGTTCCATTGTTTCTTGGTCAGAGAGGAAGGCAGGAACTTCCTAAGGTTCCTTTGGTTCCAAGACAATGATCCCTCCAAAGATATCTCATAGTATCGTATGAGGGTACACATCTTTGGCAATAGCCCTTCACCTGCAGTCGCTATCTACGGACTCAGACATTCCGCCCAAGAAGGTGAACTTGAGTTTGGCTCAGATGCAAGACAATTCATAGAGAAAGACTTTTTATGTGGATGACTGTTTAAAATCCTTACCTTCCAGTGAGTCTGCAATCTGTCTTCTTAAAAGAGCACAGGAAATGCTCGCTTGTTCCAATCTCAGGCTTCACAAGATTGCTTCCAACAGCAAAGAGGTAATGGAAGCTTTCCCCGCTCAAGACCATTCCAGTGATCTAAAGGACTTAGATCTGGGTACAGACTCTTTACCTGTACTGCGCAGTCTAGGTCTACTTTGGGACTTGAAATCCGATTCCTTTACCTTCCAAGTAAATGGAGAAGAAAGACCCTTCACTCACAGAGGTGTCTTGTCTACAATCAATAGCCTGTACGATCCATTAGGATTTGCGGCACCTGTTACAATTCATGGTAAAGCCTTACTTAGAGACTTGATTCGTGAAACGTTTGACTGGGATGCCCCACTACCCCTTGATAAGAGGAACTCTTGGGTAGAGTGGAGGGACTCTTTATCAGTCTTATCTGATCTCCATGTTTCACGCCCATATGCTCCTGTACCTTCTACAAAGATACAGAGTAAAAACCTTTGCATATTCTGTGATGCTTCTGTCAAGGCAATAGCTGCTGTGGCCTACTTCAGAACTGTCGACACTACAGCACAATGCCACGTCGGATTCGTCATGGGTAAAGCAAAGCTGGCTCCACACCCTGAGCATACTATACCTAGGCTAGAACTTTGTGCTGCAGTACTAGCTGTTGAACTAACAGAACTAAACCTCAGAGATAGACATTTACCTCAAGGATGTTCAGCTCTACACAGACAGCAAGGTAGTGCTAGGCTACATCTATAATGAGACCAGACGTTTATATGTTTATGTCAACAACAGAGTGTTGAGGATTAGGAGATCCACTAGTCCAACACAATGGTACTACGTACCTACTGACTATAATCCTGCAGACCATGCTACAAGAGCTGTTGCTGCATGTAACCTTAAAGACACAACATGGTTTACAGGACCTGCATTCTTGTACAATGCAGAACAGACTTTTCCTAAAAGTGACTCTATTGAACTAGTAGATCCAGACTCAGATACTGACGTCCATCCTGAGATCTCAACATTTCATACTGCAACTTCAGGCTGCCAGCTTAAATCTAACAGATTTACCAGATTCTCAAAATGGAAGACACTTGTTTGAGCTATTTCTTGTCTTATCCATATAGCTCGCTCCTTTAAAGGTGACTCAAACAGCTGTAACTGCAGGGGATGGCACCATTGTCAAAGGATCAGTTCAGCATTAGAGCTATAGCAGTCTCAGGGTCTTATCATCCGCACTGTACAGCACGAAGCCTATGCTAAGGAGATTGACTGTATCTTGAACGGAAAACCTATCCCTAGAGACAGTGCCCTGAGAAAACCTGACCCATTTCTTGATCAAAATGGACTACTTAGGGTAGGTGGTCGTCTAAGACAAGCCAACCTAGATTCAGATGAGAGAAACCCTCTAATAGTTCCTGGTCATCACCACATTGCTTACTTGATGGTATCACATCATCACTCTCACGTAAAGTGGAAGTCAAGATCCACAGAAACAAGGAGACAAAGTTGTTCCTCAGACTAGTTTGTGAACTAATTTTGTTGTTGTCATCTGAGGAATAAATAGTGGTATCTGATGATACCAGACAGGGAATGTCATGCCTCCAGCCTAAGAAAATAATTAATATTATTGAAACTTGCAGAACCGATATTGTCCACAAGATGACACTGTGACAAAGACTATTGATGGACAGTACTCAATGGTATTTCTTGCTCTCTATCACTGGGTATTAACTCCACCTCTTACTGAGAAAACTTCCTTTTGTAATCTCCATCTTAGAGGAGTGTTCTCCTTCCACATGTTCTTGTGTAAGACTGGTTATTATAGGATTGAAGGTTTAGCTGTATGTTGAGCTGCATACATGCCTGGGGCATACATGTAGTGAGAACAGAACAGCAGCTTTACTACGCACAACAGAATTTAAATATTTTGATGTTGGTTAAAAAATAGTGCTAATGGTAGTGGTGTTCCAAAGTTTAATACTAATCACTGCAGAAAATCGGATTTTTGTAAGATCTTACCGTAAAATCCTTTTCTCTTAAGCTCATTGACAGACGTAGTCTTCTTGATTCTCAAGAGCTGGGTTATGTTGTCTCCGCAGGAGTAGGACTAGGCAGAAAGACAAAACGTTCTGGCTCCATCTTAGGGGCAGTCCCTGAGGGTATATCCTCCCTCTCTCTGCTACAGGGAATCAGTTCTGTTCTAAAGCAGTAACAGAGAATTTAACCCAACCCAACTCAATGATAGAGGGGCGGGTACTACGTCTGTCAATGAGCTTAAGAGAAAAGGATTTTACGGTAAGATCTTACAAAAATCCGATTTTCTCTATCGCTCATTGACAGACGTAGTCTTCTTGATTCTCAAGAGCTGGGACATCCAGAAGCAGTGCCACAAATGAGGGGTGGGATTGACAAAAATCAAAATCCAATCTAGAAGGCCCAACCGGTGCCAAACTAGAAGTTTTAAAGGCTCATTATAAACAAAGAATGAGACTCAAAAGAAAAAATTTCCAACGGAAAAAAACCCTCGAGGCAGACCACTGGTCTCCTCAAATGGCGGCCTGCAAAACCTTGCGGCCAAACACGGCATCAGATGATGCCATTACATCAACTTTATAATGTTTTGTAAAGGTATGCACCGACGACCAGGTAGCCGCCTTGCACACCTGGACCACTGACGCCTGATGGCGAAAGGCCCATGACGCACTAAGCGCCCGAGTGGAGTGCGCCTTAACAGGGAACGGGGGCTCCCGACCCTTAATAGAATAAGCCTGTACCACCGTCTGTCTGATCCATTTGGAAATGGTCGCGGCAGATGCAGGCAACCCCTTTTTGGGTCCATCCGGGATCACAAAAAGTGAATCCGTCTTGCGAAACGAGTCTGTCGTTTTTAAGTATACCCTGATCGCCCGGACCACATCCAAGGAGTGTAAAGCAAACTCCCGAGGATGACTGGGCTTAGGACACAGGGAAGGTAATACAATTTCTTCATTCAGATGAAATTCTGAAACCACTTTTGGTAGAAAGGATGGATTCAGACGAAGAACCACCTTATCTCTATGAACCACCAGATATGGGGAACGACAAGATAATGCGGCCAGTTCTGACACCCTGCGTGCAGAAGTAATAGCCACCAAGAAGGCCACCTTCTGGGACAACGTAGGTAGAGGAATCTCCCTAATATCTTCAAAGGGAGATTTCTGAAGAACCGACAATACTAAATTAAGATCCCAGGGTGGTAACGGCGCGCGCACTGGCGGAGCCAGATGTCGCACCCCCTGGATGAAATTCCGCACCAAGGAATGAGTAGCCAAAGGCTTCTGAAAGAAGATAGCTAATGCTGAGACCTGACCCTTGATAGTACTCAAGGCCAGTTTCTGCTCAACCCCTTGTTGCAGAAAAGCTAATATTCGAATAACCGAATAAGACCGTGGACGGAACCCCAGAGGTTCACACCATGCAATGTAGGACTTCCATGTGCGATGATAAATCTTTCTGGAAGTCGCTTTCCTTGCTTCAACTAGAGTAGGAATAACTGAAGCTGACAAACCTTTGTCCTTCAGCACCTGGGTCTCAATAGACAGGCCATTAAAGCCAGCGATCGTAAAGCAGGATGGAAGATCGGTCCCTGAGACAGTAGGTCCTCCCTGAGAGGAAGTCTCCACGGGACGTCCGCCACCAGTCTGACCACGTCAGCGTACCAAGCTCGACGAGGCCAGTCTGGAGCTACCAGGATTACTGGAATTCCTTCCTCCTCTATCCTGCGAAGAAGTCTTGGCAGTAACCCGAGAGGAGGGAAGGCATACATTAGCTGGTATTGCCCCCACGGGGCGATCAGTGCGTCTGCGGTCTCTGCTAGAGGATCGCGGGAGCGAGCCACGAATCTCTGTACTTTCCTGTTGAATCGTGATGCCAACAGATCCACATCCGGGGTGCCCCACCATAGGCACAACTGGTGGAAAACTTCTGGATGGAGGGACCATTCCCCCTGATCCAGAGTCTGACGGCTGAGATAATCTGCCTGCCAATTCTCCACCCCCGGAATGAACACCGCAGAGATAGCTGGAACAAATCGTTCCGCCCAGCGAAGAATGCAAGCCACTTCTTTGGCCGCTTGGACACTCTTGGTGCCCCCCTGGTGATTGACATAAGCCACGGCCGTGGCATTGTCCGATTGGATCCGAACCGGGCTGCCCTGGAGCTGCTCGGTCCAGTGAATCAGACAAAGTCTGATCGCTCTCAGTTCCAATACATTTATCGGCCACCTGGATTCTTCCAGGGACCAAAGTCCCTGGACAGATAACTGACCGAGAATTCCTCCCCATCCGGATAGACTGGCATCCGTGGTCACTATCGTCCAATATATTGGCAGAAATGACTTTCCCTGGCTGAGCATCGGAGACCGAAGCCACCAGACCAGAGACTCTCTGGTCTGTTTGCTCAATCGGATCTGATTGTCCAGGGATTCCGGATTCCGATTCCATCTGAGAAGAATCTCTTGCTGAAGAATTCGGGTATGGGACTGGGCAAATGGGACTGCTTCGAAGGAAGCCACCATCAACCCCAGAACCCTCCTGCAAGTTCGAAGAGAAGACCAGCTGTTGGATAGTAACAACTGGACTGCTAATTGAATCTTCCGGAGTTTCCCTACCGGAAGAAAAACTCTTGTCCTGACTGTGTCTAGAATTAGACCCAGATATTCGAGCCTCTGGGTGGGAACCAGAAATGACTTTTGCTGGTTCACCAGCCACCCGAATTCCTGTAAAGAAATTATAGTAATTTCTATGTTTTGTAGCAAGGTCTGAGGAGACTCTGCATGAAGCAGAAGATCGTCTAGGTAACCAAGAATCGATATGCCTCTTTGGCGCAGTAGTGCCAACATTGGGGCCAACACCTTCGTGAAGACCCGAGGAGCCGTGGCGAGACCGAAAGGTAACGCCACAAACTGATAGTGGTTCTCTTCTACGGAAAAGCGTAGAAACCGCTGATGTCCTGCGAAAATGGGAATGTGAAGATATGCGTCCTTGATGTCTATGGACGCTAGGACATCCCCTGGATGCAGGAAGGCTGCTACTGTGCGAATGGACTCCATTCTGAATTTTCTTATGTTGAAGAATTGAGTGCCCTTAAGTCCAGATTGGACGCACTTTGCCCTCTTTCCTGGGTATTGTAAATAGGTTTGAATAAAACCCCTGAAAACGTTCTGTCCAAGGAACGTGGACTACCACTCCTTGTTGTAGTAAATCCGTGACTGCTCTCCGCAGATCTTCTAAACGATCCGGGGATAGTCGAATATTGGAAGGGAAGAATCGCGCCGGTGGGAGAGATCGAAACTCGATCTTGTACCCTGACCTTATGACTTCGCAAACCCACTTGTCCGGGATTCTGGAAAGCCATGGATCCGGGAACCGGCGAAGACGTCCCCCCACCCCAGTTTTGGGGGGGGCGCACCTTCGGGCTTTGGACGATTTATCTTCAGGTCTGGAGGGGGCGGGCTTTTGCTTGCCCGACCAATGTCCCCTGAAGCCTCCTGAAGGAGCTTTGGAGGACTTAATCTTTTCACCCGCGGGACGAAAAAACCTCTTGTGAGCAGAAAAAGAAGGCCCTCGTTTTTGACGAGTTCCTTTACCTTTAACATTTTGCGGTAAAAAGGTGCTCTTTCCACCCGTGAGATCCTTAATGATCTCATCTAAGTTGGCTCCAAATAGACGCTCTCCTAAAAAGGGGATATTAGCCAATGCTTTTTTGGAACCTTGGTCGGCTAACCAACCTTTTAGCCACAGTGTACGCCTGAGAACCACCGCTGAGACTGATGCTCGCGCCAATAATGGAGTGGCGTCTAACGCCGCATCACACACAAACTGTAACCCCTATATCATTTGTTCCAACAAATCTGATACCGCCTGAGGGACCTCTTCTAAGTCCCGGCGTAACCACTTGGTCCATTCAGTTACAGCCTGCGAAACCAGACCAATAGCAATTATTGGTCTGAAAGCTGATCCAATCAAGGTAAACATGGTGCGAGACATAGCTTCTATCTTGCGATCCACTGGATCTTTAAAAGACGGAGCGTCTTCTAGAGGAATAACCGTGGCTTTATTCAATCTAGCAATTGGTGAATCCACCACAGGTGGTTCTGTCCATTTCTTAATGAGGGTTTCCTCAAACAGATAACGCCTGTTAATGCGTTTAGAAATAGCAGAAGTGCGTTTTGGCAGACGCCATTCTTCTTCGATTGGATTGCCAAAACATTTGGGCAATGGAAAAACCTTTGCCACTTTGATGCGTTTTTTAGTCCCAAAAGGGATTTCAGTTTCAGCTATTTCCGACGGAATACCCTGTAATCTTAAGGTTTCTTGAACAGATACAATGAGTGCGTTTACCAACGCTTCCTCTTTGGCTATGGCTGATGCCGAAACATCCTCCTCACTGTCTGAAGAGACAGTACACGAGACACCAATCCCAGATGAAGTACCTGCAACTGCAGAAATAGGCTCAGAGTCTGAATCCGAGGTTTCAGATAATAAGGGGTTAGGCGGGGGTCGCTTTCTTGCGCCCTGTCCCTGACAAGCCACTTCCACCCGGGACACAAAAGTTTCCATAATAGCTGACAATGATTCAATCGTCAGTGGGGTGCTGGAGGATCCTGCAGACCCCTCGAGGGGATCCGGAGGAGATACATGAGTGGCAGGGTCCATGTTAATTCAGGACACCTTTGCCAGAAAAAACAAAAAAACTTTTTTTTTTTTTTTATGTGTCTCCCCCTAGCGCAATAGCGCCCCTCAGAGTACCTGCTTCTCGATCCCCACAGAGAGAGAGAGGGACCCCCAAGGCTCACCAACCGATGCAGTGAAGTTTCCAACCAACTGCAGTCAGAGTCTGTCTTTTACAGACTGGAAGGAGCTGTTGCTTTTTCCCGGGTAGAAGGACGTGGCTCCGCCCCCTGTGTACGCCTTCCGGCATTCCCAGCTCTCCACGAGGTAGCTGGGCTCATGAAACATGGCCGCCCCCATACAAGAGACAATAGACTCCAAAAACATGGCGGCCGGCGTGACCTGAGGACATACATGCACCTGGTCTACGGCAAAATGGCGGCGGACCGCCGAAATCGTTTTTCCCAGCACATCCACCTGCATCTCTGCTAAGTGGCGATTTATTGATTTACAGGAGATACACTACAAATAAGGTAGGATTATACCTCCTATGTCTGCTGTAATGCTACAGTCTGCTGGGTAGAGTGTTAGCTCTCAAACCAAGTCCACTTCCCACAAACACATACTGTATTTACAAGGGGGACTTTCAGTGTCAGATATATACTGACCATGTATGGAGGGGCCCATAATTCATACTGCCTCATAATGAGGAAAGAAAAAAGGGAACGTTTACTCACCATACCGAACCGACAGGCACCCTCTCTTCACAATACCCTCTCCACCGGGGTGGGGGGTTGTGGACCACTCCGGACGCCTCGACTCTCTGGTTCCTGGCGTCCAAGCGAGACTTTTAACTCGCAAGGTCAGTCCCTCCACTGGGACTCCGTCGCGGCCGACCCAGCGCGGAGCTCTGGTCTGCACGCGCTCATAGGCAGAAACCGGGGTGACCACACTACAAATAAGGTAGGATTATACCTCCTATGTCTGCTGTAATGCTACAGTCTGCTGGGTAGAGTGTTAGCTCTCAAACCAAGTCCACTTCCCACAAACACATACTGTATTTACAAGGGGGACTTTCAGTGTCAGATATATACTGACCATGTATGGAGGGGCCCATAATTCATACTGCCTCATAATGAGGAAAGAAAAAAGGGAACGTTTACTCACCATACCGAACCGACAGGCACCCTCTCTTCACAATACCCTCTCCACCGGGGTGGGGGGTTGTGGACCACTCCGGACGCCTCGACTCTCTGGTTCCTGGCGTCCAAGCGAGACTTTTAACTCGCAAGGTCAGTCCCTCCACTGGGACTCCGTCGCGGCCGACCCAGCGCGGAGCTCTGGTCTGCACGCGCTCGTAGGCAGAAACCGGGGTGACCACTGGATCTCAACACCCAGCCCGTCGCCCGGCCCCGCATACTTACTTGAATGTGTCGCGGCCGACCAAGCGCAATGCAATGGTCTGCGCGCGCTCGTAGGCCGGCTGGGGTGACCACTAGTGTCGCCCAGTCCGGCGTATTTGCTTGAAGATCTCACAGGAAAAAAATACTGGAGAAAAACTGCCTAAAAAAAAAAAAATCTTTCTTTTTTTTTTTTTTAAAGAAAAAATCTTGCCAGGACCAAAAAGATCCCAGCAAGGAACTTAGGTCCTTACTCCTGACTAGACAGAAAAAAACTGATTCCCTGTAGCAGAGAGAGGGAGGATATACCCTCAGGGACTGCCCCTAAGGTGGAGCCAGAACGTTTTGTCTTTCTGCCTAGTCCTACTCCTGCGGAGACAACATAACCCAGCTCTTGAGAATCAAGAAGACTACGTCTGTCAATGAGCGATAGAGAAATATAAACATAGCATGAGGCAGATAAGAGCAGAAGATGCCGGGAGCCGCATATCAGAACAAGACCTGCTGTCTGTAGACAAGTGGCAGTCTCAGCCTGGACCCCCCACCAGGCAACGAAACCAACACGTTTCACTCCGCCAACTGGAGCTTATTCATGGGGAGCATGAGGCATTCAGATGGGTGTATTGTCATTGAGCATTATTTGGTGTTAAGCCTGGAACACGCAATTCGTTTTTTTCCGGGTTGAACGAAAAAAAATACTGAGAGCTCCGGCCGGCTTCTGCCAGACTGGCAACCATACACATGGGCTGAATGTCAGATGTGTTTTTTTTGAACCGGCCAATGTCGCCTGGCATTCTACCTGTGTGTACGAGGCCTAATACTTCAATGTACATAATGTTCTGCTAATTGGGTTCTTTGGAGGCAAATTTGAACGCAGATACCCCAGATAGTTTTGCTAATCACTTGGAACTCCAATCACATGATCTCTGAAAGTCATTTGACAAACTCTACAGCAATCGTAGTGTTTTCTTCTGCCAATGAGTGAAAAGTTGTAAAGGGGTTGAATACAGTCACTTTGAAAACACAAGGAAAGGCAAGCAAGAGGTCAAAAAAAAAAAAAAGAGGATGAACAGGAAGCAAGGACCATAGCAGAACATCAGAGGTGCTTACAAGATGACATGGCATAATTAATTTTACCAAATGGTTATCAGAGGTGAAAATATGGTAGGGCATGCCCCAAATGGAGTGGTACCCAGTGCGGCCAATACAGGTTGCACATAGCATAGGCTTCAATAAGAATACAGCCTCAATGATTTCACTTGAGAAATAATTTCATAGCTAAACAGGTGTTTGATGCAAATTTCATTGGTGGAGGGCATCTGCAGCAAGATCTATTTTATACTAAAATCTTCTCCATCAATTCCTATGTAATATGAACTTAGGGGCATTTATACCAAAGTCTATGGGTCATCACCATGTATTTTATTGACTGCTCTTGACATGCCTTTTATACTGCACTATGCATTGACAAGGATGGCAACATATGGGCCAATTGACCCAAAATTAGCAGGCAGAACTTTTATATACAGCACTTTAATATAGTGCATTGGGGTAAAGTATCCTTATAAAATAAATTGATTGCATTAATTTTGATTGTATTGGAAAATAAATCAGAAAGAGTGGAAATTGAAAGTGTAAAATAGGCCCTTAGTGCCTTTCCCAACCTTTTCAACAAGGAGGAAACCTTGAAAATTACTTTTCAGCTTATGTTTGACTCACACTCTATAGGACAATTTTCAGTAATAATAATGAAGTTACATAAACATAATAAAGGCCAGGAAAAAAATGCAGGTGGTGAAAGTTGCAGTGTTCCTTCACATTGGTGGTCAGTGAAGTGGTTGTTGGTTATATTTTAATTTACTGTATATTAGTGGTCATTGAAGAACAATCCCCATAGTTTGCTGGTCAGTGGTAGAAGGGCCCCATTACACTAGTACTTCAGTACACTCAATGGGAAGAATGCTCCTTAAATTGAGGGGGTCGGTGTGGTGCACAGTGGGGAGAATGCTCCTGGGGTCAATTTATGTAGAATGTGTCCTAGAATGTGTCCTAAATTGGAGGAATGGCAATAATGCCCGTGACAAGAATGTGCCCAACATTGGGAGTCAGTGTGGTGGTCAGCGGCAAGAATGCTTCTTACCTTGGTGGTTGGTGAAAAAATGCTCCTTAGATTGGTTGATCTGTGGTTTTGCCATCAGCACTTCACCCCCCCCCCCCACCTCCCAAGGCACAAGTTAACATGGCCAGTGGCCTTCTTAGTACACACTGGCAAACCGTATACAATAAGTCATATTTGGCCTGCATTACCAGTGTCATATGTGACCCACCTAAGTGAATGAGGCAGTAGCAGTGTTGTGGGCTTTCAATGGTAACACAGGCAGTGAGGAGGTGACATATCCTTATCCACTTTTCAGAGAGGCCCCAACAGTGAGGAACCTACCGAGACACTGTACATGCTACCCATGTAAGAGAGGTTAGGGTTTTGGTCCTCTATTGTCCTATGAAACACAACATTTACTGTAAAGCATTTTTGGGTCAAGTTTTAATGAAAAATGGCTCTATCCAAAGTAAGCTTCCCATTTCTGGTGAAATGGAAAGCTTACTACAATGCATGTGTTATTTTGTCATTATGCCATACATTAGCAGCATATAGTGTATAAATCTGACAAACCGAATGTCACCTGTCAGGTGGAGGCTTCCATGTACCGCCAGAAGTAGTACCCAAAACTTAGGGCACTAGAGTTTTTTGCAGTTTCAAAGTTTTAAAGGGTAAGTTTACCATTTCAGAAAAAATTAAAAGGTTTACACCCTACCCCCTGTTCCCTCTGCACTTACCTTACCTTCCTGGCTGAGCAGCGAGTGCAATGGTACAGGGGTTTGAAAGCCCCACTCTAATTCCTTGTCTTTTCTTAGGGCTTCAGGGACAGATCAGAGCAATTCTGATTGGTCAAACTGGTAAAATGCCAACATGTGACCAATCAAACTAATCAGACCAATCGCTCTGATCTATCTAAAAAATACAGCGAAGACTGGGAAGGGGGCAGCGGGGGGAGGGTGTTAGTTCGCCTCTTCATTTTTTGTGAAAAGATGAACTTTCACTTTAAGGCTTCACATGTTTGGTATCTACAGTACATACTTGGTAAAACCTCATCTTTGTATTTTATCAACGTACTGGGTCATAAATTACATTTGTGTGCCCTAAAATTAAAGTTAGGGCACCTTCACCCATTTGACAGGCAGTGTGGAGGTATCGTATTGCCTCTTCACTGCTTTCTTTAACCCCTTGATCACCTCACTAGTACACCACAACTGCATGCAAAGTGGCCCCATTCACTTGAAAGCGACAAGGAGTATAATTCTTAGGGCTCAACCACAGGGTTTTACCACCCTCCAACATGTTAATAAGTATTTCGTTTTTCTTTTACTGAGAATTTGATAAACCATTACACAAATTTTACGTTTTTCCATTTGGGGTCAGTGGGAAGGTGTTTTTTTTGTAAATATGAACTTACCCTTTAAGGCTTGATATGTTCGGTATCTATTTACTTG
This sequence comes from Pelophylax lessonae, assembly GCF_965119305.1. Classification (NCBI taxonomy): domain Eukaryota; kingdom Metazoa; phylum Chordata; class Amphibia; order Anura; family Ranidae; genus Pelophylax; species Pelophylax lessonae. The sequence continues at coordinate 99,516,292 of NC_138771.1, read as the reverse complement.
GCAGAGCCTTCCTTTGGTAGTTTACCAAAATATTGGGTCAAACATTGCATTTGTGTGTACTAAAATTAAGTGTTAAGGCACACACTTTTTCACAATATTTCTGACCTCTGAAGGGTGATACATGATTACATAGCTCTTCAGAAAGCATTTCACAGGTGGTGTAAAGATGTTCTATTGCCTCCTCACCTCCTGCTTTAACCTGATTGCATGTGGCTGTTGGGCGCTTGCAAAGCAGCCCGATACCCTGGAATGGTTTATAGTTGGCAAGCACTAAACCCACCGAAATCGGCAGGGGGTATAATTCCTGCCGAGTAGCAAAGCATCACACCTGTAACATGTGAACATCCCTGGTGGTTGCCTCTGCAGCTAAAGGAGGTCGTGGCTTGGGGGGGGGGGGCAATAAAAGCACAGCTTAACCACAGAGGTTTTACTGTCCCCTAACCTCACGTCTGAAGGTAACCTTAATGTATTTTTTTTTTTTTTTTACTGAAAATTTGATAAACTGTGAAATATCAGAAATGCTGTGACTCAAAAAATTGGAACCACCCCCATTGTATCCCCCTGCATATCTACTTTCAGTAAATATTTACTATTTGGGGGTTTTTAACTAATGTTTAGGCCTAAAATACATTGATTAAAACACGCATGCAAAAAGAAAAAAAAAAAAAGTTAAATTGGCTTTGGCAGCAAAAAGGTTAAAATAGACATGGCGACCTTGCATGAGTAAAGCTGGCATTCATTTAAAAAAAATTACCATACACAAAATTGACTTTGGTTTTTCCGTTTCCTAGCTCAGGTGGTCCACGCTCAACCCTATAAAAAAGTCATAAAAGTGGGTAGAAGGTGTCAGAATGGTGTTCAGTGGTTGGAGAATGCCCCTTACATTGGTGGTCGATGTGGTACATGGTGAGAAGGGAACTTGGTACATTGGGGTCAGTGGGAAGGTGTGCGGTATTAGTTAACTTTTTAATGTTTTGTGAAGAGGTGAACTTACACTTCAAGGCTTGCCATGAAACAATTTTGGGGAAATTAACAAAAAAAAAATTGTTGGTAAACATCGCAAAAAATTGTGCACTAAGCTCTTAAAGCGGAGTTCCACCCTGGGAATACTTTTTTAATAAATATACCCCTGGGACAGTCAGGGCTAGTACATTCCACAATGGCTAGCCTCTGATCTGTCCCGGGTTGCACTTACCTTTTAGGAGAAATACTTACCTTGAAAATGTATTGTCCAGCGCTGCCATCTCAGGTGTGGGCAGCTTGAAGCCAGCGCGATCCTCTTCTGCGTCCTCTTCCGTCTTCTTCGGTCCCACGATGCAATGCACCAGCCCCGCCCTCACTTCCGGTGTGCGCGCGTCATCCCTCCACAGCTTCTGGGCATGCCCAGAAGCTGTTTAGAAGGGAATGACACGCGCGCACCGGAACTGACGTCGGGGCCGGTGCAGGCGCATTGATTCCTGGGAGCGATGACGTTCAGCTCCCAGGAATCACTGCAAAGCCAGGAAGTGACGAATCGCCGTGGCCGCCGAGGGGAGGAAGAAGGAAGTAAGGCAAGTATATTTTCTTCTATACGAGGTAAGTAAAAAAAATAAAAAATTGGGATTATCCATTTGTTTTTCAGGTGACCCGGAGCGAGAAGATGGAGGTAAGTATAAATTTAGGGTGGAACTCCACTTTAAGTCCAATTCACAAACAGAACAGGAACTTTAAAAAAGCGCGGTATTTAACACCACCCTTTTGGTGTCGGTATTTCTTCTTGGAGTGACTGGGAATTGAGAGAGAGAGTGCTTGGCAGCATAACAACTATGGAGCTTTTTTAATGCAATCTTTTGCAATTTAATTTGCTCAGAAGGCGCCAGAGGAGAAGGTAGAGGGTTGTGGTGATGGGACCCTGCTGGACAACTTCACAGAGGGTGAGGTTCTACGGAAGTTCTGGCTGACCAAGGAGCTGATCCTGATGCTGCATGTTAGGCTGCGGTTTAACAACAATTATTAAACACAACACATTTAAACAAATAGCAAAGTACACAATGAAAAATTAATCGAAGACAATAAAAGGTAAAATTATTATTGTTTTTTTATTCCTTTTCAGCCATTTTAACGATTGCAGCAGCTTGACATGAAAGATATATTCAACCAAACCAAAAATGGACACAGTGGTCTTTACATAGCAGTTACAGTATCTCACATAACTGAGCACACCCCTCACATTTTTGTAAATAATTTATTATATCTTTTCATGTGACAACACTGAAGAAATGACACTTTGCTACAATGTAGAGTAGTGAGTGTACAGCTTTTATAAAAGTGTAAATTTGCTGTCCCCTCAAAATAACTCAACACACAGCCATTAATGTCTAAACCGCTGGCAACAAAAGTGACAATGTCCAAATTGGGCCTAAAGTGTCAATATTTTGTGTGGCTACCATTATTTTCCAGCACTGCCTTAACCCTCTTGGGCATGGAGTTCACTCCTCTACTTTCCGATTCAGGGTCACCCACAAATGCTCAATAGGGTTTGGGTCTGGAGACATGCTTGGGCAGTCCATCACCTCAGCTTCTTTAGCAAGGCAGTGGTCATCTTAGAGGTGTGTTTGGAGTCATTATCATGTTGAAATACATCTTAGATACAGTCTTCGAAGGGAGGGGATCATGCTCTGCTTCAGTATGTCACAGTACATGTTGGCATTCATGGTTCCCTCAATTCATTGTAGCTTCCCAGTGCCGGCAGCACTCATGCAGCCCCAGACCATGACACTCCCACCCCCATGCTTGACTGTAGGCAAGACACACTTGTCTTTGTACTCCTCACCTGGTTGCCACCACACATGCTTGACACCATCTGAACCAAATAAGTTTGTCTTGGTCTCATCAGACCACAGGACATGGTTCCAGTAATCCATGTCCTTTGTCTGCTTGTCTTCAGCAAACTGTTTGCGGGCTTTTTTGTGCAACGTCTTTGAAAGAGGCTTCCTTCTGGGATGACAGCCATGCAGACCCATTTGATGCAGTGTGCAGCATATGGTCTGAGCACTGACAGGCTGACCCCCACCCCTTCAACATCTGCAGCAATGCTGACTGCACTCATAGGTTTATTCCCCATAGAAAACCTCTGGATATGAGGCCGAGCACGTGCACTCAACTTCTTTGGTCGACCAATGGCGAGGCCTGATCTGAGTGGGACCTGTCCTGTTAAACCGCTGTATAGTCTATGGCCAACGTGCTGCAGCTCAGTTTCAGGATCTTGGTAATCTTCTTATAGCCTAGGCCATCTTTAAGTAGGGCAACAATGCTTTTTTTCAGATCCTCAGAGAGTTCTTTGCCATTAGGTGCCATGTTGAACTTCCAGTGACCAGTATGAGAGAGTGAGAGCGATAACCCCAAATTTAACACACCTGCTCCCCATTCACACCTGAGATCTTGTAACATTAACGGACCCAATTTGGACATTTTCACTTAGGGGTGTACTCACTTTTGTTGCCAGCAGTTTTAGACATTAATGGCTGTGTGTTGAGTTATTTTGAGGGGACAGCAAATTTACACTGTTATACAAGCTGTACACTCAGTCACTACTTTCTTCAGTGTTGTCACATGAAAAGATTTAATAAAATATTTACAAAAATGTGAGGGGTGTACTCACTTTTGTGAGATACTGTATATATATATATATATATATATATATATATATATATATATATATATATATATATATATTAATGTGTGCAAAAAAAAAAAAGTAATAGAGTTTTAGCAGTAAAAGGGTTAAAAACCATGGTGACAGTCCATGAGTGAAACTGAAATTCCTTCAAAAAAACATTTATTAAATAAACAATTTACTTTTGGGTCCATTTTCTGGCTCAAGTGGTCTATGCTGAACCCAAGAAAGTGATAAAATTGGGTGTCACTGTGGTGCTCAGTGGGTAGAACGCTCCTTACATTGGTGGTCAGTGTGTAGAATGTGCCTTACATTGGTGGTCAGTGTGTAGAATGCTCCTAACATTGGTGGTCAGTGTGTAGAATGCACCTTACATTGGTGGTCAGTGTGTAGAATGCACCTTACATTGGTGGTCAGTATGTAGAACGTGCCTTACATTGGTGGTCAGTGTGTAGAATGCACCTTACATTGGTGGTCAGTATGTAGAACGTGCCTTACATTGGTGGTCAGTGTGTAGAATGCGCCTTACATTGGTGGTCAGTGTGTAGAATGCGCCTTACATTGGTGGTCAGTGTGTAGAATGCTCCTAACATTGGTGGTCAGTGTGTAGAATGCACCTTACATTGGTGGTCAGTGTGTAGAATGCGCCTTACATTGGTGGTCAGTGTGTAGAATGCGCCTTACATTGGTGGTCAGTGTGTAGAATGCGCCTTACATTGGTGGTCAGTGCGTAGAACGTGCCTTACATTGGTGGTCAGTGTGTAGAATGTGCTGTCAGAATGTTTATACTGCTCTGATATAACAGTGTCTATTTATGCAAATAAGCAAAGATCTGTAAATTAGGAGAATCTCCACTTATTTCCATAAATCATACAAAATGCAAGATCGTTTTAAGTGACACTAAACTGAAGATAGAGGATACAATTCCGTGCAAAAATATATATATTTATTTAATACTTCAGTGCAAAATAAATGTCAAAAATATAATTGGTGATAAACACAAAGTTTCAACAAAATGCAATAAAATATATCACAAAGGTAATATGAGAATAAAAACAAAGAATATTATCTCAGAATAATAAAATGATCATAACCAAAGACTTTTAAATATGAGTGACAGTCTACATAAAAGATGACAACCAATATGACAGATTTGACATGTGACTTCTCTCATCCAACAGATATTAAATTTCTATGTTTTAAATACAGTTACATGGATCAACATTGTTGGACCATGCCTTAAAAAGTCCAGATTGTTTTGATAAAATATGTTTCTATTTAGTTAACCTACCATAAAGAATACATCACAACTGAACCATTTTACTAAAAGCCAGAATCAGCTTAAAATCCCAAGATAAAAGAATTCCAGTGACCAGTATGAGAGAGTGAGAGCGATAACCCCAAATTTAACACACAAATTTAACACACCTGCTCCCCATTCACACCTGAGATCTTGTAACATTAACGGACCCAATTTGGACATTTTCACTTAGGGGTGTACTCACTTTTGTTGCCAGCAGTTTTAGACATTAATGGCTGTGTGTTGAGTTATTTTGAGGGGACAGCAAATTTACACTGTTATACAAGCTGTACACTCAGTCACTACTTTCTTCAGTGTTGTCACATGAAAAGATTTAATAAAATATTTACAAAAATGTGAGGGGTGTACTCACTTTTGTGAGATACTGTATATATATATATATATATATATATATATATATTAATGTGTGCAAAAAAAAAAAAGTAATAGAGTTTTAGCAGTAAAAGGGTTAAAAACCATGGTGACAGTCCATGAGTGAAACTGAAATTCCTTCAAAAAAACATTTATTAAATAAACAATTTACTTTTGGGTCCATTTTCTGGCTCAAGTGGTCTATGCTGAACCTAAGAAAGTGATAAAATTGGGTGCCACTGTGGTGCTCAGTGGGTAGAACGCTCCTTACATTGGTGGTCAGTGTGTAGAATGCGCCTTACATTGGTGGTCAGTGTGTAGAATGCTCCTAACATTGGTGGTCAGTGTGTAGAATGCACCTTACATTGGTGGTCAGTGTGTAGAATGCACCTTACATTGGTGGTCAGTGTGTAGAATGCACCTTACATTGGTGGTCAGTATGTAGAACGTGCCTTACATTGGTGGTCAGTGTGTAGAATGCGCCTTACATTGGTGGTCAGTGCGTAGAACGTGCCTTACATTGGTGGTCAGTGTGTAGAATGTGCTGTCAGAATGTTTATACTGCTCTGATATAACAGTGTCTATTTATGCAAATAAGGAAAGATCTGTAAATTAGGAGAATCTCCACTTATTTCCATAAATCATACAAAATGCAAGATCGTTTTAAGTGACACTAAACTGAAGATAGAGGATACAATTCCGTGCAAAAATATATATATTTATTTAATACTTCAGTGCAAAATAAATGTCAAAAATATAATTGGTGATAAACACAAAGTTTCAACAAAATGCAATAAAATATATCACAAAGGTAATATGAGAATAAAAACAAAGAATATTATCTCAGAATAATAAAATGATCATAACCAAAGACTTTTAAATATGAGTGACAGTCTACATAAAAGATGACAACCAATATGACAGATTTGACATGTGACTTCTCTCATCCAACAGATATTAAATTTCTATGTTTTAAATACAGTTACATGGATCAACATTGTTGGACCATGCCTTAAAAAGTCCAGATTGTTTTGATAAAATATGTTTCTATTTAGTTAACCTACCATAAAGAATACATCACAACTGAACCATTTTACTAAAAGCCAGAATCAGCTTAAAATCCCAAGATAAAAGAATTAAACCAATCATACTGCAGTTAGAATGATTTAACTTAAAATCTTGATGCTAACAGATTAGGTGATGGATCAGTTAGGTGCATCCAAATAAGGCAGATCAAATATCTATAGGAAGAATAGGAACATACTTTACCAGCCAAATCTTATTGTCTGAGAAGTCACGTTGTCTTGGTTACAGGATCAATGGTCACCCATGAGTTTCAGAACTCCCTCACGATCTCTGCAATCCTCAGCTCTCCCCCTCTCTCTAGCTGACTAGAACTTTTAAGCCCCCCTGAAGTAAGGGTGGGGATCTCATTACCATATAATCTCCACGTCACTAAAAGAATCTAATTACTATAATCAATTGTTGGAAATTAAAATTAAAGAACCACTAGGGGCAGTGTTGCATTACTTATTAGATTCAGAATAAAAACACGTCATAACCTACACAATAGCCCACTATTAAAGATGACCTAAGACTGTTTCAAGCAATTAAATCACTTGTCTGTGTCTTACACTGTCAATTAAAGCATTTGGCTTGTAGGATTTATGTTACCTAGCCCAGTCCAAAGTAATTCTTATATAAACACTCCTACCACATGCCTTAAAATGAAGTAATACGTTTTTAAGACACATAAGTCCTTACACATAATAGAAAAGTATACTTATGTATATATATTATATATCTAATATTATATAAGTATCAAGTTCACACTTCTATATTAATAAAAATACAATATATTATCGTTAATCTACATCTTACATATGATGATGTTTTCTAAAACTTATTTTTAAACAATCCTTTAAAAGAAATATACTGACTATATTGTTCATTGTTATATATACAGATAAGATTACAGGCCAGACTAGCCATCAGTGACTAGTATGGTGTCTCGCTAATTGATTCTTATCTGATGAGATGTATAAAGGCCTCTTATTTATGACCAAAGACTTACAAGGATTTTTTGTAGAACTTAAGACTCTGTAAAGGCATCTTGTAAAAGAACATGAACTTTCCATGAACTCCTAACAAAATGGATGCTGTACTGTTCAAAATCAAATATTTCAATTTTTTTCTTTTAATTCACCCAATAATCCTGACAGCGCCTTACATTGCTGGTCAGTGTGTAGAATGCGCCTTACATTGGTGGTCAGTATGTAGAACGTGCCTTACATTGGTGGTCAGTGTGTATAATGCGCCTTACATTGGTGGTCAGTGTGTACAATGCGCCTTACATTGGTGGTCAGTGCCTAGAACGTGCCTTACATTGGTGGTCAGTGTGTAGAACGTGCTTACATTGGTGGTCAGTGTGAAAAATGTGCCTTACATTGGTGGTCAGTGGGAAAGTGTTAATTTTTGGTAAAAAAGAGAACTTACACTTGCCATGTCTGGTAACTAGTAGGGATAGACCGATATGTTTTTTTCAGGGCCGATACCGATATTTTGATCACAACGTATCGGTCGATATGGGCCGATATTTTGTACATTTTTTTTTTTGGAAAATTATTTTTATTCAATTTTGAAAAACATACAAAAAAGAAAAACCATCCAACAGTAACAATGGTTACAGTAAGACAAGGCAGACAGAGAAAACAAGAACATCCGCCCAGCCCCACAAATCCCACCCCCCTCCACCCCAAAACAGACACCAGCACCCCTACCTCAGCCCGGATAACCGAGGTCAGCAGGATCAGCGCCAGCCCACGCCAGAAGCACACGCAGGCCGGCTCCGACCCCCAGAGATAAGTACCCCTCAGCATCACCCAATCAAGCCCCCCTTAGTGCAAACCTAAATACAGCCGCTATGCAGTATATGTCAGTCTAAGCAGTAATATGAAATACAGTACGTAAAAGCTAGTGAACCAACACTCAAATGGCATATCATAAGAACAGGACACAGGGCCAGCATCAAACTTCCTCCCCCAAAATGTACATAGCTAACCTACTGTAGTGGATGAGTCAACCCACGCCCTCCAGACCTTTTCGAACTTTTTAGGACAACCCCTAGATAGGTAGGTCGCCTTATAGAGTGGTAAGCCAGCATTGACCAAGCCCTTCCGAAAAGAAAGGGAGGGAGGAGCCTCTTTCTTCCAATGGAGTAGGATCGCCTTTTTAGCATAAAACAGTAGTATACTTAGCAGCGTTCTATGGGCCACCGAAGGGACCACGTCCTCCACCAAGCCCAAGAGACAGACCCTCGGGGTTAGTGGGATCGGGGTCAGCAATACCTCATTAAGACAGGCAGTCACAGCCCCTCAAAACATCTGGACCTGGCTGCATTCCCAAAAAATGTGAGTTGCATCTGCCGGAGAAGCAGAGCAACGCCAGCACCCTGCCGACGAAGCCGGGTATATCCTGGCCAAGCGGGCCGGAGTGTAGTAAATCCTGTGCAGAAATTTGAACTGTATGAGCCTATCCCTAGCGGATACCAGGTATTTAAAGGGTTCAGTCCAAACCTCATCCCAGTCGTCACCCTGCAGGTCGGGCACCTCTATCGTCCACCTATCTCTACATCTAGCAATGCTAGGAGGGGTCAATCTGAACATATCCTTATACACAGTCGAAAGGACCTTGAGCGTGGTGTCACAAGTCAATACACATTCCAGATCCGAAAGACACAGTTCCACCTGGGATGTGGCAAACTGGCTCCGGAAAGCATGTCGCAGTTGGAGATACCTAGTAAGTAATAAGTATTGGGCAGGTCATGTTTTTCTTTCAAACGGTCAAATGGAAGAAGATCCCCTGCTTCCGCATTGTCCCCCAAGGTCTTAACCCCCTTCACCGCCCATACCACCGGATCAGGAAACTTACAGAAGTGGGAGAGGGTAGGATTCATCCACAGGGGGGTAGATGGGGAAAAGCCAACATAGCTAGGACAGGTCAAGCGCAAGGACTGAGCCCAGGCTCTAACCGTGGCCTTCATGGTTAACGTCAATGGGAGATCTGAGCCAAGTCCCCTAAATAGAGCCAACCTGAGGGTCTCAAATGAGCCCAGATGAGCCGCCTCCAAGATCGTGGCCAAATCCCCTTCATCCGCCCGCAGCCATCGTCTCGCAAACACCATCTGACCCGCCAGGTAATACTTACGCCAGTCAGGGAGTGCCAGACCACCACTGCCCCAGGGCTCCCTGAGGGCCCGCAGGCCAATCCTGGGAGCCCCCGGGGACCAGAGGAAAGAACTGATGATACTGTCCAGTTTTTGGTAAAATGACATGGGAACCCACATGGGGGAATTACGGAGAAAGTACAATATAACTGGTAAAAATTTCATTTTAAGGACACTGATACGACCCAAGAGGGATAGCGGAAGCTTCTTCCAAGTCAGCACATGTTGCTGGAGTCTAGACAATAAGGGTAAGAGGTTTAGATGGTAATAGTCCTGAGGGCGCCTTGTAACCTTGACCCCCAGGTAGGTAAAGCTATCAACCCAGCAAAGTGGCAGGTCCCCAGCCGCAGCAGATCGGGCACCATCATCTAAAGACAGGATGGCGGACTTCCCCCAGTTGACCCGAAGGCCAGAGCACCTGCCAAAGTCATCCAACACGGTCAGGGCCACTCGAAGAGAGGGGCCCGGATCAACCAGGAACAATAACATGTCGTCTGCGTATAGGGCAAGGCATTCTTTAATGGAACCCACCCTGATTGCACCAACGGCCGGGGAGCTGCCCAACGCTATAGCTATAGGTTCTAGTTTGAGGGCGAACAGGAACGGTGAAAGGGGGCACCCTTGCCTCGTCCCCTGGCCCACCCGGAAGTAAGGAGATGTAAGAAATCCGAGATGGATAGCCGTCCTAGGACCAGTGTACAGAAGCCTAATCCACGTCCGGAAATTAGTCCCAAAGCCCATAAGTTCCAAGGTCCTAAGCATGAATGTCCAGTCAACCGAATCGAAGGCCTTTTCAAAGTCTATAGAGACCACCACCCTTGAGCTCGAGTCCCCCCCTGGGATCTGGAGGTGAGTGAACAGTCGCCTGATATTCGTGTCAACCGACTTACCAGGCATGAAGCCCGTTTGGTCCGGATCAATCAGGGAAGGAAGTACTCCTGCCAGTCTGGTAGCTAGGACTTTTTTTTCAAAATTTTGAGGTCCATGTTCAGTAGAGCAATGGGGCGATAGGAGGAACAGTCTATAGGATCCTTACCGGGCTTTGGTAACAAGACCATGTACGCGTCTAGCATAGAGGGAGGAAGGGCTTCACTCTCCAGGCAGTGTTGCAGTAGGGAACTCAGTCTGGGTGCCAACTGTTCAGAAAACTGTTTGTAAAAGTCAGCAGGGAAGCCATCAGGGCCGGGAGCTTTATGAGGTGGGAATGCCGCGATGGCCTTTTCCACCTCCGCGGTCGTAATCGGTGCATCCAACATGGCGCTATCCTCGGACGTCAGAGTTGGAAGGGCGACACTCCCCAGCAGCCCTTCGGCCGTCGAGGGATCGACACCCAGCAACGGGGTATACAGGGTCTCAAAGTAGTCATGGAACGCAGCCAGTATGTTTCGGGGATCAGTCTTTACAACCCCGTCCCTATTCCTAATTAGCGGGATGTTAACAGGGGTCCTCTGGTCGGCCACCAGCATCGCCAATAGTTTACCATTTTTATCACCTTGAGCGAAAACCGACTCCTGGGTGCGGTTAGTCGCAGTATGTGCAAGATCTGAAACGTGCAGGGAGAGAAGGCGTCTCGCCTCCAGCAACGCAACGTAGCTGGCTGCAGATGGAGAGTCCGCATGTTCCCTCGCCCGCAGTCTCTCCGCCTCTTGGAGCTCCTTGATCTCGCCATTATGATCCTTCCTGACCATCTTAATGGCTGAAACACATTCCCCCCCGTGTCACTGCCTTGAATGCATCCCAGACCATCCGCTGGTCTGCGGAATCCGCATTCTCTTCCCAGTAGGATCGGATCGAATCACCCAAGTGGGAGGCGACCTGATCTTGTTGGAGCCAGCCAGACGCCAACCCCGCACTCTAGCCCCCAATTGGAGGTTCACTGTCAAGAGTAGCGGGTTGTGATCAGACACCCCCCCCCATAAGTACTCCGCTCCGACCAAAAGGGATTGAAAGCAGGCATTACCAAATGCTAGGTCAATTCGGGAAGACGACCTGTGCGTCGTGGAGAGATATGAGTATTCCCTCAACATAGGATTCTTCCACCTCCAAAGCTCGATTACACCCACCGTGGATGCCCACCCGGACAGGTCTACCGAGGCAGAGCGGTTGGGGTTGGAAGTATCCAGTGCACTATCCAGGATAGCATTGAAGTCACCCATATACAGCATCGGAAGATGAGAATAGTCGACCAATTTATCCACCAAATCATATAGTAATTGTATCCCAAAAGGAGGAGGCACATAAATCGCCACCAACAGCATTGTGACCGAGTAAATATCTAGGAGTACCGCCACATATCTGACCCCTGGATCGGAGATCACCTTTTGGATCGTACAGGGTATAGATTTATTTATGAGAATGGAGACCCCCCCCCCTGGCATACGTAGAATAGGTGGCATGCAATGCCCTCTGGATCCACGGTCTCCTAAGAGCAAGGATCATATTACCATCTAGATGAGTCTCCTGCAGGAGGAGGATATGTGGTTTAACCAATTTTAGGTACTGAAAGACCCTGGCCCGCTTGAACTTATTATTTAAACCTCTCACATTCCAGGAGAGGAATTTAACATTGTCAGCCATGAGCATCAATAAAACATGGATGTGGGGCCCAAGGGAAGGCCCAATGCAGTAATAACAACCAGGGGCACAACAGAAGAATATAGTAAATACTTATGATAACCTCTAGACATATATGAGCATTCAAGTTCAGGTGCTGGTGTAACATATCCCGTGCCATCATACCAGAAACCCAAAAAACAATCAAAAAACAAGAAAAAAAATATAAAACAGCAGAAAAAACAGTCCGGTACGTGGCTTGATTCCCGAACAACCCAAAAAATCGACAAGTGCGATGGTCCTCCAGTGTGAACAACAGTTTGGCAGGTTAGATGACAGTCACTGTCCCACATGGAGCCCCTGGACCTGTCGGATGTTGACCGGTGCAGTAGGCCACTCTAGCATAGCACCCCACTGTAGCAGGCAACCCAGGGCACACAAAAAACAAAAAGGGGGACGGTGTGCAGTCACCCAGCTAATAGTAAGCATGACCTGAACCCCAACTAAAAGCAACCAGGAGGAGAAAAAAAAATAAGAAAAGGAAAAACGGGGGAAAGGACACAGGAGTCATGCAGCATCAGCCGAAAAAATTAGGGCCAGGAGTCACTGGAAAACATTTAGAAACCTCATAGAGAACCAGAACCACAGCAGCCAGCCACAGCGATAAGGTTGTTAACGCAGGCTATCCAACCACTCCGACACCTCCTGCGGAAAATCAAAGAACTTGACCGATCCATTATGTTGAACCCGGAGCCTACTAGGGTACTGCATGCTATAAGTGATCTCCTTGGATCGCAGGCGTTTCCTGACCTCAGTAAACGATCGCCTCTTCCGCTGAGTCTCCGCAGAAAAATCGGTAAACAACATCACACGTGCATTTTCAAAGCGTAGCTCAGGATGCTTCCGCGCCTCCGAGAGAAGCATGTCACGATCCCTGTAGTTGAGGAACTTGACCAGGAATGGCCGTGGGGGGGCTCCAGGCGGTCTGGCCCCGGCCGGGACCCGATGAGCCCTTTCGACCACATAAGTAGGGGGTAAATCCTCCAGGGAAAGCAATTGTTTAAAAAATTGTTCAGCAAAAGGAGCAGGCTTCTTCCCCCTCCACCCCTTCAGGGAGCCCCACCACTTTTACATTATTTCTCCTCTGCCTGTCTTCTGCATCATCAGCGTGGTGTTGCAGGGACTTCACTATGCCCTGTAGTTCCGGTAACTGGGCAGAATGGGTATGAGAGCAATCCTCCACCTCAGAGATCCTGTCCTCTGCAGTAGTGAGGCGACCCCTGATCTTATCAAGGTCATGGCGGATGAGAGTACATTCGGAGGCCAGATGATCAATTCTGACCATGAGCGCCGCTTTACAGCCATCTATGGCCTCTAGGATCGGGGTGGTGATCGCCCTCTGGTCAGTATCCGGAGCCGGAGCAGCACTTTGGGAGGCTCCGGGACTCCGCACGTCCGCAGCCTGGTGATCCTCCATGCTGGTACAAACGCCACAGCACCTCGCGGTGGACGGCGGCGCCAAAATGGCAGAGGCGGAGCCCGGGCCCTTGGTGGAGCGGGTCTGACGCTGGTCCTGGGGCGGCTTCCGCTGCGATTTAGGGGTCGAGGATGGCATTGCTAACACACCAGGGGGTTCCCCTACCGACCAGGGTGAAAAAGTAGCCCACCCGCTCACCGAAAACGGAGGTAGATCAGGATAACCAGGGAGCTCCGGGCAGACATGTCTAGCCTCGATCACATCCGGCCACGCCCCCGATATTTTGTACATTTAAAGTTTTGAAAAATAAAGACAGATCCAAGAGGGAAACTTGAGTGCCTGTCCTATGAGAATAGGTGGGCCATATTTTCTGGTGACTTGCCACCCCCCTCTCTATATCACAACGGTGGAGGATTTGTTATCTGGTGACCCCGCTACACATTGGTGATCCCTACTTGGTGGAGAGGATTGTTGCAAGATCCTTACCCTTTATGTTGAGAGAAGGACGTTTATATGTGAAATCATTCATATTTATATATGAACGTTCAAAGGACTTTTCTTTTGCTTGCCATTAATTAATGATATGTGAGCTATCTGCGCTACTAATACTACTTTCGTGGTTCCATTTGGGATTTTTTGATTTGAGTATTTTTTAACATATCTATTTACTCGGCGTGACATCATCTTTTACAATATACAAAAAAAATGGGCTAACTTTACTGTTTAGTATTTTTTAAATGCAGTGAAATGTGATTTTTCGTAATTTTTCAAAAAAAAAAAATGGCGTTTTAAAGACCGCTGCGCAAATACCGCGTAACAAAAAATATTGCAATGACCGACATTTTATTCTCCAGAGTCTTTGCTAAGAAAATATATATAATGTTTGGGGGTTCTAAGTAGTTTTCTAGGAAAAAATACTGATTTTAACTTGTAAACAAAAAGTGTCTGAAATAGGCCTGGGGCTTAAGTGGTTAATCTTTGTGACACCTAAATAAAATTTGCATAATAATTTGGAACAGGGTGTAGTTACTTGACTCATCTCATTTTAGCAATTTACCAAAATATTGAGTCATAAATAGCGGGTGTGGGCTCTAAAATGAAAGTTTGTGTACTTTTTTTTTCTGAAAATGTGCACTTGATAAACTATATCTTATGACATAAAAAATTGGAACCACACCACCATTCCATGTATTCTCCCGGATCTCTGTAAATATATACTGTTAGGGTGTTAACCAATCTTCACACCTAAAAAGTAAAATTGCTCTGGTTTTCAAGGGGTTAAAAAACCATGGTGACCGACCATGAGTCAAACTGTTGCGTAAATTTCTCATGACATAAAAAATTGGAACCACCACCATTGTATCCTCCCAGATCTCTTCAAATGGTCCACGATGAACCCCAAAAAAGTGATACAAGTAAGTAGGTGTCAAGGTGGTGCTCAGTGGGTAGAATGGTCCTTACATTGGTAGTCAGTCTGGTACTTAGTGGGTAGAACGGTCCTCACATAGGTCAGTCTGGTACTTAGTGGGTAGGACGTTCCTTACATTGGTTTTCAGTCTGGTACTCAGTGGGTAGAACGTTCCTTACATTAGTAAGCCTGGTACTCAGTGGGTAGAATGGTTCTTAAATTGGGTGTCAGTCTGGTAGTTGGTGGGTGGAATGGTCCTTACATTGGTGGTCAGTCTGGTACTCAGTGGGTAGAATGGTCCTTGCATTGGTGGTCAGTCTGGTATTTAGTGGGTAGGATGAACCTTATATTGGTGGTCAGTCTGGTATTCAGTGGGTAGAATGGTCCTTACATTGGTGGTCAGTCTGGTACTCAGTGGGTAGAATGGTCCTTAAATTGGGTGTCAGTCTGGTAGTTGGTGGGTGGAATGGTCCTTACATTGGTGGTCAGTCTGGTACTCAGTGGGTAGAATGGTCCTTGCATTGGTGGTCAGTCTGGTATTTAGTTGGTAGGACGAACCTTACATTGGTGGTCAGTTTGGTATTCAGTGGGTAGAATGGTCCTTACATTGGTCAGTCTGGTACTCATTGGGTAGAATGGTCCTTACACTGGTCAGTCAGGTACTCAGTGGGTAGAACGGTCCTTACATTGGTGGTCAGTCTGGTACTCAGTGGGTAGAATGGTCCTTAAATTGGTCAGTCTGGTACTCAGTGGGTAGAATGGTCCTTACATTGGGGGTCAGTCTGGTACACAGTGGGTAGAACGATTCTTATATTGGTAGTCAGTCTAGTATTCAGTGGGTAGAATGATCCTTACATTGGTGGTCAATCTGGAACTCAGTGGGTAGAATGGCCCTTACATTGGTGGTCAGTCTGGTACTTAGTGGGTAGGACGAACCTTACATTGGTGGTCAGTCTGGTACTCTGTGGATAGAATGGTCCTTACATTTGTGGTCAGTCTGGTACTCAGTGGGTAGAATGGTCCTTACATTGGTGGTCAGTCTGATACTCAGTGGGTAGAACGGTCCTTACATTGGTGGTCAGTCTGGTAATCAGTGGGTAGAATGGTCCAATATTGGTGGTCAGTCTGGTACTCAGTGGGTAGAATGGTCCTTACATTGGTGGTCAGTCTGATACTCAGTGGGTAGAACGGGCCTTACATTGGTGGGCAGTCTGGTAATCAGTGGGTAGAACGGTCCTTACATTGGTGGGCAGTCTGGTAATCAGTGGGTAGAACGGTCCTTACATTGGTGGTCAGTCTGGTACTCAGGTGGTAGAATGGTCCTTACATTGGTGGTCAGTCTGGTAATCAGTGGGTAGAATGGTCCTTAAATTGGGTGTCAGTCTGGTAGTTGGTGGGTGGAATGGTCCTTACATTGGTGGTCAGTCTGGTACTCGGTGGGTAGAATGGTCCTTACACTGGTCAGTCAGGTACTCAGTGGGTAGAACGGTCCTTACATTGGTGGTCAGTCTGGTACTCAGTGGGTAGAATGGTCCTTGCATTGGTGGTCAGTCTGGTATTTAGTGGGTAGGACGAACCTTACATTGGTGGTCAGTCTGGTATTCAGTGGGTAGAATGGTCCTTACATTGGTCAGTCTGGTACTCATTGGGTAGAATGGTCCTTACACTGGTCAGTCAGGTACTCAGTGGGTAGAACGGTCCTTACATTGGTGGTCAGTCTGGTACTCAGTGGGTAGAATGGTCCTTATATTGGTGGTCAGTCTGGTACTCAGTGGGTAGAATGGTCCTTGCATTGGTGGTCAGTCTGGTATTTAGTGGGTAGGACGAACCTTACATTGGTGGTCAGTCTGGTATTCAGTGGGTAGAATGGTCCTTACATTGGTCAGTCTGGTACTCATTGGGTAGAATGGTCCTTACACTGGTCAGTCAGGTACTCAGTGGGTAGAACGGTCCTTACATTGGTGGTCAGTCTGGTACTCAGTGGGTAGAATGGTCCTTACATTGGTGGTCAGTCTGGTCCTTACATGGGTGGTCAGTCTGGTACTCAGTGGGTAGAATGGTCCTTACACTGGTCAGTCAGGTACTCAGTGGGTAGAACGGTCCTTATATTGGTGGTCAGTCTGGCACTCGGTGGGTAGAATGGTTCCTGCATTGGTGGTCAGTCTGGTACTCAGTGGGTAGAATGGTCCTTACATTGGTGGTCAGTCTGGTAATCAGTGGGTAGAATGGTCCTTACATTGGTGGTCAGTCTGGTACTCAGTAGGTAGAATGGTCCTTACATTGGTGGTCAGTCTGGTACTCAGTAGGTAGAATGGTCCTTACATTGGTGGTCAGTCTGGTACTCAGTAGGTAGAATGGTCCTTACATTGGTGGTCAGTCTGGTCCTTACATTGGTGGTCAGTCTGGTACTCAGTAGGTAGAATGGTCCTTACATTGGTGGTCAGTCTGGTCCTTACATTGGTGGTCAGTCTGGTACTCAGTAGGTAGGACGCACCTTACATTGATGGTCATTCTGGTGAAAAGTTGAACTTACACTTTAATCTTGCCATGTTTGGTATCTAGTTACTTGGTACACCCTCATCTAATTTTCTACTAATTTTTTTTTCTGAAAATGTGTGCTTGTTGTGCAAATTTCTTTACATAATAACTGAATCACCCCCAATGTGTCCTCCTGGCTCTCCACTTTCAGTAAATATTCCCTGTTTGGTTAAAATCCCCAATCTTCGGGCCTAAGGCTCCATGTACACGGGACGTTGTTAAAAGTCCCTTTGAATGCTGGAATTTTTAGGACGTTTGAAACGTCCGTTCGGTCGCGTTTGTACCCGTGTTTAGCGGGCGTTTAGCAGCGTTTGCGGGCGTTTGCGTTTAGAAGCGTTCCTAGAGGTCAAAAAAATTATTCTCCTTTAAAATGGAAAAACGCGAACGCTTAACGCGGGTCATCGCGTTCAGACGCGTTTGGACGCGTTCGGACGCGTTTGTGCGTTTGAAACGCTGGGAAACACACGTTCGAACGCAAATAATTGCGTTCTAAAAACAGTCCCTGAACGCAACTGCCTGCAAATGACTGTAAACGACCTGGTGTACATGGACAGATAAGATAAAATGTAGATGGGTTCAGGGGCTTCTAAAAAAAACGCCCAACTGCTCCTAAACGGCCATTTCCAGCGTCCCGTGTACATGGAGCCTAAACGTGTCCAAAAAAAAACCACTCTGGTTTTGAAGGGGTTAAAAAACATGGTAACCGTCCATGAGTCAAACTGTTGTGTGAATTTCTCATGACATTAAATACTGGAGCCACCACCATTGTATCCTCCCCGGTCTCCACTTTTAGTAAATATCGAAAATATCTGTTTGGGGGGTTTTAACCAATCTTCAGGCCTAAAATGACATCATTATTTTAAACATTTGCAAAAAAATAAAAGTAAAACCACTCTGGCAGTAAAAAACTAAAAAAATGTGGCGCCTGTCTGTGAGTAACGGCGCCATTAATTCTCAACAAAAAATTTACATACAAAAAATTTACTTTTAGGTCCATTTTCTTGCTCAAGCGGTCTGCGCTAAACCCCAAAAAAAGTGTTACAATGGAGTGTAAGGGATGTGTATTGGCAGTGAGGTGGTGAGGAGCCTCCTCTGGGTCGGTGGTGAGGTCCCCTGTGGTGACACATGAGGTAATGGGGGGGGGGGGATGGAATCTCCTCACCAATGGCGCTGTGCCGGGGCAGGACAGCACATGCTCCCCCGGCCTGCGCGCCTCCACCACACACAGCCAGCCTCGTCCGCCCCACCATTACCCAGCATTCCCCGCACACAGTTCACGCGAGCTCCCCGATACATCGCACAGCCCCGGCTCCGCGTTTTCCTCTGAGGGCGCCCGAGAGAATTGTCAGTGCCGGCCGCCCCTCACTCACGGTAAGCGGGCTCCCCCCGGCACGGGGTGTGCGGGGAGAATGGAGGGTAGTTTCTCTGCAGGCCCGGGGGTGGGGTAAGGAGCACACAGGAGGCTTCGCCGACCATCGCTGTGTCGGCCGCCATCTTGGCAGAGCCTGGCGTGTTGTTGCTGCCTAAACAAACAGACGGCGGAGCGCTGGTGGCAGGGCGAGGGGGGTGTGAGGAGCGGGGAGAGAGACACGATGATTAGGCGTCACACGGACGAATTTCCTGTAATTACATTGACGTGTGCCGGGGTGGCGGCTGTGTGCCCTCCGCTGGAGCCCCACACATACAATGGGAGGACATGAGGAGGAGGAGGAGGCCAACTAACCCCCCCTCCTCACTATTACACATCTATGCTACATGATCATCACTCATCATCTCCATCACTCATCTCCATCACTCATCATCTCCATCACTCATCTCCAGCATAGGCAGGAGCGGAGTACACAGGGCCATGCAGCATTGTACAACACTGGGCTTCATGGAAGAGATCATCATCACCATCCTCCTCACCACCAGAAATCATCATCACCATCCTCCTCACCACCAGAAATCATCATCACCATCCTCCTCACCACCATGATTCATCATCATAAATCACAACCATAAATCATCATCATCACCATTCTCTTCACTCACAATAAATCATCCTCCTCCTCACCACCATAATCCATCATACTCACAAATCACCGCCATCCTCTTCACTATCCTCCTCCTCACCAGAAATCATCACCATCCTCTTCATTCACAATAAATCATCATCCTCCTCCTCACCACCATAAATTCATCATACTCATAAATCACTGCCATCCTCCTCACCAGAAATCATCACCATCCTCTTCATTCACAATAAATCACAACCATCCTCCTTCTCACCATAAATCATCATCACCACAACCACCATTCTCTTCACTCACAATAAATCATCATCCTCCTCACCATCATAATTCATCATCATACTCATAAATCACCGCCATCCTCTTCACCAGAAATCATCACCATCCTCTTCACTCACAATAAATCATCATCCTCATCATAAATCACAACCACCCTCTTCACTATCCTCACCATAAATCATCACCACCATCCTCTTCACTCACAATAAATCATCATCATTCTCCTCACCACCATAATTCATCATACTCATAAATCACCGCCATCCTCTTCACTATCCTCCTCCTCACCAGAAATCATCACCATCCTCTTCACTCACAATAAATCATCATCATTCTCCTCACCACCATAATTCATCATACTCATAAATCACCGCCATCCTCTTCACTATCCTCCTCCTCACCAGAAATCATCACCATCCTCTTCACTCACAATACATCATCATCCTCCTCACCACCATGATTCATCATAATCCTCATCATAAATCACAACCATCCTCTTCACTATGCTTCTTACCATAAATCATCATCACCATCCCCTTCACTCACAATAAATCATCCTCCTCCTCACCACCATAATTCATCATCATTCTCACCATAAATCACAGCCATCCTCTTAACTATCCTCCTCACCACCAGAAATCATCCTCACCCTCCTCACCACCAGAAATCATCATTACCATCCTCTTCACTCACCACATATCATCATCCTCCTCATCACCACCATCCCTATCCTCCTCACGGTCCTATATCATCATCTTCCTCACTACCATAAATCCTCCTCCTCTCTATCCTCATCACCATCATAAATCCTCTTCGCCATCCTCATCACCACCATAAATCCTCCTCCTCGCCATCCTCATTACCACCATAAATCCTCCTCTTCGCCATCCTCATTACCACCATAAATCCTCCTCTTCGCCATCCTCATCACCACCATAAATCCTCCTCTTCGCCATCCTCATCACCACCATAAATCCTCCTCTTCGCCATCCTCATCACCACCATAAATCCTCCTCCTCGCCATTCTCATTACCACCATAAATCCTCCTCTTCGTCATCCTCATCACCACCATAAATCCTCCTCTTCGCCATCCTCATCACCACCATAAATCCTCCTCCTCGCCATTCTCATTACCACCATAAATCCTCCTCTTCGCCATCCTCATTACCACCATAAATCCTCCTCTTCGCCATCCTCATTACCACCATAAATCCTCCTCTTCGCCATCCTCATCACCACCATAAATCCTCCTCTTCGCCATCCTCATCACCACCATAAATCCTCCTCCTTGCCATCCTCATTACCACCATAAATCTTCCTCTTCGCCATCCTCATCACCACCATAAATCCTCCTCTTCGCCATCCTCATCACCACCATAAATCCTCCTCCTTGCCCTCCTCATTACCACCATAAATCTTCCTCCTCGCCATCCTCATCACCACCATAAATCCTCCTCTTCGCCATCCTCATCACCACCATAAATCCTCCTCCTCGCCATCCTCATTACCACCATAAATCATCCTCATCACCCCCATAAATCCTCCTCGCCACCCTCATCACCCCCGTAAATCATCATCCTTTTAAATCACCACCATCCTCTTCACTATCCCTCTCACATTCATAAATTATCATCATCCTCCTCACTAAATCGTCGTCCTCACCATTTGCATCACCACCATGATGCCCTGTGCACACCTGAGCTCATAAAACGCTCATCTCTAAAGTTCCAAAACGCCCAACAAGAAAAATCCCATTCATTTCAATGGCCCCTGTTCACATCTGAGAGTTTTGTCTCCTGAAGCAAAACGCCTGAAGCTCAAAAAAGTACATGAGCTTCTTTTTTTTTGGCAGATTACAATTTTTTGTTGGGATGTCAATGCCTTCCTCCAATCACCTGCAAAAAACACCCAAAAAAAACCCTGAAAACGATACGCTCAAGTGTGAATGGAGCCTAAATCCTCCTCGCCATCCTCATCACCACCATAAATCATTCTCCTTCTCGCCATCCTCCTCACCACCATAAATCCTCCTCGCCATCCTCATTACCACCATAAATCCTATCTCAACGTCCTTATCACCACCATAAATCCTCCTCACCTTTCTCATCACAACCATATATCATCCTCCTCCTCCTCGCCATCCTCATCACCACCATAAATCCTCCTCACCTTCCTCATCACAACCATATATCATCCTCCTCCTCCTCACCATCCTCATCACCACCATAAATCATCATCACCATAAATCACTAATCTCCTCCTCATACAATCTAGAATGATGAGAAGTGCAAACTTAAAATAGACAACTTTGCAGCAATCAGTCCTCAAGGTGGCCTCGTGCTGCCCCCTAATTTGGGCAAAGGGCAGCTAACCGGCAGGTTTCACCAAAAGAAGCTCTTGCACCTTTTCATTTGGGGAGCTTTGCTCATTTTGGGGCGCCATTAATAATCAACGGCACTTTCTGTATGTGGAAAATGTAAAAACACCTTTTTGCCTAAAGTGAAGCTCCGCCCAAAAGGGGAAGCTCCGCTTGTCTGCCTCCACTACCCCATTTGGCACCTTTGGGGGGGGGGGGGGCAGGTACCTGGTCTTGACAGGTATCCACTCCCACTTTCAACTCAGTTTGCTTTGGCATACAGAGCCGGAAGTTCGGCCCCCCTCCTCCTTCCCCTGCAGCCGTCCCATTCACAAGCTCAGTACTCTTTGCGCATGCGCAGTAAGAAACCAGCTGTAAAGCCGCAAGGCAGTCGAGATGATGTCACGAGCACCCGATAGCCAATTGAAAAATCAGCTCGGGAGAGGAGACTCCGCTGGATTACTGGACAGGTAAGTACCCCAATAACCACTTGCTAACTGGGCACTTATACCTCCTTACTGCCCAGGCCAATTTTCAGCTTTCAACGCTGTCGAACTTTGAATGACAATTGTGCGGTCATGCAACGCTGTATGCAAACAAAACCTTTATCAATTTTCTCACCCAAATAGAGCTTTCTTTTGGTGGTATTTATTCACCACTGGGTTTTTTATTTTTTGCTAATCAAAAAGAGACTGAAAATTTTGAAATAAAAAAAAAAAATAACGTCGGACTGTTAGTACAGTGGCTCCGCCCATATAGACAGACCCTGAACTGCGGGAAGATCAATGAACTAAGAGAGCACTCATTAGCACCCTTGCAGTTTATTGAGAACTACAGGCCTTCTGCTGCAATGGTAGATGGTACTTGTAGTCTATTCAGAAATCTGTGGATAAATGACATAGCCATGTGAGCCCCACACGGCCGCGCTGGTTTAAAATTGTGACACTGGGTGCAGGGAGAGTGCCGGCAGGTGCTGTACTGTAACATCTTACAGACTAAAGCCTAGTACACACGCAACGATTATCGGCCGACCGATCGTCCGTCTTTTGTCCAGAGTGGTGTTTGTTGGTTGGAATGTGCCTAGACTGCACACAAATTTTCCCGCACGACAAAATTCTACTTCAGAAGTGATGTCATGAGTTGGTTTGCTTTCTTTGTGTTCTTTCATCTCTGAGCATGCCCAGTCTTGCTTATTCAATTTTTCCCTGTCGAAATCTGTACTGACTGCACGAAAATCGGCTGTGTTTTGACGGCGGACAAAAATTTCATAGCCTGCACATAGAGCTGCACGATTCTGGCTAAAATGAGAATCACAATTTTTTTGCTTAGAATAAAGATCAGGATTCTCTGCGCAACATCATCTTTTACATTATATAAAAAAACAATTGGGCTAACTTGTATTTTTTCCCCAAAAAACTGCGTTTGAAAGACTTCTGCACAAATACTGTGTGACATAAAAGATTGCAGTGATCGCCATTTTATTCTCTAGAGTCTCTGCTAAAAAAATATATATAATGTTTGGGGGTTCTAAGTAATTTTCTAGCAAAAAATACTTTCAGTGCCGGTTCACACTTGTGCGAGTGCCGGGTTTGCATGTAATATCGGAGCGCACTGCTCCGACATTACATGCGATCGGCTGTGCGGTGCGAGTTTAGCCATACAGTTTGTATGGCTAAATTCGCATCGCACCCGCAGCAAACACGCACAGGAGGCATTTTTGCAGCCGCATCAGGATCGGATCGCACAGCGGTTCACACTTGTGCGATCCGATCCTGTGCGAACTGCACGATCGCACTGCGATATGCGATCAAACTGTGGGTGTCGTTAAGATTACATTGACACCCCCAGCGTATCGCATATGGCAGTGTGAACTGCCGGGGGTGCGTGTGCGATGCGGGAACAGGCTGCGAATTCGCAGCCTTCCCGCATCGCATAAGTGTGAACCGGCACTAAGAGGTTAAACTGCTCTCCCTTACAGCCGGAAGTTCATTCCTTTGATCTAGAGAACAAAAAGATACATTGTAAAGCATTTTGTTTATACTTATCTAGCAGCTTTAACAATGTTGATAAACATTTGCCGAAGACTTTTTTTTTTTTTTTACAGCTGTGAGTGAGCAGAAAACGGCTCAGTAATGCCTCGTACAAACGTACCGATCGTCGGCCGACCGATCGGCCGTCTTTTGTCCAGAGCTGTCCTGTCCGCTGAAAAGTGCAAAAGACTGCACAAGAATTTTGTCCGCCGACTGCAGAAGTGATGTCATGTGATGGTTAACTTTCCCTGTGTTTTTTCTTCTCTGAGCATGCCCAGTCTTGCAAATCTGCTGATTGTCGGCCGAATTCTGTACTGACTGGCGAACAATCGGCCGTTCTGGTGTCGGCCAACAAAAATTTTAATGCTTGCACGACAGATTCTGTTCGGCCGAAAATGCGCTGTCGGAAGCATCATACTAACAAGCCTACAATCGGCCGATCGGTCGTCGGCCGAATATTTACGGCCGACAATCGGTACGTGTGTATGAGGCTTAAGAATCGAGGACATGCAGTTTAAGATCGTCAGGGGGGTGAATCGAGATCGCGATTTTTTTAACGATTAATTGTGCAGCTCTACCTGCACACCAGATTTTTTTCGGCCGAAAAGTCGGAGTCGGTTGTCGGAAGCATCATACTAACAAGCCGAAAATCGGCAGATCGGTCTTCGGACAAAAATTCCCTGACGATTTTCGACGCGTGTGTACGAGGCTTTACACCCTAAAAAGGGGCGTAACCTGTTACAAAGGTGAACTTATCCTTTAATGGCACCCCCTAGGTAGTTCGGAAATGGTGCAGTAGCTTCTTTGGCGCATTTGAATAATTGATAAAGTGAATAATTTGCCCTATGCTGTCGCTTGAAAAACACACCAAAGAAAGTGTAATAAAACCTCCACACATTAGCACAACACACAGGTGTGAATGAGGATGAGTAAGGCTCCATTCATATCTGCCCATGTGTCATTTATTGGCTTTCCAAATGTAGCCAACAGACACCAAAGAAACGCACAAAGCTCTATGCCCAAAAAGGTGCAGAAGCTTCTTTGACGTGTTTGTCGCATGTAGGGAGCACATTCAAATGATTGGGCTGCTCCCTGTGTGTCACGCAAAAAACGTGTATTTACATGAGGCCTAGATTTATATAAGGTCTTAGGGCTCATTCACAGGCAGGGAAGAAGCAATATGTCACCACACAGCCCACTTTAACCATTGCCTTTCCCGCTCGTGGGGTAGCCCACTGAAATGATTGGGGATAAGTGGAAATGCATCCACGCAGATGTAAGGTGTTAGGCTTTAGGTTTTAGGGCTGCCCCCCCCCCTGGACCTGACCACCAACATTCCCCAGGCCCGCCAACCATGTTGTCATCCTCCTCCAGTCCCATGTCCTACTTCTCCATTCCCATGTCCTCTTTCATTCCATGTCCTCCTCCTCCTCCAGTTCCATCGCCTCCATCCCAAAAAAATAAAGGTGAATGGTTCTAGTAAATGCTGCCCCTCCTGTGAAGGCGTGAACAGCTGGAGAACAGGGGAGGGCAGGGTCTACAGCTGTGTGTGAGGGGCAGGACCCCCTACATAGTGCCAGTCTGCAAGGGATTGGCAGAGCTTAGAATTGAATGGTATTGCAAGGAGAGATGGCAACCTACCCTGTTTGGGGCCCCCCCGGGATGCCCGGGCCCCCTAAATGTGTATGGGCTGTACCCCCCTGATGGCGGCCCTGTGTATATATGTGTATTTTCTGAACAGAATACAGGTTCTTGCTGGCGTAGGTTGCAGTATAGATCCTGTGTAAAATAATTGCATTCAGACACATGCAGTTCTTCCAGTGGCTTTGTGTATGTGTAACCTACATTTACACATGAAAGACTTTCAGGTATGTATGGCCCCATGCACAGCTGTGTCTTTTTTATTTTTTTTTTGTACTCCACTAAACACCAGCCCATTGATTTCTATAGTGCTATGTTTAGAGGCGTACAAAACTGTATGCTATATGCATCTAAACGCAGCTGGCTGGCCAAGGTAGCAGAAGATCCCGTGTAATTAACGCACCTAAGGGATTTGACTTTAGACACATACACCATTTAGGCATGAACAGTTCTTTTAGTGACTGTATATGTGTATGCATATACATGCTTTTCATGTATAAGTATGAACTCTGTAGATATATATATATATATATATATATATATATATATATATACATACGGCCTCAGGCGCGGTTGTGTCCTGTTTTCTTTGTGTGTGTGAGAAGGTGGCTCACATTTTTATTTGTAGCTGTGTGTATGTCCTCATTGATTCCTATAGTGCTGTGTTTAGATGCATACTAAATGATATGCTCCACATCTAGGCACCTGTGGGAATGAGCCTTTAAAGTGATAAACCTGTTTTTTATGGCACAGTCCAGCTTTTACAAAAGTCGATACAATAAAGAATGCGCATCTATTCGATTTTTGCACTGACACCTGCAGAGCTTTGCAAATGTGATAGTGGATGATGGGTGCAGTGCATCGGTTTCTGCATTGTTTTATCCCAGCTCCAGGTCTGTACAGAGGTAGAGACTTTCTGGTATGGGGCTAAAGGAAGTAATCAATAGACTACAAGCGTGGTGTTGTCCTCCATTGAGACCTGTGAGTCCCTCTGCCGATGGCATATGGCCATATGAGACCTGTCTTCTTTCCATTCGTAGGCCTTTGTGAATGCATGATGTGGCTGTGCGGGCAGAGCGGTGCACAGCTGCGTCAAATTCAAACACAGAAGTCTGCAGTGTGAAGCAGCCCTTGGTGGGGGGGGGGGGGGTGTGTGTATGTGTGTGGGGGGTACATGTGGCCATACAGACAATTCAGGTATGGTTGTCTCATGCAATTTTTTATTTTAAAATATTGCATTTGATAAAAGATAAAGGGTCAATTAATCAATCTAAGATTCTGAATTTGAGGTCAATACCACAAATGTGTTAAATATGTAAGGTAAATCCTCTACAAATTAAAATGAATCATTAACCACTTAAGCACCAGGCCTATTTCTGACACTTTATACAAGTTAAAATCAGTATTTTTGCTAGAAAATGACTTAGAAACCCCAAACATTATATACGGTATATATATATATATATATATATATATATATATATATATATATATATATATTTAGCAAAGACTCTGGAGAATAAAATGGCGGTCGTTTTCAATATTTTTTGTCAGACGGTGTTTGCGCAGAAGTCTTTCAAATGCAATTTTTTGGGAAAAAATAAATTTCACTGGACTTAAACAGTAGCCCATTTTTTTCCCTATAATATGAAAGATAATGTTACGCAGAGTAAATTGATACCCAACATGTCATGCTTTAAAATTGTGCACGCTCGTGGAATGGCGACAAACATTGGTACTTAAAAATCTCCATAGGCGACTATTTAAACATTTCTACAGGCTACCAGTTTAGAGTTACAGAGGAGGTCTAGGGCTAGAATTATTGCTCTCCCTCTAACGACTGTGGCGATTCCTCACATGTGTGGTTTGAACACCATTTACATATGTGGGCGCAACTTGCATATGCGTTCGCTTCTGCGCGTGAGCTCGGAGGGACGGGGCGCTTGAAATTTTTTTTTTCTTTTTTTTATCTTTTTTTTTTTTTCCTTTTAGTTATTATTTTTACACTGTCCCTTAAAAAAAATAATCACTTTTATTCCTGTTACAAGGAATGTAAAAAACTCAAAAAAAGACCCCAGATGTTACTAAAAAAAACAACAAACAAAAAAACAATTTTTCATCATGAAAAAAAATGGGCCCTTTAAGGGTCAGCTTTTGGCCTCACTCGACTTCCTGCCTAGGAGGGGAGAGGACCGGATTGTTCTCCTCGCTATTGACGGCCCTGGTATGCGTGGAAGACGACCGGAAAAGTGATTCAGCTGTGAATCTGCCGCTGGGACCACTTTTATGAGAAAGAAGACCGCCTGCCCAGTAAAAAAATACCGGGGTTATGGCAGCAAATACCGGTATGTAACATCAAAGTAGCGACATATACAGTGGGTACGGAAAGTATTCAGACCCCCTTAAATTTTTCACTCTTTGTTATATTGCAGCCATTTGCTAAAATCATCACACAGGTGTGTGGCTTTCCTAATCAAGTCCAATCAGTATAATCAAACACAGCTGGACTCAAATGAAGGTGTAGAACCATCTCAAGGATGATCAGAAGAAATGGAAAGCACCTGAGTTAAATATATGAGTGTCACAGCAAAGGGTCTGAATACTTAGGACCATGTGATATTTCAGTTTTTCTTTTTTAATAAATCTGCAACAATGTCAACAATTCTGTGTTTTTCTGTCAGTATGGGGTGCTATGTGTACATTCATGAGGAAGAAGAATGAACCTAAATGATTTTAGCAAATGGCTGCAATATAACAAAGAGTGAAAAATTTAAGGGGGTCTGAATACTTTCCGTACCCACTGTAACTGCGGCGGGCGGTCCGGAAGTGGTTAAGAAACAAACACATTGTACAGGCAGTCAATATTGTAAACATTTACAAAATAACAGTGAGGTAAGCTCTGCACTGGACAGTAAGTTATAAGTATACAATGTATCAGTGTGATAATACTTTTCCCTTATGGCCTGTACACATGATCAGAAAATCATAGGAAAAATACAGCTGTCTAAGCAATCCTATGATAATCTAATCTAAGTACACAGCTTTCGAGAGCCGATCACGACAATTCATGCAAAATTATCCGATGGGACAAACATGAACATTTTTCACGTACGATACCAGATTGTGCGATTTTCAAGTAATCCATGGCTTTGCAAATTTGCTTTGAATCTAGGAGCCAGCTAAAACAGTTAGGAGACAGTTTTTTTTTAACTGACAAATCTTACAGGTAGAACATGTAACGCAATCCTTAAGGTAAACTTATCCTTCAACTCTTTCACAGCCAGAGCATTTTTTGCACTCGTTTAACCACTCTACTACCGCTCACAGTAATACTACTGCGGCAGAGTGGCTCGTTCCCGTCCAGCCACGTAGTATTAACGTGACTGGACTCCTCCCCTTCTGGGCGGCGCTTGCGCGCCGCCGGAGGCTCGCTCCCGCTGTTTTCATTCACAGCGGGAGTCGGGCCAGGGGAGGAGCAGCGGCGATCGCCGCTGCTCTTACCCGATCGTCGGGGATCGAGTCTGGAGATCCGCCCGCTGTGTGTAAACACAGCGGGCGGATCTCCATAGTGACAGGGAGTGACAGATCGGACTGTTCAGCATAGCTGGACATCCGATCTGTCCATGAATCACATAGTCACCTCCCCCCCTACACGTCAGTAAGCACCAGGCATACATTAACCCCTCCCTCTCCAATAAAATTAACCCCTTCCCTGCCAGTGTCATTTTTACAGTAACAGTGCATATATATAGCACTGATTACTGCAGTAATGTCACTGGTACCCCCAAAAGTGTCAAAAATGTCAGTCAGGGGTCCGGTCTGTCCGCCGCAATGTCGCAGTCCCGCAAAAAAAATCGCAGATCGCCGCCATTACGCGTTAAAAAAAAAACACCAAAAATGACAGAAATCTTTCCCTTTGTTAGTAAACGCAATAACTTTTGCGCAAACCAATCAAAATACGCTTATTGCGATTTTTTTTACCAAACATATGTAGCATAAAACAAATTGGCCAAAAACTTTTAAAAAAATTGGTTTTTACATCTTTTTTGGGGGGAATTTCATATAAAAAAATGTGAAAAATATTGTTATTTTTTCAAAATAAACGCTCTTTTTTTGTTTATAGCGCAAAAAGTAAAAATCGCACAGGTGATCAAATACCACCAAAAGAAAGCTCTGTTTGTGGGAAAAAAAGGACGTAAATTTCGTTTGGGTACGGCGTCGCACGACCGCGCAATTGTCAGTTGAAGTCGCA
This sequence comes from Pelophylax lessonae, assembly GCF_965119305.1. NCBI lineage: Eukaryota > Metazoa > Chordata > Amphibia > Anura > Ranidae > Pelophylax > Pelophylax lessonae. Next base: position 99,486,193 of record NC_138771.1, on the reverse strand, counting down.
CAGCGCCGAATCGCAAAAAGTGGCCTGGACGGAAGACAGCAAAATCCTCCGGTTGTAAAGTGGTTAATCACTTGCCGTCTGCTTACGTTGATAGTACTGCGGCAAAGTGGTCTACTATCGTCTGACGACGTAGATCTACGTCATCAGACACTCCCCTTTCTCGGCGGCGTGCTCCCGCTGTATTCAGTCACAGCGGGAGTCGGGCCAGGGGAGGAGCAGCGGCGGTCGCCGCTGCTCTTCCCCGATCGTCAAGGATCTAGTGTGGAGATCCGCCTGCTTGTGTAAACACAAGCGGGCGGATCTCCTAAGTGACAGGCAGGGTCATGGATCTGTCCTTGTGTCACACAGTCACCTCCCCCCACACACGTCAGTAAGCACCAGGCATACATTAACCCCTCCCTCTCCAATAAAATTAACCCCTTCCCTGCCAGTGTCATTTTTACAGTAACAGTGCATATATATATAGCACTGATTACTGTAGTAATGTCACTGGTACCCCCAAAAGTGTCAAAAATGTCAGTCAAGGGTCCGATCTGTCCGCCGCAATGTCGCAGTCCCGCAAAAAAAATCGCAGATCGCCGCCATTACTCGTTAAAAAAAAAAACACCAAAAATGACAGAAATCTTTCCCTTAGTTAGTAAACGCAATAACTTTTGCGCAAACCAATCAAAATACGCTTATTGTGAATTTTTTTACCAAACATAGGTAACAGAAAACAAATTGGCCAAAAATGTAAAAAAATTTAGATTTTTACATTTTTTGGGGGGGAATTTCATATAAAAAATGTGAAAAATATTGTTGTTTTTTCAAAATTTACGCTCTTTTTTTTATAGCGCAAAAAGTAAAAATCACACAGGTGATCAAATACCACCAAAAGAAAGCTCCGTTTGTGGGAAAAAAAAGGACGTAAATTTAGTTTGGGTATGGCGTCGCACGACCGCGCAATTGTCAGTTAAAGTCGCACCGCGCCGAATCGCAAAAAGTGGCCCAGACGTAAGACAGCAAAATCCTCTAGTGGTAAAGTGGTTCAAAAATAATTTTAGGTAGGGATGCACCGAAACCGAAAATGCAGGATGCCCTTGGCCGAAAACCGAAACCGAAAATGACTTTTCCCCCCAAATAAATTTAAAATGGATAGAACAGGGGCATACACCAAAAACAGGCAGGCGTACACCTGCCGCTGCCACCCTGTCACAGTATATGTACTGTGACGGGTTGGCAAGAGGTTAATTTAATTACCAATGGTATTTGTATTATGAAGCATGAGGGGTTAATGTATTGCCACTGCTTGTCACTCATCTATTAGTGACTGACCAGTGGCAGGTAATTAACCCCTTTGTGCTGCATTAGTGCAACCAGTATCAGTGTTAATTAACACTGGTTGCACTAATGCAGCACAAAGGGGTTAATTACCTGCCACTGGTCAGTCACTAATAGATGAGTGACCAGCAGTGGCAATACATTAACCCCTCATGCTTCATAATACAAATATCATTGGTAAGCTGCCTCAGCTCCCCCCCCCCCCCCCACTGCCTCAGCTACCCCTCCTCGGGTGTCCTTCATTCAAAAGTCCCGCCTCTGGCCGGGGACACCGCCTCTCAATGACGTCCCTACTACTCTGTGCATTAGTGAATGGACATACCAGGCGGGAGGGCGGGGCGAGCGGCCGCTATAGATATTACTATGTGATCCTTCCCTGTGCATCCCTGTCAGCCTGTCAGTGTCAACTATGTGTGAATGAGAACAGAACTGACCTAACCCCGGGCGGGGGGGCGGGGCGAGCGGCCGCTATAGATATTACTATGTGATCCATCCCTGTGCATCCCAGTAAGCCTGTCAACTATGTGTGAATGAGAACAGAACAGAACTGACCTGACACCGGGCGGGGGGAGCGGCCGCTATTAGCTGTAACTATGTGAGCGCTTCACTTCCTTGTCAGCGGAGATACATGCCTGTCAGGGAAGTGAAACGCTCACATAGTTACAGCTAATAGCGCCCGCTCCCCCCGCCCGGTGTCAGGTCAGTTCTGTTCTGTTCTCATTCACACATAGTTGACAGGCTTACAGGGATGCACAGGGATGGATCACATAGTAATATCTATAGCGGCCGCTCGCCCCGCCCCCCCGCCCGGTGTTAGGTCAGTTCTGTTCTCATTCACACATAGTTGACACGGACAGGCTGACAGGGATGCACAGGGAAGGATCACATAGTAATATCTATAGCGGCCGCTCGCCCCGCCCTCCCGCCTGGTATGTCCATTCACTAATGCAGAGTAGTAGGGACGTCATTGAGAGGCGGACGGCCGGCCAGAGGCAGGACTTTTAAAGCCTGCCCTGCGCTGCGCTGTGCCCTCCTCCTTCTCCACGGCGGCCATTATTTTCGGCAATGTTAACCCATTATCGGCCGATAATTTCGGTGGCCGAAATTTCGGTGCATCCCTAATTTTAGGCCAGAAGATTACATAATGATATATTTTTTAAATGGAGACCCTGGAGAATAAATTAGTGGTAGTTCCAATTTTTTATGTCACAGAATATTACCACAAAGGTCTAAGAAACACAACATTTCTGTAAGAAAACATAATAAAAGTAAATTCTAGGGGACACAAAAATGCAATAAATTACCCAATTTACGCTGGGTGTTGGAAGAATTCGAGCCCTGGTTTAATCAGTACAGTTGTCACCCAAAAATACAATACATGACATGACATTGCAGCATGTCCGAATTTTTATTCGGTTGTACAAGAACGTTCGTAACTTTAGTAACCTCTTTTATTTTCGATATGAGACTAGCATGCAAAAAAAAAAAAAAAGTATGATATTCGTCTGATAATCTCATGGTGTGTACCGGCATTAGGCTTCATGCACACTGGGCTTAAAAATACACCAGTTCCCTTGGCAGAAAAAAGCGCTCATATAGAGCGTTTTTGTACACAGTTTAGGAGAGTTTTGTGATTTTGTTTTTTTCCTGCCAGAAAGCTCCAATTGAAACGCTGAGCTCAAAATATGCCTGTAATCATCCAAATGTGCATGGACACATAGAATAGCATTGAGCTGCATTTACAGGCAGAACACAAAACTCCTGTAGAAGCCCAATGTGCATGGAGCCTTAGCTCAGGAATGTAATTAAATTGTACCATTGTACTAGGAGGTCATTCTATAAATGAGGGCACACTAAGGCCTCATGCAGTTTGGCCAGTGTTTATCCAGCTCTTCTAAACGCCTTTCTCCTGATAGGACAAAAGCAGCGTCACAAACGCATTTAGGTGTGTCAAGCCCTTGGGCGTTAATTTATTGTGGCCATTGAAATGAATAAATTCCCAAGCACTTGACGCACCTAATGTTTAAGTGTGTTTAGGCAGGTCATGCTTTATTCCTGCCAAAATGCTGCTGCTCCTGAACTCGCTGGCAGTGTTTTTTTTCTGCCTTTAAATGCCTGTAAATGAATCTCTTCCATGCTCTTGAGACTGTGCTGGGAGACACAGCAAACCTTCTGGCAATGGCACGTATTGATGTGCCATCCTGGAGGAGTTGGACTATCTGTGCAACCTCTATAACAGGGGTAATGAATTAAAATTCAAGGAGGTCCGGTTGCCAAAATTTTCTTTGGGCCGAGGTCCGAATCTGAAGTCTGTGCTATGACTTAGAAAGATGGGCAAAACAAAACGTGTCCATCAGCATTGCTCTTAACATAAAATATGCCCATTAGAGTGCCCCTTAACATAAAATGTGTCCATCAGCGTGACCCTTAACATAAAATAAGGGGCACTCTGATGGGCACATTTTATGTTAGGGGGCACTCTGATGGGCACATTTTGTTAGGGGGAACTCTGATGGGCACATTTTATGTTAAGGGACACTCTGATGGGCACATTTTACACATTTTATGTTAGGGGGCACTCTGATGGGCAAAACAAAATGTGTCCATCAGTGTTGCTCTTAACATAAAATATGCCCATTAGAGTGCCCCCTAACATAAAATGTGTAAAATGTGCCCATCAGTGCCCCCTAACATAAAATGTGCCCATCAGCGTGCCCCTTAGCATAAAATTTGCCCATCAGCGTGACCCTTAACATAAAATAAGGGGCACGCTGATGGGCACATTTTATTTTACGGGGCACTCTGATGGGCACATTTTCTTTTTTATGGGGCACTCTAATGAGCACTACAAAATATGCCCATCACTTTAAAAACCTCTCATCAGCTTTAAGTGCATCTTTGAAATTGGGGACCACATTGCTTTTTCCCCTTGTGCTCCACATACCTGGAGCCAGTAGTCGAGCCAGGAGCCGAGCAGCAGGGAGGCGGGACGCACACATAATGTCACGCCCCAACTCGCTGCCCGGCTGAATGGGAGCCGCAGTCAGGAGCAGGGCGCGCGTGTGACATCACGCCCCTACTCGTGGCCCGGCAGGACACCGGCTGGGAATGAGTCGGGAGCCGCAGTAAGGAGGGGGCGTGGCGCAGCAAACCAGTGACTGAGAACAGGAGGCGGCCTCGCGGTCCGGGCAGAAGCATCGTGCGGTTCGTCAATGGGCCGCCATTTAGTGATGGCCGCTCTATAGGGTCCAGGTATTGCCTCATGCTACCAGTGGTGACACTGACCCTAGCCAAATGCCAAACTAGTGAAAAACAGTCACAAAAGATGAGTTGGGAAAAAAATGTTAGTGGCTTCCACCTGAGGTCATCTCATTGTTGCCCATCTAGTGCCCCTGTTGCTAATTTCATTAACACCAAAGCAGCTGAAAATGATTAACAACCCCCTCTGCTACTGAACTGGCCGGATCAATATCCCAGGAGTTTAATTGACTTGATGCTATACTCTGATTAAAAAGCGTTCCTTTAATTGTTTTGAGCAGTGTATATGTGAAGCACTGAATAAATTGGTGGCGCTATATAAGTACCTGTAATAAATAATAAAATACAGCTTGAGTTATTTTAAGGCAAAAACGAATGTGGTATTTATCACTTTATGAATTAAAAAAAGGTGAACTAACCTTCTAACCACTTTTTTTAGAACTGTACATTTTAAAACGGCGAAGTGGTGGACGGTTATATTGCCAGTGCAAGCAGCTCCATACCTTTAGATGACGGGGATCACATGATGTAAACAATGAGCCCTCCTCTTCCTCTTATAACTTAGGAAGGGGAGCAACAGGAGCTAATGAATAAATAATTCATCATTAGTTCCTGATCAGTGCACACAATCACAGCAGCAGTATATAAAGTTTATCCCCTGCACCCCTCTCTTCTACACATCTGATCTCCACACTGTCCAAGTGACCTGTATATTGACCCTTCATTCCCCTTTTCATGCACATCTGTTTAAGGGCTCTTTCACACGGGCGGTCCGATCAGATCCGCCTGTCAGTTTTTTAGGCGGATCTGATCGGATCCTCCATGCAGCTCTATGAGGCAGAGGGTGTCAGCGGAGGTCACCTCCGCTGACACCCTCTGCCATCTGCATCCGATCCTGTGCTGAAATCTGGACAGATGGAAACCCTATTTTTCCATCCGTTCAGTAATCGGAGCGGAGCGGATCTGATGAGAGCAGACAAGCGGTCCGCTCTCCTCCGATCCCCCATAGAGGGCAGCGGGTGCTGTGACACCTCCCTCTCCGCTCTGTGAGCGGAGACGGAGCTGTCATCCGCCCGGCTCAGCGGGGATCGCGGATCGATCCCCGCTGAGCAACACGGATCCGCCTGCGGAGGCGGACCGTGTGAAAGAAGCCAAACTCTTTCACCTCCATGCTTCCACTGTGTGTGACCTGTACGTTAACCTCTTCATCTTCTCTTCCCTCTGTGTATAACCCATATGTGCTGTATCTAGTGCACCACTACCATGTTCATGATTTAACCCCCTCAATACTAGCATGTTTCTTGGATTGCAACAACTGTGGCAAAAGATAAGATTACCTTTATGCGTCCAGTGTCTGCTTTTCTGAAAGGGTTTTTTTTGCGAGTTTTTATACTGTCATTTAAATTTTTGTTTTTTAACTTATAGTAAGGGAAAATTATCATTTCTTTTAATTATGTATTTATTTTGGCCTTTTTTCTTTGTCATAAAACTTGAAAACCCAATGGTTATTAAATGCCGCCAGAAGAGAGCTGTGACATAAAATATATTATTAATTAAAGTATACGTGGAGCCTTATGGGCTATACACACTATACAATTGTCTTTGGATTTTTTCCTTTAGATTTACCAAAACCATTTAATATGAGATCAAATCTACACTTTCAATTTGTCTGCAATCTGGCAGGCCCTTGCACTACATAGTAAAGGTAAATCTAAAGGAAATCTAACAACAAAAGTTGTATAGTGTGTATCCAGCTTTACCTTGTAAAACAACCCATTCAACGTTTAAGTGTGTATCTAAAAGATAATATATACTTTTTTTTTTTTTTTTTTAAATAAGTGATCACATAACTTCTATTTTCAGTTACATGAGGGGCTTAGAGAGGTTGGGGTGGATACTGCAGTGGGGGACATGTCAGCAAGAGGCAAAGAAACAGCAGTACACTAATCTTCCCAGTGATTAGCTGTGGGGGGTTTGTGTGTCAGCACAAATCTGACCATTGAAAGAAAGGCAGGGTGAGCTGACCATATTGTGACGGATGAACTTCAATGCCTACTGTGGCCAGTTTGAAATAGGAATACATGGTGTCTGGCAGAAACACCAGGTGTTTCACACAAAGGAAGCAATGCACAAAGAAAAATATACTTTTTCCAGAAGTACAAGGTGCAACAGACATATATCAGGAATATGAAATGTTAGGGTAACATACAATTTAATTTGGGTACAGTGATTTATGAGTAATCGTCATTCAAAGTATAATAGCACTAGAAATGGAAATATGGCTAGATAAGGAAGGGGTATAACGGGCTGGTACTCAAGTGGTTAAACATTTCAGCAGTGGAGGTCCACACTTACATTAGATGCTACTTCTCCCTCTTTAAACCTTGCCTTTCTCCCTTGTTTAAAACAATGTATTTGCTTGCACCATGGAACACAGAGCTAATGAAGTACTAGCTGCTGTTAATTAACCACTGTGAAATGACGCCAGCAGGAACCCTCTGGGGTGGACGTCACATGACGTCTGCCTGTACTCGCCACTCTCCCGCGTATCGATCGGGGATGCGGTGTGTCCCTAAGGACATAGCCCATCCCCAATCGGTATAAAGAGCCAATAAAAAATGGCTCTTTACCATGTGACTGACTGTGTCCAATTACAGCCGGCCACATTCAGAGCGGCGTTCGGGGATGGAGAGTGTCACTTTGACACAGTCCATCCCCGATCAGGGTAAAGAGCCAATGAAATTGGCTCTTTACCATGTTACCAGCTGTGTCCAATCACAGCCGGTCACAGAATGTCAACAAAACCACGGTAACTGATCCTGTGTGAGGAGGAGATTGCGGTAACAGCTAGTTACCGATTACAGGCCACACTAAAACACACTGATTACCCCCCCAATAAAGAGGACCTGTCACTAGCCCATCAAAGTACCTGTCACTAGCCCATCCCAGTACCTGTCACCAGCCCATCAGAATACCCGAGTACCTGTAACCAGCCCATCAGGCACTCTGATGACAGGTACTCGGGTACTCCGATGAAAAAGCCTCCTGTACTCTGAGTACCTGTCATTGGAGTACCCTAGTACCTGTCATCAGCCCATCAGAGTACCCAAGTACCTCTCTGTAGCCCATCAGAGTACCCGTGTACCTGTCTCCAGCCCAGAGTACCCAAGTACCTGTCTCCAGCCCAGAGTGCCCGAGTACCTATCTGCAGCCCATCAGAGTACCCGAGTACATATCACCAGCCCATCAGAGTACCCAAGTACCTGTCTCCAGCCCTTCAGAGTACCTGAGTACCTATCTGCAGCCCATCAGAGTACCCGAGTACATATCATCAGCGTACCTAAGTAACTGTCTCCAGCCCATCAGGGTATCTGAGTACCTATCTGCAGCCCAATAGTGTAACCGAGTACCTGTCTCCTGCCCGTCAAAGTACCCGAATACCTGTCTCCAGCCCATCAGAGTACCCGAGTACCAGTCTTCAGCCCAGAGTGCCCGAGTACCTATCTGCAGCCCATCAGATTACCTGAGTACCAGTCTCTAGCCTATGAGAGTACCCAAGTACCTCTCTGAAGCCCATCAGAGTACCCAAGTACTTTTCTGAAGCTGATCAGTCTACCCAAGTACCTGTCTGCAGCCCATCAGAGTGCCTATCTGCAGCCCATCAGAGTGCCTATCTGCAGCCCATCAGAGTGCCTATCTGCAGCCCATCAGAGTGCCTATCTGCAGCCCATCAGAGTACCTATCTGCAGCCCATCAGAGTACCTATCTGCAGCTCATCTGAGTACCTATCTGCAGCTCATCAGAGTACCTGAGTACCTATTTGCAGCCCATGCCTCATAGATTATGTGTTGGGGTGTTTGCTTTCTAAAATAGGGTCATTTTGTGGGTGTATCCATTGTTCTGGTGCTCCATGGCCTTTAAAAGTGTGATAGGTTGTAATGAAATTAGATCTGTAATAGACATATGCCGGTTTTCAGTTATGCGATGTATCACATATCCACGGTATTGATATTGCCATCATTTTTAAAATACTGTATATTTCTGTCTGCCGGTGCCAGGTTACCCCCGCGTCTCCCCGCTGTGTTCTCACTCCCGGCTCAGCTGTCCTCCTACTAGAACGGAGCCGCTACTTCCTGTATAGGTCCGGCTCACAGGCGGAGTGATATCAGATGCACTTTGCCTGTGACAGGAGGAGCCATAAACAGGAAGCAGCGGCTTTGCTCTATACTGCAGCTACATGCTTCCCGGGCTCAGCTACATACACAGTGCGACTGCCTACAGTACTACAAGCAAATCTCTGCAAGTACCCACCTACCTAATTACCCACTATATACTGTCACTGTTTGTATATATATATATATATATATATATATATATGCACAGGCATAGCAGCCCACATTACATTATTATATAGTCGTCAAGCAGTGTCTGGCCTACTCGATGACTGGTCCTGGCGCTCGACTCTGATCCGATGGCCCGGTAACAAGGGGGCAAATCCTTACCATCCAGAAATGGTTAAACCTGCAAGAGAGGACCAGTGTAAAGCAATAGTAAAGTAATTTATAAAAAAAAACACTGGTCCTCCTGCAGGTTTAACCACTTCTGGACCGCAAGGATTTGCCCCCTTAATGACCAAGCCAACGGATTGGAGCTGAGCGCCAGGACCAGTCATCACCAGGTAGGCCGGACACTGCTTGATGGCTAATTTTAGGCCAGGTTCACAGAGTCTGTATATAATAATGTGCAAAAGTAAACCAAAGTCCTTAAATTCAGCAATGAAATTGAAGTGAGGTAGAAATGTATTAATTTAAATTTAATAATTGAATACCGTGATAATACCGTATATACCATGGCAAAAACGTAATCAATTAATCACAGTATGGAAATCTTACCGTCACATGCCTAATCTGTAATTTATGCTCCTAGAATGCCTAGCAGAATGTATTTTGGGGTGTCATTTTTGCTATGTACATGCTGTGTGTTAGAAATATCTTATGAATTGACAACTTTGTGTAAAAAACAAAAAATACGTTTTCATTTTCTTTCCACATTTTTCAAAATCACGTGGAAATAAATGACATGTTCAAAAGGCTCATAATGCCTCGTAGAATAAACATTGGGGTGTTTGCTTTCCAAAATGGGGTAATTTTGTGGGTATTTCGATTGTCCTGGTGCTCCAGGGCCTTCAAAATTGTGATTGGTTGTAATGAAATTATATGTGTAATTTATGCTCATAGAACACTTGGCGGTGCTCCTTGCATGTTGGGCCTCTGTTTGTGGCCAGGTTGTGTAAAATTCTCACACATGTGGTATTGCCATATTCAGGAGGAGTAGCAGAATGTATTTTGGGGTGTAATTGTAAGTATGCATATACTGTGTGTGAGAAATTGCTTGTTATTATGACACTTTTGCTTAAAAAAATATATAAATATAATATATATATATATATATATATATATATATATATATATATATATATATATATATATATTTCTTAATTTTCCCAAGAAGTGTGGGAAAAATGTACAACTTCAAAAAGCTCACCATGCCTCTTAATAAATACCTTGGAATATCTACTTCCCAAAAAGGGGTCATTTGGGGGATATCTGTACTGTCCTGACATTTCAGGGCCTCAGGAAATGAGATAGGCCGTCGGTACATCAGGTGAGATTAGGTGTGATCAATTTTCAATGATTGGCACTATAGCTTGTAGACTCCATAACTTTCACACAGATTAAATAATATCCACTAATTTGGGCTATTTTTACCAAAGATATGTAGCAGTATACATTTTGGGCCAAATGTATGAAAAAATTATTTATTTGCAAAATTTTTTAATAGAAATTATAGAATTAAAAAAAAACAATTTTAATGAAAAATAAAAAACAGTTTCCATCTTTTTGAGGTTGTAAATGGAGCTGAGGCTGTTCTAACCAGCTGTCCCACATAATGATGCACCGAAATTTTCGTCCGAAAATGGGCTTATTCCATTTCGGGCGAAAATGCTTTAAAGATGCCGATACAAAAGATCCGTCTCTGGCCGACGGCCCGCCTCCCGGTGATGTCACTACTACTAGGATCTGTGCATGAATGAACTAACACACCGGGCGGGCGAGCGGGCACTAATAGCTGTAACTAAGTGAGTGCTTCACTTCCCTATCAGGCGGGTATCTCCTCTGACAGGGATTAGTGCAACCAGTATCAGTGCAACCAGTGTTAATTAACACTGATACTGGTTGCACTAATGCAGCACAAAGGGGTTAATTAACTGCCACTGGTCGGTCACTAATGCATCAGTGACCAGTAGTGGCAATACATTAACCCCCTCATGCTGCATAATACAAATACCATTGGTAATTAAATTAACCTCTTGCCAACCCGTCACAGTACATATACTGTGACAGGGTGGCAGCGACGTCGCTGCCTGTTTTTGGTATATGCCCCTTTTCTATCTATTTTAAAATTATTTGGGGGGAAAAAGTAATTTTCGGTTTCGGTTTTCGGCCAAGGGCATCCTGCATTTTCGGTTTCGGCCCAGAATTTTCATTTTGGTGCATCCCTAGTCCCACACTCCCTGTCCACTCACCGGTAAGGACAGGGTGCCAGATCAAGCCCACAACACCTTCAACCTCTTCTCTTTGGAAAAAGATGGGCAGGCAGTGAGAGCAGGCAGGGGAGACCCTCAACGCTGCCAGTAACTACTTGTTGCAGCCATGGCCACCACAAGAGGGTGCCAGTTCCTCAATGTAAGTGTCTCGCTCCAGCAGGCTGCAAAGCCATGGCCTAAATTACTGGCTGGCGCGGCATCTCAGTCTGCACACCCGTGGGTGGACCACATGGGGAGAGGACACCTGCTGCAGTGTAGCCCAGGCGCCAGGCCGCTAATTCTATTCGCCAATACAACCTGGCGCCTGGGGTTTGTCGAGAGCTGACTTACCAGAATCAAAGACCCTTTAATGACTGGTTCAAATCAGGCTCAGTCAATTCTCCACAGTGATATATCCTCCCAAGAATTCTCTCATGTAAATCTCAGTAGTGGGCAAAGCTCAGCATAAAAGAAAAAGATAGGGTGACCCTTATCACATAAAACCATTAATTGTTTTTAAAAACCACAAACACAGTAAACAATGTGCACATAACCTGGCTGCAAGCAGATCTCAGGGCTCACAGGATGACGTTAAACAAGCCCCATCCTGTGCGTTTCGTCATGACGACGTGTTCAGGGATGGATAACCGACATGATATATGATTTCTGTCCTTTTTTTCATGTTACCTCTCGGATTTTTATAATGGAGTTGTAATGAAAACTGTGTGGTGCTCTGGCTACAGGGGAATGCAGTCCTCTGTCCACCGCTGTGAGTGCAGGCCAGGGAGGGAGCTCATCTCAGCTCCCGCTAGGCCATGCCCCCAACGCAGTTTACTCCACCCCTTTGGAGCTTAATCACTTAATCATGGGGATGATTAAGCTCCAAGGGGTTAAGTGAAATGCAAAGGTTGTGTGGCCTGACAAAAATCCAGTCTGAGGCTGCCATTCATTCCTAAACCAGTGGATCTGCATTAATGTGCGGCTTTATGGGATCTATCCTTTGCTTAAAATTGCATGTAGCCCTGATCAATATGATCTAGGGACTGGTAACAACGATATTACTGCATGTTGTCTGACTGGAAGTTCAGGGAATTGACAAACAGCTGGAAGATGTGGCAGCAAAATAAAAATAATTTATATGGGAACTTTGCTGAATGGAACATATTTTTGACTTGCAATACAATGTTCATTAATGAATACGAATGTGTTGTTAATAAAAAATGCAAAGGTTTGCTTTCACATGATTCCGCAGAGCTTCCCTACATTCATTAAGCTAAGTGATCACTCACTTGCAAAGTGAAAATGCTCCGTTCCTTTAGTGAATCAGGGTCTATGTCTATTCTTAAACATTCTTATCTAGCTGCTCCCGAATTTCTTAAAGGACATTCTTTGCATACCTCAGTACTGTGATAAATGAACTCCCATTCACGAGTGCCTGGCCATTTAGGATAGTCAAAGATTTTGGCACCAAAAAGAGAGCTTGCAGATGTTGTGACACATATTAAATTGAAGATATGACTATTTGATATGGTGATGTACTGTACATTGTTGGTTCATCTACAACTCAGTTCACGCTCAAAGAACATTTCCTGCAATAATTATAGTACCTGTTGTAGTGCTCCAGTGTTTTTCTACTTGCTGTGGTATCATAGTTACATACAGTAGTTAGGTTGAAAATGATTTCAAATGTTTTATTGAGTTCAACCAATAGACAAAAATAAATAAATGTAAATCCTGCATCTACCCTCAACCCACAGTTGATCAAGGGGGAGGCAAAAAACCTTTTTGAGGCCGGGTTCACACTGTGCGGACACAGCTCTCAGCAGGGGTCCGGTGCGTTCCTGTTCTCTGTTTCATGGACAAATCGAGCCCGGATTTTTGCCTGAAATTTTGGCCATGAAACAGAGCCAAAGACACACAGGACCCTTGTGCAATGCCCTCCGCAGCTGCCCCGGAGATGTGTGAACCGGCTCCATTGAGAGCCGGGCACAGTCTCCTGTCATGCAAATTGGATGCGGGGAAACCCTCATCCAATTCGCATCAGTGTGAACCCAGCCTAAAGAGAGCTTCAGTTTCCTGCAATTGGAAAAAAACACCTTCCTGATCCCTTAAGACAGATGGATACTCCCTGGATCAATAATCTCTTCTGTTTAATTCTTATAAATATTCATTAGCCAGGTATAACTTGACCGTGTAGAAACAAATCTACAGTCAGCAAGAACTAGCTCTATTGGAAGGCAGTTCCACATTTTCACAGCTCTTAGGGCCCTTTCACACGGGCGCTCCGTATGTCCGCAAATCATCCTATTTTTTTGCGGATGATTTGCGGACATAATGTAAGTCTATGGCATTGCGGATGTCAGCGGAATACCATCCGCTGACATCCGATTTTCTTCCTGTCAGTTCTGTTCCGTTTTTTTGAACTGAACAAAACCCTATTTTTGTTCCGTTCAAAAAACGGAAAGGAAGGAAAATCGAATGTTTAGCGGTGTCATCCGCTGACATCCGCAAACCCCCATAGACTTACATTATGTCCGCATATCATCCGCAAACGGATGGGATGATATGCGGACATACGGAGCGGATGACAGAAATGTCATCCGCTCCGTGGAAAAAAAAAAAAAAAAGGACCGCAGCGGAGCTCTCACACGGAGCGGCCGTGTGAAAGAGCCCTTACTGTAAAGTAGCCTTTCTGTAATCAGAATTTTTTTTTCTTTTCACTAATTTGTTTTTTTGCACACATGCTCTGGTGCGCTTTAGGATGCTTATACCTATTTTTGTGCTTCTTAAAGTTCCGGAGCAGCTTGGCACCCTAAAAACTTGGATCAGAGTGACTAGAACTGTTGGGGGTCCACACCCCTTCTGTTCCTACCCATCTTGGTGACCTGAAAGTATGATGGGTGGCTTTGAATGTGAGCACAGCAGGAAGAGAGTGGCCAGAGTGAATTCAGGACAGCTCTGACATCCGTAACCCTTCCATGAGATAAATGTGCAGGCTGCCACTGCTGCTATTCCTGTCTGATTGCTAGTTTCCTGGCTGTCATGCTGATCCAGTTGCTTCAGTAGTTTGTTACAAAGCTGGAAGAAGTTTACAGATCAGTAGTTCTGACTCCATTGTGGCTTTACTTGCCTAATAGTTCTGGATCAGTGGCTCAGAAAATATTGAAGTAAGTCTTACTAGCATTTCTAGATTAGCAATGGCATCCTCTTTGCGTGGGTTATTATAGTGTGACTCTACCTAATGTATACCATTAAAACAAAGAAATATGCAGGAACTGCACATAGCAGCCATGTTTTGGGCCATGTCACACACTGGTTATATGTAGCAGCTTCAGAATCGTTCCTTAGTGCTTTTGTTGCTGGGAAAAAAATGAATTTCAGGTGAATGGAATGTCTGTGTAAGCTGTAACTCAATTGCTGAGCGATTCAATTTTTGCAGCTTTAGGAGTTAGCGACAGAAAGCGAGCCTCAGTTGCTGCTAATGTAATTTAATGCAGCAGCTGTTGACCATGGCAAATACGGGGATTTGTAGCTCCCATAGATAAGCATTGTAGTCAGCTACAGCAGCAACCCTGTATCCTAATGCAATTGCAAAAATTGCAAGGGCAATTAAGCAGAGATTTGTAGGTGCTACAGAGTTGCTAGTGTGACATGGGCCTTATGGCCACCATCTTCAATATAACCACATCCCTGCTACTTTTTACCACCAGTTGTTAATACATCAATCACTATGCATCAACATTTGTCATATGTTTCAGAATGCTGACTAGAAACAAGCTCAGCAGCCTACTCCTCTCCGTGCAGCCGGTTCCTCACTTCCCTTTGGTGCTCCATCGAACGATCACATTCTGACATCATTACATATCATGCAGGACGAGCAGTCCTGCATTGTATATGATGATCTCAAGGACCTGTCCACAAGTTGGATTGTTGGAGGGAAGAGATGAGCAGTGGCTACCAGGGGAGTCAGGGATAAGCTGAGGAAAAACTGCATTTAAAGCTACCCCAGACAAAAAGGTGCAGTATTCGGGAGCCCTACTTCAAAGTCAGTTTACATTTTTTGCTAGAGCCAGTTCAATGGGGAGCTGCATTCACATGTTAGCGTATGGATCGCGGGCAGAACCGCCGCGATTCCGCCCGCGGTCCGGAGATTATTGCAAATCGCGGGACGCCTGTGCGTTGCCCGTTGATTTGCAATAGCCCCCCAAACGCTGAGCGATGTTGCCGCGATTTCCGCCTGCCGAATCGCGGTAACATCGCGCAAAAAAAAATCGCGGGACGCATTACGCCCAAAAAAGTACAAGAGCTCCTTTGGAGCGCATTGTGTCCCGCGATTTTTTTTGCGCAATGTTACCGCGATTCGGCAGGCGGAAATCGCGGCAACATCGCTCAGCGTTTGGGGGGCTATTGCAAATCAACGGGCAACGCACAGGCGTCCCGCGATTTGCAATAATCTCCGGATCGCGGGCGGAATCACGGCGGTTCTGCCCGCGATCCATACGCTAACATGTGAACGGAGCCTATAATCATAACCAGTATACCCAGATAGGGCTTTTAAAATACATATACAGTATTTTTTAAAATGATAAATTTCATTCTTTGGTAAACCTCAATATAGAGTGTAACTAAATACAAATCTTTTTTTTTTTCTTTTGTTTTAGATCGAGTGGCGAAAGATTAGACTACCTTACAGATTTGAATTGCCATCTGTGCCTCTGTTAGTTAGATTTACCCCCCCCCCCCCCCTCGTTTTCCCTAGGTCCTTTTATCATTGAAAGTGAATGAAAATTCCTAATTTTGGGTTATCGCCACAACAGAAATAGAGGGGAAATCTTTCAATGGGGACACTAGATCTGGTGACAACCAAGCATTCACTCACATTGGAGGGATCTCCACTCACTTCCTGTCTTGCGTTTGGGTCAGGAAGTGAAAGGAAATCTTCCCAATGGGGGACAAATGGCAAAAAATACCTGATGGGGTCATACCCCTCCCTTACTCTATCTAAAATGAAAAAAAGTTTTACTTTTTATTTCTACTTTAAGGTGTTAGTTTGCCTTTATAGAAGAAATGAAAAGGTAAACTATAACACTATACACCCTCCCACCCTTGCTCCCGGTCCCTGCTCTACTTACCTCCCAGTATGCTGAGCTGCCAAATTCCATGTAGCAGTCCAGCAGTCTGGGGATTTGAAATCCCTGCTCTTCTCTGTATATTCTGGGACAAACCGGAGTGATTCTGATTGGTCAGAGCCATCACAGTGAATCACTCTGGTCCATCCTGGAAGTGCTGCACAGAGAAGAGCAGGGATTTTAAATCCCCAGACTGCTGGACTGGCTGCATGGAATCTAACAACTCTGCATCCCTGGAGGTAAGTACAGTGGTACCAGGGGTGTTAAGATTGTACGGTGTTCACCTTTTCGTTTTTTTCTGCAAGGGTTACACTTTGTCACCTAAAACATTATGCTATTAAGTATATCTACTGTAGCCCACTTACACCCCATACATAAACAGATGTACAGTTACATACATTCATCACGGCCTGTTTTTGTTATTCTAATGTTGGGCTGCTTGTTCATTTTAAGGTGAATTTCTAGATTGTGATGTAAAGATCATTAATTTTCCGACCTTCAGAATGTCATAACACTTCTCCAGAGTATTGTTTCTTGCTAAGGCATAGCTAAATGTGATTAGGGAGCCTAATTCCTCCAACGAGCCCAGTCTAACATGTCTCTACCTGTTTTAAATGTAGAAAACAGTTAATAATTTTTTTTTCTCGTGGATGTTTAGTTCTGTTGCTAGTTTGTGAGAAAACTTTCAGTTGCTTTTTAGTCTAATAAATAATGTACGCATACAACCTAATGTTACTGTTAAAATGCAACTAAAGGCTCCTGCATGAAAGTCTAAAATCCAGTTAATAAGGCCTATTTCACACGGGCTTTCCGATCAGGTCTGCCTGTCAGTTTTTCAGGCGGACCTGATCGGATACTCCATGCAGTGACATGTCCACTGACACTCGCTGCTCTCCAATCCAATCCTGTTCATGAAATCCAGACGGATGGAAACCCTATTTTCCATCCGTCTGGAGGATGGGATCAGATGGGATGAAAACGGACAGGCAGTCAATTTTCAGCCAATCTCCCATAGAGGAGAGCGGGGATCTGACAGGTCTGTCTCTCACACAGAGCAGAGACGGAGCTGTCATCCGCCTGCTTAGCGGGAATAGGCGGATCGATCCCCGCTAGGAAAAGTGGGGTCCACCAGACGCAAAGCCCGTGTGAAAGGCCCCCTAGTCTCATGAAGTAAACCAGCAAATTTCTTTACCATCCCTAACGGAGGCAATTTTTCTTTATTTGTTTCTCAAATGTTCCCCCAGTGGGTTCAGCAACAGGGATAGGCCCCTTTCACATTGGCTTTCCAATCAGTTCCGCCTGTCAGTTTTTCAGACGGACCTGATCAGATGCTCCAGTCAATCCTATGGAGCTGTGGATGTCAGCGGTGACATGTCCACTGACACCCGCTGCTATCCGATCCAATCCTGTTTGTGAAATCCAAACGGATGGAAACCCTATTTTCAACCTGTCTGGAGGTTAGGATTGGATGAAAACGGACAGGTGGTCCGTTTTCATCCGATCTCCCATAGGGGAGAGCAGGGATCTGACAGGTCCGTCTCAGCACAGGGAGCGGAGACAGACCTTTCAACCACCTGTTCAGCGGGGATCGGTGGAAAACTCAGCAAAACTGAGTCCTCTGGGTGGAAAGCCCGTGTGAAAGGACCCAAAGTCAGAAAGCAGTGGACAGGACTAGATGTGGCCAGGTGCTGATTGATAAGCTACAGGTTTTTGAATTAGCTGTAACAGTGCTGATAGTCCCACCTCCTGCAACAGTTTTTCATCTCACTGAAGGGCAACCATGCACAGCCTAAGCCCCCGTTCACATTGGGCCAATTTGACATGTCAAATCGGAGCCTATTGCCCGCAACGGCACTGTCTGAATTGGTGCGACGCGGACTTTGTGGAACAATGCTTTACCTTCAGGAACAGTGCAGCAGTGTTGTCACAGGAAGCTGCATTGCATGCATTGGCAGGATCAACAGGAGGGCTAAGAGAAAACTTCAGATGCACTTATAGTTAGGTGCTGCAGCACATATGTAGGCTAGTGTTCTACATTAACGCATTTTCTACTTGACTTCCAAAACCTCTGCAAATATTCTGGATGTTGTGATTGGATTTTGGAAGGCTTCCATATTCACATGATCTACATTATCCACTGTTAATAAATTCCTGATTTATTGCAATGGTGTGACCTCTTGAGTTCCCACCTTATCCCTTTAAAACTGAACACATACTTTTTTCACAAGTTCTGAGGCTAATTTAATACAGATAAGGCTCTAAGTGAGTTTAATTACCACCTTAATCAGCTACGGAACCTGGTTAATTAATGTGTTCGGCTTTAAAGGGATGAGGTGACAATCCGTGACCACTAACCCTTTTTTTTAAACCAATGGAACTGATGTAGCAGTCAGTAAGCTTCCACCTTTAATGTCCTCAGTTAAGGTTTAAAAATGAAAGAAGGTATGTTATCAGTTGCTGTTGGAAACAAGAACATTTCCTTTTAGCACACAACAGCACCAAAGCATATAGAGCTTTACATTACAAACAAAAAGTAATCAAAAAGGCAGCAAGCCTATTCAGAGCTCACAGAAGAACAATAGAGGTTCATTAAGCTGAAGGATTGAAGAAGATTTGCGCTTTCATTGTTTTACAGTAAAAGATGATTTGTTAGTATAGATGTCTGTAGTTCTTTTATAACACACATTTCAAAATGACTTGGCTTTATTGTATTAACATGTGAATGTATAAAGTAAATACCTAAATGTAGTTCAAATCTCCTGCGCTCAAGTGCAATAATGGGAAGGAAGAGGCAAGTTTCCAATAAAAATGGATGGGTATGACTGAAGGTCAAAAGGGTGTAAAATTGCTCATAATAAAATTAAGAGCACAACAATACACTAACAGCGCTAAACCAGATAAGACATATGAACTAATCAAATAAAACTAAAATAATAGTCCAAAAAAAGGTGAAAGTACTGTGACAATGCAGATAGCACACGCCCGATGTTGAAACATCTGTGGAATGTTCAAATATATCAATATAGATTCCTTCACCACGGTGCCTCAGCGATCTACAGAACACCTTCACCACACCACCGTGAACTCCCTGTGGTAATGGACACTCACCAGAGATAACTTTCAAAGCGCTTTAAAACGCCATTGAAAGGCTTGTATCCCCCGGGGTAAATCACTGCCTCACTGCTCTGCAGGTCAGGATCCACTCGGCTGTCATCAATCCTCACAGTGATAGATATAAATACTCCAAGGCAACAAGCTTCGCATTCATAAGGATACCATGTAATCAGAATAGAGGACTCATAGCGTAATTTTGTAAAAATTGCTAATTTTATTAAATTAAAACAGTCCCCTTCTCCTCATAAAATGCACTCAGATGAACTGAAATCCCATATAGCGTGTAAATAAATCTTATAGGAAACCGGCGTCCTGCAGTCTCGCCCAGCTTGTGTTCACTTGCCGCTCGGTACCTAGACGGCGAAGTTCTGGGTATGACGTCAGACGTTAGGTAACCTAGGTCAGTGGTCCTCAGCCCTGGCCTACAGGGCCCACTAACAGGCCAGATTTGCAAGATAACTGAAATACATCTCAGGTGATATCATTTGCTGCTCAGTGATTGCAGTACTCTAGTCTGCATCTCCCCAAGGTAATACTTAAAATCTGGCCTGTTAGTGGGACCGGAGTTGAGGACCACTGACCAAGGTGACCGCGTGCTCACGCCCTTACGTGTTTCATCATCAATGACTTCTACGGAGGGCGTGGGCACGTGGCACGGCCACCTTCCTTTTTCTCACTAAGGTGTGGGCGGCGCCTGCTCCCAATCTACATACTCAGATGACACGGAGACAAGCCCACTGCCGCTGCTGCCCGGTAGATCAGAATTCACACATTATTTCCACCAATACTACGCGTCCCCTCCTCCCTGGACCTTTTTTGGACTATTATTTTAGTTTTATTTGATTAGTTCAGATGTCTTATCTGGTTTAGCGCTGCTGCAGCATTTCTTGGCTCTGAGGAAGGGGGTTCGCCCTCGAAACGCATCAGTCTAAGCCACAGCAGCTCCGTGCATTTCACAGCACGCCATTCAGCATTACGCAGTGCCTGGCCACCTTGGAGACTTCTTCACTTATTCATAGAATTGTTGATATGTGTGTATTATCACACTATTTTTGTGAGTATATTTTATGCATTTTACTATTTTAATAAATGTTTTTAGTGGTAATGCACTAGGTCGGTGCGCCCCTCTTTTTGTTATCTTTCTAAAGTAAATACTTATCCTAGGCATATCCATAGCTTTTTGTCTGCCTCTGCTTAGAAAAATAAGTTGCATCTCATTTGCAACTCACTTTTCTGCACTTTCTGGACAGCTTTGCTGCACAAGTGACAGTTTTCATCTATGTTTTTGAAATAATGGAGCTGTCATCCAGACACAGAGTGAGTGAGTAAAGAAACGGACATTGGCTTCCAAAAGGAAAAACTGCCAGGACTTTTTTGACTACCAGAATGGTAGTTGTACCTACTTGCACTGTGTCTTAATAAGCTGCTCCATCCATCTGTAAAAGGTAGTGGAGCCTGTTGTTCATGCATTTAGCTACTGAGAAAGTACAAAGAGATGAACATGTTTGAGTGAGTGTGTTAAAGAGGAAGTAAACCCTCCTCTGCAACTTATACCTATAGGTAAGCCTATGATAAGGCTTACCTATAGGTACTGTAAATATCTCCTAAACATGTACCGTTTAGGAGATATTTACCTTACATGCAGCCAGTGACGTCACTGGCGCATGCGTTCTGAAGGAACGGCCGCTGGTGCCGTTCCTTCAGAGCTCCTTGCCGTGACCGTCGGCTCCCGCGGGAGTGACGTTACCGCGGCTCCGGCCAATCAGATGGCCGGATGCCGCGATCCGCGACTGAACATGTCGCCCGTCATAGAGGTAAGCGGGCGGCACAGCGGGGGCTCGTTCTAAGGTATTTCATAATGAGCTAGTATGCGATGCCTCTTTAAATATTTTAAATTTGACATTCTGCATATTTACCTTATTTTGTATGGCAATTCTTCCACTGACCTGCCAATGGCTGCTAATATTCTGTGACTGATGCTATGCATTAAAAAAAGTAACATGTATATTATTTTCTACAAAAAGTTGCAGAGAGGTGTTGCACAAGTGTTATAATTTAATGACACTTCACTAATTATTATATTTTTAGATCATTAATTAATTAGCCAAATGTGCTATAACATTGTTTTAGATAAATATTCCACTTTCGAATCTGAGCTACATTTATAAATCATTGTATAATTTTAGGAAAATCCTGTTATATGAATATAATTACAAGGTCTGTTAAACTAAAACTAGTATTTCATTTAAGGGTAGATGCCAAGAGGTTGAGTTGCCCGCCAACTTATTATTCATTTCCTTTTTTTTTTTAATCAGGACTTTTTTTTTTTTTTTTTTTTTAACCACCTCTATTCTGGCATTATACACCCTCTTCCTTTCCAAGTATTTTTTTGGTTTTCAGTACTGTGAAATTTTTGGCTGACAACTACCATTTTATATAATTTAATGAGACAGATAGCTTTCTTTTAGTAGTGTTTAAAGTGGTTCTAAAGCCTTATAGTTTTTTTTTACCCTAATGCATTCTATGCATTAGGGTAAAAAAAACACAGGATCTGTACTGCAGGATCCCCCCCAAGCCCCCCCCCCCTATACTTACCTGAACCCAATCTTGATCCAGCAATGTGCACAAGAGCAGCAGCTCACTCTGTTCTCTGCCTCCCCGCTGGGCAGATTGATAGTAGCTGAAGTTTTTGGCTCTCACTGCTGTCAATCAAATCCAGTAATGAGAGAGGGGCGGGCCAAACCCCGGTCTGTGCCACTTACGGAGCCAGGAGAGGCACGGGGGACCCCAGAAAAGGAGAATCAGGGCTGCTCTCTGCAAAACTATTGCACAGAGCAGGTAGGTATACCAAGTTAATATTTTATTTAAAAAACAAAAGCTTTAGGCCCCGTTCACACTGGGGCGATCCGACTTCCCAGGGCGACCTCCGAGGTCGCGGTGCGAGCAGCGCGCCGCGACCTCGGAGCGGCCGGCACGGACTTCATAACATTGAAGTCTATGACGGTCGCTCCGGGTCGCCCCAAAGAAGCCCCGGACCCTTTTTGTAAGTCGGAGCGACTTGTGTCGCTCCTATTAGAACGGGTCCGCAGCTTCCCTATGGAAGGCGACCAGGTCGCCTCACAGGTCGCCCCAGTGTGAACGGGGACTTAATATCATTTTATTAACCACTTTTTTTTTTTTTTAAGTCTTTATTATATAACGGTTTTTAAGTCTCTACTATATAAAGGAAAAATACTCAAACTTTTGAAAAACATTGATTTCTCTTTCTTTATGTTATAAAACCTATTAAATACAAACACTCTCAAAATGACCTTTTTTTTTTTAAATGTAGACGCCTCAAGATAATGTCATTTTTGTATGCTGATATTGAGGTTGTTAAGAACCTGACAGGGTCATTCTAAACAAGGCTTCAGTGATCAATGAGAAGCCAGGCTAACCAAAGAGAAAATGAGAAGTCAGCCAAACCTGAGTTAGGGTGCAGACACTTATTAGCTCTGCCTTGGTCATTTACCATAAAGGGTTCAACAGTGGGCATTCTCTGGATACAAAAACAATCACCTTACCATGGGCTACAATGCAAAAAACAGACAGGAAGGTGCAAACACCTCGTGCATTACCATAAATACATTTTTTTTAACCAAAAGCAAAAAATGGATACTCACATGCTGATATAAATATTCAAGTAACACTGATACACTCCAGCTGGTCGCAGTGAAACTCGTCCTAGGACCAAATGGTTGGAAATGGATGCATTTCGAGGGTCATGCCTCTTTCCTCATGCCCCTTTGCGGTGGAGTGTATTTTTAGAATATGCAATGGGCTGCAGTGTATGATTATGTAGCAACCTAAGGGGTTGATTTACACAAAAGCCTTGTCTTTACCTGAGCTTTTGCTCACTTTAAGAACAGACACAGGAAGAGTTTAAAAATGAAACCAGTGGTTACTACTGCTTAGAATTTCATTTTTAATTTTACTTTTTAGAATGAAATGGCTGAACTTTTGATGGAATGTGAGGAGGAAGAACTTGAACCATGGCAGCAACAAGATAAAGATAATGATGAAGATGAAGACGACGATGAACCTATCTTTGTTCGCGAATATAGTGATTCAAAAACTACTAACACAGGTGAGATTCATTTTTACATTATATGAAGAAAAAAATTCCTTTGGGCACACGCCTTAACCTAGATGATAGTTAAGCTTATTTTGTTTTTTTACTTTGATCTAGCCCTTTTACTGCCAAAACTTGCAACTATTTTATGACCGCTATGTTGAAGGTGGTAAACAACCTCACAACTGCAATGGCAGCACTTGGAGTTGTTTTCAGTTTGACAGTTGACTTGTCTCTCTTAGAGTCGGTTCACACTAGCGCGACTTGTCAGGCGACTTGTCAGCCTGACAAGTCGCGCTCCCTCGCGATCCATTGACCGCTACAGGACCCGTTCTAATAGGAGCGACACAAGTCGCTCCGACTTAGAAAAAGGGTCCTGTATTACTTCGGGGCGACCTCAGAGCGACTTGCATAGACTTCCATTATGTGAAGTCCCTGCAAGTCGCTCCGAAGTCGTGTTGCACGGGACTGCACAAGTCGCCCCCGAAGTAGTAAGGAGTCGCGTCGCCTCAGTGTGAACCGGCTCTTAGAGTCGAAGTGATTCAGGCTGTAAAGCTACCTAATTACTTCTGCCTGCCAGAATAGTGGAGCCCAAAAAACCTCCCTGCGTGTTATATCTGATCAGACTTTAAAATCAATGTGAGGGGAATTTATCAAAATTGGAGTAGCTTGAATCTGAAGCAATTGTGCATGGCAACCAGTCAGCTTCTCTCTTTCATTTATAAAGCTTTACTGAACAAACTGAAGATAGAATCTTAATTCGTTGCCATGCACAGCTGCTCTAGGATCTAGTTACTGCAGTTTTGATAATTCTCGCCTGTAATTTTAGAACACGTGTAACCCCCAACTGAGTGACATTTAGGCCCCTTTCACACTTGTACGACTTCAAAGTCGCACGATTTTACCGTGATTTTCCCGCTACTTTGTTGTCGCGATTTTGATGCGAGTTTGACTGGGCATGAATGTCTTTGGACCTCAAAACGCATCAAAATCGTGCCAAAGTAGTGCAGGGACTACTTTGAAGTCGGTGCGACTTCAAGTCGCACAGATATGAATGGTACTCATTGGAAATAATGGAGAACAACTTGTCATGCAATTTTGCAGTCCCAAATCGCATAACAAGTTGCACAACTGTAAAAGGAGCTTTAGTGCTCTATTTATAATAGCTGTCTTTCCCAAATAACATATTTAATTATAATATAAACCATGACTATGCAAAATTGGAAATACTGGAACGTTCAGTTCTTCCCTGTGTTTTATTATTTACTATTTGAAATAATTTATTGTTAAGACACACATTCCTAAATGTAAATGAAAGCCAGGATATTGCTGCTACTACATATAATGCATATATTACTCAACAGCTGTGTAGTTTACAAATGTACTCTAGAACTTGGAGTATGCAGTTTTTGTTGTATTGTAAACGCTATCTTGCTGAGTAAATATTTTTCTGTTAGCAACTACATCTGCTATGTTTCTGCTGCAAAATCATTAGAAGTTACTGTAGCACCCTCCTAGGTAGGTGCTAGGAAAATGCATCTTTTTGCTCCTTCTGCTTATCAGGGGAGCCTGATCTGTTAGGTTGCCTGTTGCATGTCTCCAGGTGTGATTCACTGGGTCTGAGGGAGTGTCCCCACTGTATCCAATGAGGGAGCTTGTTGGACAGTGGAGGAAACCCAGCCAGTGACACATTGGCTTTTGTGGGAGTCCCAGTGGGAGGGCATTCTTGCAATGCATCCTGGGATTGCTCAAAAAAGCCGGGGGGACATGTGACAGGGTGTCTTTGGCAGGAAGCAGAGTCCCAGGAGGAGGTGGATGGCTGTCTCTCCTCATGCAATGTATGAGGAAGGTGGTCTTAGGCGGTCAGCCTAGTGAACCAGGTGTGGAGCTGAGTTGCAGAGGATCCGGTGCAACTAGCGATGGGGCTGCTGGCAAAGTCTCTTGGGAAAAACAGTGTCCATGAATACTGAGGGACCTGCCAAAGGGTCTGGCCCAGGAAGGGGGACCACTCCAGTAAAGTCAGGGGATCAAGGAGCTAGCTCACACGGAGAGTATTACAGTAAAGCGGGTGCCATGTAGAAAGCCCTGAAGAGTGTTTTGCAGTTTAGTACAGTGCAGTGTCAATACTGTGAAATAATCTGTCCGCCATGCAGTTAGAGGCAGCGGGACATTCTTTGGAGACAGTATGGTGAGGGGCCTTGCTTGTTCATGTGCTGGGAAGAGGACTGCGGGACAATTCTCTGGACTGGCAAAGAGGGACAGCTGGCTCAAGGTGATGGAGGCGCAGCTGGGGCCCTGTTACAAGCAAGAAGAGTGGATGCGTGTCTGGTGAGGGGCACGGTCCGCTTTGCAGTGACTTCCATGTCGGCTGAGTTGAGAGAGAGCGGCATTGGAGGGGTTACTGCACCACGTGGGAAATCGCGTGCTGAAGAGTTCTGCCTAGCAGGTGGAGCTACCGCCAGAAAGGAAATGTGGGTGGAGACGTCATTCGCGCCCAGCCAATCAGGAGTGACAAGGGAAGTCCATAAATTACTTCCTCCTTCGGGTGTGGCTGAGAGGGAGACACGTGTGCGGAGAAGCAACATGGAGAGTGCTGGAGTGAGACAGCGCATCAGCGATCGTTCCACCTGTTGGCGGAGAACCTGCTGGGCAGACCTGGGAGAAGACCATAGAGCCGAAGACATCCATCCTGTGGGATACAGGAGTGCAGTTGGTGCCCGATGGAAGACTGGCGTTATGCACCGGAGGAGGCATGGAGCACTTAGGCCTGGTATGTCCCCAGTGTTTGAGTGTGACTTTGCGGGTGCAAGCATGGAGCCAGTGTGGGCATTGCAGTCATCTGCTGCTGTGGGCGGAGAAGAGTGAAGGCCGGCCCAGGAAGTTGTGTGTGTCATGGGAAACCGGAGTCACTCGGGCCTTGTCGGCTTTGGAATCGGGGCCTCTCCAGGGTCGCGGGAGAGAAATGTTCAGAGTAGCGATGCAGCTGGAGGCCATGCAACCCGGCAGTGGTCCAGTATGCTCATCAAAGGAGACCCGAATGTCAGAGCAAGGATGCATGCAGGTAGTACGGGCCGGAGAGTGGCCACCTGATGCATTGAAGGCTGCAGCAGTAGAAACAAAGTCTGCTCCACAGAAAATTGAGGAGAAAAGATGGCCAGCGGCAACCAGGGGCGAAAAAGTGAGTGTCAGCAGTGAGGAAGAGGCCGGGGACATCGATGTGGGGTCTCCTGGTTTCCAGAATCGGTTTTGATCTGTAGAAGAAGGAATTGATGTCTGGAAGTCAGAAGATGAAACTGAGTGGGACTGGGGATCTGAGGAACGGAACAGTCCACCTTGTCCTGATGTGTTAGAAACGCCAGATGAAGAGACTAGGGACTCTGTGGTGCATTGAGAGCTTGCCCAGAGTCTGGGGTTCTGTGAGACCTATACCAGTCGGGTTCCAGATTTAACCCCACCCAATAACTATGCCCGAACTTGGGACCAAAATGAGGCCTACAGCTCTCTGATCAGGCGTAAGGAGACCCATTTTCTCCAGCTGGGAGAGGGAACCGGAAAACCCTTCCCAGTTTCTCAAGGATGCAGCGGTGGCTGCAAAGAAAAGTTGCAATGGAATATGAGTATGATTACCCATATGCTCCTCGGGAGATCATGTTGGAGATTGAGGAGAAAAGAGAGTGTTGGTGTGATGAAGCCATATGGGACTTCCTGTTTGTCCCTAAGCCACACCGAAATTCCACCAGGATGGATCTCTGGAAAAATTTCTTGTCAGTTAAGACTCAATGGAACTATGGGTGGTCCATTTACCTGGACCGAGTGGAGGTTCATCAGCCAGTCCTGGTCGGTCCGCATCAGAGATGAAAATGGGAAGCTAGTGAGCATTCCCCATCCCGATTACTACATCTAAAGAGGACTTTAAAAGAAGAGAATTACAAATGGTTGGCTAGCCTAAGTCCAGGACTACTTCAGAAAGTTTCAAAAGTTTGTTGCTGCTGGGGCATAAGTCCCTTTTCCATTATCCCTTCCCCTTCTAGCTTTGCAGAAGAGGTTGGGGAACAAAGAGACACTAGCACATGGACTCAAATTAGAGGGCCGTCCCTCTCCAGAGTTTGTTGGGAACAGGTCCTTATTGCTGTTCTGCAGACCCTTTGGGCCATCGGGCCAGGGTCCTGGATTACAAAACCAAGAATGAGAATATAAGTCTAATCTCAAGATTTTACCTCAGGTTCCAGATGATTGCTTGGGCCAATGAGCCAGACCTGGAAGTGTGTCAAGTGGCTGCCCAAGAAGAGGCTGAGAGGTTTGGTGGGGGGTGCCCTGGTATCGTTAGGGACCCCTGAAGAGACTCTTCTTCCCTCTATGCGGTGGCTTTGGTCATTCAGGCTCCAGTGACCGACCCCCTGTAAAGAGGACTGAATTGGACTCGAATAGGTAGTTAGTGACAGGTTCTGGACCACCTTGGAGGAGTGGACTGATCTACATGACAAAAACAACACTGCAGCTGACTGTGGAAGTCAGGGAAATAGGATGAGAAGATCGCCACCGCAAGGAGGGTCTTCTCATCATTGTGAAGTTTAGATAGTGACAACTGTTGTGTACCTGTGATATGTTTAACTCTTTCTTCTTTCTTTGCAGGTAACGGAAGACTTAGAGATAGTCAGTCAGGCTAATTTTGTTACTCTGCTTGGTGGGGGGTGCAATGGTATAGATGCAACTAAAATGTATTATAGTGTACAGCAAGATATTTATATTTTTGCACTTAATTTATTAATGTTCATTTGTTGATTTTCCCTTTTCCCCCTTTCCAGGTTTGTGGGGTACTCCTAAGGTTTTTTTTTTAATAGGATTTTTGTAGGGGGCGGCTGCCCCGGAGCCAACAGGACGTGGCTCATTTTTGGTGGGGGGGGGGGGGGGGGGGTGGATGTAGCACCCTCCTAGGTAGGTGCTAGG
Source organism: Pelophylax lessonae (assembly GCF_965119305.1). Taxonomy (NCBI): domain Eukaryota; kingdom Metazoa; phylum Chordata; class Amphibia; order Anura; family Ranidae; genus Pelophylax; species Pelophylax lessonae. Next base: position 99,457,728 of record NC_138771.1, on the reverse strand, counting down.
AAAATGCAAATATTTTTGCTCCTTCTGCTTATCAGGGGAGCCTGATCTGTTAGGTTGCCTTTTGCATGTCTCCAGATGTGATTCACTGGGTTTGATGGAGTGTCCCCCTTGTATCCGATGAGGGAGCTTGTTGGTCAGTGGAGGAACCTAGCCAGTGACACATTGGCTTTTGTGGGAGTCCCAGTGAGAGGGCATTCTTGCAATGCATCCTGGGATTGTTTATAAAAGCCGGGGGGATATGTGACAGGGTGTCTTTGGCGGGAGTCCCAGGAGGAGGTGGACGGCTGTCTCTCCTCCTGCAGTGTATGAGGAAGGTGGTCTTAGGCGGTCGGCCTAGTGAACCAGGTGTGGAGCTGAGCTGCAGAGGATCCGGTGTAACTGACGGTGGAGCTGCTGGCAGTCTCTTGGGAAAAACAGTGTCCGTGAGTACTGAGGGACCTGCCAAAGGGTCTGGCCAGGGGATCAAGGAGCTAGCTCACACGGAGAGTATTACAGTAAAGGGGGTGCCATGTAGAAAGCCCTGAAGAATAGGAACAAAGGGGGTGCCAGGAAGGGCCCTAAAGAGTGTTCTGCAGTACAGCTTATCTAAAGTGGTTCATTAATTACTACTTCATCGCTAGTGACAAGGTGAAGCAGCGGCCTTGCCGCACTCAATTATATCTAACGTCCCAGCAAATTGTGCATAGTTTATTTAAGTTGGAGTATCCCACTCATACCTTCTCCTATCCAAGTTCTCAATAAAACCACAAAAACCAAAACTCCTAGACTGTTTCTTGACTGACTTTGAAGTCGCTGAACTATTGTACTGTTGCTATGGGTAACCCAGGGGAACCCATCACCAGCAGCTCCCAAGGGAGTAGTGCTACATTACATTCAAGGGTTGTGTTGAATCTTACATAGTACATCATTACAAAATGAAGCGCAAACTGTTGACGTGGCACCACATCCCACATATATCTATAAAACAGAAGATAGGGGCTTTACAGGTTGCCACAAATAACCCCTAAATAAAGGAGAAGAGCACTAAAATTTGATGTATAAAAACGTACAAAATGTATTCCTATTTAACAATCATAAAAATTGGAATAAAAGCTTCATATATCCATAGTAAATAACAACTCTGTTCCCACATAGGATAACAATACAGATAACCCATATGAATCTAGCCCTGAGACATATGTAAACCATGTATAACTATGACTTGTACAGTGAATGTCAACACTGGACCAAATATGTGGGAATTCCGGTTGTCAGTCTTGATCTCTACTCTTTTCTCCAAATATGGCTTCTTCAGGAGTCCTAGTCATATTGGAAAACAAAACCCCATTACTTACAATCCTTAATTCACAGATTCCTAACTATAAACATCATATCTAGGACTCGCATAAAGACTTGAAAAAGACTCAAGCATACCCAATCCCAAAGGTCCAGGTGACCCCTGAGACCAGGGGACAGTATGTTAGGGTAAATACAGCTGTCAGGAAAATCCAAACAGGCAGCAAATGGCTAAATTAATAATAATAATAATCATTCCTATATCCCAATATAGAGATCTACAATTTAATTAAATATAGAATTCAGAAAAGATCAGAAAATTCAACAAAATATAGAAATATTTTATTTTTATTTTAAATGTATTTTTATGTGATACTTGATACATTTTCTGTTCATATTACAGTTCTACATGGTTTACATGTGTCTAAGGCTAGATTCATAGGCGTTATCTGTATTGTTACTAGGGATGCACCGATCCAATATTCCGAACGGAAATCGGCCCCGATCCGGACAAAATAGCTGGATCGGAGATCGGTAAAATGTAGCCGTCCCACGGGCCGATACGGTTTTTGCTGAGTAACGGCTCAGCTATCCCTTACTAGGTGCAGTAATAGTATGGGATGGGAGGCGCTACTTCCTGCTCACAGGCGGAGTGATATCAGATGCACTCCGCCTGTGAATGGAGGAGCCACACACATGAAGCAGTGGCTTTGCTCTGTACTGCAGCCGCTTGCTTTGTGTGTAGCTCCGGATCGGTTCGGTATCAGCGATTTCACAACGTCAGATATCGGTATCGGCTCCAAAAAAGTCAGATCGGTGCATCCCTAATTGTTACCCTATGTGTGAACAGAGGTAATATCCACTATGGCAGGGCTCAAAATTTCAAGTCCTGAGCTAATAGCAAGGCCTTAAGAGTTACTCACCACCAGTTGCCCTGCCCCGCCTTGCCCCCCCTAATTCCGCCTCTAAACACACCCTTGTAAATTATCTCATGAAATTATACTGTTAACATCAGTGTCCATCATTGCAGCCTCGTCAGTGTCCATCAGTGCAGCCTCGTCAGTACCCATCAATGTCAGTCCGGCCTATCAGTGCCCATCAATGCAGCCTATCAGTGCCCATAAGTGCAGCCTCATCAGTGCCCATCAATTCAGCAGGAATCACAGGGAGGATTGCTGGCCGGATCACTCAGAGCGGGGATTTCTTGCTGTGACACAGCTTGGAGATGGAATGCCAGCTGCTGTAAAAGCCCCGCCTTCTGGATCGGCATTGGACCAGTATGCTGTCTATCATAGAAGCCGAAAACCAGGAGGCAGGACTTTCACAGCAGCTGACGTTTCATATACAAGTTGTGTCACAGCGGGAAATCTGCTCTGTGTGATCTGGCCAGCTCTCCTGACAGTTTGCTGGATGCTCTCATCTGGCAGAAGCAGGCAAATGTCCTGTAAAAATGGCCGCACCACTTCTGCACTATGGATATATGAAGCTTTTATACCGATTTTAATGATTGTCTAATATGAATAAACTTTGTACGTTTTTATATATAAAATGCTAGTGCTCATCTCCTTTAGGGGTTATTTGTGGCAACCTTTAAAGTCCTTTTGCTTCTTTACCTATTTTCTTATTTTTGAATCCTACATTCTCTACAGATTTATTTAGTAAATTGCTAGTTAAATTACTGCCGGAGCTGATGTGCATTTTATGTGCACTAGCAATGTTCCCTTCAACACGTTAATTTACTGTGTTTGTAATCAACCAAACAGGCAATTCTTCAGGGGCCCAGCCTACCTCAGTTGGAAGGACTGAGAATGGAACACCTGCTAGAGGTAATTGTCTTTAATATAAATTTAGGGCTATGTTCTAATTTATAAACTTTATTATGGATTTAGCATTTATTTTTTTTTTGCAGGCACCAACACTACATTTCAGTCGCCAAATAAAAACTACAAACCGACTACTGCAGCACACAGTGTTGCTAATGTCAATCAACCGGTTACATCTATGTATCAGCCTGTTACTAGACCAGCAGTTAGTTCTGCCATTGTTCAACCACTACCAAGACCTGTTGGCATACAAGAACCTGTAAGGAGACCTGTTGGCGGAGGACTTCCATTTCAGCAGCCACCAAGACCAAATCCGGTTATGCAGCCTATTTGCAGACCTGTGGCATTCACACCAAACAGTCCGGCAGTATGTCGAAACATCACATTTCCTACTGTGTCACAACAACCGCTGCGACCCGTTGCCACCATCCCTGCACAACCTGTAATGTTAAACCAGGTATATGTCTGTTGTGCCTTCAAGCTGTATTGTCCAATGGTCAATTAATATTTGAAGATATATTATATATGCAATTAAATTTTTTGAAAGCTTATTGATTATATCTTTTGTATTTTAGGGTTATATTATGACCTCTCCCCAGGTTTCTGCTAATAACTCTCATAACGTAATGTATGCTTTGCGGCCGAATACAACATTAACTCAATATCAAGGTGTGCAGACACTTACCGCAACAGGTATGTGTAGACTACATCTGTATGTGTGTGTGTGTGTTCAGTATTGAGGTCTTTGCTAGTTCAGAGGTGAATGGTATATGGGGAAAAATGTGAAAACCCTCTGTTGCATTCAGTCCCTGTGCCAGGTATGCTTGGGCAAAGTGATAGGTAAAAAGTATTTAATTACTTTCTGTGGTTTACAGGGAGTTTTTATTGGTTATTATAGTTGAGGATCACTTCTTTTACTGTCTGGTCACCTATGGTAGCAGTAAGATCGTCTACATACAGGCCCTGAATGTGGTCTCAGCCCTGTCTATCTCTGCAATGGGGAGAGTATTCAAAATGGACAAAGAGCTGCAAACCACCGGCCTTGGGAAGTGATTGCTTCATTCATTGTGTGCCTTGTACTGCTTGCAAAGATGATGAAGAATCTTTGTGACCAATGAGCAATTGGTTTGTTTTCTTTAATGGAAAGTGACTGATCTCTCCTGCACATGCACCTGTAATCTGCTTCTGCAGGTCAGAGGGAAAAGTCTTGGCTGTGATAGTTTTTTACCTTTTTTTTGGTACATGTATGAGTAATCTTTTGGCATTTGGTTTGTTTGTCAACCTGTGTCAAGAAATATTGGCTTTATTGCCTCTGACCTTTCCTTTTGTGCTTTCTCTGGTTGTCATACTGATGCTTTGACTTTAGTAATTTCACATACGTAAAACAGAATAAGGAATTTGCCTTTTTGACTTTCATTTTGCTGCATGCTCATTCTGGGCCTGTAACTTGGAGCCAGACAACAATTATTTTCAGAAGGAGTCAACATATTTCTGTCTTGACAGATGTTTTTGATGCTTTAAAGAGTTGGTTCACCTTAATTGCCATTTCCAGAAAACCTCCCATTCATTCCAGCATCCCGAGCAAATTACATTCCACTCCTCCACTGTTCAGATAGTTGCTGCTGTCCCCTCTGTACAATTAGATTGTGCGATGCCTGTCTGAAAAAACTCCATTGTAGCTGCGCCTTCTCTGCAGCAGGATAGGTTGGGCATTAGAAGTGCTCCTCCAGCGTCCCCCCTGGCTTGTTCAAACCCTTCAGCTGCCCAGTGCATTCTTTCAGCCACTGCTGCTACGGAGAGAGTGCACAGTTTGAACAAGCCAGAGAAACCACGAAGGCGCACTTCTAACGTTTTGCTCGTCCTGCAAAAGAGGAAGGTCAGCTGGCAGGGATTTTTTTCGTACAGGCTACACATGGCCTACCTGAATAGAGAGGGACAGGAGCAACTGTTTAATCACTTAAGGACCGGAAGGTTTTACCCCCTTAATGACCAGGCCATTTTTTACGATACGGCACTGCGTTATTTTAACTGACAATTGAGCAATCGTGCTGCAATGTATCCAAATAAAATTGATGTCCTATTTTTCCCACAAATAGAGCTTTCTTTTGGTGGTATTTGACCCCTGTGATTTTTTTTTTTTTTTTTTTGCGCCATCAACAAAAAAGAGAGACAATTCTGAAAAAAACAATATTTTTTACTTTCTGCTATAAAACATTCCCAATAAAAAAATTTAAAAATCGATTTTTTTTCATCAATTTAGCCCAAAATGTATTCTGCTACATCTTTTTGGTTAAAACAATCCCAATAAGTGTACAGTAAAACCTTGGTTTGAGAGTAACTTGGTTTGAGAGCGCTTTGCAAGACAAGCAAAATTTTCAAATAAATTTTGACTTGGTTTACAAGCGATGTCTTGATATACAAGTAGCCTCAAGTCACAGCTGAGTATAAAAGAGAAGAGAGGCGCCTCTAAGTGTAGCAATATGGTTACATTTAATGAAGGTACAACATTTAGCAACTCACATAGTTGATGATTGGAACAGGCACATCTAAGGATGCAGGCATCAGGGGTAAAGCTGTCCACATAGGACCATCCTCCGCATCGCCATCTACGTCATCCCTTCCATGTTGCCCCTCGCTTTCAGATCGCTTTACTGCAGGGTGGTCTTCCCGGTCAGGATTACAGACTGGCAGCCGGCGGTGCAGAAGATAGTCTATGTGGACAGCTTTACCCCGGATGCCTGCATACTTAGATGTGCCTGTTTTATTCATCAACCTTGTGAGTTGCTAAATATTGCACCTTCATTAAATGGAACCATATTGCTACACTTCGAGGTGCCACTCTTCTCTTTGATACTCTGTAGCTCCTGCTGGATTTTGCTTCTAATCCCGTTGTGGAAGCGGCTATTTGTGGATGGACATTTTATGGTTATATAACCTATCGCAATGCTATAATCTTTTTATATGGACTATAAATTGAAGGATTTATGAATGAATGGTTGTGGAACGAATCATCTGAGTTTCCATTATTTCTTATGGGGAAATTCGCTTTGATATAAGAGTGCTTTGGATTACAAGCATGCTTCCGGAACGAATTATGCTCGCAATCCAAGGTTTAACTGTATATTGATTTGGTTTGTGCAAAGGTTACAGCATCTACAAACTATGGGAAAGTATGTCATTTTTATTTATTTTTTTACTAGTAATGGCGGCAGTCTGCTATTTGTAGCGGAACTGTGACATTGCGGCGGACATATCGGACACCTAACTGACACTTTTGGGGGGACCAGTGACAATACTACAGTAATCAGTGCTATAAATATGCACTGTTACTGTACTGACACTGGCAGGGAAGGAGTTAACTCCAGGGGCGATCAAATGGTTAAATGTGTGCCTAGGGGATGCTTTCTAACTGTGTGGGGGTTGTATTCACTGGATGAACACAGAGACCTGTGTTCCTAAATAGGAGGAACACAGGATCCCTGTGTTCATCACTGACAGAACAGCGGTCTACTGTGTTTACATCGGCAGACCGCCATTCTGTCTCCATGAGCGTTCGCGAATGCCCAGCAGACATCGTGTCCGCTAGTCCGTCTGATTGGCCCCCCCTCTAGCCGATCTGCGCTCACCTCTACTAACTACTACACGAAATGACGTACATGTACGTTGTTTCGCGTAACAGAGCCAACCTGCCACCGTATAACTAGGACGGCTGGTCGGCAAGTGGTTAAACAGCTGGACATTTTGAAATACTTGGGGGATTGTTTGGAAAATGGTTATTAACCACTTGACGGCTAGCGATGTACTGGTACATCGCTGGATTTCAAGTGTTTATACCAGCTGAAGGCATCATCCAGGCATTGTTTTAAGGGTGAACGGTCAGCTCTCTTGAAAAGCAATCATAGCAGCTAACTAGCCGCTGGCTTTCTTTTACAAGCGGGGGGGGGTTTAACCTGATCGGATATAGGAATAGGATATAGGAACCAGAAAGCAATGAGCATACATCACTTTTGGTTTCCCTGGATGTAAATGAAAATTTAGAAAAAAAAATTTTTTTTTCGTTCATTGACAGACACAGCTCCTTATTCTTCTTAACCATTGGGTTACACTGACCCCCACAGGAGTAGGACACTAGGCAGGAAAAAGCTTGGACTACGCCTATGGGCAGTCCCAGGGGGTATACACCCACTCTTAGCTATAGGCACTCAGTTTTTTTCTGCCTAGTCAGGAGTTAGGACCTAGTTCCCGTGCTGGGATCTCTGGTCCCGTGATTTTTTTCTTTTCAAATCTAGATCCAGAGGGTCCCCCCAGTCTGGCCAGGGAGGAGTGCAGACCGCAGCTCCGTACTAGGTCGGTCGCAACATAGCCCCAATGGACAGGGGCTGGCCTTTGAGTTAAACGTCTTGCGAGGACGCATATGACCTCGCCTGAGTCGCAGCGTTTCTCCTGGCCGACAGCACCCACATTACGATGGAGCAGTGGTCTGTCCGGAGCGGTGTCCAACCTGTTCCTGGTATGGTAAGTAGCTGTCCTCCCTCTACTCCTGGATGGAGGGGTTTGGAGTGGACGTGGGCCCCTCCCTAGGACGATGGGACCCCCGGGTTCCCCTCCTCCACCCCCCCAGCCCCTCTAATTTTTCCGTGGTCACTGTGGGTTTTTCGGCCTCCTCCCAGGTTGAGGTTATGAGCTGGCTGTTGCCGCATGCTTTTAAGGGGGGCTGGTTGGAGTTGCTGACTGGGTTTTCCTGGTTCCCAACGGGGGTTGAGCAGGGTTCCCTGCCACCCTAGTGTTCGGTGACTGGGGCAGGGATGTCCTCTGGGCTCCCTGCGGCGGTAGTTGGGCTGGGGAAGCAGTTAGTTTAGCATCCGCTGGGTACGCGCCTTGCGCGACCAGATCTGGCCAAAAATGTAGGCAGCGGTTTTGCGCCCTACTAGTTGAAAACTATGTGAGGCGGCCCCTGTGAGGGTGGCTGAAGCCAATTCCTCCCGTTTGGGCATCCGCTCTCCCCTCCGCTGTCCCTGGGTGGTCAGCTCTGCTGGTGTTTGCGTCCAAGTGTCTGGGCGCCCACAAAAATTTAGGCCGCGGCTAGTGGCATACGGCCTACTAGGCAATGCATCAGAGTCGGGCGCCTCCGTTGGGGGGCCACCCCAGTGCATGTAGCTGAAGCCCCCACTCTTCCTTTGGGCATCTCCTGGGCTGGGATCCATGCACTTATGGCTGGGCCTCCCCAAAAATGTAGACCGTGGCTTGCAGCCTGCTAGGCCCTGTGGTCAGCTTGGCGCCTCCTTTGGAAGGGGTGGCGCTGTGAGGGTGCTTCATTTTTTTAATGACAGCCTTGCCACCATTATTGTGTTGGGTACCGGCCTCTTTTAATGCTGCGGGGCCATCAGGGTACTCTGCCCACGTCACGGTGTCCAGTAGGTGGGCCATTGGTCTGCGTTCCCTTTGCGGGATCGCAGTTGGCGGCCTCTCCTGATTGTTATGTTTTCCGGGTGAGCTTAGTATATAGCGTCCCTACTGGGTCTGCGTCCATGCACCCTGAGTGCTCAGATAGTGAGGATGATTCCTTTGCTTCTATAGCCGCACATGAAAAGGCGCTGGTGGATGCACTGTTTGTGTCAGTGCGTGACACTTTAAAAATTGAGGATTTGGTTGATGCTGCATCTATGGCGCCAGTCCCTTTTGGCACCCATGGGCCCTCTAAAGCGGCAAGGGTGTTCCCTTTTCCGCTTAATTTGACAACATTGTCTTGCGGTGTTCTTGTGAGGATTAACTGAATTAAAGGTGGACGGTCCCACCTGTAGTGGACTCGTCATTTTTCAGGTTAAATAAAGCTACCTTCATTCTAAGGTGGGCTGACCAGTTCATTCCAGCCCTCTGAAATTTCTGCCACGACGCCTGTACAGGATCAAATCAGAAGGGATTCCGTCCAGATTGACTTTGCTGTTCTTGGTATGCCGATCGGGTACGACTTGTCGCCGATGCTCCTTGGGGACTTCCTCTCAGGGAGGATCTGCTGTCCCAAGGACTGATCTTCCACTATCCTGCTTTACAGTAGCTGGTTTTGAGGGCTTTGCAGGTGCTGAAGGATGGAGGCTTATCTGAGTCGGTGATTCCTACGCTGTTAAAAGCTAGGAATCTACTTCTAGGAAGATCTACCATTGTATGTGGAAGATGTACATTGCGTGGTGTGAGTCTCTTGGGGCTTATCCTCACTCCTTCTCAGTGGCTCGGATCTTAACCTTCCTTCGGGGGGGCATTGACGGTCAGGTATCAGTTTTGGCGGTCTTTTTCCAATGACCTTTGGCCTCATACTCCCTGGTGTGTACCTTGGTGCCCGGCATTTGGTTGATTCAGTGGGGGCTCCGTTTCTGCCCTGGGATCTTAATATGGTGTTTTCTGCTCTACAAAAGCCTCCCTTTAAAAATATTAGGGAGGTTTCCCTGCTTGCGCTGCCCAGGAATGGGGGACCTTTTTTGCGCTGCCCAGGAATGGGGGACCTTTTTTGGTGACTATCACCTCTGCGCTCAGGGTGTCGGAACAGGCGGCGTTATGCTGTCATTCACCTTATTGGTGATTCACAAGGATAAGGTGGTGCTTCACCCCGTCCATCATTCCTTCCTAAGGTTGTCTCTGACTGTCATTTGAATGAAGACATTGTGTTGCCTTCCCTGTGTTCCAGGCCAAACATCTGAAGGAAATTGCCTTGCATGCCTTGGATGTGGTCCGGGCAATTAGGGTGTACCTGGCATCTACTGAGTCTTTTAGGAACTCAGACTCACGGTTTGTGCTCACGGATGGGCCTCGGAAAGGGTTGTCTGCTTCTTCATGCGACCATTTCCAGATGGATCAGACAGACTGTGGTTTAGGGTTATTGCGTCAGGGGTCAGATTCCTCCTTTCCCTGTCAAGGAGCACTCTACTAGGGCGCTTAGTGTCTCCTGGGCTTCCATCATTAAGCATCAGTGACGTAGGTTTGCAAGGCAGTCACCTGGTCGTTGGTGCACACTTTTACAAAATGTTTATAAAGTGGATGTGTTGGCATCTACATATGCTTCTTTTGTCCGCAAGGTTTTGCAGGCTGCTGTTTAGAGGACCTGGTCCTCTTTGAGGGTGTATTGTTTTTTTCAGGTGAGCTCCAGCTGTTTATGGTTGAGCTCCATGTTACCTGGTTGGCTATGATTCGCCTTGGGAATTTTTTTCAGCTTTTTTCCCACCCCTCATTTTTAACACTGCTTTGGGATGTCCCAGTGGTTAAGAAGAATAAGGATCTGTGTCTGTCAATGAACGAAAGAGAAAATGGGATTTTTGACTTACCGTAAAATCCATTTCTCTGATGTTTATTGACTGACACAGCACCCACCCCTCTGTGAAGTTGGGTTTCTTCTGACACTGCTTGTAACAAAACTGAATGCCTATAGCGGAGAGTGGCCTGGGACTGCCCATGGGCGTAGTCAAGCTTTTTCCTGCCTAGTGTCCTTCTCCTGTAGGGGGCAGTATAACCCAAAGTTTAAGAAGAATCAGGAGCTGTGTCCATCAATGAACGAAAGAGAAAATGTCGCCGTAGCATGGGTGTGCGCAATTATAAAGTGAAATGTTTGGTATCTATTTGTTTGGCATAACATCATCTTTTAAATTTTACATACATACGTTGTATATTGTGTCTTTGTGCATTCAAATTCAGAAAAATGTATTTGAAAAAGCACTGCGCAAATACTGTGTGACATAAAAAATCGCAACACCCTCCAAGACATCTGCTTTTAAAAATATATATAATGTTTGGGGATTCAAAAAAAATCTAGCAAAAAATACTGATTATTACTAAAAAAACAAAAACAAAAAGTACCAGGAAAGGCCTGGTCCAGAAGTGGTTAAAGTTGTTGTAACCCTGAAAAAAGGGTTTGTCCCGTTCTATGTTGTAAAATACCTGGTTGATCTTGCATGTTCCTGTGTCCCCCTGTGTTTGCTGACCACGGTAATCATGGCTGCTGATCCATGATACTGTGGTCAGTTTACAGCTGCAAGAAAAAGTATGTGAACCCTTTGGAATGATATGGATTTCTGCACAAATTGGTCATAAAATGTGATCTGATCATCATCATCTAAGTCACAACAATAGTCAATCACAGTCTGCTTAACCGCTTTAATAAGACTGGAAGATTTTACCCCATTCCTGACCAGGCCATATTTTGCGTTTAACGGACAATTGGGCGGTCGTGCGACGCTGTACCCAAATTAAATTTATGTCCTTTTTTTCCCCACAAATAGAGCTTTCTTTTGGTGGTATTTGATCACCTGTGCGATTTTTTACTTTAACAATATTTTTCACATTTTTTTTATATGAAATTCCCCCCCCCCCCCCCCAAAAAATGTAAAAATCAAAATTTTTTAACATTTCAGGCCAATTTTTTTTTCTGCTACATATGTTTGGAAAAAAAAATCGCAGTAAGTGTATTTTGATTGGTTTGCGCAAAAGTTATCGCAGCTACTAACTTCGGGAAATTTATGTCATTTTTATTGTTTTTTATTTAACTAGTAATGGCGGCGATCTGCGATTTTTTTTTTTTTTTTTTCGGGACTGCGACATTGCGGCAGACAGATCGGACCCCTAACTGACATTTTTGACACTTTTGGGGGTACCAGTGACATTACTACAGTAATCAGTGCTAAAAAAATGTGCACTGTTACAGTAATAATGACACTGGCAGGGAAGGGGTTCACTTTTATTGGTGATCAAGGGGTTAATGTATGCCTGGTGCTTACTGACGTGTGTGGGGGGAGGGGACTGTGTGACACAGGCACAGATCGAAGGTTCAGCTATGCTGAATCCTGTAATCTGTTCCTGCCAGTCACATAGGAGATCCGCCCGCTTTGTTTACACAAGTTGGCGGATCACCTCACTCGATCCTCGACGATCGGGGAAGAGCGGCGGTGATCACCGACTCTCCTCCCCTGGCCCGACTCCCGCTGTGTCTGAATACAGCTGGAGCGAGCCTCCGGCGGCGCGCCCGCGCCGCCCACAAGGGGAGGAGTCCAGCGACGTAAGTCTACAATCTGCTGGACGATAACAAGCCACTTTGCCGATCAATGTGAGCGGTCGGCAAGTGGTTAAACTAATAACACGCAAAGAATGAAATGTTGCCATGTTTTTATTGAACACACCATGTAAACATTCACAGTGCAGGTTAAAAAAGTATGTGAACCCCTAGACTAATGACATCTCCAAGAGCTAATTGGAGTGAGATGTCAGCCAACTGAAGTCTAATCAATGAAATGAGATTGGAGGTGTTGGTTGCAGCTGCCCTGCCCTATAAAAAAACACACACCAGTTCTGGGTTTGCTTTTCACAAGAAGCATTGCCTGATGTGAATGATGCCTCGCACTAAAGAGCTCTCAGAAGACCTACGATTAAGAATTGTTGACTTGCATAAAGCTGGAAAGGGTTATAAAGGTATCTCCAAAAGCCTTGCTGTTCATCAGTTCACGGTAAGACAAATTGTCTATAAGGCTCCATTCACACCTGGGCGTTTTTGAGTGTTTTTCAGCTCCAAAAACGCTCAAAAAAAACGTTCCAAAACGCCCAACAAGTAAAACCCCATTCATTTAAATGGCCCCTGTTCACTTCTGAGCGTTTTGCAAAACGCCTGTAGCTGTAAAAAGTACATGAGCTTCTTTTTGGGCTGATTACCAGCGTTTTTGATAGATGTCAATGCCTGCCTCCAAAAACGCCTGAAAAAAACGCCTGGAAATCGAGGTAAAATCGCGGTAAAAAACGTGCGAAAACGCTACGCTCAAGTGTGAATGCAGCCTAAATGGAGAAAGTTCAGCACTGCTGCTACTCTCCCTAGGAGTGGCCGTCCTGTAAAGATGACTGCAAGAGCACAGTGCAGACTGCTCAATGAGGTGAAGAAGAATCCTAGAGTGTCGGCTAAAGACTTACAAAAGTCAATGGCAAATGCTAACATCCCTGTTAGTGAATCTACAATACGTAAAACACTAAACAAGAATGGATTTCATGGTAGGATACCACAGAGGAAGCCACTGCTGTCCAAACAAACCATTTCTGCACGTTTAGTTTTCACAAGAGCACCCGGATGTTCCACAGCAGTACTGGCAAAATATTCTGTGGACAGATGAAACCAATGTTGAGTTGTTTGGAAGAAACACACAACACTATGTGTGGTGAAAACGAGGCACAGCACACCAACATCAAAACCTCATCCCAACTGTGACGTATGGTGGTGGGGGCATCATGGTTTGGGGCTGCTTTGCTGCATCAGGGCCTGGACGGATTGCTATCATGGAAGGAAAAATTACTTCCCAAGTTTATCAAGACATTTTGCAGGAGAACTTAAGGCCATCTGTCTACCAGATGAAGCTCAACAGAAGAAATGTGTTGCAACAGGACAATGACCCAAAGCATAGAAGTAAATCAACAACAGGATGGTTTAAACAGAAAATAATACGCCTTCTGAAGTGGCCCAGTCAGAGTCCTGACCTCAATCCGATTGAGATGCTGTGGCATGACCTCAAGAAAGCGATTCACACCAGACATCCCAAGAATATTGCTGAACTGAAACAGTTCTGTAAAGAGGAATGGTCAAGAATTACTCCTGACCGTTATACACGTCTGATCTGCAACTACAGGAAACATTTGGTTGAAGTTATTGCTGCCAAAGGAGGTTCAACCAGTTATTAAATCCAAGGGTTCACATACTTTTTCCACCGGCACTATGAATGTTTACATGGTGTGTTCAATAAAAGCATGGCAACATTTCATTCTTTGTGTGTTATTAGTTTAAGCAGACTGTGATTGTCTATTGTTGTGACTTAGATGATGATGATCAGATCACATTTTATGACCAATTTGTGCAGAAATCCATATCATTCCAAAGGGTTCACATACTTTTTCTTGCAGCTGTACATGCCTCCGTCATCCTGCTGTGTGTTCTGAGTCTCCACTCTCCCCCCTCCCTCCCTGCCTGTCATTTCATAGTCAGTGTGAGAGCTGATCCCCTCCCCTCCTCTCCCCTGCCCTACCCTCCCCTCCCCTACCCTCCCCTCCCCTCCTCTCCTCGCCCCTCCTCTGCTCTCACCTCCTGCTGCTATTCCACTGCAATATCGAACATAATGACTTGTATCCCCTCTGGTATATAAAGACATAAATTACAGTGTGTATGTTTTTTAAAAATGATAATGCTAAATACATTTTCTCACACTGCTGATGTGCAGTAACATGATCTCCCTCTGCTGGCTGATTGACATCAGAGGGAAATCTCAGCCCCTCCCGCTGCTCTCCTTAGATCGGGAAGGAGAGCAGAGGGGGTTCGCGTATTTAGCATTATCAATTTAAAAAAACACACACGGTAGCTTTTGTCCTTATAAACCAGAGGGGATACCAGTTAGTTCATAATGTGACTTTACAACCACTTTAAATGTAAATTTTACATGTATGTTATAAAAGTGTAGCCAAACTTCTCTCTTTTTTTTAATTTTATTGGGTAGAGTAGACAAGGGTTAAAACACGTACCAGATATTTTACTGCCAATGTCTTGGATTTACACCTTCCTATCCTTTTCAGCCAAGGAAGCTGTCATCTTAGCCTTCTGAAAATTCAGTTGAGAGCACAAGCGACAGTGACAGTTCTCATTGACAGCATGCCCTAAATAAAACCAGTAAATGAATAGCTTTATTTCCACTTTGACAGAATATTTTTTTAAACAGAGATTTAGAGCTCTAATTATTGAACAGTGTCTGTTGATGAAAAACAGGAGCAGTTAACAATTGGTCAAAATATAATGCCTCTTATTGTTGGACACTAAAGTTATTGAATGTATTTCTTCCTTTTTCTTTTAAGCTTAGTTAATAAATTATCTTGACTAAATAAATCCAGTTGGATGGCTGTGGCTCAATAGTATATCCACAGAGCATTCCAAATTTACCATATTGATATATGTGTTTCCCTTTTTGTTGATGGTAAAAACGAGTGTGTTGTGTTTGTTACAGGAAATGCTACTCCGTTAATTCGACCACTACAACCCCTACACCAATTCCGCCCAGTTTCTACACCAACAAGGACAGCACCCACTTTCATTCATAGGTCTCCTCCTCCTACCCCATCGATGCCGCAAAACAACCTAATACCAGTACTTCAACAGCCTTTACTGCAGAACTCACAGAAAACCCAACAAACTATCCTTACACAAAGCTCCTCAGGTATAAGAATGCCTTCCACATCTTTAAAGGATGTACATTAATGTACATTAAATTGAAGAATTTTAACACTTCCCCATAACTTATGGAGGGATTGGCTAAGCAGAGGTGACACACATAAAATATGACACAGGAAAATAAAAATGTGGGACAATTGGCTGTTAATACGGGATAGTGTCATGCATGTGGCAAGGTAGTCCTTCCTTAAAGCACTGTGCACAAAAAAAAACCCTTTTATTTATTTTTTTTTCCCTTTCTTTAAAGCAAACATAGGTCGAAATGAAAACACGCCAGTTGGTAAACGACCATCAGATACTATTGATCTCACAGATGATCCACCGAAAAAGCAAAAAACCAATGAAAATATTGCAGATAGTAGGCCTGTCGGAGCTTCTCCCACAGTATCTATGTCTATGTCTGGGAGACAACAGCAAACAACTCCATTGCAGGATACACCCACAAAAGGTAAATATGTATCTGATTATGTCATATACAGTTTATGTGTGTATATATACAGAATCTATTACAACACTGAAGAAATGACACTGCTACAATGTAAAGTAGTGAGTGTACAGCTTGTATAACAGTGTAAATTTGCTGTCCCCTCAAAATAACTTAACACACAGCCATTAATGTGTAAACCGCTGGCAACAAAACTGATTACACCCCTAAGTGAAAATGTCCAAATTGGGCCCAATTAGCCATTTTTCCTCTCCAGTGTCATGTGACCCGTTAGTGTTACAAGGTCTCAGGTGTGAATGGGGAGCAGGTGTGTCAAATTTGATGTTATTGCTCTCTCTCATACTGGTCACTGGAAGTTCAACATGGCACCTCATGGCAAAGAACTCTCTGAGGATCTGATAAAAGAATTGTTGCTCTACATAAACATAGCCTAGGCTATAATAAGATTGCCAAGACTCTGAAACTGAGCTGCAGCACAGTGGCCAAGACCATACAGCGGTTTAACAAGACAGGTTCCACTTAGAACAGGCCTTGCCATGGTTGGCCAAAGAGGTTGAGTGCACATGCTTAGCGTCCTATCCAGATGATGTCGTTAGGAAATAGATGTATGAGTACTGCCAGCATTGCTGCAGAGGTTGAAGGGGTGGGGGGTCAGCCTGTCAGTGCTTAGACCATATGCTGCACACTGCATCAAATTAGTCTGCATTGCTGTCGTCCCAGAAGAAAGCCTCTTCTAAAGATGATGCACAAGAAAGCCCGCAAACAGTTTGCTGAAGACAAGCAGACTAAGGACATGGGATACTATAACCATGTCCTGTGGTCTGATGAGACCAAGATAAACTTATTTGGTTCAGATGGTGTCAAGTGTGTGTGGCGGCAACAAGGTGAGGGGTCCAAAGACAAGGGTTTCTTGCCTACAGTCAAGAATAGTAGTGGGAGTGTCTTGGTCTGGGGCTGCATGAGTGCTGCCAGCACTGGGGAGCTACATTTCATTGAGGGAACCATGAATGCCAACATATACTGTGACATACTGAAGCGGAGCATGATCCTCTCTCTTCAAAGACTGGGCCGCAGGGCAGTATTCCAACATGATAACGACCCCAAGCACACCTCCAAGATGACCACTGCCTTGCTAAAGAATCTGAGGGTAAAGGTTATGGACTGGCCAAGCAGGTCTCCAGACCTAAACCCTAATAAGCATCTGTGGGGCATTGTCATTCGGAAGGTGGAGGAGCTCAAGGTCTCTAACATCCACCAGCTCCGTGATGTCGTCATGGATGAGTGGAAGAAGACTCCAGTGGCAACCTGGAAGCTCTGGTGAACTCCATGCCCAAGAGGGTTAAGGCAGTGCTGGAAAATAATGGTGGCCACACAAAATATTGATTTGGACATTTTCACTTAGGGGTGTACTCACTTTTGTTGCCAGTGGTTTAGACATTAATGCCTGTGTGTTGAGTTATTTTGAGGGGATAGCAAATTTATACTGTTATACAAGCTGTACGTTCACTACTTTCACATTGTAG
Organism: Pelophylax lessonae; assembly: GCF_965119305.1. Taxonomy (NCBI): domain Eukaryota; kingdom Metazoa; phylum Chordata; class Amphibia; order Anura; family Ranidae; genus Pelophylax; species Pelophylax lessonae. Next base: position 99,440,436 of record NC_138771.1, on the reverse strand, counting down.
CAAAGTGTCATTTCTTCAGTGTTGTCACATGAAAAGATATAGTATTTACAAAAATGTGAGTGGTGTACTTCCTTTTGTGAGACAGTGTGTATATATAAATATATATATGTATAAAATGAATACGTGAGCATCCACTAGAACTCTTAATCGGTTACTTTTATCCAATAAAAGCTAATACAGGTCCCGGTTCAGGAACGACTCCAACAAAAAATGGAATGCCTTTTCCTCGAGCGTGTCCGAAATGCAATATACATTTCAACCTTTTGGAACCAATGAAGAACCATATGAGGGTAATAAAGACTAACCATTTGTCTGTTGATTGTTTTAAAGGTGCAGTTTACAAGAATGTAGCTCATCACAAATATTGTAACAGAAGTGAGAATGTTAGAATATATTCAAAGTGAAATTGTTGTTAAAGTGATATTAAACCCTCAGTAATTTAGGCATATGCTGCAGCTGATTTATTCACTTGCTTAGTTATGCAGCTTCTTAATCTTCTAATTCTTGCATATGTTCCTGTTCAACCACTTCAATACCAGGCACTTTCATTCCCTTCCTGCCCATCCCAATTTTGAGCTTTCAGTGCTGTCGCAATTTGAATGACAATTGCACTGTCACGCAACACTGTACCCATATGAAATTTTTATCATTTTTTTGAGACAGAGCTTTTTTTTGATGGTATTTAATCACCACTGAGTTTTTATTTTTTGCTAAGCAAACAAACAAAAAAGAGGCCGACAATTTTGAATTTAAAAAAAAAAAAAGGAAAGTTTCTCTTTCGTTCATTGACGGACACAGCTCTTGATATTCATAGCCATTGGGTTATACTGCCCCCTACAGGAGTAGGACACTAGGCAGAAAATAATTCTCTTATCTCTCTGCTATAGCCACTCAGTTTTTTCTGCCTAGTAAGCAGTAAGGACCTACTTCCTTGCTGGGATTCTTGGTCCTTGCAAAATATTTTAGATAGAACACAGAGCACACGCAGACCTCGGCTCCGTGCTAGGTTGGCTGCGACATAGCCCCACTGGACAGGGGCTGGCCTGCGAGTTAAACGCCTCGAGGTCGCACACCACTGGACACCGTTCCTCCTGGCTGTCAGCCCCCCCATTTTGATGGAGAGGGTTTCTATCTGGAGTGGTGCCCGCCTGGTTCCTGGTATGGTGAGTAGCTGTACCCCCCCCCCCTCCTCCCGGGTTTTGGGGTGGACGTGGGACCCTCCTTGGGAAGGTTGGACCCCAGGGTTCCCCTCCTTTCCGCATGCACTCCCCCCCCCCCCTTCCCATTTGCCAAGTCCCTCATCCCGCTCCCCCTTCCACGCTGGGTCTGTTTGGGTGGTCTGGCCACTTTCCTGGGATGCGGGCAGGGTGCTAACGGACATTGAGGGCCGAGGGGGTGCGCCAACCAGACGATCGATTGTGCAGAAAAGGGGGGGTTGTACCTTGTGGGGGCTCCTTCCAGGGCCCCCCGTCCTGCCTAGATCTGTTCTTGAGGCCTGGTCTCTTCTGGGTCCCTGTAAGCCCTGAGGTGCCGTGCAGGGCCGCCATTTTGTTGTAGCCTGTGTGTTTTGCTATACACAGCGGCCATGCTTTTGTAGTAGTGGTTTGCCATTGGAAGCCCTGTGGGTGGCGATTTCAGCGGTGGGAGCCTCTCCTCATCCCCTGATACTGACCCCTGGATCAATTTACTTCCTTAACGCCGCACGTGTAGTGCAGATTCTCCTGGTGGCTGCAGGTGCCTGTTTCTGTGGATGGTGAGTCTGGTGGGATCCTCACCCTCTCTGCAGAGGAACGCTTTGTGCCTGGCGACCGGGTGATGCTGCCAGCGCGGTGGGGATTGTCCCTTAGCAGTGTTTTACACTTTTTGCGGGGTCCTCCTGGTGACTCATGGAGTCTTTGGAGAATATTTCCCCACCTGATCCCCTCTCTGAGGCTGCGGTACCTGCGGGAAGTCTCGGGTGGAATCCTCTGATAATAAGGATGATTCCTCTGATAATAAGGATGATTCCTCCACGCCTGCAACCGCGCACGAAAGGCGCTGGTGGATGCACTAATTGTATCTGTGCGTGAAACTCTGAAGATGGAGGACGCAGCTGAAGCTGCGACGGGGGCGCTGTTGCCCTTTGGCACTCACATGCCTTTCAAAGTGGCAAAGGTGTTTCCTTTCCCTTCCTATTTTGACAGAACTGTTGCTAAGGAGTGGGGATGACCAAAGCAACCCAGTGGGGTCCCTAAGCACTTTACTAGGTGTTACCCCTATGAGGAGTCCCTTCTTAAGGAGTGGACTGCGCCACCGGTGGTAGACCCTCCAGTTTCCAGATTAAACAAGGCAACCATGATTCAGGTTTAAGAGTCCCCGGCCTTTAAGGACCTGGCTGACCGGAAGGTGGAGGCTGTGGCCCGCACTATGTGCACTCTGGCTGGTTCGGCAATGAGGCTGGTATTCACCATTGCCCTACTGTTGCAAACTCTGACCGAGTGGGCTAAGCTCCTACACCGTGACCTGGAGGGGGGGAACAGCTCCCCCCTGCCTTTGCCAAGCTGGGGGACCCGCTGGGCTACAGTTTATCTCTGATGCCTCTTTGGATATGGCTCTCCTCTCTGTTTTGGCAGTGGTCCTTTTGGCGTGTTTTTTTTGGCTCAAGTGCTGGTCTGTGAATCAAACTTCAAAAAAGGCCTTGACTAATCTTCCTTTCCAAGGGGATCGCCTGCTTTTAGCTACCCTGGATGACATCATTAAAGGTCTCACAGAGGGGAAGAGTACTTTTCTTCCACAGGCTACTAAGGGCAAGGAACCTCATGGTAGACGTGGGCCTTCCTTCTCAGCGCATTAGAAGTTTTTTCGTCCTTCAGGGTCGATTGACAAGGGCTCAAAGCCTTTCAGGACCTCTTCTGGAGGATCCAAAAGAACCTGGTATGGCAAGTCAAGATCGGGCTTCTCCAGACCCTTGGACAAGGCTCCTTCTGCATGAAGGTGCGCCCTTACCCGTATCGGGGGTGGGGGGACGTCTTCGCTGGTTTCCGGACCCGTGGGTGCAAGACAAGAGGGTCCACAAAGTAATTCTGTCCAGCTACAAGATGGAGTTTCGCTCTTGTCCCCCGGCAAGGTTTTTTCTTCCAACTTGCGGTTGTCCCCACACCGCTTACAGGGCCTGTTTGGGGCGGTACAAGACCTGTTCCTTCAAGGGGTGATAGTCCCCGTCCGACCTTGAAACGTTTTCAGGGTTTTAACTCAAACCTGTTTACAGTTCCCAGGCTACCTTCACATTCCAGTATGTCCCAGTCACCAGCGTTTTCTCCGCTTTGCTGTGGGAGAGGAGCATTATCAGTTTGTGGAGCTACCCTTTGGTCTCGCATCTGCTGCTCGGTATTCACAAGAGTGTTAGCCCCGGTGCTAGCTTTTAAAAACGTACTCTACGGGGGTTCGGCTGGGTTCTGAATTTTCAGAAGTTTGCTCTGCTTCTGTCCACAAAGCTGGACTATCTGGGCCTGACTCTGGACTCGATCTTAGCCAGAGTGCTCCTTCCTCTGGACAAACTCCAGAAATTGCAGGCTGCAGTTCGCCTCCTACTGTCCAAAAAATCTCAGAGTGACCAGACTGTGTCTGGACTATTGGACGGAGCGTCTTCAGGGTTATCCAGTGCACATTTAATCGGACAAGAATGGTGGTAGCCGGCATTCTAAGGTGGGCAGAACGGTTCGTTACAGCCCTCTCCGCCGTACACATTCCCGGAGTGGAAAATTGGCAGGCGGCTTACCTCAGTCAGCAGGCGTTGGACCACGGGGAGTGGTCACTTCATCTGGAGGTGTTTCATCACCTGTGTCTCTGGTGGGGCACACCCGTGGTGGATCTGTTGGTGTCTTGGCTCAACAGAAAGGTGCAGAGGTTTGTGGCTTGGTCAAGGGATCCTCTGGCTGACGCCACAGACGCGATGGTGGCCCTGTGGGGTCAGTATCGTCTGATTTACGCCTTCTCTCTTCTCAAGCTTCTGCGCAGACTTCTACACAGGATCGAGGCAGAAGGGATTCTGGTCATCTTAGTGGCTCCTGACTGGCCTCGCCGGGCTTAGTACACCAATCTGGTGCGGCTGGTCGCCGACGTTCCTTGGCAGGTTCCTCTCAGGGAGGATCTGCTGTCCCAAGAACCGATCTTCCATCCTGCTTTACAGTTGCTGGCTTTGACGGGCTTGCTGTTGAATGCCAGGTGCTGTAGGATAGGAGTTTATCGATGATTCCTACACTGTTGAAAGCTAGGAAATCTACCTCAAGGAAGATCTTCCATCGTATGTGGAAGACGTACATTGCGTGGTGTGAGTCTCTTGGGGTTTTTCCTCGCTCCTTTTCGTGGCTCAGATATTGACCTTACTTCAACGGGGGGGGGGGGATTTGAAAAGAAGTTGGCCTTGAGTACCATCAAGGACCAGGTGTCTGCTTTGGCAGTCTTCTTCCAACGACCTTCGGCCACACACTCCTTGGTGCATACCTTTCTTCAACGTTTTTGACATTTGGTTCCTCCAGTGCGGGCTCCGTTGCCCCCTTGGCATCCTAATTTGGTGCTTTCTGCTCTACAGAAGCCTCCCTTTGAAAACATTTGGGAGATTCCCCTGCTTAAGCTGTCCCAGAAGGTGGCCTTTTTAGAGGCTATCACCTGCGCACAGGGTGTCAGAACTGGTGGCCTTATCCTGTCGTTCACCTTACCTGGTGATTCACAGCGATAAGGTAGTTCTTCGCCCCTTTCCATCATTCCTTCCAAATGTTGTCTCTGATTTTCATTTGAATGAAGACTTTGTGTTGCCTTCCCTGTGTCCAAGGCCTAAACATCTGAAGGAAATTGCCTTGCATGCCTTGGATGTGGTCTGGGCAGTTAGGGTGGACCTGGCAGCTACTTCTTTCAGGAAGTCAGACTCTCTTTGTCACTGATGGTCTTCGAAAAGGGTTGTCTGCTTCTTCTGCGACCATTTCCAGATGAATCAGACAGTTGGTGGTTCAGGCCTATTCCATTAGGGGTCAGGTTCCTCCTTTCCTTGTAAAGAAGGCGCACTCTACCAGGGCGCTTAGTGCCTCCTGGCCTGGCTTTCCGTCATCAGGCGTCGATGATGCAAGTTTGCAGGGCGGCCACCTGATCGTCGGTGCACACTTTGCAAAGTTTTGTAAAGTGGATGTGTTGGCACCTGCGGATGCTTTATTTGGCCGCAAGGTTTTGCAGGCTGCTGTTTAAGAGGACCTGATCCTTTTTGAGGGTGTGTTGTTTTTTTTTTCAGATGGGCTTCTGTAGTTTGGTTGAGCTCCTGTTGCCTGGTTGGCTAATGTTTAGCCTTGGGAATTTATTTGTTGTTCCCACCCCTCATGTTTAACACTGCTTTGGGACGTCCCGGTGGTTATGAATATCAGGAGCTGTGTCTGTCAATGAACGAAAGAGAAAATGTGATTTTTATACTTACTTAAAAATCTATTTCTCAGATGTTCATTGACGGACACAGCACACACCCCTCTGTGGAGTTATAATTCTCCTGACACTGCTTGTAACAAAACTTAGTGGCTATAGCAGAGAGAGGGAGTATACCCCCTGGGACTGCCCATGGGTGTAGCCAGAATTCTTTTCTGCTTAGTATCCTACTCCTGTAGGGGGCAGTATAACCCAATGGTTATGAATATCAGGAGCTGTCCCCGTTAATGAACAACAGAGAAATGGATTTTATGGAATGTCAAAAATCCTATTTTTTCTTAGTTTCTGTTTTAATTTTGCAAATAAGCAAATTTTCTTCTTCACTGAGGCTGTACTGAGAGACGGCACTGATGGGCACTGATAGGCACTAATAGGCGGCACTGATGAGGAGGCACTGATGGGGCTGCTCTGATAATCATTGTGAAAAAGATGTGCTAAAAGGCTTTCCGGTTAAGGGCTCTCCTTTTCTGTATATCCCCTAGATTGTAGGTGCTATAACTGTCACGCAAACCAAGACTTGTAGCAGAATACATTTTGGACAAAATGTATTACAAGATTAGATTTTTTAAGTCTTTTAATGGAATATGTTTTATAGAGAATAAAAAAAAGTTGTTTTTTTTTTTTTTTCAAACTTGTCTGCATTTTTTAGTTTATATAATAAAATAAAAAAAACGCAGAGGTGATCAAATACCACCAAAAGAAAGCTCTATTTGTGTGAAAAAATGATATACATTTTGTATGTGTTCAGCATTGCATGACTGTACAATTGTCAGTTAAAGTAGCACAGTGTCGAATAGCAAAAAATAGGCTGATCATGAAGGGGGTAAAACCTTCTGGAGCTGAAGTGGTTAAGAAGCAGTACAAATCCAAATGAAAGCATAGCCAGTTTGTGTGGGCATGTTGGAAACAAAAATAAATAGCCTGTGGCATGCTTGTGATGCAATAACCTTCACTTCTATAGCTCCTTCCACATTTTATAATGTGTAACCATGGTTTAGTAGCTCACCTTATGATAATGACTGTACTTTGCATATCAAGTAGAGCAATAAGACTTGACATAAAGCAAAAATCAGAAAGTCTAATTCTTATTCATGTAATTTATGAAAATAATTCTCTTCTTTCTTGATTACAGTATTGTTGTCCGGAAAGGATGCAACATTTTTTCCCCAGATTAGGAAATGTAGAATTTTCAAGACCACAAAATACAACAGAGGAGAATGACAAAGGAAAACTAATAATGCTGGTCAGTGACTTTTATTATGGAAAGCATGCTGGGGACCCTTTGCTGGTACAACAAGACCAGAAGACAAACACAACTTTCAAATGTTTCAGCTGTCAAAAAGTTCTCAAAAACAATATAAGGTATGTAAACATTTTGAAAAACGTTGTTACCATATAATAGTGTTCTTTTTAATAGCAGTAGAGAATTTTTATATTTTTACACTTTTTGAAATCTAAAAGAGGTTTTACATATTGCCTGTACAAAGATATGCCAAGTTTCATTCCTAACTCTTTGACCTTTTAGTTGTAGAATTCTACTTGATGCTATATTCTCACATTAAATGAGTCACCCTGTGGCCTGAGATGTTACTGGGAAAATGTCTTCACTAATGATCCTGTTACCTATTGCCAAAAGCTATAAATCAATATGGTGAGTGAGGGACATTTGTATCTTTAGAAATGAAAGCACTATCAGACATTTTGTGGTATGGAGTTCTTCAGCATATGAGGCGGTTTTGCTGGAAATCAAAATTATATAAGCCACACTCTGGCTATCCTGTTCTTGGTTAGTACTGTATATCGTAAACTTCTGTATCTTCTGTATCATATTTAATAAATCCTCTTCAAATAGCTCAACTCCAGGATCAAGTCAACTACTCTGCACTAAGCTATTAGATTAATTATGTTGTATCCCAGTATTCCGCGCTATTTTCTTAGGGAGCTACACATGAATAATTGTTGTATTTTTGCCTGTGGTAAGGGCTGCTATTAGATGTTGCTTTGATTGAATAGCTTCTAGTTTCCAAATCAGCAAAAAGGAAATGTGGATCTTCTTTATTAGGCACAATAGTTTGTTTAAGGACCTTTGCCTGGCAGCCAAGGTCATGGTACTTCCACATGAGAACCTGAAGGAGAAGCTGAAATAGCAAAACGAGCAGCTGAAAAATAGCTTAAGTCTACAAAGGGCATCGTTTGCAAGTTGAAATTAACAGACTTGCCTTATTTCAAATAATTAAGGAAAACAAAGCCTGTTGTAATTGCAGGCTTTAAAATCACTATTACACGCTTACAACCAAAGACACAGGTTGAAGCTCAGGCAATTTGTCTTGTAAACAGCAGGAAACTAATGTATGTAGTCAAGAACTGTTATTCTTGAAAATGTGTTGCTGTTGCAGCCTTGCTCTTGCTGAAATCATATTTAATAAGTGAAAACAGATAGATTTTTCTGACAGAATCGGTTTTGTCTGTTAAGGTAGATTTGCAAATTTTTTTCTTTTTGTTTTATGTGACAGGTGAACGTTCATTTAACCTTTTCGCTGCCATTTTTGTGTTTTTTGCACACATGTTTAAAAAATAATTTTAGGCCTGAAGATTACACAAAACCCCCAAACATTATATATTTTCTGAAAGCAAACACCTTAGAGAATAAAATAGTAGAAGTTCCAGTTTTTTGTGTCACACGATATTACCACAAAAGGTCTAGGAAATGCAAAATTGAAATAAAAACCACTATAAAGTAAATTTCTCTTTCGTTCGTTGACAGACACAGCTCCTGATCTTCTTAACCATTGGTTATACTGCCCCCTACACTAGTAGGACACTAGGTGGAAAAAATGCTTGACTACGTCTATATTCAGTCCCAGGGGGGGGGGGGGGGGTCTTCTCCCACTCTCACCTATAGGCACTCAGTTTTTTTTTTTTTTCTGCTTAGTCAGGAAAGAAGGACCTAGTTCCTTGCTGGGATCTTTGGTCCTGGCAATTGTTTCCTTTCCTAGTTACATGTTTTTTCTTTTTCCTGTGAGAATTTACAATCAACTGCTGGCCTAGAGAGTGGGTGATCAGGCTTCCGCGGGTCCGCCCTCCACGTGTTCGGACCCGCCAGTAATTTAGTCCACGCCTTTGCCGTCTGCTGGTTGCACGGATCCGGCTGACAGGAAGGCAGGAGGCTGGGGCCACAATATCTTCTTGACTGCTGGCTCGGCGCTCAGGCCTATACTGGCCAGTGCCCTAGTGTCTCAAACACTGACTGGGTTAAGCTTTTGCGCCATGACCTAGATGGTAAGCAGGTTCCCCTGCCTTGGCTGAGTTAGCAGACCAGTTGGTCCAGGGGGCAGCAATTTGTCTGCGATGCCTCTTTGGCTGTGGCTCCCCTGCTTTCTAAGCTGCCTGTTTTGGCTGTGGGCCTAAATGTTGGTCTGCGGACCAGACTCCTGGGAAGCCCTTCTCCTTCAAGGCGATCGCCTGTTTGGGATTACCCTGGGTGACATCTTTTAAGAGTCTCCAAGGGGGGAAGGGTACATTTCTTCCACAAGAATGGAAACAACTCTTCGTAGCAGATGTAGTCTGGCTTTTTCGGTTCAAAGAAAAGTTTTAAGTCCTCCTAGGGAGGTTACAAGTGGCCCTGACCTGGCACGCCGAGAGTGGGATTTTTTTCTAGACCCGCAGACAAGGCATCTTCAGTCTGAAGGTGCGCCCTCATCCGTGCCTGGGATGGGGGGACGTTTTCTCTGGTTTCCGAACCCGTGGACCTCCTTGGTGCACAACCAATGGGTCTACGCAGTGATACTGTCGGGTTCCAAGTCAGAGTTTCGTTCTTACCCTCCGAAAAGATTCTTTCCTTCCAATGTGTGTCCTGGACCACTTGTAGGCTGTCCTTGGGGCGGTGCATGGCCTGTTTTTTTTCCAAGTATCTGATTAATTTCAAGGTTTTTATTCAAGCCTGTTCACGGTCCCTGAGAAGGAGGACTAGGTTCTTCCAATCTGGACCTTAGGGCTCTGAGCTGCTTTATACGGGCACGGAAGCTCAGAATGGAGTCCAATCACAAGGATGCTTCCCTGCACATTCCAATGTGTGCCCGACTCTAGCGCTTCCCCCGTTTTGCTGAGGGAGTGGAGTATTACCAGTCATGGCGTTGCCCTTGGGTCTCACCTCCGCCCCCCGGGTCTTGAAAAATTGTTGGCCCCAGTGTTGGTATTGGTATGTCAGTGGGGGATCGTGGTACTGAGCTACTTGAATGACCTTCCTCTGAAAGTCCCCTCCTGCTCTGGTGGACAACTTTGAGATCACTATACAAGTTCTGTGGGAGTTTGGCTGCATTCTGAATTTTCAGAAGTCTGCTCTGGTTCCTTACACAAAACTGGACTATTTGGGTCTGACTCTGGACTTGGCCTAGGCCAGAGTGCTCCCTCCTCTGGCCATGCTCCAGAAATTGCGGGCTGCAATTCATCTTCTGTTTTTCAGCAGACGGTCATCCCTCCGGACGTGCATGCGGGTGCTAGGCCTGATGGTGTCTACCTTCAAGGTGGTTCCGTTTGCGCGGTTTCACACAAGGTCCCTGCAAGGGATATTCTAGTCAAATGGGACAAGAATCTGCAGTCTCTGGACATTCTGATTCGGCTGAGCCATGGAACGAGAGGGTCCCTGATCTGGTGGCTTCATTCTCCGGCGTTTCGACAGGACAAATCCTTTCTCCCCTTGTATTGGACAGTCGTCGTCATGGATGCCAGCCTGTCTGAGTGTGGAGGCGATCTCGCAAAGATTCTGCCCAGGGGGTCTGGACAGTGGAAAAGTCCAGACTACCGATCGATGTACTGGAACTCTGATCCGACTTTGTCTGGATCTTGGAGGGATCGTCTTCAGGGGTGTCTGGTGCGAATTCAATCGGACAATGCCACGGCTGTGACTTATGTCAATCAACTGGGGGGCACAAGTTGTGTCCTGGTGGCTCTGGAGGTAGCCAGCATTCTACCATGGGCAGAATGTTCGATCCAGCCCACACTTTGCAGGGGTGGAAATCTGGTAGGCAGATTACCTCAGCCGACAGACGTTGGATAAGGCGGAATGGTCACTTCATCCGAAGGTGCAATCACTTCTGCATGCATGATTTCTGAGCTGGCGGCTTTGTCTTGTTGTTCACCCTACTTGGTGGTTCACAGAGGTAAGGTGGTTCTTTGCCCTTGTCCGTCGTTCCTTCCAAAGGTCGTCTCTGATTTCCATTTGAATGAAGACCTAGTGTTGCCTTCCCTGTGTCCTAGGTCAAAACATCCTAAGGAAATTGCCTTGCATTCCCTGGATGTGGTTCGGACAATTTGGGTGTATGTGGCAGCTACAGAGTCTCCATTTCCGGCTGTCTGTGTCAATAGAACAGGGAGGCTTGGTAACAAGCCTGCATGAGTGCCCAAATAATAAACTGCTTGCTATGGGGGCACTTGGTGGGGCAGGGGGTGTTGGGGGGAGAAGCCAGGAGTGCTTGCAGGGGATCCAAGAAGAGGAGGATCTGGGCTGCTGTGTGGAAAACCATTGCACAGAGCACAGTATAACCTGCTTGTTATTTAAAAAAAAAAAAAATGATTTCTCTTACGTCCTCCGACAGTCGCCGCCATCTTCATATTCGTCACAATGGGGTATTAGACTTTGCTCCGAAGGAGTAGCTAGGCAACAGAACATGTCAATATAAAGGCTTTTAACATATCCCACCCCCAGGGGGTGGTCCCCTCAGTCAATACCCTCCTACTTCCTGTATCCATACTTCAGTTTCAATGTCTAGCTTGTCAGGAGTAGCTGGATCTCTCTATGCTGGGGCATTTTGTCTCAGCTTTTATTTTCTCTTTGATTTTCTTTGAGTTTTTTTCTCTTGCTTTATTCAGCTGTTATTTTTTCAGCGTTAGTTAGTTCTTCTGATGAAGAGGATCATGCGGGCTGGGTCTCGGGCTGATCCCCCTGGTCGCAGGTTGTGGGTCGGTGGCTTCACAGCCTGCCATCGAGCGTTCAGCCAGGTATCGCTCCTGGCGCAGTGAACGACCCATCCCTGTTCGGTGCAGGGATGCTTGGTGAGGTGGCTACCTCACTGGACGCTGTGCGGTTTCTTAACCCACCATTATGCTGCGTCCTGGATGCGACTCTCCTTGCCTTGTGTGCAGCGGCTTGTTCGCCTGTGCGGGTTCCCCACGCCATCCGTGGAGGTAAGTGTATTTATGTGGGGACCTGTCTGTTTTGGGAGGGCTGTCAGTCTGGGACTGTGTTACCCTGCCTGTGTTCACACTGTGGATTTGTTTGTCCCTGTCTCTCTGGCTGCATGCTGTGGGCTATAAGGAGGGGGGGCTGTGCTGCACTGTCTGTGTCAGCCTGTGTATGTGTGAAGGCTGTGGGACATGCTTTTGACCATGTTGGGGCACTTTACAGCGATCGCTGCGGCGATCCGCCATGTTTTTTTGCATGGGTGGTGTTACATGCATCACTGTAGTGGGGGAGCGGCAGTTTCGGCGCCAAACGACGCCATTTTGCCTGCACTCGCCCAGCCGCATGTTTTAACTGCGGGCGGCCATTTTCTTGTAGCCTTCCATAGGCTTTAACAGAGCGCCCTGATTGCATCACTTCCTCTTTCTTGATGTGCACGATCGAGGCGGCAGCTACAGCGAGGTCTCCTTCAGGTTTTTACCCTTTCTGATCTTCCTTTATCCATTGCCTGGGTTCTGTGTCTTCCCTGTGGGGGTCTCAATTGTGCTGTGTGTGTGTGTGCGGTGGGCTGCGCTCGCTGCGCTTGTTAAAGGGGCAGTTAACCCCTTCTTGGCCAGCAATAATTTTTGGGCAATGGATTATCAGGAGGGCAAATTTCCTACCACATTGATGGGTAGTCAGGGGACTGCTGTTTCCCCCCCCAGGGGGAGATTTGGCTGCGATTGTGGCTAATCTGGCAGCACAGGTGCAAATGCTGGTGGCTGCTCAATCCACAAAAAGGTCCAGAGATTCAATTTCCTCTGGTTCAGAGGGTGATGGTGCAGGGGCTGGTATGGCCGGGGTCTCCTTATCAGGGTCCCGTTCCTCCCTGGATCTTGTGGGGTCCGAGGTGGAGGCTGAGGTTGAAGGGGTGGATGATTCTCCCCCTGGCTCGTCTGAAGAGCTTGCACTCATGGATGAAATGGTTGCTTCTATTAAGTATACGCTGCGCTTGCAGGATGAACCGTGTCCACCTTCTGCCTTGGCAGCTTATGGGACAAAGAGACGGCGCAAAACATCACAGGTTTTTCCCTGCACGGATGATTTTCAAAACGCTGTTAAGGAACAATGGCGTAATATCCGCAAGCCTTTTGCTGTACCCAGTAGGTTCAAATTGCGTTATCCTTTCACGCCCGCTACTGACGAGCGTTGGTGTGTACCACCTCCGGTGGATCACGCGATCGCGGTTTTGAATAAGTCCACTGCGATTCCTGCTGAGGATACCCCGGTGTTCCAGGATGCCACGGACAAGAGGCTGGAGTCTCTTGCCCGTCATACCTATTCTATTATGGGTTCTATGTTGAAAGCTCTGTTTGCTTCCCTTATGGCGGCCCAGGCGGTCGCGAGTTGGACGCAGGTGCTTAGACGTGTTTTGGTGGCTGATTCCGCCCCACAGGCGACATTGGACATGGTGGATCAAATCCATCAGGGTGTCATGTATTTGTGCGATGCGGACTTGGATATGGTCCCGTTGGCCGCACGGGTACACGGTGTGGCGGTGCTGTCTCGCCGTTTGGTTAAAGTGTTGGTCGGTGGACCAATCTTCGCGCAAGACCTTAGCCAATCTACCTTATGACGGTTCTCGCCTTTTTGGCGAATCCTTGGATACTCTGATAAAGGGGATCACAGGGGGTAAGAGTACGCTCTTGCCCCAATCCCAAAAGGCTAAGGCGGCTCCTGGTAAGAAGCATGCTTCCTTTCGGCCCTCTCAGGGGTCCTTTCGTGCCTTTCGGCCGCATTATAAGGGCAAGCCGTTCAAAGGTCAGGGCTCCCAAAAGAAGCCGTGGACAGGTAAGCAGAAGTCCGGCCAGTCTGGATCCGCTGCCCACAACAGTGCGGCCTGAAGGGGCGCCCTCACCCGGTTCTGGGGTGGGGGGACGCTTGCTCGGTTTTCCACAACCATGGCTGACCCGTGTTCGGGACAGGTGGGTTCAGGATATCGTTCGATCTGGTTACAAGATCGAGTTTCTTTCTCGGCCGGAGAGCAGATTTTTTCCCTCAAATCTTCAACTGTCTCCGGAGCGTTTGCGGGATCTGCACCTAGCGGTGCGGGACCTGAGGGCTCAGGGAGTGGTGGTTCCGGTGCCTCATCGGGACAGATTTCGGGGGTTCTATTCCAATCTGTTCACCGTGCCCAGGAAGGAGGACAAGGTACGTCCAATTCTGGACTTAAAGGCTCTGAACCGCTTTGTGCGGGTTCGCAAGTTCCGCATGGAATCTCTGCGGTCGGTGGTGGCTGCCCTGGTTCCGGGGGAATTCATGGCCTCCATCGACTTGAAGGATGCGTACCTTCACATCCCGATTTTCGAGGGTCACCAGAGGTACCTTCGATTCGCCATTGCGGAGGATCACTACCAATTCGTGGCGTTACCTTTTGGCCTCGCTTCGGCTCCGCGGGTTTTCACCAAGGTGCTTGCACCACTGCTGGCCTTGTTAAGGGCCCAGGGCATCTCTGTCCTGGGGTATCTGGACGATATTCTGGTTCGGTCTGCAACCAGCCAGGGTCTGGAGACGGATCTGTCCGTCACGGTGCAGACTCTACAGGAGTTTGGTTGGACGATAAATTATCCAAAGTCGACGCTGTGTCCGTCGGTTCGTCTTCCCTATTTGGGGATGATCCTGGACTCGGTCCAGGCGAAGGTCTTCCTGCCGGACGACAAACTCAAGATTCTTCAGGGAGAAGTCCAGTCCCTCAGGGACGTTCCGTTCTCATCCCTGCGGAAGTGCATGCGGTGTCTGGGACTGATGGTCTCGGCTTTCGAGGCGATTCCCTTCGCCCAGTTCCACACGAGGAGTCTCCAAGCGGAGATCCTGTCCAGGTGGGACGGGCGTCCGCAATCTCTGGATATTCAGATTTCGTTGAGCCATCGCACCAGAAGAGATCTTCTGTGGTGGCTCCAGTCCCCGGCGGTGTCGGAGGGAAAGTCTTTTCGTCCTCTTTCATGGACGGTGATCACCACGGATGCCAGCCTGTCGGGGTGGGGTGGTGTTCTGGGCGTTCTGTCCGCCCAGGGGACTTGGTCGGAGGAGGAATCCTCCCTTCCAATCAACATTCTGGAGTTGCGTGCGATAAATCTCTGCCTTCAACCTTGGACGGACAGGCTGCGCGGCTGTCCGGTTCGGGTGCAGACGGACAATGCCACGGCGGTGGCTTATGTCAATCACCAAGGGGGCACCAGGAGTGCCAGAGCGGCTCGAGAAGTGGCCGACATTCTTTCTTGGGCCGAGACTCATGTCCCGGCGATATCGGCGGTGCACATTCCGGGGGTGGAGAACTGGCAGGCGGATTATTTGAGCCTCCAGACCCTGGATCAGGGGGAATGGTCTCTCCACCCGGATGTCTTCCAGATGTTGTGCGCGAAGTGGGGTCTCCCGGATGTGGACCTGTTCGCGTCTCGTCTGAACAACAAGGTGAAAAGGTTTGTGGCAAGAACGCGCGATCCTCGGGCAGACGCGTCAGACGCGTTAGTAGCCCCGTGGCATCAGTACCGGCCCTGGTACGCGGACCTCGTGAACCTGGCGGTCGACGCTCCTTGGCGTCTGCCTCTTCGAGAAGATCTCCTGTCTCAAGGTCCGATATTCCATCCTGCTTTACAGTCGCTGGCTTTGACGGCCTGGCTGTTGAGACTGAGGTCCTGAAAGATAGGGGTCTTTCTCCGGAGGTCATTCACACTTTGATTAACGCGAGGAAGTCTTCCTCGGGGAAGGTATATCACCGTGTTTGGAAAGCCTATTTTGCCTGGTGTGAGTCCAGGGGGTTTTCACCTCGCACATACTCTGTGTCTAGGGTGTTGTCCTTCCTTCAGACGGGTGTCGACCAGCGTCTGGCGCTGGCTACGGTCAAGGGTCAGGTATCTGCGCTGGCTGTTCTCTTTCAACGTCCTGTGGCGTCTAACTCTTTGGTTAGTACCTTTGTTCAAGGGGTGCGACATCTGGTCCCTCCTAGGAGGGATCCTTTACCCCCTTGGGACTTGAATCTTGTTCTGTCCGTGCTACAACATGCTCCCTTTGAACGGATCAGGAAGATCTCGTTGCCCATGTTGTCCAAAAAAGTCGCTTTTTTGGTGGCAATCACTTCGGCTCGTAGGGTTTCGGAGCTGGCAGCTTTGTCCTGCAAGTCTCCGTATCTGGTCATTCATCTGGATAAGGTGGTCTTGCGACCTAACCCTTCTTTTCTTCCGAAGAGAGTTTCGGAGTTTCACATCAATGAGGACATTGTCCTGCCTTCGCTCTGCGCGAAGCCCAAACATCCGAAGGAGGTGGAGCTGCATTCCTTGGATGTTGTTCGGGCGATTAGGGTTTACCTGAAATCGACTGAATCTTTCCGCAAGTCGGATTCCTTGTTTGTCCTTCCTGAGGGACCTCGGAAGGGCATGGCTGCGTCGGCCTCTACCATCGCCAAATGGATCAGACAGACTGTTGAACAGGCCTATGCTTTGAAGGGGAAAGTTCCCCCTGTGCCTGTGAAGGCGCACTCTACGAGATCTCTGAGTACGTCTTGGGCCTGTCGGCATGGGGCTTCTGTGGCCCAGGTGTGTAAGGCGGCGACTTGGTCGACCGTGCACACTTTCACAAAATTCTACAGAGTGGATGTTCAGGCATCGGCAGATGCTTCCTTTGGCCGCAAGGTTCTTAGTGCGGCAGTTCCTTAGAGCTCTTTGTATGGGCTCCTTGGCTGTTTGGGATACATGTTGTTATCCCTAGGTTATTTGTTTTTCCTGGGTCATTGCTTCTGTTGAGCAAGTTCTTTCTTCTGTGCCCAGCTGGTTTCCTTCCTTTGGTAAGGTTCCTTTCTCTGATGTGGAGACTGCGTTGCCTTTAGGCGCGGCTGCGTTTCCCACCCCTCATGTTTGCACTGCTTTGGGACGTCCCCGTTGTGACGAATATGAAGATGGCGGCGACTGTCGGAGGACGTAAGAGGAAACGGAATTTTTGTAAAATCTTACCTGTAAAATTCCTTTCTCTGAGTCCTCCGACAGTCGCCGCCCCTGCCCCTCTTCTGGGGTTTGGTTGTATACTCTACTGCTATTCCACTGAAACTGAAGTATGGATACAGGAAGTTGGAAGGGTATTGACTGAGGGGACCACCCCCTGGGGGTGGGATATGTTAAAAGCCTTTATATTGACATATTCTGTTGCCTAGCTACTCCTTCGGAGCAAAGTCTAATACCCCATTGTGACGAATATGAAGATGGCGGCGACTGTCGGAGGACTCAGAGAAAGGAATTTTACAGGTAAGATTTTACAAAAATTCCGTTTTTAGAATCAGTTTAGGTGTAAGACTTTTCCTTCCACTTTACCTGTGCTCTATTTGGTATCAAGTTAAAACATGTTGGTGCTAGATTGAAAGTTAATGGTTTCTATGTTTGCACAGTCTGCTTGACGAAATGCCCACACTAAATGGCTCCAGGCCTAATAGTTATTTATCTTTTCTGAATCCATGTGCTTTAATTGTATGCTAGAAATGAAGTGGTCTGCATACTAAGATAACTGGATTTTTCTGTACTTAGATGATTCTTAATCGGTTTCAGAAATTGAGAAGATCTACAGTATGTGAACCCTGCTGAATATTTTAGTGTCTCAGGAGTAGTCTCACTTTTTCATTCATTAAATGATACAATAATTTGTAATGATTGATTGAATACCTTTAAAATATGTTTGGCTGGCTGTTTGGCTTTGGCTGGCTATCACACAAATGAAGGGAGTGGGTAGATTTACTAAAACTGGCACATACAGAATCCAGGGCAACTGTCTATAGCAGTGTTTCCTAATGTTCTGTGAGAAGAAAATTGGGGTTTCATGGCATTTTGCCATCTGCTGTTTCCGGAAGGTCGGAAACAGCAGAGATCGGGCAACCGCGATCTCATAAGACGGACGGGACAATTCTGGACTGGGGGTCGGGACCAGCACTGAGGCAGCTGCCTGAATGAACTTTTAACATCAACCAGGAGGTGATTGGCTGCTAGGAGGCAGTCCTAGCAACCAATCACCAGCTTGCTAATATGAAAGGTTAACCCAGCAGCTCCCGCGCCCCATCCAGAGGTGCTGTGTCTCTGCCTTCAGTTCAGGATTGTCCCGCCTCCTTCTCCTCGCTCTGTGTAAGGTAGGAGAGTGCAGGGAGGAAAGGACATGACTGTTAACTCGTGAAGGATGGGGAGCAGGGTCATGTAAAGGGGCAGTGCTGCGGGGGGGGGGGGGGTGTGAAGGTGGCAGTGCTGGGGGGGGGGCAATGTGAAGGGGACAGTGCTGGGGGGGCGGTGTGAAGGGGGCAGTGCTGTGGGGGGGATGTGAAGAGGCCAGTGCTGTGGGGGGGGGGGATGTTTAGTGGGCAGTGCTGTAGGGGGGATGTGAAGGCAGACATTGCTGTGGGGTGGGGGGTGTATAGGGGGACAGTGCTGTGGGGGGATGTGAAGGGGACAGTGCTGTGGGGGAGGAATGTGAAAGGGGACAGTGCTGTGAGGGGGGATGTGAAGGGGGCAGTGCTTTGGGGGTGATTTTGTTGTGGGGGGGGATGTGAACGGGGAAGTGCTGCGGGGGGGGGGGTGAAGGGGGTAGTGTTGTGGGGGGGGGGTGAAAGGGCCAGTGCTGTGAGGGGGGCATGTGAAGGGGGCAGTGCTGTGGGGGGGGTGAAGGGGCAGTGTTGTGGGGGGGGTGTGAAGGGGGCAGTGCTTAACAGATATAAAACCAGATATAAAAAGAACTTGCCAGCAAAAGAGAACATTACATTCTGCTCTTAGAAAGGTTAGAAAGGTTTTGCGCTGCGCCGTGCTACTCTGCGGCACACATTCTTTTGTTGGGGTTCCGAATTTTTTCTATACTATGTCAAAGGGTTCCACAGGAAAAATGAATTGGGAAACCATGGTCTATACTATAGTAACCAATCTACTTTTAGCTTTAACTTGTTCCAACTTTATTCAAATCCTTGCAATAAATCACCCTGGGGGTATTTTTGCTTAACAAAAGTTGTAAAACCCAACAATGAACATCTCTTTATTTGCCCCCTTTTGGTCTGTTATAAGTAATATACTTTTTATCAGTTACTATTGCTCCTAGCTATCTCTGGGGACTACAGAATGTCTCCCCTTATATCATGGAGACGTGTTTTCTAGTCCTGTCCTAAGATGCTTCTCCTCTATAGCCACTTGTGGACCACCCACATGCAATGTACTGCGGGCAAGCACCCGCTGTAGGCAAAGTGATGTACCCACATGTTGCTGCCTACGTCCGGGCTTAGGGCACACACATGGGCACCCCTCTCCCAGCTCTTGCTGTGATTGTACACAGCAGGAGCCTTTCAGAAAGTCCTGTCCAATGATTCACAGCCAGGACCTGCTAATCAGCTTTATGCAATCACAGCCCAGAGCTCTTGTGTTAGTTAACAGTACAGAGCTCTGTGCGAAGGGAGGATCTGTCAGTTTGCAGGGATGAGAACCTGAAAGATTAGTAAGTAAAAAGCAGCACACTGTACACACATTACACATAGGCACATATTTAACCCCTTGATCACCCTAGATGTTAACCCCTTTCCCAGCCAGTGTCATTAGTCACCCTAGATGTTAACCCCTTTCCCAACCAGTGTCATTAGTGCAGTGAAAGTGTAAACTATTAGCACTGGTCACTGTATTATTGTCACTGGTGATGTCAATGTCAGTAAGTCTTTCCCCCCCAGTGTCAGTTAGTGTCAGATTATCTGCCACAATATCACAGTCCAATTATAATTTGTTGATCTCCGCTGTTAGTAGTATAAAAAAAAAAAATAATAATAAATCCAGTAAATATACCTTAATTTGTAAGTACTATAACTTACACGCAAAGTAATCAATATACACTTATTGGAATTTATTTTATTTTTTCAAAAATATAGCAGAATACATTTTGGACAAAATTTATAAAGATATTTGATTTTTTTTTTTATTTGATATGTTTTACAGCAGAAAGTAAAACTTGTTTTTTTTTTTTTGGTCTTTTTTTATTTATATAATTCAAAATCAAATACCAACAAAAGAAAGCTCTATTTGTGTGGAAAAAATGATATAAATTTTGTTTGGGTACAACGTTGCATGAAAGTGCAATTGCCAGGTAAAGTAGCGCAGTGCCGAATAGCAACAAAAAGCCTGGTCATGAAGGGGGGGGTAAAATCTTCTGGAGCTCCAGGAGATAGATGTTGTACTGTGAGTGTATGATGTCAACATAGAACCGGAAGTGCGCTATTTATTGTCCTATTTTGGTCCTTGTAATTAATTTCTTCTTATAGTTAATTAAATAACAAAATGCATCCCACAGTTATTTGTCAAAGGCAGAAAGACACTTCATTGTAAGAAACACACCTGAATCTGTCAGGCATACTATCCTTGCAGTGACCTAAATAGCAGTGTCCATGTGGGGGGTTATTTCCTATACTTTTAGATTTCATAATGTGCTTTTGTAAGCTAATACCACCATATTCACAACATGTAAATATAAATGATTGCCATTGAATTCGCATTCTAAGAGAGGCTGGGCAACAAACATCCTTTTGAATCTATCTGTCTTCTCTCCATACACTAAACCTGCACATGTATGGCACTGAGCACACCTGGGTTCTTACCTTCATTGTGCCACTGACATGTACCAACTCAAACTCAGATTGGACTTTCTGCCCCTGATTTGTTTCTGATGGACCCAGCAAAGGCATGAAGGATTTAATGGACCTTTTAATTTTTTCTATAAAGACAGCATGTTTTCACAGTTAAAATACAGTAAAGGGAATTCACAAAAGGATGTTGCAGACACCCTTCAGAATTCCATTGGGCCATCACACTAAAATTGTCGATCCTTCCTCCCAATTCATCTATGTGTTAGAGACTGAACATGAATCTGTCTGAGGTTGGAGTGTTCATACTGCACATTCCTTCCTCTGTGTGTTCCCTCCTCGGCCACTGTGTCTGTCACGCTGACAGGCGCATGACTAAGGAGTTTTGTAGTATGGTGAGTGGAGCCTGTTAGAGATCTAAGAGACTTGTTCCTTAGCAGAAAGGCATACCTTCGGATAAACTAGTCTCTCGGTTTTCCAGCAAGCTCTGCCCACTGAATGACATAAGCCATTTCCCAAAAATAAGCTTTGCCATATTTGGGTAATGACATCACCACTATCGCTGACCTATTTGTTTCCATTGAGCCTTGTGCCGAAAATTGTCATGCACCACTCTTAGTACTGGTGTACGTCTGTAACCAGCTCAGAGTTGGTTACAATTACCACTAGTTTTGTAATCTGAAAATTGGTGGTAATTCTTCAAGAAGCACAGTGGCTAAGGGGTTTGCGCTTCTGCCTAGCAGCACCAGGGTCGTCGGTTCGAATCCCAACCACGATACCACCTGCCTGGAGTTTGCATGTTCTCCCTGTGACTGCATGGGTTTCCTCCAGGTGCTCTGGTTTCCTCCCACACTCCAAAGACATGATGGTAAGTTAATTGGCTCCTGTCTAAATTGGCTCTAATATGTGTATGAATGTGAGTTAGGGACCTTAGATTGTAAGGGACTGATGTGAATGTACAATATGTATGTAACGCGCTGCATAAATTGACAGCACTACAGAAGTACCTGAAATAAATAAATCTGCTTTTGCCAAAGCAATGGGTTCTATAAGTGGCAGTAGTTAGAGCTACCTGAATTTGACACAGGTAGTTTACTTGGACATACCACCTGCCTTAATATACATTACAGAAAGAAAGAATTCTTCTATGTTAACGGGACTATATGGGGAAATGTCCAAATCTATAATAATAAAGTAATTATTCAAAGCAAATATTTTTCAAATTCCTTTAAACATATCAATAGTTATTTTGACATAAAGTATAAAACCTTCCTTTAAGTGAAAACTGTAAAAAATCATCTAAAATTCCCTCAAGGGGACAGATATAGCCATATTACAGAAGTTCAAAATCTTTGAGAGCAGGTGGTAGTTTCCAGCTGATTCTGGATCTTTAACATCCTACTTGCACATCAGGTACAAATGGTTTGCTGCTTCAAGCTGGAACATCCAACACGTTTCGAAAACATAGAATTCATTTTCTGCATCAGGCATTGTTTACCACTCTGTAATAAATTACCAACAATAAGCTAAAATTACTTAATTTCAATATAAAATATATAGTGTACAGTAAATGCCTATGTATGCAGAACAGTTCAATCCTTTGCACCTTTGACATACCAGCAGCCTTCCGGCAGAGAATCTATCCTTCTGCACTATAGTAAGTTGTGCAAGATTCTTATCTGGTCCCTACAGACTCCCGTTGCCTTCACCCTTAGACTGAGTTAATCTCTATTCAAGGAAGAGGATATATATAAAATATAATTCCTCCATGTTGGCCCGAATTACAGGTAAGAATAAGTATCAAAAACAACAATTGGGGCATACCAGATATATCCCCTAGATGGCATTCTTTGATATGCCCCAATTGTTGGAAATTACTACCTGCTCTCAAAGATTTTTAACTTCTGTAATATGGCTATATCTGTCCCCTGGAGGGAATTTTAGATGATTTTGTACTGCTTTTACTTAAAGGAAGGTTTTTTTTTTACCTTATGTCAAAATAAATATTGATATGTTTTAAGGAATTTGAAAAATGTTTGCTTTGGATAATTACTATATTATTATGGATTTGGAAATGGCCCTATATAGTCACTTTAACATAGAGGAATTCTTTCTTTTCGCAAACTATATTTGGGTTGAAGGCAAACACACACTCTACAATGTGTGCTCTAACATGGCTTAATATACATTTCTGTCCTGAACGTACTGCCTGCTCGAACACATCTTTATCATTGTTTGAAATATAACAAGCCTGGAGTAGGCACACTTATGATAGTGTTTTTTTTTTTTTCACTAGCCCCATTGTAAAGGTTTACCTCTCCTTAGAAAATAGTAATAACACAGTCTTTGTCCTTTCTTTTTTATATAGATATTATGTATTTAGTAATGGCAAAACTGTGTACAGTCTGCAGATGCTCAAATAACACTTTTTGCCAAATTTAGTGAGGTAAACGTTTTGTTCTTTTGAGAAACAAGCATTATTAAAGGAACCAGAAGGCATCTTTCTTTTCTTTTGCTTACATAAACATAAATCTTTTGGCACAGCCAAGCATTCTTATTGCTTTAAATGGTATGGGGGACCAGGAGCGCAGCAAAGGCAGTCACAGTCAGCAATATGTATCTCAAAGAAGAAGAATAGGGTTAGGGATTTGTTCATGTATGGTGCATTGACATTCATTCTACTGCATTTTTTCAGTTCAGTTTAAAAAGTATAAATCTTTAAATACATCCAAAAAATAATCTGGGGCCATTGTGTTCTATGTTGAACAAGCATCAAAATAGTTTTTCTAGCTTGACTAATTGATGTACACTTCTGTCTGAGCATGGACATGGATGATTGTTTCATCCAGTAGACTGTTAACCTATGTTTATGAGCAGCTTATTTCTGCAGAGATGTAGCTGAATGCAAAACTGTAAGATAGAGTAGCCTTACTAGTTCATGAAGTTGTGCCTTGTTCAGTTCAAACTCTGAAGTTGGTAAGGATCTGCAAGGCATTAAAGTGCAATATTTGTGCATAAAGTCTGTAGTTTTCCTTTACATGGTATAGGGGGACCATAAGCAAATGTTTAGTTTTGGTTTTATTTTGCTCTTAAATTATTATTTATGTTCAAATGCCTGTTACTGGTTTGTCTAGGCTCTTTAGAAAGGTAAACCTAACATGGAGGGGTTGATTTACTAAATATGATAACTTTGCAAGTGAATTTCCCTTAGTTTTGTGAATGTAGTGAAACTCCCTATACTCAAGGAAAATTAAAAAAAAAAAAAAAAAAAAGTGTTTTGAATTGGATGATAGAAATCAGCAGAGCCCTGGCCTCAATAAATATGCTAAGGAAAATTTCAATTTCAAAGTGAAAATTCCAGTTGCAAAGTGAACCAGCCTATTTGCCTTCAGTAAATCAACCCCATGATGTAGCTTGTGTGATGATTTAGAGCTATTTGAATTAATTTTGTGTGTGTGTAGATAGATTTTATTTTATTTTTTTTTCGGTTGGCCAGTTTAGTTAAGTTAGGCTTATAATACAGATTTTCTTTTTCTTGCTTAGCTATTTTAATTGCTATTTCAATATTTTTTGCCTGTTGTTTTCTTGGTTAGGTTCATGAACCACATGAAGCATCACTTGGAACTTGAGAAGCAGAGTACAGAAAGTTGGGAAAACCACACCACCTGCCACCACTGTTATCGCCAGTTTCCAACTCCTTTTCAGCTGCAGTGCCACATTGAAAGTTCGCACACGCTCTATGAATCCACAAGTAAGATTAGAGTGCTCTATTCTGTGTTATAGATCTGTGTGATTCATCCATTGGTGAAAGCATCGTTAGTAAAGCTGGCAGGAGTAAATTTAATACAATGCTCAGTAGTAGTTGTAATGCACTTAATTTTCCACTTAACACAAATCTGAAAAATTGCTGTCAGCCTGTTCCTTTTATTTTGAAAGACCCATAATGTGTACTGAATTGACCCTATAAAAAAAATCTAAATGTCAAAGGAATTTGAACCTTTTTATTCGGGTGTAAAACTAGAAAAGTGGCAGTTTATTACATAGTTTTAAAAGAACCATTAATGCGTATGCATTTTTTCCCACATCTGGAAAACAGCAGCAGGTTCATGTTAAATTATTGTTTAGCCATAAAAGCTAAGCCAGGTTGGATCAAAAACCTAAGTAATTGTACAGTTTATTTTTTCTTATGTTTCCCCAACCCCAGCAGAGAGCTCCTGGTCCTGGAAGGCACGTGTAGCTAAAGAGCCCTGTGTGAGAGCAGTGGTAATTGCAGAGTGGTCTAACATGCCTCCTTGCTGACGGCTGCACTGTAGTGATGACAACTGTACACTCATGCTGGGAGTAGGAGTTTTCCTTTTGGTCTGGGGAAATGTAAACCACAAGACAATTAGTACTGTATTTATCGGCGTATAACACGCACTTTTTCCTCCTAAAAATGGAGGAAAAAGCGATAGTGTGTGTTATACGCCAATATTAAAAAACAAAAAGGCCAGGAAGCAGTGCCGAGAGCAAAAGGGGCGGGCCGCGCCGAGGAGAAGGAAGGACGAGCTGTCATAGGAAGTCCCGCCTCCTCTGCCGAGACGTGTGACGTCTATCATAGGCGGGACTTCCGATGACAACAATCGCTCGTTCTCCCTTCTGCTCGGCCCGGCCCGTCCCCTTCTGCTCTCAGCGCTGCTTCCCGGCCTTTTTAAAAACTGATAGTATCAATGGCGCTTGCGAGGCTGCATTAGTGGAGACTGCACTGGTGAGGCTGCATTGCTGATGAGGCTGCATTGCTGATGAGGCTGCATTGCTGATGAGGCTGCATTGCTGATGAGGCTGCACTGCTGATGAGGCTGCACTGCTGGACACTGCTGATGAGGCTGCATTGCTGGACACTGCTAATGAGGCTGCATTGCTGGACACTGGTGAGATGTCATTTGATTAAAAAAAAAATGTGCTGAGTTCAAAGCTGTTTATTTTACATTTTTTCCTGAAATTTCTCTCCTAATATTGAGGTGCGTGTTATACGCCGGCGCGTGTTATACGTATAAATACAGTACTTTTCTGTTTTTGCTCCAACCTTGCTTCATTTCTGTAATTTTTGGTCAAGCTACATTTGAGTTTTTAAAGAGAATTCCACCTTTTGCAAAAATAAATAAATGCATCCATAATGCAAAAGTGTGCATTTGTTATTAATATTAGAATTGTGTTTGCATTTAAGCCTGCAAAGCATTGCTATTGTGATAAGGGGATAGTGAGTGCATTGCTCTGGCTCATGACGATTATCTGTCCAGCTTAGGTCCATACGAAGGCACAGACGTTTAACTATGGGGCTAGAGGAAGTATTGATGGACTATAGGTGGACTATAGGTGCAGTGATTTCATGGCACTAGTGCTCTATTGAGAACTACGAGTCCCTCTGCCATGGTGACACATGGGACTTGTAGTTTTTTTTCTTCCACAAATGAATAAATTATGTTGCTTTTTGGCCAGAGCTATGTTCAGCTGTACCAAATTTTAAACTAGGAGCCAGTGGGAAAGAAGAACCCCCGAATCCTGTAAGTTTTGAGGGGGTTCTGTGTAAGTTTACTTACATCCCCCTTTACTCCCCTCTGTTTCCTTGCTGGCATGTGTGAGGAGCCGTGAGTCTATTATCAGCTCACCATATACATGAAAACCTGACTGTACAGTGTTTTTACAACCAAATTTAGAATTACCAAAAGCATATCATTGCAATGTCAAACCACACGTTCGATTTAAGTAAATTGCATCTTGTTTTCTTAGTGCTCAGCTTCATGGGTGTAATACAGGATTAACAACTCATATTGTCATTACTGACCCTGTATCCAGTAGTGGCTTTAGGCTGGCCATACATGTTCAATTTTTGTTGTATAAATTTCTGTTAGATTTACCACAAACCACATAATATGAGATTAAAGCTAAGCAACACTTTCACTTGTATACAATTAGGCAGGCCTTTGTACTACATAGTTGAAGGTAAATGTCAAGAAAATTGTACAGAAAATTGTAGAATATATGGCCAGTCTTACACAGCATTGTATATGAAAGATAACAAATATGGTCTTAGACAGAATAAAGTTATTTGTTTGGTATTTTAGGAAGCATAAGGGTGAGTTTGAACTGGAATTGCACAGCAGCTGCTGGTACATTTCCAGCTGCAGGAGGGGACCGCGTGGTGCTTAATTCAGCGCATCATGCGACTCTTGTTTTTTGTTTTGTACAGACTTTAATTGAAGTATACACAACTTACGCTTCAGTCAAAGCGCTGTACAGGAGCTGTACTGTGCCATGCAATTCTGTACAGTGTGCTGCGATAAAATGCAGCACACTGCCCACAGCCCTTGGCTGCTTTGCAGTTTGAATGGGACTCATAGGAAACAGTGGTTTTCGGTGTGTTCTTGTGGTGAAAGGCATTTGACAATGCAATAAAATGTCTGTCCCCACCCACTGTGTGAATTAGCCCTAAGACAAAGAATACAGTAAAGCTGCACATACAGCAAATCTATTGTATAACAATTTTTGTCTCATACAGTATAACTTCAGGAATGCCTTATATTTAATTTATTTGCCTCTCTGATGAAACCAATTGTTAGTTTGTTGGACAACCCATCATTTTAACATCTACTTGTACTATTTCATGCCTGTAGCTAAAAGATAGACAAGTAGATTTGTAAAACCACTATTTTTTATACTGTTGGTGATTTAAATACTGTACACGTAACTGAACTTCTTGTAGTGGGAAACCACTATAAGAAACCACTATATAAGGCCTTGTTAAAACTTGCTGGGTGGGTAGGGTGGTAAAATCATGCTGTTGAGTCCCGTTGCTTAAGGTAGCAGATGAGGGGGTGGGGTGTATATATGCCAAGGCTGCAATTTGGCAGCACTTAAACAGGACAATGCACGTGGTTGCAGCGCGGTGGTGCGTTTTTTTTTGGGGTGTTAAAACAAGTAAGGATGAGGCGACCTATCAACTCCTGACCACCTGTGAAACATCCTCAAAAAGCAAACCACCGTGAATCACTCTTAAGCAGGCAAAGCTTGTGTAAACTAACCCTTAGTTAGGCATGCTGTACTTCTAAGTCAAATACAAATAAGATCAACCATTACAGACAGTTACCAATCAAGAGATACAGTGCTACTGGCACATCATAATGTGCAAATAAGCAATAAGGTGCTTGAATGATCAATAAAGTGCTAGGTGACAACAAAGGTGCTAATCAATTGAGTGCTAAAGTAATAAATAGTGTAGACCAAGTAATATGCTGAAGTAATAACATGTAGGTATGAATAAGCCCACACTACACATCAGAACAAAAACATGTGCAAAATAAGCAATAAATGGACTGTGCAAAATCAATTATAATGTGCTAATAAATGTGCAATTAATTATAAAGTGCAATAACCTCCAGTATAAAAGTCCAAAATATGGAATAGCAGTATCTTCAGTATCGAAAAGGTGCTCAAGTGCTCAATCAAAAGCTGTAATCAATGCTCGTGATCCCACCACTGTAAGCAGATGGCCTCTCACCTCATAATCTGACCTGTGTTTCACCACTGGGTCACACGCTTGATTGCTTAAGGTAATGGACAGGGTCACTCCACCGTATCTTGAAATACTCTTTGAAGCTCTGCAAGGGTTAATCATTAGGCTGGCTTCCTATTCCACACACTCGGTCAGCACCATATGAAAAAAGGGGGAGAAGGAGATCTAGTGCTCTCTTTAACACTCGTGTTTATTAAAAGTAAAAATTACAACATCAATACACTCACATTCTCCTGCACATCAGCTGTGGGGGCTGTAAAAGCTTCTCATACGGTAAGCTCGCGCAGTGGGAGAGATACACAGGACCGCGTCCTGTGTAGACTGCCGGGTCACGTCCGTCTGAAGTCTCCGCCCCCCCTATACGTGTTGCGTCATGCGCTATGGGAACTTGACTTCCTCAGTAGGGGTAGACATTACATTACAGGCATTTGCTGAATTTATATTCTGCACCAGCAAGTTTCTTTAATTCAACACTGCTACATTTTATGTTTGTTCCTGAAGCAGCATCTAAAATTCTATTTTCTTCATCTTTATTTTCTTCAGCCATTTGCAAGATATGTGAATTATCATTTGAATCCGAGCAGGTTCTGTTGCAGCATATGAAGGATAATCATAAGCCTGGAGAAATGCCATATGTTTGCCAGGTAATAATAAAAATTGATTTAATCTTGTGGGTGTGTTTGTATATGTATCGGCAGCCTATAATTTAGTTTATGCATTGAGCGCTGCTTTCTTCCCCTTGTTTTTGTATATGTATGTACAGTATGTGTGTGCATATATACCTTTTAAATGCTTTCACAATACCCTGTGATTTTGATAATCTGCAACTCTTTAATAATACATTAGCTTTTGGCAAGCACTAAAGATAGAAATAAAAGTGACCCTATCATGTTGTCTGTTCAGGGTAAAGTATCAAGCTTAGTGGCTGCTTGTGTGTAAGCTCACACAGGGCTAAGAACGCATTCCTCCCCCTCAGCAGCCCAAGATTTCATTACTGTGTTTTCAGATTTTGGGGGTTTTAAAGTTGTTGTAAACCTGCAGGGCATGTAATATAAATTAAAGGCACCATAGTAATGTGCCCACATCTCCAAATTGAATCTATGTATTTTTACCTTCAATTTCTTTTCCCCTGCCCCTGTATGATCCCTGTCAATATCGGATATGGGTGGGCGGGTCTCAGTGCCAGATCACGAGAGGCGTGACATCACAGGACTCCCTCCCATCTCTACACTCCATACATAGGTATAGGAAAGGATCTCCTGGATGACAGCAGGAGGGCCTGAATCCAGGTTGGCTGGCCACGTAACAAGTACCATCCAATCAGAACTCGGGGAAAGGCACCACATGACTTCAGCATGATTGGGCATGCTGAAGAAAGGAGCAGCCAGTTCTGGGAGAGCTTGAGGAGAAAGGGGGAGCTATCTGCTGTTAGAATACTGGACAAACTCCCCCCTGCTCTCATGCTCATGCATGAGAGAAATACGTCATATGTCAGCTTTTAACTCAGCAAGAAAGCAGAGAGGATTTCTCAGTGCTGGATTACCTGTTCTTGGCAAGACTGGGCTCAGATGACTTGTGATCCTTTACTGTACCAGGTAGAAGGCTTAATTTTTTTTCAGGTTTACAACCACTTTAACGTACGCAATAACAAAATATAGTTTGCTTAGAACAAGTACATTTGTTTTTTCCTCCAATGTACATATTTCTAGCTTTAAATGTACTGGCTGTAGAATGAAGTAGCCAGTCAGTTCAAGCAAAGATTTAGCAAGAAGCTTAAAGTATAGTGAATATTTCAGGGTGTAGTACATATTTTGAGTTATTTTTTTAAATTTTTACCTTTAAAGTGGCTGTAAAGGCACAATGTTTTTTTACTATTTTCTATGCATAAAAGTGAAAAACCTTCTGCGTGCAGCAGCCCTCCCAGCCCCACCTAATACTTACCTGAGCCCCCTCTTTATCCAGCGATGTCCACAGGATCCTTGCCTCTCTAGGGACTCACTCCTGATTGGCTTTTGGTAGCAGCGTAAGCCATTGACTCCTGCTGCTGTCAATCACAGCCAGTGAGCCAATCAGGAGATGGAGGGGGTGGGGCCGATCCACGGCTCTGTGTGTGAATGGGCACACAGAAATGCGGGTTAAGAGCGTGAAAGCTGCTTGCTGTGGGGGCACCCAGCAGGAGGGAGGAGCCAGGAGCTCCGGGGTGGGACCTGAAGAGGAGGATCCAGGCTGCTCTTTGCAAAACCACTACACAGAGCAGGCAAATTTAACATGTTTGTTATTTATAAAAAATAAAAACAAGACTTTAATAAAATAAAAAACAAGACTTTATTAACGCTTTAAGGTATTTTTTGTGATTTTCCAGAAATGTACATGCTTGCTCTTTTTCATAGTTTTGGTAATATATTAAATGCAGAAGTTTATGATTTGTCTGCTAAAAAATGAATACACATTATTAACATATAAAGTGTAAGTAAAGACCACTTTTTAACTTGTACCTCCAGGTAAGCCTATAAAAAAGGCTTACCTGTAGGTACTGTAAATATCTCCTGAATTGGCACTGTTTAGGAGATATTCACACTGCATGCAACCAGTGATTGCATCGGCGCATGGGCTATGAAGGGACGGCATACCTGTGCCATACTTTCAGAGCTCCATGGCGAACCCAGAAGGAGAAGCGGGTGAATATGGAAGTGGCGGGTAGCCATGACTGTGCTGGAGGGCTCCATGTGCAGGTAAGTCTGTCATACTAGTACATTATGACTAAAACCTGCAGGGGGCCCAAGTTTTTTATTTTTTTGCCAGTTTACTATTGCTTTCATGCCCTCTTTGAACTGAAAATAATTGAGATGTAAACACCTCCTGTTCTAAGAATGCTTTACTGTGCTGGGCACTACTTTAGTACAGGGCCTTTCCATTTAGTCTCCTCTCGCCAAAACTTTCTGGGTTATACTTTAACCGCTTGCCGCCCGCCCGCCGTCATATGACGGCGGAGCGGAGCGACCATTATCCTGGGCCGCCGTCATATGACGGCGGCACTTTAAGCAGGGCAGGCGCGCGATCGCGTGCGCGCCGCCCTGCACTACCGGTGTCGGGGTGTCCCCGGGACACCCCCCGTCACCGGCAGGGGGGAAACAGCCAATGGGCGTGGCTGTTTCCCACGTGATCGGCTGTGTTCCAATGACACAGCCGATCACAATGAAGGCGCCCACTAGATGACCGCGCATGCGCGATCGGGAGCGCGCAGCGCGGTCATGTCGGTGGCACTGTGTTCCGTAGGAACACAGCTGTCACCGGCGGTAGTAAACAGTCACTGACAGTGACTGTTTACTATGTGATCGGCTGTGAATCCATTCACAGCCGATCAGAAAATGTAAACAAAGAGCAGTAACTCAGTGTTACTAGCTCTTCTCTCCTCATACAGTTTCCAGTATGAGGGGAGAAGAGTTAGAAACATTGAGTTACTGCTCTGTACACATGTAAAAAGTAAAAATCACACTAATAAAGGTCCCCACACTGTCCTCAGCCCCCGCCAATGTCACCTGTCACCCAACAGTCACCTCATCAGTGCCCAGAAATTGACACCCATAACGTTCACATGTGAGCGCAGCGATCGCAGGCAGAATCACTGCGATTCCGCCCGCGATCCGGAAATCATTGCAAATCGCGGGGCGCCTGTGCGTTGCCCCTGATTTGCAATAGCACCCCAAACGCTGTGCGATGTTGCCGCCATTTCCGCCTGCCGAATCGCGGTAACATCGCGCAAACATCGCATGACGCCCAAAAAAGGTACAAGAGTTTCTTTGGAGCGTCATGCGTTGTTTGCGCAATGTTACCGCGATTCGGCAGGCGGAAATCGCAGCAACATCGCACAGCGTTTGGGGTGCTATTGCAAATCACGGGCAACGCACAGGCATCCCGCAATTTGCAATGATTTCTGGATCACGGGCAGAATCGCAGTGATTCTGCCCATGATCGCTACGCTCACATGTGAACGTAGCCTAAAGTTCACCGGTCACCAGAGACTGCCATCAGTACCGCCGTGCACCATCGCCCGTCACCTGTCACCTGTCACCCATCAGTGACCATCGCCCGTCACCTGTCACCCCATCAATCACCGTCACCTGTCACCCCATCAGTCATCGTCACCTGTCACCCCATCAGTCATCGTCACTTGACACCCCATCAGTCATCGTCACTTGACACCCCATCAATCATCGTCACATGTCACCCCGTCAGTGACTGTCATCTGTCACCCCATCAATCATCGTCATCTGTCACCCCATCAATCATCATCACCTGTCACCTCATCAATCATCGTCACCTGTCACCCCATCAATCATCGTCACCTGTCACCCCATCAATCATCGTCACCTGTCACCTCATCAATCATCATCACCTGTCACCTCATCAATCATCGTCACCTGTCACCCCATCAGTCATCGTCACCTGTCACCCCATCAGTCATCGTCACCTGTCACCCCGTCAGTCATCGTCACCTGTTTGCCATATACATGCAATCACTTACTGACCGCCTAACGACTATATGCGTCGGCCATTAAAAGCTAAATACTGGGGTTATGGCAGCAGATAGCCCCCATAACCCCGGTATTTTTTGAAACGGCGGGCGGTCGGCTTTCAGATAAGGGTGGTCCCAGTGGCGGATTCGCAGCGGAATTACCCTTACGGTGCAGGGGAAGAGGTGCCCCCCCCCCCTCCTGCCGCGTCCCAGACGTTTTCCCAGCTTACCGGACCCGCCGGCAGCGGGGAAAACTATCCGGTCCCGGATCCTCAGAGACAGGAAGTCGAGTGAGGGCAAGATGGCCCTCACTCAACTCTATGGTCTTGGAGGACCGGAGCTACGTCAAAAGACGTTGCCTAGCAACCGGTTTAAAGGGCCGCTTTTTTTTTTTGCTTTTTTTTTTTCCCTCTTTCAACAATTTTTTTTTTTTTTTTGCTTTTTTAGTGTAGTTGTGAGGTGTGAGGTCTTTTTGACCCCAGATCTCACAATAAAGAGGACCTGTCATGCCTATTTCTATTACAAGGGATGTTTACATTCCTTGTAATAGGAATAAAAATGATCAAAACATTTTTTTTTTTTAAACTGTGTAAAAATAAAAAAATAATAAATAAAATAAATAGGAAAAAAAAAAAAAAAAAAAAATTAAAGCGCCCTGTCCCCGTTAGCTCGCGCGCAGAAGCAAACACATACGCAAGTCCCGCCCACATATGTAAACGGTGTTCAAACCATACATGTGAGGTATCGCCGCGATCGTTAGAGCGAGTGCAATAATTTGAGCCCTAGACCTCCTCTGTAACTCTAAGCTAGTAACCTGCAGAAATTTTTAAAATGTTGCCTATGGGGATTTTTAAGTACCAATGTTTGGCGCCATTCTGTGAGCATGCGCAATTTTGAAGCATGACATGTTGGGTATCTAATTACTCGGCGTAACATTATCTTTCATATTATGGAAAAAAATTGGGCTAAATTTACTGTTTTCTTATTTTTTAGTTCAAAAAAGTGAATTTTTTTCAAAAAAATCGCATTTGGAAGACTGCTGCGCAAATATGGTGTGATAAAAAATATTGCAACGATCTCCATTTTATTCTCTAGGGTCTCTGCTAAAAAAAATATATATAATGTTTGGGGGTTCAAAGTAGTTTTCTAGCAAAAAAAATTATTTTAGCTTGTAAACACCAAGTGTCAAAAATAGGCCCAGTCTTAAAGTGGATAAATGGACAACTTTGTGTAAAGCGCTACTTGGATGTGAGGCCTATGTATGTGGCCAGGCTGTGAAAAAGTGTTACACATGTGGTATCGCCATACTCAGGAGGAATAGCAGAATGTATTTTGGGGTGCAAGTTTTGCTATGTACATGCGATGTGTTAGAAATATTGCATAAATGGACAGCTTTGTGTAAAAAAAATGTGTTTTCATTTTCTTTCCACATTTTCCAAAAACTTGTGGAAAAAAATGACATATTCAAAAGACTCATTATGCCTCAAAAATTATACGTTGGGCTGTTTGCTTTCCAAAATGGGGTCATTTTATGGGGGTTTCCATTGTCCTGGTGCTCCAGGGCCTTCAAAAGTGCGATAGGTTGTCAGGAAATGATATGTGTAATTTGTGCTCCTAGAATGCCGGACGCTGCTACTCGGATGTTAGGCCTCTGTATGTGGCCAGGCTGTGAAAAAGTCTCACACATGTGGTATCGCCATACTCAGGCAGAGTAGTAGAATGTGTTTTGGGGTGTAGTTGCAAGTATACATGTGCTGTGTGAGAGAAATAACCTGTTAATACGGCAATTTGTAAAAATAAAAAAATAAAAAAAAAAAAATCTTCATTTTGCAAAGCATTGTGGGAAAAAATTACAACTTCAAAAAACTCATCATGCCCCTTATTAAATACCTTGGAATGTCTACTTTCCAAAAAGGGGTAATTTGGGGGGTATTTGTACTTTCCTGACCTTTTAGTGTCTCAAGAAATGAGATAGGCCTTCAGTACATCAGGTGTGATCAAGTGTGATCAATTTTCAATGAATAGCACCATAACTTGTGGACTCTATAACTTTCACAAAGACCAAATAATATACACTTACTTGGGTTATTTTTACCAAAGATAAGTAGCAGTATAAATTTTGGCCAAAATTTGTGAAGAAAAATGACTAATTTGCAAAATTTTATGACAGAAACAAAGAAAAATGCGTTTTTTCACGATATTTTCAGTCTTTTTTTATTTATAGCACAAAAAATAAAAAACCCAGTATTGATCAAATACCATCAAAAGAAAGCTCTATTTGTGTGAAAAAAAGGAGACAATTTTTGTATGGGTACAGTGTTGCATGACTGAGTAATTCTCAGTCAAAGTGTGAGAGCGCTGAAAGCTGAAAATCGGTCTGGGCAGGAAGGGGGTGAAAGTGCACTGTAGGCAAGTGGTTAAGAGGCTTTTCTAGAAAACAATGAAAAAAAAATAAATCTGTGAGGTCGCGCCCCCCCCCCCCCCCCCCCTCCAAAGCAGGCGAAAATCCTAAACCCAAGTTTGGTACTTGTATAATGGCAGTGAACATTCTGTTGTGGCAACTATACCAAGATTATGGGCTGTATGCCTTTGCTTTTGCTGATGAATGCCGTTTTTGTTTTGAGAAACCAGTAGAGACTGTTCACTTTTTACAAGCAGCTGACTGGTGATCCAAAGCTCCCATACTACACAAGGTTATTTAAATAATAAAATGTATCTAAAATTAAATTTTTTTTTTTTTTTTTGAATTTTGGATAGAGTGACGAAAGATTAAAGTTCCTGCCAGGCTTTTGCTGCTGTCTGTGTCTCTGTTGGAAAAGTTTATTTATTACCTATCTGATAAAAATGTTGTCCTCAGCACAGGGACACAGGGAAAACCTCTCTAACAGCAGTACAGTCAAGTAAAAATGCTTATCCTAATTATACAGTATAAAACACAGGTAAAGTACTCACAGACCCTGGGTTATAGGCTTGTATCTTCAGGTTATTGGACACTGGCAAAGCTTTTGAGGACATTCCCCCTGGGCGCTTCTCCTATAACTCCCTGAGTCCTCAGTTTTTTGCAATTGTCCTCTGGTGATGTCGCGGCCACCAGACCCACTGATTGGCTCCTCCTGTGGTTAATCGGTGCGTGCACGTGCCACCGGCGGCACACGCGTGCCCCCTGCTAGCGGTCCCACGAAACAATGTAGTTACGTCATTTCGTGGGACAGAGCCGACTTGCTGCACTATATATACTGCTAGCGGTCGACAAGTGGTTAAAGTGATTGTAAAGTCTTTTTTATTCTCATTAAAAATAACAACATGTTATACTTGCCTCCTCTTTGCAGTTGGTTTTGCACAGAGCAGCTCCTCTTCTCGGGTCCCTCTTCGGCTCTCCTGACCCTTCCCTCCAAGTGCCCCCAAAGCAAGCAGCTTGCTATGGGGGAACCCGAGCTGAGTCACAGCTTCATGTATCCATTCAGGCACAGAGCTGTGGTTTGGCCCTGCCCCCTTTATTTTCTCATTGGCTAACTCACTTTGACAGCTGTGGGAGCCAATGGTGCTGCTGCTATGTCTTAGCCATTAAGGAGGGGAGTCCCGGGCGGCAGAGACAGTCGTAGACCTCACTGGATCAAGAGAGGGCTCAGGTAAGCATTGCGAGGGAAGTCGGGGGGGGGGGGGGGGTCTGCTGCACACAGAAGGTTTTTTTATCCTTAGAATGCATTAAGATGAAAAAACCTTCTGACTTTACAACTTCTTTAAAGCGATATTAAAGTCTTATTTTTTTTTTAATTTTTAAATAACAAACGTGTTCTACTTACCTGCTCTGTGCTCTGGTTTTGCACAGAGCAGCCCTGGTCCCATCTATACACAGAGCCCCAGCTCGGGCCTGTCCCCTTCGTCTCCTGATGGGCTCACTGGCTGTGATTGGCTCCCGCTGCTGCCAAAAGCCAATCAGGAGTGCAAGTCCCTGGAGAGGCAAGGCTTTCCTAGACATCGCTGGATCGGGAGGGG
Organism: Pelophylax lessonae; assembly: GCF_965119305.1. Taxonomy (NCBI): domain Eukaryota; kingdom Metazoa; phylum Chordata; class Amphibia; order Anura; family Ranidae; genus Pelophylax; species Pelophylax lessonae. The sequence continues at coordinate 99,404,138 of NC_138771.1, read as the reverse complement.
TTCGGGTAGGTATCTCTTTTACCTTCATTCAAAGAATGCATACAGGTAAAAAACCATGTGCCTTTTTTAACCACTTTAAGCTTTAAGGGAACATGTTCTACCTGTGACCTCAATAGACTTTACAGAGTTAAACATTGGCTGAAATTTGCTCCTGCGTTTTGTGTAACAGGTTACAGAACTTCACAGACCTGAAGTGTTCTATGATGTGTAATCCTTCACATAAGCAATATTGTGATCATTTTCTAGGTGTATAATATTTTGCATTTTAACTCCTGATTTTGTTTTTCTTTCTTACACCGTAGGTGTGCAATTATAGGTCTTCAGTTTTTATAGATATCGATAATCATTTTCGAAATGTCCATGAAAACACTAAAAATTTGCTGTGTCCATTTTGTCTGAAAGTTATTAAATCTGGAACGCCATACATGCAGCATTACATGAAGCACCAGGTTAGTTCCCTTTATTAAATTAGTTATTTCTTAGCTGAATTATACGTTTTTTATTTGAAGATCATGTAAACTGGGGAACCGGGAGTGATGTCATCCTTATTCCTAATGTGTTTTCCCATTTTAGAATAAAGGTGTGTATAGATGTGCAAAGTGCAGGCTGCAGTTTTTGACTTGCAAAGAAAAAATGGATCACAAAGCTCAGCATCACAGAACATTCAGAAAGCCAAAACAACTAGAAGGACTTCCTCCAGGAACAAAGGTATTCGATTTCCCCTTTCAAGATAATGGATGACTTGTACACTTTTATGGATATTTGTATGTTATAATTTATGTGCCTTGTTGCTGATCATATCCAAAATAGGGGTCAAGTTCATAAAACCTCGTACTGGAGGGAGCAGTGCTGCAATATCTTAGTAGTGTTTCGCCAAAATAGCACAACATATAAATTACACTCATCCCCCAAAGATAAATGGAAACAACCGTGTGACGTTGCACTTTTCATGAAAATTTTCCACAGAGCTTACTGAATGTGGTGAAATTTCACTTTGCAAAGAATACCCAATCATGTGCAAGAAATTTAAAAAAGCAGCCTTTTTGCTTGATTGAAAGATGGAGGTAGAGCTTCACCTCATTCACTAAGGTCTGGGGAAAGTCCCATGTAAAATGAACTGCTTATTTAGCTTGAGTAAATCTACCCCAATGGTTACATCTCAAAGTAATCTAGTCATAACATTAGGGATAATATGAGCTCCCAAAATTTTGGTGTAATGGAATGTCACATGCTATAGTTTTTTTTTTTTTTTTTTTTCCCTTTAATTTTTAATTTTTTTTTATTATGTGTGTGTTCAGGTCACAATCCGAGCGACTTCTGGAGGCAATACCAGCCCTGTTTCCCCTCCTACCACTTCCACTCAGAAAAACCCTCCTTCCATTCCGAAAAATTCCCCCTCCACTCCTAGAAACCCCCCCTCCTCTCCTAGAAATACCCCATCCTCTTCTAGAAATCCCCCCTCTACTCCTAGAAATCCCCCCTCTACTCCTAGAAATCCTCCCTCTGCTCCCAGAAATCCTCCCCCAACTCCTATAAGTCCTCCCCCCTCTCCCATTAATCCTCCCCCCTCTCCCATTAACCCTCCCTCCACTCCCATTAACCCTCCCTCCACTCCTATTAATACTCCCTCCACTCCCATTAATACTCCCTCCACTCCTATTAATCCTCCCTCCACTCCCATTAATCCTCCCCCCACTCCACCCAGACCACCCACCCAGTTCCTGCCTGTAATACCACCTCAGCCAATTCCTAAAATCAAGACTGTAAGTCCTAAGAACAATCAAGTTTCCCCAGCCAAAGTAAACACACTGTCACCTAAACCTAAATCGCCTCCAAAGAAGTCTGCGACTGCAAACACTACAAAAAGAATGAAGATGGTCAATACAGCATTGCGAAATATAAGGTAATCTTTTTTTTTTTTCTTTTTCATTCTTTTAAGCATGGTCGTTCTTAGCGATAGAATTGCCGTTTGCTTTTATAAACTTTCTACTTTAAGAGGTATATGCCAAAGATTCATATTTTGATTTACCTTTTCAAATATTTGCTAAATACTTCTCATTCTGCAACATACTTGTTCATGATCAAATTGTCTACTTTAGGCAAAGTTAGGAGAATTGAGCCAATAACTTGTAATGAAATTGTGGGAATAAAATTACAGGGTGAGGATGTTTTTATCCTGGCGGTTTTTATATAGCACTTCAAGCAGTGTGTATTTCAGTGAAGTAAAACATTTCAAGATAGCAGGGCCAGAAAAGAAACCTGAATCCAGAAATAGGTGTAAAAGTTAACCCCTTCCTTCCTAAGGGTAAAACAAATGTTAATACCTTAGCACAATTTTGCAACCTTGATGTGTGTTAGTAAAACCGCACATATCACAACGACTTTTTACATCCAGGTGGATTATACCTTGTTTATTTTAAGAACAGATTGGGCTTACATTTGGTGGTAAATAGTAATGGATATCTCCTATTTTATTTATTTTTTTATAAAAAAAAAAAAAAAAAAACTGGTTCAAAATAGTAAACAATAAATGATAACTTTTTAAATTTAGCTGTTTATTTCTTGTTACTACCACAACTAACCATCAAAGGAAAACCCAAAATAAATTCTACTGCTCCCGACAATCACAGTGATACCACATATGTGTAATGTTAGCTGTTGTTTGTAAAGCCCAGAAACAATAGGGCACATTTTGCTTTTTTCTTTAAATCCTACCTAAAACATACTGACACTAACTGACACTGATACTAATTGAATTTTTTATTTCTTTAAATCTTTCCAAAAATATACTGACCATGAATTATGACACTGACCTTGACTTTTGACCCTTACTTGACCCAAACACTAAAGTGGGGTACACACTAGTAGAAAATCTGCCAAAAATTCCCGTCTGAGGTAAAATCGTCCGATTTTCGCCTAGTGTATACACAACTTTCAGCAGCCGGTGCCGACATTTTCAACGGAAAAAAACGGAGGGACAAACACCAAAATTTTTTTCATCCGTCCCCAGACGACCGATTTTCGTTTAATGTGTATGCAGCACGTCCGTGAAAAATCGGATACGAAAGACCGCGCATGATCTGAAGTTGCTGACAACCCGGAAGTCTAGGAACAAATGTGCCAAAAAAGAAAAATCGGACGAGAAATTTCGTGAACATTTATGCACTGTCAACTAAAAACGGTAATAAACGCTGAGAAGACAGAGGAAAATCGGAGGATATTTCGTCTGATTTTCGTCAAGTGTGTACGGCCCTTAACCCTGGTTGGACACTAATCATGCCTTGATCTAGCTATTTTTTCTTTATTTTTTTAATACACACAGTTCTGTTTATTTCTTTCTCCCTGCAAAGTGACAGAGATATGATGTATCTCTCCCCTTCATTCAGAGGGAAAGAAAACACAGGGATGTGCTTTACAGTGACTGATCACTGTGATAGCCAATCAGAGGCTATCACAGTGATCAAGTGACCTGGAACCAGGAGTCCCAGGTCCCGATCGTTAGTACGGGACCAGGGACTCCAGGTTAGACCCTGGACTCTGTCCTGGGAGCAAGCTTTGTGAAGTGCTCCCAACACAAAGACCGATACGCATATATGTGGCCCCACAGAAAAAAGCCCAGTCCAGTGAGGCCGCATATATGCGTACTGTAGGTGGGAAGAGGTTAATAGGAAAGATGGCAGAAAAGAGGTGAGAAAAGGAGTACCATACTTCCTCAAGTTTCACTGCTCCCTACTGACAGCAGGCATTTGTTAGGAATTAGCAGGCAACTTTGTTATGATGGGATTATATACTGCTAAAGAAGACCTAATATTACATTTCACATAAATCAATAGAACAGATCAGCATGTCTTAAAATAAAATTATTATTTAAAGGAGAAATATGGCCAAAACTATTTGTTGGGGGAGGGGTTGTGAATTGAGGCATATTTGTTTATGTTAATGAGTCTATATGTGTTTATTTGGAGCCAAGAACAAAACATATTGACTGGGGGCAAGGCCACCAAATGTACACAACTGTTTCTTTACTTTGCCATCTCCGTATAACTGTGATCAAATTTTTAAAATTTCTTTATTTAATCAAAGGTTGTGATAAAAAACAGGTGAAATGGCATAATATAAAATGGCACGGTACATAGCATACAATGTGTAAGGAATAACAGCTCCGGTTAACCACAGAGCACGAAGGTGTAGCGTAAAACATAGAATATATCTGTATAGGAAGTATATAGCGTGATAGTGTACACCACACAGAAATGCCATTTACAAAAATAAGAAACAGGATAATTGACAACCAATTGAAGAAGTGATCAAATTTTTTTAGTTAGTATGCTAACGGAGCCTATGGACATGTCCATCCAGGTTTTCTTCCATTCTCAATTTTTTTAAGTATTAGGGAGGGTATTTGCACATATTTTTTTCAGACATTGGGAACACGTGTTTAATTTTGTCTTTTTTTTTCTTAATGCTTTTTGTTTATTGTCACTTTATATACTGCAAAACCTTTGGTGTCCTAATAGTTAAAACAAGGTATCTCTAAGGGCTCATTTACACTTGCTATGATTTTACCAAACATTAAAGTGCCTATAACATGCATTTTTTATGTGTTTTTGATGCTTTTGTGATGCTTTTTTTGGAGCTTTAATGAAGCTTGGCAAATGTCCTGTGTATGTTGATTTTCTATTTGTTTTAAAGGGGCTCAGTAGTACCTTCAACTCAATAATACCCACAGCTCATTAGTACCCCTGTTCAGCAGATCTCCAGATCATTCGTACTCCACTTAGCAGATATCCAACTTATTAGTACCCTTGTTCATTAGATCCCTGGCTCAATATTACCCCCAACTCTGCTGATTCCCCACTCAGTAGTAACCTCCAGCTCTGCTGATCTCACACTCAGTGGTAACCCCCAGGCTCTGCTGATCCTCCTCTCCAGTTCCCACCAATTTCCATCTATTTAGCTCTCATGCTGCACACCATGTGTGACATCTGTTTGTTTCCCTCACCCTGGTCCCCCAACTCTGCTGATTTTCCTCCACTCTGTCCTTTCTCTCCCCAGTCCTCGCTTACCTCCTGTTATATTGCTCCCATGCTGCTCACTACGTGTGACATCTGCTAGTTTCTCCTTTGCCTGTCTCCCAGCTCTACTGATCCTCCACCACTCAGTCCTGTCTCTCTGGTCCCGCTCGCCTTCTGCTATAGCGTTCCCATGATGTGCACCGCATGTGCCGTCTGAACTCAGTTTACCTTACTGCCGCTCCATGCTGCACACTAGATGTGACATCTGCACCAGAATATATACACATGAACCGGAAGTGACTGCTGATGTCTTTCTGGTTGCTTGTTGGTTTCCCAGTGCTTCCTGGGATATCTCATACCTCTAAAACAAAACAAAGCTAACTATGAACAAATGCCCCCCAAATGCTGCAGGTGCTGTTAGCGAGCGTTGATAGACTTCCCTGGCTTTGGATAGACTTGGAGGCGTTGGAGACGCTTTGAAGCACCAAGAAAGCGACATGGGGTAAAATTTTTGAAGCAAAGCAAACGCAACAATGTGAACAGGACTGTAAGGTAACCATTTTATTTAGTGACAGGGGCTTTGATTGGCCTGCAGAGTGCTTTTAAAAAATCTTGTCAAATGCCACATTTTTTGGCAAGTGTAAACGAGCCCTAATACTGTTGTTAAAAGAAATGATCAGCATTGAAGTACGTTGTTAATCGGTTTGGGGTGAATTATTGAATTCTGGTTTACTAATTTCATTGATTAGCACGGCCTATTTTATCTTGCAAAAAATGTTAGTAAACAGAATTTATTTATAAAGAAAAAAGTAGTTTCAGAGGGGACAGTCTTTACAGAAGCAGTTGAAATGATCTCTAATGAACATTTAAAGTGCAATTTCAGCTTTATACCGGTAAATCATGATAATGTTGTGATGGAGACATCATTGAAGCCATTCTCTGGCCTGTCTGTTGCCTTACAAGTGTATTGGCTAATAAAGTTAAACCTTTTCATTTAAAGATTGTCTTGGATTTAGTGCATAAATACAATTAAAACAGGTGTTCTGCTTCATGATAGAGCCTCTCAATATGATGTCAGGCTGGGGGATAGGTGGCTTTCTTAGTACAGATATGGGAGGTTTGGAGCAACTAAAAAAAGATTTATAAAGGGCATTAAAATGATACTAAAGACACACTGCTTAATTTACATTGCCCCTTCTATTTCTGTATGTGGATGATGGCACTGTAATTTTTTTAATAAAAAAATATCCAAGTACCTTTTTCCTAATAGATATACAGCTTTCACATGACCCAGCTCTTTCCCAGCCTCTCTGTAGGGAAACATAAGCAGGAGGAGCTTTTAGTACTCTGCTACATAAAAAAAACAGCCTTTGCGATACTGAGTAAAAATAAATAATAACAATAAACTGTTTTAAATTGTCATACAACTATATATTTGAAATTAAATCTTTAATATTTTCTAGAAACAACATTGTGTGGGTGGATTTCTGCTGTGTCACATCCCTCCAGCCTGTGTCTTAGAATAAAAGGGAGGTGAATGGAGATGTAGTATCCCACCCCCATTGTGTTTAGCTGATTAGTGGGCATGGAGAAGGTGGAAGGGAGTTGGCTGTCATTTACCACTGTGTATACACCCACATATGTGAATCTATAGCTGCTCAGATGTGATAGGGAGGAAATGCTCAGCAAAGAAACTCACTGAAAACTGAGCGTGTGCAGAGTTGCCTCAACAGTTGCAAAATCCCTAGCTGAATTGGGGACATGAACAGAAAAGGTGGAGATAAAGAGCAGCAGGATCAACCGGGTTTTTTGCAGACTATAGAAAATTAATCCTATAGTGACTGAGTATGAACAGCATGCAATACACCATTCATTGATAGTTTTTTATGATGTGGGTTTAGTGACACTTTAACACCCTAAACATACCCAGATACAAGAAAAAGAGGGCACAAATGCAACTGTCAAAAATAGCAATAGGAATGGAATGGTAAACAACATAAAATAGGAGAGTCTATTTAGTCCTGGAGAAAAGTCCTTAAAAAATCACTGTGGCATGCAGTCTCTCTTCCAATAGGACCTGTGGAGATTTGAAACAAGACTGCAATAAGTTGGAGGAAAATCCGAAAATAAATATCATAGGCCAGATTTTCATTTACGTTTTAGGTCAACTATTGTATAGAAAAAAGCATCTGTAAACAGTTGTCAATTTCGTCAAATATATTTGAATATTTTGTAACTTGCATCACCCTAATACCTAAAGCAGGGTATACCTGTTGATGCAGGGATCTTTTCGGCTGTATCTTGTATTCTGACAGCAAGGACTCCTCTCTTCCATCAGAATACACTGATCAGCGCTGCGGCTTGTGCTGATCGAATGCTGGTTTTCCAGCATGCCAGTTCAACAGAAGCCGTTTATTAGAGTTAACAACTATATTGTCCCATATTTTGATTACTATAGTTCATCCACCTTTGTGATGTATTGCTTGTAATATGAAGCCTGAGCAATATGGATTAGGCTGATTATGTTTGTTGTATTTAGGTACATTCCTGGGTTCCATAAATGCATCGAATGTCATCGTCAAGTGGTGGATTTTGAGGGTCATTTCCACACTTATGTGCACTGCAGCAAATGCAAGTTCAGTACCAGCTGCAATAAAGCTTACACTAGCCACATGCTGAGGTGAGTAGAGAATACATATTTCATTTTGGAAGTACAGTGGTAAACTTTTATTTTTGCATTTTGAAAATATGTGACTATGTTCTCTGTTTATCTAGTGATTGATTAATCAGTAGTTATAATCATGATTTTGTTAACCAGTTTCATACCTATTTCCTCTGTTGACATCTTCATTGTTTTTTTGCAGCTTCCATGGCAGAAATTCCAGCAAGAAATCCAAAGCTTTGAAAAAACATCCTAAGGACAAAAGGTAAGATGTGAAGCATTGTAGTGGTTTTTTTTTTTTGTTTTTTTTTTTGTATTGTTACAGTACACATGTACATTGTATCCCTGTTGCTTACTTTCTGAGTAATCAGTGTTGTGAGAATTCTAAAGTAGATCCTTAAACTTGAAGTGTGTGCGTGTAAGTGCCTGCACAAAAAACACATTTACTCACATTTAATCCTTTTGCTGCCATTGACGTATGTATAGCAGCCAAGAGTTTCTTTACATTTCTTCTGCAGCCTGCCCGCTTTCTAGTAGAAGTATAACTGCTTGAATACTTCTTTACTACTTACTCACTGTAACGGAACCATGACCCCACAATGCGCTTGTGGGCTTCCGTCAGAATACCGCTTCCTCCAGTCTGAACATAGATATCAGATATTCTAGCCGCCCCATACAAAACCTGCCAAGAATAGCTTGTATAGATCTCCAACCTTTATTGAACAAACTCACACTGAATATATACCTCATCAGGTCAGGTAAGTGCTGGTGGATGCACTGTTTGTGTCAGTGCGTGACACTTTAAAAATGGAGGTTGCGGCTGATGCTCCGTCGGAGGCACCAGTCCCTTTTGGCACCCACAGGCCCTCCAAAGCGGCGAGGTGTTCCCTTTTCCGCGAGGGTTGTCCAAAATGCAGTGGTTCCTAAGCGCTTTTTGCTTGCGGGTTATGAGGATTAACTGCGTTAACCACTTGCCGACCGCCGCACGACTATCTACGGCGGCGGTCAGCCCCTCACAGGCAAAGTGACGTAGGTCTACGTCGCTCGCCTGTGAGGGTTTAGGGAGCGAGCGCGCGCCGCCGGAGGCGCGCTCCCGCTCCCGCGTGGTCACGGACCCCCCCGCGCGTGTGACCGGCGGACCCGATCGCCGCCGGCCACTCTGCGATCGGCGGGGGAGAGGGAGAAAGTCAGGCAGCTTGTGTAAACAAGCTGCCTGTCATTCTCCTCTCTGTATGAGAGATGATCACATGGATCTACTATGTAGATCCATTGATCACTCTGCATACAGTTGAAGCCACAGCCAATCACAGTTAGAATCATGCCCCTAGGGACACACACAGCCCCTCCCTCTCAAATAAAGTTAACCCCTTCACTACCAGTGTATTTTTACAGTAACAGTGCATATATATAGCACTGATTACTGTAGAAATGTCACTGGTAACCCCAAAAGTGTCAAAAATGTCAGTCAAGGGTCCGATCTGTCCGCCGCAATGTCGCAGTACCCCAAAAAAAATCGCAGATCGCCGCCATTACGCGTTAAAAAAAAAACAACAAAAATGACAAAAATCTTTCCCTTTGTTAGTAAACGCAATAACTTTTGCGCAAACCAATCAAAATACGCTTTTTGCGATTTTTTTTACCAAACATAGGTAGCATAAAACAAATTGGCCGAAAATATTAAAAAATTTTGATTTTTACATTTTTTTTGGGGGGAATTTCATATAAAAAAAAGGGAAAAATATTGCTATTTTTGCAAAATTTACGCTCTTTTTTTGTTTATAGCGCGTGATCAAAAAATCGCACAGGTGATCAAATACCGCCAAAAGAAAGCTCTGTTTGTGGGAAAAAAAGGACGCCAAATTCGTTTAGGTACAGCGTCGCACGACCGCGCAATTGTCCGTTAAATTCACGCAGTGCCGAATCGCAAAATACCCTCTGGTCGTTTAGCAGCCAAATCCTCCGGGGCTTAAGTGGTTAAAGGTGAATGGTCCCACCTGTAGTGGACTCTTCGGTTTCCAGGTTAACTAAAGCTACCTTCATTCCGGTTGAGGAGTCCCCAGCCTTTAAATATCCAGCTGATAGGAGGGCAGAGGCTCTGGCCCCCCATATGTTCGCTGTGGGTGGTTCGGCACTTAGGCAAGTATTTATATTGCCCTGGTGTCACAAGCTCCCACTGAGTGGGCTAAACTTTTATGCCAGGACCTGGAGGGGAAACTGCTTCCCCCCGTCTTGCGGAGCTGTCGGATTAGTTGGTCCAGGGGCTGCAGTTTCTCTGTGATGTCTCTTTGGATGCGGCTCCTTTGATTTTTAGGCTGGCTGTTATCATCAGTGGTCCTTCTGCGTATTATCTGGCTTAAATACTGGCCTGCAAACTAGACTTCTAAGAAGGCTGTGGCAAAGGCCATTTAAGAATTTGGGGGCGATCCACAAGGAGTGGACTACGGCTGGTGTCAGTGCTTCAAGAGCCACCAAACACAAATGCATCCAGGACATGGGCTACAACTGTTGCATTCCTTGTGTCAAGCCACTCCTGAACCAGAGACAACGTCAGAAGCATCTTACCTGGGCTGAGGGGGGAAAAGGACTGGACGGTTGCTCAGTGGTTCAAAGTTCACTTTTTCAGATGAAAGTAAGTTTTTCTTTTCAATTGGTAATCAGGGTCCCAGCATCTGGAGGAAGAGTGGAGAGTCACAAAATCCAAATTGCATGAAGTCCAGTCATCTGCTGGTGTTTGTCCACTGTGTTTTATCAAGACCAAAGTCAGCACAGCCCTCTACCAGGAAGTTCTAGAGCTCCTTATGCTTCTCTCTGCTGACCAGCTTTATGGAGATGCTTATTTAATTTTCCAGCAGGACTTGGCACCTGTCCACACTGCTAAATGTACCATTACCTGGTTTAATGATCATGGTATCACTGTGCTTGAATGGCCAGCAAACTCACTTGACCTAAACCACATAGAGAATCTGTGGGGTATTGTCAAGAGGAAGATGAGAGACACCAAACCCAACAATGCAGATGAGCTGAAGGCCACTATCAAAGCAACCTGGGCTTCCATGAAACCTCGGCAGTGCCAAAGGCTAATCGCCTCCAATGCACGCCGCATTGATTCAGTAATTCATGCACAAGGAGCCCCGACCAAGTATTGAGTGCATACTATACTGTACATGGACATACTTTTCAGTAAGCAGGGAAGATTTTCTGTCCCAAGAGCCAATCTTCCATCCTGCTTTACAGTCGCTGGCTTTACCGGCTTGGTAATTGAAAGCCAGGTGCTTCGACTCTTGGCTCCTCCGGTGTGGTCTCCATTGCTGCCTTGGGACCTCAATTTGGTGTTTTCAGTCCTCCAGAAACCTCCTTTTGAAAATCTTAGGGAGGTTCCCCTACTTAACGTTTATCCTAGAATGTGGCCATCACTTCTGCGCACAAGGTGTCGGAGCTGGCGGCATTGTCTTGTCGTTCACCTTACTTGGTGGTTCACAGAGATAAGGAGGTTCTTCGCCCCTGTCCGTCGTTCCTTCCAAAGGTTGTTTCTGATTTTCATTTGAATGAAGACATTGTGTTGCCTTCCCTGTGTCCCAAAACATCCTAAGGAAATTGCCTTGCATTCCTTGGATGTGGTTCAGGCAGTTAGGGTGTACCTGGCAGCTACGGAGTCTTTTAGGAAGCTATACTCACTATTTGTGCTCACGGTCGGACCGCGGAAGGGGTTGTCCGCTTTTGCTGCGACCATTTCCAGATGGATAAGACAGACAGTGTTTCAAGCCTATTCACTTAAGGGCCAGGTTCCTCCTTTCCTGGTTACAGCGCACTCTACTCGGGCGCTTAGTGCCTCCTGGGCCTTTCGTAATCAGGCGTCAGTGATGCAGGTTTGCAAGGCGGCTACCTCGTCGTCTGTGCAAACCTTTACAAAGTTTTATAAGGTGGATGTGTTGGCACATACGAATGCTTCCTTTGGTCGCAAGGTTTTGCAGGCTGCTGTTTAGAGGACCTGGTCCTCTTTGAGGGTTTATTGTTTTTTTCAGGTGAGCTCTAGTTGTTCTTGGTTGAGCTCCATGTTACCTGGTTGGCTATGGTTTAGCCTTGTTGAATTTTTTTCTGCTGCTCCCGCCCCTCATGTTTAACACTTGTTTTAGGACGTCCAGATGGTTAGGAAGATCAGGAGCTGTGTCCATCAATGAACTATAGAGAAAATGGGATTTTTGTCTTACTGTAAAATCCTTTTCTCTGATGTTCATTGACGAACACAGCACCCACCCCTCTGTGGAGTTAGATTTCTTCTGACACTGCTTGTAACAAAACTGAGTGCCTATAGCTGAGCGTGGGTATATACCCCTTGGGACTGCCCATAGGCGTTGTCTAGCTTTTTTTCTGCCTAGTGCCCTACTCCTGTAGGGGGCAGTATAACCCAATGGTTAGGAATATCAGGAGCTGTGTCCGTCAATGAACATCAGAGAACATCAAACTTAAAAAGAAAGAAGTGCTTGAAATGTATGACTGTGTGTAATGAATTTATACTTTTTGAATTGAATTACTGAAATAAATTAACTTTTGATGATATTTCTAATTTTTTGAGATTCACCTGTATAGTGGTTTATTTATTTCATGTTTATTTTTTTTTTTTATATCATTAATTTTTGGTATATGATTATTTGAGGAGTGCTGCACTATTATATAGTGGAGAAAACCACTCCAAGGAGCTTTGTTAGAAGTTTACAGTGCAATGATAAGCCTCCAAATTACCTGAGAGAAAATAAGGTAGGGTGAAAATGTGATTAGATGGTTCTACAGCTTGAAAAACATGTCATCAGGGTATTATATGTATTACAGCTAATGCCCTTTATGTGGTTAGTACCCATGGGGAAAGAGAACAACGTGTTTGGTGGATGTAGAAAACACTAGTTGAAAAACATTTATTAATGAAAAGCAAGGCATTTTTTGTTTAGGTTAAGCAGTGTTTATTATGTATAAGTACAGAGCAGCATCTCACAACACAAACTGTGTGTGTGTGTGTGTGTGTGTGTGTGTGTGTGTGTGTGTGTGTGTGTAAATGGATGTTGTGGCAGTGTGCTAGGGCAGATCGAACATACAAATTAAACCTTTCTTACATGAATGAGTTAAAATAACATGTAATTCCCAGTTTTAAAGCTATGTGAAGTTTTCTTTTACAGGATGCAGTATATGTAACCTAACAGACAACTGTGTTTTTATTTCACAAGGCGTATAACCGTAGTATGCCTGAACTGTGATTTCCTGACCGATGTTTCTGGTTTAGATGATATGGCCAAACATTTAAGTGAAAGTCACACTCATTCGTGCCAAGTGGTTACAGAGAATGGTAAGAATCGATTTGCTTTAAAACTTTACTCTGTATTCCTTTCTCATCCATCATTATTAGTTGAATCGTTGTTATTGTTAACAGTGACATTTTTTTAAAGTGAATTCATTTTTTTTTCTTTTGATCTCAGTTTCCATATTTTCCTCAACTCATGAAGGAGACATGTCTAAGTAAGTTAGCTTTTTGCTTACTGCCCTTAAGCTACTATAAACTTAGTGTTTGGCTTCTAAGCATTGGATAAATAGTCGCCTGTAGCTTAGTGCGTACTTTGCTTTATTAGAGCCTACTTAAATTTGTCTTTGTTGTCCATAATCAAAACTATTTATAAGAACTAATTCGCTATGCACTAGCCACCTAAAAAGATTCTATAAAACATGTAAACATATATAAAATACCTAGCTTTTGCTCTAATTGGAAATGGTAGTTTTATAGGGAACTCCATAAATGATCAATTTCTGTACTGGGCTATCCTTGTGCAGCACATGCAAGTAAACAACTACTAGAAAGCAGTAATTCAGCAACCATATTTATAGACCAATTTGTATACATTTGACCTGATCAAGTAACTGCGTTATAGATTGACATATAAGATGATTATCCCGATATCTGTTCCTGGTTTTGAACTCCCAAATTTTGTCAATAATTTGCACCATGTTTATGCATTTAGAATTAATAACTATTTTAGTGAACCTAATATAAACCTCAGAAGCTCATACAGTATGCCAACAGTTGTCTTAAGATATGTGAAATCAGATAAACATGTTGTATACTGTCTGTACATTACAGTAGAGAATCTCATCAAGAAAACTACCTTAACATTAAATGATCTATGTGATCAGTATACCAGTGTTCAGTATGAACTCATCTGACCAGTATGCACAATTGATCCTCATCTAGCAACAAACATTCAAAGTAAAAGTCTTTCAAAAGGCTATTGGACTTCTGACTCCAAAGCTGAAGACTTTGTGGGTGACACTGAGGAAAGTAAGGAATGGTATGTCCTCCCTGTAGCTCTCCTCTGTCACACCTCTATTTTTAGCTTGGTTTAGCAGTTTGCCTCCTCCTTCTATTTGTCATCCTGATTGCTGATGTAGCAGCCTTTGCTTAATGGAATCAGTTTTTAATCTTCAGCCTGATCTGTTACGGATTTCTCTCGCAGTTTGTTTTCTAAGACTATTATGCACCACAATTTGTTTTCTAAGACTATTATGCACCACAACTTTAATCAGAAAATTAAGTCCTGATAGATGACTTCAGACTGGCTTCTTTTGCAGGTATAGCGATGTATAACATTAAAAATAAGTGCCTATACTGTTTAAATCCAGTTAGGCGCTGTCTCACCCTGCTTTGCGGCCTCAGTTGTCCTGTATTCTCGGCACTGTGCCGAAAATCAGTGAATCGCTAGAGATGATCAGCTGACAGCCTTTAGGATTTACTGCTGCTGAGGGGGTGGAGGAAAGAACCGGAATGGCAGACTATGCAGAGGAAGCCCAGATTAAGGAAAGAGAAACAAGATCAGGAGTGGTGACAGATAAACTTTGCTGCTTAAGTTAAACTTACAAGGATAGTGTCTTACCTAATCTCCCTGATTCTCTCTCCTTTCTCCCTTGGCAGAGGCAGCACTTGTCGACTACTGCTGCCTTCCTCTCTAGATTAGCCATGACATACAATCAAGGCTGGAAATGCACACATTTTAATTACAGAAAGTGACATATAGTTTTTGAGACTAAGGAGAGGGGGGAGAGATTTCAATAGGGAAATTAACGCTCTGGGCTTTAACAAAATGGCGGCCTCCAGCAAGAAGAAATAGAAGAAATGTTGGAGGCAATTTGCAGCACACGCTAATTTTGATATGATAATTATTATTGTGGAATGTATGTTCTTTTGTTAAAGAACAATACTTGTTATCAAATTGTTATGGATAAAGTTCCTCTTTAATATTGTTTTATTATTAAATGTCTGCTTTTTTGTACATAAAGTTACTCTTCAAAACACTTTTTTAAAAGTTGCAAAATTTAAAAAATCCGATTTTTGACACCCTATGTGTGTTGTGGACATTGGCTAGTCATTACACAGCATAATTTCGAGGCATCAGAAGATTCTCCCTTGCACATGCATATTGATGTTGCTAATTTCCGCTCCCTAGCACTAAGTGAAATTGTGTAAATAAACCAATGATTGTTATTCAGTATCGGAGGTGCTTCTTAAGAACTACAACTCTTACAGCTGGATTCCACACTAGTGTTTGTTTTAGATGTTTCCTAAAGTCACAAATGGCTGGATTAAGAATCTGTTACAGCGAACTGTAGGGTGGTAAGTATATAGTGTGAGCATCTGGTAAAGATTTTAGAACTGGTAGCTAAACATTGAGTATTTAGTAATCCACAACAATTCTCTAGATGACGAGTGCCTTTGTCCAAGTTTACTAGCCAAGAATAGTTTTGATTTTACAAACCTTCAGTTGCTAAGCATCTCATAAGGGGTTTTATTTCTTTTTTTTTTTTTTTTATTGTATTGTCCCTACTGAAGTCTACAAACTTGATCAAAGCTGCATTCTTTTTGTTTAGGGTTTTGCAAACCTGTCTTCAGCTGACAAAAAATTACCATATCGTCGAGTAGTTGTACAGTCAGTTGTTGAACACTTGGTTGGTAGACACTTTGTAACAAGTGACTGAAAGCTTCTAAAACTTTAAAGCAAAACTGTGGCTTGAAACTAAAAAATTGCAAATAGAAAGTTGTTTTTAATTACAAAATAATAATAAAAATAATGTAATGTCTTCTTACCTTCCTTCTCCCAATCTTAATTAGACTATACTCTGAGCTGCACATGTAGTATCTGCCAGGTCCCAGGGTGAATCCTGGTATTTGCCAGGCATCCCAGCATCTGCCATGTCCTAGGATGAATTACTTCTCGTGCACATTCACAGGACTGTAGCCATTTGGTTATAATGCCACCTAAAGGAGTATTAGACACTGGCAAATAAACAAATTGTAGGCCAATTCAGGAAAACCCCTCCTGCTACCAGTGTCCTATGAGGTCAGACATCTTTTCTTTAGCTCTGCTTTGAAAAGACTAACCTATTTTTACTAGCACTATTTTTGCTTTTTAAAGTTTGTTTTCAGTTAGGACACTACTGCTTAAGCTATTCTTTATGGTAGCAGATATCCAGCCTGCCCTCAACTTGGCTTTGGGGTTGGACACCACTGTATTGGACATAGTCGGGCTAGCCTGGAAATGCTTTTCAGGCACTGGGCTCTGCATGAGGCACTTTTTAGTTAACCCTGTGTGGTAACAAGTAAGCTGCATTCCAGGTCCAGAGCTTTTGGAATGGCCTCCGTGCTTGCCTTGTCTGTATAGACTCACTCAGTTAATATGCCAATCAGAGTGAGCACTGAAAGCTACCTAGTGGTGTGGATTGCTTGGCACCTTTTAAAACCTCTGCTTTCCACTGGTGTATACCATTGAAGGGGTTAACTGAGTGCAGATGTCCTCTTCTGGGTGGAATGTTGCACACCCTGTGCTCTTTCTACATTGAGGAAGCACATCGCTGTTCCTGATGCTTCCCCTACAGTGACTTGGTCACCTTTTAGCCATCCAGTCTCTACCTGCTATCCAGTGGTTGGGTTTTGGGGGCACCTAATATTATGCTTTGCTTTGAACACTTAGCAATGTTGCTTCATTGCCACACAGTTGTATCATGTCTGCTTCTAGACACATGGATAATCCCACTGTTCCTGGTTCCCCCGGCTCACACTCTACTAACAACTCTGGTGCTGATTGCAGCATGCCTACTGATGCGTTTGTAGCCTGCAGCCTGGACTCTTCAGCCATCTGCTTCTTAAGTCTTTACCATCTTTGTAGTCTTCTGTAGCTCCATCAGCAATGGCAGCCTCTTCTACTCTGTTTAAGAAGAATTTTTATTTCAGTTATGCATGGCTTTATAGGCCTAATCACAAGTGTTGGCTGACTAAACACAGAAGCCTCCCACGCCTTCCAAAACATAGTCTGCACCAGATCTGCCTGCTGCTTCTCAGCCTTCAGCTGCTGAAGTTTTGAGGAGTCGCAGTTTTCTGCCATCACTCCAAAAGTTAAAGAGACCGCTTCTGCTCTTATTTCCATACCATAGACCACATTGAAACTAAAGCATGAGTCTGTTGCTTCTGCCAGTGCTCTCCTTACTCTGGGATCTTTTAGAGCTCCTAATGCTTCCAAGACCCTATTGGTAAATCCACTGTTGCAGGTCTACCTTTTATGGAGACCGGAAACACCCTGATCAGATTGTCATTGCCCCCTCCCCCAACACCTTATTAGCCTTGTACCTGTTTGATAAGGACTGTAAAAAATGGTCATTCCCAACTGTGCTTTAGTTAAAGTGTTTGACTGCGGAGGCTGAGTCAAAGAAGTGCTTATAAGTGCTTACTTTGCATGGTCTTCAAGGGTCTATTCTAGCTGCCATCATCAATTACGCCAAAGGCAGAAATACCACCCATCTTCCTCAGCCAGGGAAGCCTAAAGCTCAGTCTGGGAAGGCTCACCCCTTGCTGGAGATTAAGAAAAGTCCCTTTCACCACTCCTCATCCATAAAGTCCAAGCCAAGAGTTCTCTAAAATAGGGAGATGTTTGTCAACCTTTGCGGACAAGCTAGAATTTTGTTCCCAAACCCCCCACCCCTTCCTTCGGTTCATAATTTTCAACCTTCCTGTGTCCCTGCACAAGTTAACAGTACTCCAGGCAGTCCTATCAGGTCTTCTGTATTTGTGATAGAGCGGTTTTAAGGGTTTTATACCAAACTGTTAACAGCCCCCAAACCCAAAAGGGATATCTATTCCATCTTCATGCTCTGAAGTTCCGTATGGAATCCACCAGGTTTTTATTGCCTCTTTCCACCAGGGAGACTTCCTCATATCTGTGGACATCGAAATCTGACATTTGAACTCTCATCTACACTTACATCCTAGGGTGTGGTGAGGCAGTTTTCTTTAGTCGGCATTGTCTGGACCCAAGGGAGTAGTCGCCACACCCCAAGGTGTTCAGGAACCATGTCACAAATAATGGACTCCAGTTTTGAATCTTCTGACTACCAGACTTAACCAGAAACTAGACCGTTTTGTCTCTGGGGTCCTGTCTGAATTGTCCTTAGTATTTATGTATGTGAGATAGGGACCATAGACTGTAAGCTAAGGGATGGGACTGATGTGAATATACAGTATTTGTAAAGCACTGCATACATTTCAGATGCTATATAAATACTTGTAATAAATAATAAATAATAAAAACAGAGATTGAAATTTTTACTTGGGACATGTGAACTCTTTGTAAAAATTGTCAACTTTATTAAGATCAAAGATGTTAAAGTAATTGGTCAAACAAATTTTAAAAGGTTTGTAGATGGTACAGTTTCTACTTCTCTAAGAGCACGTGGTTATACTATAGCTGTTGTTTCACTTAAGGGCATGGCTCTCTTTAATTGGTTTATTTTAAATATTATAACTGTGAGATATAACATTTTTACACTGCATATCTTTAGCAACCTTCTTTGCATGATACATAGCATGGCAGTATTTACCAGCTTTAGCTTTTTAAGCGATAGGTGCTCTACATCAGCTGTAAAATACTGTTTATCTGTACATCAGAACTGCTGCATTAGACCTGCTCTCCACTGCAGAGGTCAATCACCATGGGCATTATTCAATAAAATGATGCTGTGCATTTTAAATCCTATAATTCTTATTGTTATCTTTTTAAAACAACCATTTGGCTATTTTACAGAACATTTGTGTTACTTTTAAACTATTAAACAAAGCCCATTCACTCACATTCACCAAGTCGCCTGACAAGTCGTGGCAGTGTGAACCGGCTCTTATGGAGAAAACAGTGGGGCTATTTGCAAATAAACGCAATGCATGTGAAATAACTTTCCTCAACAAATCAGAAGGCAGTCTTCTAACATAATAAACACAAGGTGCCCTGTATTTTCCAGCTCACATGTTCATTGCGAGCACTTATTTACTGATAAAAAGAAACAACAGATTACTTTTGTTTTTGTATTGTACATTATACAAATCCTCCTTAGGCCTCATGCACATGGGCAGAAAAAAACTGCTTATAAAAGCATGTTTTTTTATTTTTTTATGCCTCTGAATGCAGCTCTTTTTCAGGCAATGTGACTATGCACATAGCCTATAAGCACTAGTAATTACACACCGAAAGAAGCATTTATTACACCTCCTGGCAGAAAGATCCAGCGTAGATACAAGTATTTTAAGATGCCTGCTTGCATAAAGCCCTGAAGTAGCCACTGGATTTTTTTGTTTTCAGGAGAGTTTTTTGTTCTTTTTGTTTTTGCTAATACAATCTGTCTTTTACTAACAACTTTTACTGCATTGATTGCCAGAGCACTATGGTCTGTCTGAAAAGACCATGGCAGTAAAACAGGCTTTTTACAACAAAAGTGGCAAGAAGCTACAGGAAGAATGTAAAAAGCAGGTTAACCACTTCCGGACCGGCCACCGCGTGTATACTGCGGCAGGGCAGCCCGGCTGCGCAAAATCATGTATAAGTATGTGATTTTGTGCACAGGGTTTTTGGGGGCGCGTCCCGCTAGGAGGGCCACTTCCACTGTGATTAGACACAGCGGGAGCCAATCAGCGGGTCCTTCAGCCACCCACAATCGTGCAGGAGAATGACAGAACGGCCGCCTGCCTATGTAAAGCCACAGAGGAAGAGTGAGATCTTGTGTTTCAGCTAAGCTGAAACGCAGATCTCCCTTTTCCTCTAGCAGATCAATCCCCCACACAGTTAGAAAGCATTCCCTAGGAGCACACTTAACCCCTTGATCACCCCTAGTGTTAACCCCTTCCCTGTCAGTGTCATTTATACAGTAACAGTGCATTTTGTTTTAGCACTGATCATTGTATTGGTGTCACTGGTCCCTAAAAAGTGTTACAGAGTGTCATATTTGTCCGCCGCAATGTCACAGTCCCGCTAAAAATCACCACCATTGCTAGTAAAAACAAGAAGGAAAAAAAATGCCACAAATCTATCCCATAGTTTGTAGACAATATAACTTTTGCGCAAACCAATCAAAATACTTATTAGAATTTTTTTACCAAAAATATGTAGCAGAATACATATTGGCCTAAATTGATGGAAACATTTGATTGTTTTGTATACTTTTTAGTGGGAATGTTTTTTAGCAGAAAGTAAAACATTTTTTTATTTTTTTTTATTTCAAAATTGTCAGTCTTTTTTGTTTATAGCGCAATAAATAAAAACCGCAGAGGTAATTGAATACCACCAAAAGAAAGTGCTATTTGTGGGAAATAAAAGACAATTTATTTGGATAGAGCATCGTACGACCACTCAATTGTCAGCTAATGCAACACAGTGCCGTATCGCAAAAAATGGCCTGGTCATTGAGGGGGTAAAATCTTCCAGAACTGAAGTGGTTAAAGCTGCATCTGCTGGTAGAAACCATGCAATATTTTACATTTACCTGACTATTAAAAAAACAAACAACTTTGCACAAAATCAGAAATGCATCAAAGTAATCCCCCTTTAGCCAGAAAGGAATCACTTTGATGCAGTTGGCTAGCTTTAAACATGTATTGCAATTTATGAAAATCAAGAATCCCTGTTTAAGTAAATGTTTGTTAGAAATATGTAAGGGTGTATAGCATTGTTAACTAAGAATTTAAAGTTGGAAGATCACTTATTACTGCACGTTTTTCTGACAGTGCTTGTTATTCTAAGATACCCTAGTCCAGTCAACCATTTCTGTTTTGGGGGTCTCGCATGCATTTTCTCTCATCTATTAATGACCAGCAGTATTATTTATCGATAAAGGCATACAAATATTACAAGAGTGTCTTCACCTCTATGCCACTATACACAAAAGGAATGTCAGACGTTAACAGCTGAGGTTCCTGCACACCTTCTAAGCACAAATTTAAAGAGAGAACAGGAGTCTGACAACAGTCCTTTACAACGTTTTTTTTTTTTTTTTTTTTGGTAAAAATGAGCTATCTGGGGCAGCCCAAAAAAAAAAAAAAAAAAACAGCAGAACGCTAAGGCATTTTAGCCAGAGCCTTAGTCAACTAGGTTTTCACTGAAATGCTTTAAAACTCTGCTGTGTTTGTTTGGATAACCCAGATCACTTTTCTTTTACCAAATATAGTATTGTGAAGGACTGTCATTGGACTACAGCTCTCTCGCTTCCTATTTTTGAAGGATTAGCACTGTGGGTTTTTAAAAAAAAAAAAAGTGGTTATAAAGGCAGGTTTTTTATCTTAATGCATTCTATGCATTAAGATTAAAAAAAACAGCAGTGTGCAGCAACCCCCTAACACTTACCTGAGCCCCCTCTCGATCCAGCAATGTGCCTCGGCTGTCCTGGACTCTCCCTCCTGATTGGCTGAGACACAGCAGCCGCGCCATTGGCTCTTGCTGCTGTCAATCAAAATCAGTTAGCCAATGAGGAGAGAGAGGGGGCCAAACTGCAGTTCCGTGTCTGAATTGACTTGCTAGCTGATGACTTTTAATAATAAGAAACTTACCTGTCTAGGGATCCAGTTCTGTACTCATATAGGCCAGTTCTATACCAGTCTTGGGGTCCCAAGCGCCACCATGCTGTGTGTGGAAAGCCGGCTGTGAAGCAACCACTGCACTTGCGTGAGTCATGCTACACTGTGTGAAGAGTCCTGCAGTGTCCTAGAAGGTTGCGGGCAGAAAGGGAGGGGACCAAGCATCTTGGGATTCCAGAGGAAGTAGAGAGGGGGTTACCTATCAAACTGGGTGCCCCCCCCCCCCCCCAGAAAGACAATGTTCTGTTTTTCAATAAAGTTCTGCTTAAAATCATGTACAGTATCTCACAAAAGTAAGTCCACCCCTTGCATTTTTGTAAATATTTTTTACCTTTCCATGTGACAACAGTGAAGAAATCCAACTTTGCTACAATGTAGAGTAGTGAGTGTACAGCTTGTACAACAGTGTACATTTGCTGTCCCCTCAAAATTACTCAACACACAGCCATTAATGTCTAAACTGCTGGCAATAAAAGTGAGTACACCCCTAAGTAAAAATGTCTACATTTTCCCTCCCCGGTGTCATGTGACTCGTTAGTGTTACAAGGTCTCAGGTGTGAATGAGAAGCAGGTGTGTTAAATTTGGTGTTATCGCTCTCACTGTGTCACACTGGTCACTGGAAGTTCAACATTGCACCTCATGGCAAAGAACTCTCTGAGGATCTGAAAAAAAGAATTATTGCTCTACATAAAGATGGTCTAGGCTGTGAGAAGATTGCCAAGGCCCTGAAACTGAGCTGCAGCACAGTGGTCAAGACCATACAGCGGTTTAACAGGACAGGTTCCACTCAGAACAGGTCTCCCCATGTGTCGTGGAAAATAAATAGGCTTGTACTGAAAAGTACAAATGGCCCGCTCTTTTGCATAACGATTTACCAAGCACTCGGCGATAAAGAAAGGAACAAACGCGCTGGGTCATTTCGATGCCATCTGCCAGGTCTCTCTCCATTGGATATGTATGTGTGTGCATGTGTATGTGTATAAGAGCTAGTGTTTGTGTGTGAGAGTTTATGTGTCTCTTCATGCATGAATGATGTGTTAGCTGCTGTTATGTGAGCTGTTATGTGAGCTTGTGTGTGTGTGTGTGTGAGAGTGTCAGTGTGTGTGTGTGTCAGTGTGTGTGTGTGCCTCCTTCTGTGTTCTGATCTGTTCTGTGTGAGGGCAGGGCAGAGCAGGTTTATTTACATCAAGTGAAACAAAAGGAAGTTACAGGGAGTGGCTTCACAACCACCAATCACAGAAAGTACAATGGGCAGGGCTTATGTACAAACACAGCCATGTGCAGAGATGAGCAGAAATGGCTGCCATCTTATTACTAACAAGTCTTTCAATGACTGTTAAAGCAATAATCACTGTAAATATCGATTATCAGTAAAACTTGACACTGGGAGACATTATGACTATTTAAACTAAAGAATATGTCTATCAAAATTTCCACAACACCATGGTCGACCAAAGAAGTAGAGTGCACGTGCTCAGCGTCATATCCAGAGGTTGTCTTTGGGAAATAGACATATGAGTGCTGCCAGCATTGCTGCAGAGGTGGAAGGGGGTGGGGGGGTCAGCCTGTCAATGCTCAGACCATACGCCGCACACTGCACCAAATTGGTCTCTATGGCTGTCATCCCAGAAGAAAGCCTCTTCTAAAGATTATACACAAGAAAGCCAACAAACCGTTTTCTGAAGACAAGCAGACTAAGGACTTGAATGACTGAAACCATGTCCTGTGGTCTGATGAGACCAGGATAAACTTATTTGTTTCAGATGGTGTCAAGCATGTGTGGTGGCAATCAGGTGTGGAGTACAAAGACAAGTGTGTTTTGCCTACAGTCAAGCATGGTGGTGGGAGTGTCATGGTCTAGGGTTGCATGAGTGTTGCCAGCACTGGGGAGCTACAGTTCATTGAGGGAACCATGAATGCCAACATGTACTGTGACATACTGAAGCAGAGCATGATCCCCTCCCTTGGGAGACTGGGCCGCAGGGCAGTATTCCAACATAACGACCTTAAACACACCTCCAAGACGACCACTGCCTTCCTAAAGAAGCTGAGGGTAAAGGTGATGGACTGGCCAAGCATGTCTCCAGACCTAAACCCTATTAAATATCTGTGGGGCATCCTCAAACAGAAGGCAGGGGAGCGCAAGGTCTCTAACATCCACCAGCTCTGTGATGTCGTCATGGAGGTGTGGAAGAGGACTCCAGGGGCAACCTATGAAGCTCTGGTGAATTCCATGCCCAAGAAGGTTAAGGCAGTGCTGGAAAAAAAATGTTGGCTGTGACTGTACTCACTGTCACTGGGAATGAAAGACATACACTATATGTGGGGCCCTTGGAGTAATGTTACTTTGGATTCAAATCCATGTCTCCCCAAGACAGTAAGACTTAAAGCAGATGCTAATATCAGCTCAACCACCTGTCTTCCACACATTGTTGATTCCTCGTACTCCACCTAGGCTTGTTTAAGTGCTAAGTTGATTAGCATGTTAACGATATCCTTGTCAGCTAAAGTAGTTGCTAGAGGGGGATTAGCCATGAGTCAGCCCTACCTCGTTATCTAAACCATTGTGTGAGGTTTTGCGTAAATATTTGGGTTATTGTTCATGTAGTGACTGACATACTTCTCAAGTGTATAAAAAGTTTGTATTTTGTTCAATAAACGAGTTTCCAGATTTTGCAGCTGAAACGAGTGCTGTCTCGTTCTTGGTTGCAATAGGCGGCTACAACATCTGATATCTATGTTCAAACTGGAGAAAGCGGAATTCTGACAGAAGCCCACAAATACAGTGTGGGTCATGGTTCCGTTACATTGGTGGCAAGCTGTGGGATGCTTCCTGCAGGCTGGGACATCCAAACCTCCACCTGGATCCAAGGTCCGGATAGCAGAAGGGGAGAGGTACAGATACCAGTCGCCATGGAAGAGGAATTCGGAAGGAGGTTGTGATAGATGCAGATACAGCAGAGGGGACAAGTGTCAGAGCAGGACCTGCTAGGATGGTATGATTCTGTGTGCTTGGATCTCTAGGGAAAAATCCTCCCCTCTATCCAGAAAAGGTACTGGTCACAGTATGGATTGCAGGAGGTGTTTTTAGGAGATACAGCGTACAAGGAGCAGACAGCTGAGTTAAGCAGAGATGGGGTTGGAAGAGCACTATAGAGCCCTCCAGTGGCATGTATCCCATAGCAGATGACAGTCCAATGGTAGGCTTTGCCTACGGCAGCCTGGGATTGTTGTACAGGAAGCTGTCAAGGGACCCTAACTTTGGGAGCGATTTGGATTGGCGGTTAGAGGAAAGTGCTCTGGGCACTGGAAGATATGGAGTTTATGGCCATTCAGGAATGGGAGCTGGAGATCATCTACAGACGGCTGCTAGACTCTGCTCAGCGCCGGGGCTGGGCTCCCCTTGCCTGGGAATTTTCAGAAGTACCAGCTGATAGTCTGGAAATCCTGGCTGAAGAGTCAGCAATGTGGCACAGTAATAGTGTGCTTTGCCCACAATTTTGGATGCAGAGGTCTTATGGCGGATGCAGCAACTGCTGACTCATCTTTACGAACCTGTTTCTGCACAGGACGAACTTGAATAGAGGAATGCCTCTGTCCAGAAGCTAGATAATGGTATGGGAGAAGAGGAAGCCATCTTCATTCCCCAACCATGGATCACAAATTTAATTGACTTTCCGTCGGATGATATGGATGATAAATCATCTGCCAAAGTGTTGGCACTGGGCCCAAGTGCTACCAGCTCGTGCCTTGGATTTTCAGCAATTCCAGAGACTGGGGATTTAATAGACTTTTCTGCTCAGGAAAAACAACCCAGTGAGCCTACAGCAGAAGAGCGGGCATCCAGGCATAGTGCTGCTGATCTCTGCCTGCAACAATTGGTAACCCAGGAAGATGTGTGCAAGGCTACTGACTTTTCAGTTTACTTCCCTGTGGAACAGCTGGCATCAGGGCCTAACATGACTGAGCTCTGCCCAACACCAACAGCAGCTTCAGCCTCCCTGAGAGAAGCGGCAGCTGGCCTTTCTGCTACACCACTGACAGGGATATGGAATTTCCTGCCAGCAGCATCTGTGGAGTTACAAGAAACTTCTACAACAGAAGCGCTGACAACTGGAAAGAGGGTCCAAAACCTCTGCCCCACTCCTGTGGCAGTTCCGGAGCCCCAGGGTGAGAAGGTGGCAGTCAAGCCACAACAGCAGGATGAAGTGAGCCCAGCCACCCTGTCCTCTCTTCAGCGGCTAAAAGGACTCCCGGGAGAAGGGCCTGTCCACGCTTTTCCTCTGCGGCGGGTGTGTTCTACAAAAGAGGCAGAGGTTGGCTGGGTGAGCAATGCTCTGTTCAGGACAATTTGTTTGGGGTACCGTGTGGGTACGGGCATTGTGTGACTGGAACTACAGACTAACTTCGAAGTCAACCCGTCTGGGGACTCCTCCTGTGCTAGTCTCCTTCTGAAGGGGGAGAAATGTGACAAACTCACTCAGGACAGGGGCTTTTGGAGGGGACTGCAGGCTAGCCCCTTGCCTACTAACTATGGGCCCTGGCTTGTGAGGGAACACTGCTCTTTGTGTGGTGTATGCTGGGGGTGTGACAGGAGTTACTTTGGTTGGGGGGCTGTAGAACACAGCTTACCTTAGAGAGGTTGGGAAATCCCTCTTTCGGCTCCCTAGGCCCCTCCTATATCTAAGTAACCCTGTGCTTAATAGGGGCGCAGGGTGACCGAAAAGCCCAGTCTGGCCTGCCTAAACCAGACTTCCACAAACTGATCAGCTATGAGAGCTCCATGTGCCCTGCCGGGACAAACTTACAAATTATGTGGAACTTTGTCGAGGAGGCTGCCAGAATGGATTGACTCTTTGGGACTTGTTACTCGACTAACTCCGGCACAGACTAATTGGAGGTCTGGTACCTAGTTAGTCTACCTTTTGGGGGGGAAGATATGTGACGGTACTCACCATCACTGGGAATGAAAGACAGACACTAAATGTGGGGCCCTTTGAGTAATGTTACTTTGGATTCGAGTCCATGTCTCCCCAAGACAGTAAGACTCATAGCAGATGCTAATATCATCAGCTCTACCACCTGTCTTCCACACATTGTTGCTTATGTTGATTTCATGTACTCCACCTAGGCTGGTTTACGTGCAAAGGTAATTAGCATGTTAATGATATCTTTGTCAACTAAAGTAGTTGCTAGAGGGGTATTAGCCATGAGTCAGCCCTACCTCTTTATCTAAACCATTGTGTAATGTTTTGGGTAAATAATCGGGTCATTGTTCATGTAGTGACTGACATACTTCTCAAGTGTATAAAAATTTTGTATTCTTGTTCAATAAAGGAGTTTCCATATTTTGCAGCTGAAACGAGTGCTGTCTTGTTCTTAGGCAGCTATAATATTTGATATCTATGTTCAGACTGGAGGAAGCGGTATTCTGACGGAAGCCCACAAACACAGTGCGGATCGTGGTTCCGTTACAGTGGGCACCCAAAATATTGACACTTTGGGCCCAATTTGGACATATTTTTCTGAGGGCTGTACTCACTTTTGTTGCCAGCAGTTTAGACATGAATGGCTGTGCGTTGAGTTATTTTGAAGGGACAGCAAATTTACACTGTTATTCAAGCTGTACACTCACTATTTTACATTGTAGCAAAGTGTAATTTCTTCAGTGTTTTCACATGAAAAGATATAAAATATTTACAAAAATGTGAGGGGTGTACTCACTTTTGTGAGATACTGTATATGTTTTCTATGTCTTTAATGATCTTATCGAAGTGGGCCGTATTTTAAAAAATACCCTAGAACAGGGGTCTCCAAACTGCAGCCCAGGGACCGGATGTGGCCCTTTAGCTTGCCTTTATCCAGCCCTTGGGGCACTATTCCTTCCACTGATACGAGGCAGTATTCATCCCACTGACAACAAAGATGGGGCAATATTCCTTCCACTGGCAGCAATGATGGGGCACGATTCCTCCCACTGACACCAATGATGGGCCACTATTCTTCCTCCTGACACCAACGATGGTGCGCTCTTCTTCCCTCTGACACCAAGAATGGGGTGCTATTCCTCTCACTGACACCAATGATGGAGCACTAATATTCCCCCTGACACCAGAGACGGGAAACTCATTCTCCCACTAACATCAATTATGGGGTACTGTTCCTCTAACTGGCCCCCGATGATGGGGCACTATTCCTCTTACTGACATCAATTATTTGACCGCCAAGCCTATGGCGTTATCTACTCCCACTGGCCACAGTCCGACCCCCCTGTTATTTGAATGACAATAAACTGGCCCTTTTTGTTAAGTTTGGGGGCTCCTGCCCTAGGACATCTACTCCTTTCCAGTTTGATAGCAAGGACTATATAGTATATACACCAGGGGTCTTCAAACTATGGCCCTCCAGTTGTTCAGGAACTACAGTTCCCATCATGCCTAGTTATGTCTGTGAATGTCAGAGCTTTACAATGCCACATGGGATGTGTAGTTCTTTAACAGCTGGAGGGCCGTAGTTTAAGGATCCCTGATATACACAGATCCCTGTAATGGACAAAGGTTTCCAATATGCCCGCTTGTGTTTTGTTGTGAATTTATGTGCATTTACCCTGCAAGGACTGTAGTCAGTCAGCAAGAGGGATAAGAAAACACGTACCTTAAGTACCCCATTTTGGTATTAGACAGGACTTATTGCTTTAAACATAAAGAAATAATCATTTGAGATTATTTGATGGTTTGACTAATAAACCAGCTGCCTAGATGTACTGTAAACTGAAGAGACCCGCACAGCCGTTTCTGTATCAATGCTACATAGGAGACATTTCTGTTAGCTCCACCGAGCCATCTATAAATCAGCATTACATTGGAGACATGTTTATTATGGGTCAGCTTAACCACCGGAAGATGTGTTTTCCATACAAGATGCTTATGAACCTGCAAGCCCATTTATCACAGGCAGAGAAAGAAATTGTGTACAGCATTTTCTGCAGTATAAGTTATGAACAAAAGGCTCCTGACCAATACTTGGCCACTTGGTCATTTGATTTGGTTGTAGTACCTTCAGGTTATTTGCTGCAGTCACGTATGTCCCCTAGATCAATGAGATTTCTCTGGACCAGTTACATTCTGTAAATTCTAATATGGTTATTAACAAAGCTGTTAAATTCTGCCTTCCGCTTGTTTTTATACATAATGCTTGACTTGCTTTTTTTTTCAGTTTATGTTTTAGAGACCAAAACATGGGAATGTTTTATGTGTTATATGTCATAATCTACCATCTTTTATTTGAAAAGGACATGCACTGTCCTATTTTACTTTCTGTATAGCAGCGTTTACTACTTATCCATTTAAAAATATTTCTTGGATTTACTTTGCATGTTTGTATTTTTTTAGTGTGAAGTTTGCAGTCATGATTTTTCTGCGGAAGTGTTTGAATGTAGATCAAAATTGTGTGGCATGTGTTTGATTTTATGACCACTAATTGGTAACAAAAAATGTTCAGCACCCGTTTTTAATGAGAAATATTACTTTTCATTAACTATCACTGACTTGGTTTTTCCTCTGTAGATCAAGACTTCATCTTCCAGTAGAGCGCGTTAAAATTGGTAATCAGGTATGATTTGTTTTCTTTCCTGATTTTTTTTTCAGTTGTTAAAGAAAAGCTATATTCATTTTTTATTGTATTACACTCTTTTCAGCATTGAAATTTCACCACTTTACCCCAGACCAATTCTGACATTTCTCCCATTCATGTAAAAATCTGCATTTTTTTTGCTAGAAAACTACTTAGCACCACCAAACTATATATATATATATATATATATATATATATATATATATATATATATATATATATATATAAGCAGAGGCCATTGAGAATAAAATGGAGGGTGTTGCAATTTTTTATGTCATAATATTTGCACAACGGTTAATTAAATGCAAATTTTCAGTAGAGAATAACCTTAATGAATTTTAGTGAACACAAACAAAATATAATACCCTTTTTTTGTAATATATAAAAGACAATGTTATAACAAGTAAATAGATACCAAATACATCCTGATTTAAAATTTTGCACAACTGTAGAATGGTAAACTAAGGTATGTTAAATTATCTTATGCAGCACTTTAAAAGCGTTTACAGGTTAACAGTTTAGAGTTACACAGGAGGCATGGTGCTTGAAGTGTTGCTCTTTCTGACGTTCACAGCAATGTGTTGTCAACCGCCAGCAGAATGTTTTACTGAAAAAACATGGAAAATTTGCTGATGGAGCACATTTATTTTTACTGACAATTTGAAAAATGACAGAACTCCTATTGAAAACGAAGAAGACTGATATTTAAACAGTAAAAACACAATATGAAAACACTGACCATACCCATAACAAGTAATTTGCCTGGTTTAAACTTAAAAAGTCAACGCAGCATGACAGATTATCAGCCCCTGATATTTACAGACAGATGTAAAAATTCACAGATTTTTACAAACTGTCCATAAATTTACTGATGGTTGGCAACCCTGGCGAAACCTCACATGTGTGATGCAATTGCATTTACATATGTATGCAGGACCAACCTAAGCATTTACATTTGTGCAGATGGGAATGCTTTAATCTTTATTATTATTATTATAGATAAATTGATTGTATTATTTATTTAATTCAATTTTCTTTTTACACTGTACCTTTTTAATTTTTTTTTTTTATCAACAATATTGCTATCTTTCGGGATGAACAGCATCCCTTGTGATCGCATGGACCGTGACAGGTCTTTTTTATGGAGAAATCAGGGGTCCTTCTGAGCAGCCTAAAAAAACTGCATTCCTGTGCAGCCACTGTGTCCCAATTGACATAATTTTTTTTTTTTTTTTTTGAGGGGGGAGTTTGGAGAAGCATTAGACCTCTAATGCTTAGTTTTTTAGAAGGGGACTGAAGAGAGTCCCTTTCTCTGCAATCTGAACTGCACTGTAGATGAATGAGATTGGAGTCTGTATAGCAACTCCTATTTATTCATAAAATGAAATATAGTAAACAGTGTTCACTATATTTCATTCACAAAAACTGACAAGTAGTAAACACCATTTACTATGTGTCAGTGATTATTGAATACTGTTCAGAGGCAATCAGTACTGATCTGCTCCAAAAAACCTGTAACCATTGTGCAAAATGCAAATATACATATAAATAAAATAATTTAAACTGTATTAAAGTGCAATAAAGCGACAGTGAGGTGCAAAAGTTCTTAAGTCACTTCATGAACAGTTCATGAATCACTCCACGAAGTAAACAAATTGCTTTCATAAAGTGCAGATGTGGATACCAGTGATACATCCAATACTGTGCAGAAGGTGCCAAAAACGTGCTCCCCTATGTGCCCGCACTCACCGCGGCAATATGGGATTATGCAGATATAGATGTGGGATCCCCCACACTGGTAACCAGATCGTCCACTCTTGTATGCTGATTAGGAATCCATTTCTTAAGGGCTCTCCTCCATGCATGAAACAAAAGGACTCTCCATAGTGTAGTACATCAAATATTTATTAAGAAAAGACAGACAATATCCACTTACATTAAAAACAGTTCCTCTGTGTATTGCGAATCGTGCGGTGGTTCTGTCTAAACGGCGTGCGTTTCACCGAGCAGGTATGATGTTGACGCTTAGTGTCTAGCTTGACATGTTTCGTCCCTCCCACTGGGCATCATCGGAAGCTTCCTTCCACTGGGCGAAGCTTCCGACTTGAACTTTTGCACCTTACTGTCACTTTATTGCACTTTAACACAGTTTAAATTAATTTATTTATATGTATATTTGCATTTTGCACAATGGTTACAGGTTTTTTGGAGCAGCGCTGACATTCATATTTTCTCATAATTTAAAGGCACATACCTTTATGCCAGCAGCAGCCCATATAGAGTGATTTATATTTTCTATTATAAGGCACCATGTACACGGGAAGTTGTTAAAAGTCCCTTTGAATGCTGGAATTTTTAGGACGTTTGAAACGTCCGTTCGGTTGCGTTTGTACCCGCGTTTAGGTTTAGAACCGTTCCTAGAGGTAAAAAAAATGATTCCCCTTTAAAATGGAAAAACGCGAACGCTAAACGCGGGTCATCGCGTTCGGTCGCGTTTTTGCGTTTGAAACGCCGGGAAACACACGTTCGAACGCAAATAATTGCGTTCTAAAAAACATCCCTGAACGCAACTGCCTGCAAATGACTGTAAATGACCATGTGTACATGGACAGATAAGATAACATGGAGCTGCGTTCAGGGGCTTCTGAAAAAAAACGCCCAACTGCTCCTAAACGGCCATTTCCAGCGTCTCATGTATACATCTTATCCAAAGCGCGGGTATTTTACCATTTTTTTCAATCAGTACTGATCGCCGTCTGTATTCGTTCATGAAAGAAAGGGGGCAGGTAAACATGGCACACTGTTAAACTCTAGAGCAACAAAGGAAGTGTTACAACCCCAAAATCCCATAAGGATAGACATGATGAGATCAAGAAGTCCAATAAAGGGAGTAAAAATCATGATAATGACTGAGGCCTATGTAGGAGGCTGAAAAGTGTCTGTTTTTAGGAATTGATTCCTTTTTATGGTTTGATGAGTTAAATAAAGATATCAATTTTTAATGCCAAGACATCCTGGTACTGGATTTTTACTCTATTCACCCTGTTAAACTATGTGGCCACTTGAAAGAGAATGGGGGGGTATTAGGAAGTGATAACGCAGATAACCCTCCTCAATGTTCATAGCAACTATCCCTATGTGGCTGCTAATTGTGAGAATGATTCAGTTGATTCACTGTAGGCCAAACTTTAGCTACGTTTCATTAAGAATTTATATGTATTTATATGGAATAATTACATGGAAGATTTATTTTATTTTGGTTATAGGTATACTTTAATTCTGACTCCAGTTGTAATAGTGAGTTATCCCCTTCTGAGTCCTATATGCATGGCCTGAAAAAAAGCAGACAATAACTGCAGACAATCTTCATCAGATGGCTGAACTCCCCAAATACTTAATTACAGCATACAAAAGGTTTACGCAAATAATATGATGTGGTAAATGTCCGTGTTTCAAGATGAAAATAAATATTTCTTTCCTAACCTCAATATGTTTCTTGCAGGAAGAATAGCAGGGACTTAGAATAAGAAATGGGGGAATGGCATCATAGAAAGGGGAGGATTTACAGAAAATAACTGCAAAAAAGATCGCAGGGCAGCAGCATAACAATGATAATTAAATGGAAGAGTTTAGGCAGTGTAAATGAAACAGTAACTGCTGGTAACACATTACCAATCTTTTAAACGGTAGGTAACTTTTGTAGGATCTTCTGGTCGGCAGTGGCCTAAACCAAAAGAATAAGATAAAAATTATATTATACAAAACTGTTACACATAAATAGCATGTCTGCCCAGATGTCTTTAACTTTAGACTGTCACAAGTTCACTGCCTAAATTTTAAAGCAGGGTTACCAGGTGCCAATATTAATGTTTTCTTATTTGGTTTAAAAGTTATAAATGATGATTTACTGTTCAAGTAGTTAAAAATTGGTTTGGTACTGATATTGCAAGTAGATAAATACATCAATAACTGCAGTGTTCTGCATTATTTTCTGCCTGCAATGTTGATGTTCTGTGGGTCTGACCATTTGTGCATGCTATGAATGCCAATTACATTAATTATTGGATTGTGAGAAACTTTTAAACTGGCCATATCAGTGATGAAAAGGTACGTCTTTTGAATCTTTTAACTAGAAAGTGCACCAAAATGATCAACTCTTATATTTTAAAATGCTGTGTGATTATTTCTGTATACTTTAGTCACATTTTAAAAGTCTTTGATTTTAGTGTCTGGCCTCTGCCTAAAAGTAGTTCTAATGTATGCGGGTCTACAATGAAATGATCATATTAGCATTTTTAACTAAGGTTTTCATATTTTCAGGAAGAAAACACTGACTCAGACAATTATGCAGTAACAGTTGAAAGGTAATTTGTTATGACATCTTTAAGTTCAAAATTCATGTCTGCTGAATTATTTATAGTAGATTTTAACCATAACTAGATCACATTTAATTTATTGAAGCTATTATTTGATCAGCAGGTATTATTTTAACCACTTCCATACAGGGCAGTTACACCCCCTTCCTGCCCAGACCAATTTTCAGCTTTCAGCGCTCTCACACTTTGAATCATAATTACTCAGTCATGCAACGCTGCACCCAATCAAATTTTTATAATTTTTTTTCACACAAATAGAGCCTTCTTTTGTTGGTTTTTAATCACCACTGCGTTTTTTATTTTTTGCGATATAAGTGAAAAAAGAGCAAAAATTTTGTAAAAAAAAACATTTTGTTTTAGTTTCTATTATAATATTTTGCAAATAAGTAATTTTTTTTCATAAATTCGGTCCAAAATTTATACTGCTACATATCTTTGGTAGAAATAACCCAAATTAGTGGATATTATTTAGTCTGTGTAAAAGTTACTGTGTGGGTCTACAAGCTATGGTGCCAATCATTGAAAATTGATCACACCTAATCACACCTGATGTACAGACGGCCTATATCATTTCTTGAGGCCCTGAAATGTCAGGACAGTACAAATACCCCCCCAAGTGACCCCTTTTTGCAAATTGGTATTTAGTAAGAGGCATGGTGAGTTTTTTGAAGTTGTTATTTTTTTCCCCACAATTCTTGGGAAAATGAAGAAATATATATATATATATTTTTTTACATAAAATTGTTATAATAACAGGTTATTTCTCACGCACAGTATATGCATGCTTGCAATTAAACCCAAAATACATTCTACTACTCCGACGGAGTATGGCAATACCACATGTGTGAGACTTTTACACAGTCTGGCCACATACAGAGGCCCAACATGCAAGGAGCACCGTCAGGTGTTCTAGGAGCATAAATTACACATATAATTTCCTAGCGACCTATCACACTTGTAAAGGTCCTGCAGTACCAGGACAATGGAATTACCCACAAAATGACCCCATTTTGAAAAGCAAACACCCCAACGTATATTCTATGAGGCGTAATGAGTCTTTTGAACATGTAATTTTTTCCCACAAGTTTTTGGAAAGAAATTACCAAAATTACACCCCAAAATACATCCTGCTACTCCTCCTGAGTATGGCGATACCACATATGTGGGACTTTGTCACAGCATAGCCACATACAGAGGCCCTACATGCAAGGAGCACCGTCAGGTGTTCTAGGAGCATTAATTACACATATAATTTCATTACAATCACACTTTTGAAGGCCCTGGAACATAAGGACAATGGAAACCCCCACATAATGACCCCATTTTGGAAAGCAAACACCCCAACACATAATCTTTGGAGGCATGGACTGGAGATAGGTATTCAGGTACTATGATGAGCTGCAGAAAGGTACTCAGGTACTCTGATGGGCTGCAGACAGGTACTCAGGTACTCTGATGGGCTGGAGATAGGTACTCTGAAGGGCTGGAGACAGGTACTCGGGTACTCTGGTGACAGGTACTCGAGTACTCTGATAACAGGTACTTGGGTACTCTGATGGGCTGGTGACAAGTACTTGGGAACGCTGATGACATGTTCTTGGGTACTCTGATGGACTGCAGAGAGGTACTTGGGTACTCTGATGGGCAGGAGACAGGTACTCGGGCACTCTGGGCTGGAGACAGGTACTCGGGCGCTCTGGGCTGGAGGCAGGTACTCGGGTACTCGGGGCTGGAGACAGGTACTCTGATGGGATACAGAGACGTACTCGGGTACTCTGATGGGCTGGTGACAGGTGCTCGGGTACTCAGATGATAGGTACTTGGGTACTCTGAGGACAGGTACTTAGAGTACCCGAGTACCTGTCCTCAGAGTACCCGAGTACCTGTCATCAGAATACCGAGTACCTGTCATCAGAGTACCCGAATACCTGTCACCATTCCATCAGAGTACCTGTCATCAGATACTCTGATGGGCTTGTGACAGGTACTGGGATGGGCTAGTGACAGGTACTTTGATAGGCTAGTGACAGGTCCTCTTTATTGGGGGGGGGGGGGCAATCAGTGTGTTTTATTGTAGACTGTAATCGGTAACTAGCTGTTACCGCAATCTCCTCCTCCAGCTAGTTACCGTGGTTTCTGTTGACATTCTATGACCGGCTGTGACTGGGAACAGCCGGTCACATGGTAAAGAGACAATTTCATTGGCTCTTTACCTTGATCAAGGAGGGACTGTGTCAGAGTGACACTCTCGATCGCCGCTCTGGCGCGCATGAGCAGTGATCACGAGGACAGTGCATGTGGCCGGCTGTGATTGGACACAGCCGGTCATATGGCAAAGAGCCATTTTTTTAAATGGCTCTTTACACTGATCAGGGATGGGCTGTGTCCCTACGGAAACGCTGCATCCCCTATAGCCGCGCTGCGAGCCCCAGGGGGGCGGGAGAGCAGCAGGAACGAGCGGACGTCCCGTTATGACGCCCGCCCGGAGGGGCAGTGTGTTCCTTCCGGCGGGTTCAAATAAATGGAAAACCACTTTTAAATTAAATTATGTGAAAGATTATATGACATTCTAGTGGTTGTGTTTAGATCTACTTTAATGCACTCTGTGTATTGATCTGTTTTATATATTGTTGCAGTTATGTGTTTAAAGCACGGCTTGACAAATTTTCCTGAAATCTAGGAGCCAGCTAAAAAAAGTTAGGAGCCAGTTTTTTTGTTTTTTTTTTTTTAAACAAACAACCAAGCTTTATTTCCAAAAAAATAACATACTAAATTTACACATAAATACGACTAGAACCCCACTCTCCTCTATATCGCAATTGGATGGAAACAGACTGTCTGTCTGTTTCTATCCGATGCCATCTGATCCGATCCACGGGATAGATAGAAAATAGAACCATCATCCGTCTGTTTTTGGCAGACAGGATCAGATGGCGGCAGATTACTGCTCCATAGAGGAGACTGAACGGTCCGATCAGGTCTGCCTGAAAAACTGACAGGCGGACCTGATCAGACAGCCTGTGTGAAAGGGGCCTTGGGCTGTGGCATGGCGATGAGGAAAAAAAAATAAATTATATATTATTATATAATATATCATTTGTTTTTTTTTATAATTGAAAAAAAAATAGAAAAATAAATAATTTTTTATTTTTTTTATAATTGAAAAACGAAAAATAAATTTTTTTTAATAATAATAAAAAAAAGAAAAAATATATATATTTTTTTTTTAATAATTAAAAAAAAAAATTATTAATAATAATAATAATAACCACACTCCCTGTCCACTTACCTTTTAAGCAAAGGTAAGTGGACAGGGAGATGAAGCCTGCAAAAACTTCCCTCTCATCTCCTCTTGGGAAGGAGATGGACAGGCATTGAGGACAGGCAGGGGAAACAGCCATTAGTTACTGCTTGTCAAACTCCCGGCCACCACAAGAGGGTGCCAGTTCCCCGTTCTCTCACTGAAGAAGGCCAAAAAGCCGCAGCCTCAATTTTCGGACGGCGTGGAAGTCCGTGCACTCGGTGAGTGGTTGGGGGGGGAGCAAAAGGGACAGGACACCTCTTGCAGTGCACCCCAGGCGCCAGGTCACTAATTCTAGTCGCCAATGCGACCTGGCGCCCGGGATTTGTAGGGCCCTGGTTTAAAGGATTAGTTCACCTTTACCAAAAAAAACTGTCTATGCAGGTAAAGGGGTGCTTATAAATAACAAACTGTGCTTTGGCCAAAGTTGGATGATACCATTGCTACAAGGTGTAGGCCCCTGAACCTAACCAAAAATCTCCCAGAGATGGCATCCCCCTGTACTACCTTGTTTGCTAGGACATTGCTAAGACACTCCCAGTCATATCTGCTCATCAACACAATCACAGGATCGAGCTCATTGTCCAATTCAAACCCTTTCACATGCTCTTTCTCTCCCCTGACACATTAGTGATGCTCTGCGCTCAGCATTTGAGACCTCACTCCTGTAATGGTGGGGTGAGCAGTAACAACTGGAGTGTTTTAGCAACATCTTAGCAACAAGGCAGTATGGAGGGATGCAATCCCTAGATGTTTTTCAATCTGGCTTCAGGAGGTATGTAAATAACCTACACCAGCCTTTTTCAACCTTTTCACCCCAGAAGAACCCCTACATTTTCAGGTTTCAAGGAATACTTGCTAAAACAAATTCATTGGGGTTTATGAGAAAAATGTCACTTACATTGGTAGTCAGAAGGAAGAACTCAACCCTTACAGTGGTGAGCAGAATGCCACCATTACAGACAGCCACGATAACGTGGTGTCATGCTTTTCATTTTCTCAAGTGGTATTGGCCCTGGAACTAAGCAGGCACCAGCAGATGGGAGGTCAATCAACCCTCAAGGATCAAGCCCAAGGAACCCCTAGCAACCTCTGGAGGAACTCATGGGTTCTAACTTTTGTCCAAGCTGCACAGTGTTTTGTTCTCGTTTTGCTATAGGCGCTCCTTACTTATATAGGCTTTTTTCTTTTTTTTTAACTCGTGATAGTTTTACCTATTGCTTTAATGGTGATCTTCATCTTTCTTTCACCTGTCACATAGCACTGTTGTGCTACAATGTGCATGTGATGCTTGTAAGAATTGTGATACTTTGTGATATTTATCCAGACAAAAGTTCTACCTTTTCATTACTCTATCCCAAACAAAGAGAAAAACATAGGTTTCTACGTTACATTTACATGCAAAAGTGTGCTTGTTCTAGTACACATAGGGTTGGGGATGTAACAGACAGTGCTTAAGTATCTTAGGGGGCAATATACTCTGGAGAACAATGTGAATAGAGCAGAAGCTCAAAGTATTTGAAGGAGAGGAGTGCAGAAGGTATGATAGTAGATGGTATGTTACATAGTTAGTTTGAAAAAGAAGTCCATCTAGTTCCACCATTAAAAAAAATAAATAAATCATACAATCCCATATACACAATCCTATGCCCACATTTAAACCAGAGGAAGGCGAAAACCATCAGCAAAGCATGATCCAATTTGCTACAGCAGGGGAAAAAATTCCTTCCTGATCCCCAGAAAAGGGAATCGGATTTTGCCTGGATCAACATTACCTATAAAATGTTGGTATCCAGTTATATTATGTACACCCAGGAAAGAATCCAGACCTTTTTAAAAGCAATCTACTGAGCTGGCCAGAACCACCTCTGAAGGGAGTCTATTCCACATTTTCACAGCTCTTACTGTGAAGAAACCTTTCCTTATTTGAAATCTCTTTTCCTCTAGACATTAGGACTGTCCCCTTGCCCTCTGTGATGACCTTAAAGTGAATAACTCAACACCAAGTTCACTATATGGACCCTTTATGAATTGATACATGTTGATCATACCCCCTTATTCTCCTCTTCTCAAGAGAGAATAAATTCAGTTCATCTAACCTGTCTTCATAGCTAAGCTCCTCCATGCCTCTTATCAGGTTGGTTGCCCTTCTCTGCACTTTTTCCAGTTCCGCAATATCCTTTTTGAGAACTGGTGGTATGTGGTGTAGAGAAGTTCAGAAGGTATTTCAGTAGACAAGATTTGCAGGAGAGAAATACAGAGGGTATTACTGTATCTGCAGGGGAAGTAGTATAGAGGGTATGACAGGAGAGTTATGTTGAAGGGTGAAGGGTATGGCAGGCAGCAGAACAGTTAATGTTTTGACCCACAAATGGTGAATAATGATCGTTTTCATAAAAAAGAAAAATAATTAGCAAAATCGACAGGAGCTGAGTATTAAGGGGTTACCATACATGCCTGTTGACTGAGCACAGAGGAAAAACGCACAAGGCCTGAGAAATGGGCATTGAGAGGCTATTAACCGCTTGCCGACCGCTCACATGGATACTACTGCGGGAGTGCGGCTCGCATGGGTCCAGCGTCGTAGACCTGCGTCGCTGGATTCCTCTGCGCCGCCGGAGGCTTCGCTCCCGCTGTATTCGGACACATCGGAAGTCGGGCCAGGGGAGGAGAAGCGGTGATCACCGCCGCTCTTCCCCGATCGTCGGGGACAGAGTGAGGAAATCCGCCTGCTTGTGTAAACAAAGCGGGCGGATCTCCTCTGTGACAGGCAGTGACAGATTACAGGATTCAGCATAGCTGAACCTGCGGTCTGTGTCACACAATCCCCTCCCCCCACACACGTCAGTAAGCATGAGGCATACATTTAACCCCTTGATCACCAACAGTGTTAACCCCTTCCCTGCCAGTGTCACTATTACAGTAACAGTGCATATTTATAGCACTGTTACTGGTCGTGTCAAAAATGTCAGTTAGGTGTCCAATCTGTCCGCCGCAATGTCGCAGTCCAGCAAAAAAAAAACGCAAATCACCGCCATTACTAGTAAATAAAAAAATAAACACTAAAAGTGAGAAATCTTTCCTGTAGATAGTAAACGCAATAACTTTTGCGCAAACCAATCAAAATACGCTTATTGTGATTTTTTTTTACCAAAAATATGTAGCAGAAAACAAAATGGCCTAAAATGTTAAAAAATATTGATTTGTAAATTTTTTTTTTTTGGGGGGGGGGAATGTTATATATCAGAATGTAAAAAATATTGTTTTTTTTTTTTTTTTTCAAAATTGTCGCTCTTTTTTAAAAAATTAAAAATGGCACAGGTGATCAAATACCACCAAAAGAAACCTCTATTTGTGGGGGAAAAAAGGACACAAATTTATTTTGGGTACAGCGTCGCACGACCGCACAATTGTCCGTTAAAGTAACGCAGTGCCGAATCGCAAAATATAGCCTGGTCAGGAATGGGGTAAAATCTTCAGGTCTTAAAGCAGTTAAAAATACGCTCATTGAGAACTTTTTTTGTCAGACATGTAGCTTAATACATTTTGGCCTAAATATATGACAAAAATTGAATATATTGGATATTTTTTAACTGTCAAAGTAGAAAGTTTAATTTTTTCCGCAAAATTTTCGCTATTTTTTTATTAATATCGCAAAAAATGAAAAGCGCAGGGGTGATCAAATACCACCAAAAGAAAGCTCTGTTTGTGGGAAAAAAAAGGACGTAAATTTCGTTTGGGTACAGCGTTGAATGACCGCGCAATTGTCAGTTAAATTTGGGCAGTGCCAAGTTGCAAAAAGTGGCCTGGACGTTAAGCAGGAAAATCCTCTGGTCCTAAAGTGGTTAAATACTTTGGGGACAGAACACTGAAGGATTACCACTGAAGGATTACCAGTATTGAGCTGGATACTGGGCATCAGGGTTTAAAGCAAATCTAAACTATATGAGTACCATAAACGGAAAATGCTATTTAATTCATTTTTTTTTTAATTTTATTGCATTCTGTAAAGAAACTTACAAGATACAGTAATTACATACATGAACAGCATTTCAATTTTATTATTAGATTTACATTTATATTGATTCACATTTGTAACTTCAATAATAAAGGCTTGCTTGGTTAAATTTTTTTGTACCTAGAAGCGTCACAACTAAAGTTAGACATAAACATAACATTGCCCAGATCAGAGGCAGTAACAGCCACTCAGTGTAGAGATATGATTTCAGACTGAAGACCAGGCACGCTATATATGGGCAGGACATCTAAGAAATGTGTGTAAAAAAGAGAGAGGGGAAGAAAGAACCCCCCCCCCCCCACGTTTAGTGCGCTTGCGATCTATTTGTGTGCCAAAATTAATTAGTGGTGTGATCCTTGGGAAGACAAAGATCCATCCTTTACAGGCCTGTATGATCTCCCTGCCGTAAGGTAAGAGGGGATCCAACCTTTCCAGTGAGCCTCCCTGCACACCCCCCTGAGCACTTTGGTGACCCCTGTAATATACCTCTATCACCAATATATTACTCTGGTTGGAATGTTTATTCTGGAACTTTGGACCTCTACCCATATATGGTGTAACTCCTACACCCTACAATAGACTGTTACATTGTGGACATTATTTAATTATAATTTATCTTCACTGCCTTTTATATTGATATATTTGTATGCATTATGTGTTTTAATTAATCACTGTATGTGTTAAATGTTGGTAAATTTTAGGGTGTTTATTATTTTAAACACACCACTAATTAATTTTGGCACACAAATAGATCACAAGCGCACTAAACGTGGGGGGGGGGGTTCTTTCTTCCCCTCTCTTTTTTACAGATATTTACCTACCCTTGTGGCAGGAGGAGTTTATTGCAGATGCACTTTAGAGAATATATATATATATATATATATATATATATATATATATACTAGTTTTATTTATTTATTCACTAATTTATTATATTTATGGTGCACATATTTAATATACTATTATAGAGTCCTAGGCACAGGTGCATTACCCTTTTCTAATCTAAGAAAAGTGCCCACCAACTTTGCTATATCTCTAGTAAGTGGCAACTCCTTTTTAAAATTCAGAGCAAACTCATCCATCCATCTGAGTCTGCATGTTTTATCTTGTTGAGAAATCACTTTGAAAAACACCCCCTTGAATTTTTAGCTGTGGCCATCTTAAGTAAGGGCAAATGTTTCATGTAGCAATTTCTTCTTGGAATCTGCCTGCCCTTAGCTCAGGCATGCAGGCAGGTGTGCTTATCTGAGAAAGCCTTTTTTCTCCTCTTGTAGATTCATGGGATTATGACATCATTGTGGCCTAGTCCAAAAACAAGGAAACAACTAAAGAAAAGTAAAATAAAAAAAAAAGTTTAAAACAAGTAAATATAATATATCTTTCTATAAATTACTCATGCTAGCAGCATGAAGATTGAAAATAGTTAATGTTGATTGGGAGAGTTTAGATCCGCTTTAATTCTCATTTGCGGGTGACAGAATACTGAGGGATGGATGCACACACAATGAATGTTCCGCACCAAGGTGCTAATGCAAATGCCTTGAAGCAGAGCATGCACTGCAGACAGGTCATGGGGGGGGCAAATTTTTGTAAGCCTGGGATAGAAAACTGACAAGGTAACACAGAAAAAATACCACACTTGTGTATAACAGGGAAATTATAAATATGGAAGCTGAAAGCACACCTGTGAGATATTTATCACAGTAAACATAAATTACAGAAAGTCTTCTTTAATTCAAACGAGATTGTGAAAACATAACCGAAGAACCTTTACCTCGAGAGGCAGACCACCACCAAAGGAGTCAGATGCATGCTTACTATGTAGCAAGAACCTTCTAGTTAAAGAAAGTTCTATGGCCTGCCTAAGGGAAGATCCCTCTCTGGTTGGAAAAGCAGACCCAGGGGGCTTAGAGTATTTCATTTGTTGAAAATGCTTACTGCATTATATTTTCATAGTAAAAAGGGAAAATGAATGTAAGTAGAAAGGAGTGGCTGATTTTCTTGCTATGTGCTAATTACTAAAAGTTAAAAGAATTCACCTGACTATCCTTGGGGGGGGGGGGGGGGGGGCGGGGTTAGGAATCATTACAATTTTTTTTTATCGTGTGGCAAAATTGGCTACGGTAGCACTGGAGTTTTGTTTTTCCCTTCTCTGGATCAAGAACAGCAGGCGTTAAATGAAGGCTGAACTTGGCATTAGTCTTTTTTTCAACCTGATAACTATGTAATAAGGAGCAAGTACTGTAGTATAACTTGCACTGGTAAATTGCCCATTTGTCAAATTAAAAGAGTGAGTGCAGCGTATAGTGTGGTATTTTCCAAAACAAAAATGACATACCAGCGTCGTGTTAAAGAACTGGGTTATTCTGCTTTGAATCTTAATGTATGTTCTCTGTATCATATAGATTTTATAGTGGGATTTCCACTCATTCCCTGTTGTGTCTCAAGAACAGTAATGGGACATAGCAAAAAAGAAAAAAAACTAACAGGGGTTCTTACCATTGCTTGCTGCAGGGAAAATAATGTGGTCTTTAGATACGCTTTAATATTGTATA
This sequence comes from Pelophylax lessonae, assembly GCF_965119305.1. Taxonomy (NCBI): domain Eukaryota; kingdom Metazoa; phylum Chordata; class Amphibia; order Anura; family Ranidae; genus Pelophylax; species Pelophylax lessonae. The sequence continues at coordinate 99,360,660 of NC_138771.1, read as the reverse complement.
TGGCACTTTTTTTTTTTTACAGAAATATTTCATTCTACATTTGTATATGGTTTAAATAGCTTATTGCTTGATATAAATAGAATTTGTGACCAGTTTTTATCAGTTCTATGCTGCTCATGAATAGAGAGAGTGGTTAAATTGCTAGTATTACCTTTATCTTGGTTTGATGTCTTTGCCTTCAGTTACTAATTTCATGTTGCTTTTTTTTTTGTTTTTTAGCGTAGAGAACAAGCTCACGACTGATGCAACCGAAAGTGAAAGTGATGCATGTGGAAATTGTAGGACCTCCCAAGGCCAAAGAAGCACATTGTTAGTTAGCAGTCAAATGACTAATCTTGAGCATGTAGATGAGATCACTAAGAGTTCAGAAAGCTGTTCTCCAGATCCAGAGGAAGCAGCTCAGCTGATGGAGACAGACAGTAACGATAACATTGTCCTTACTGAAGAGAAGGGGCCTTGGAAAGACCCTATACCAGAGATTGATGAGCCTTCTGATAATGAAGCAGACATTACAAATGTTTATGAAGTAATGTCTTCTCCTTTGGAAGCTGAAGATCAACAAGATTTAAACCCTGATGGTAATAGTATTGGCTTTGAACAGTTTTTTAGAAAGGATGCAGCAGACTCTGTAAGTTCGGATGTCAGTGAACCTAGTAGTCTACATTTGGATCCCTTAACACCATCTGAGGTGTTGGAACATGAAGCCACTGAGATATTGCAAAAGGGGACAGTTAATGTCTGTATACAGACTGGATCAAATGATGAGAAAGCAGAAGAAGGTGAAGACAGTTGTACGGATATATCCAATGCTGTTCAAACTGAAAAAGAAAGTGAAGATGCTTTGTAAAAGATTGGGACATTCCAGGTGATGGATTATTTGCTACAGCTTGAATGCATGGTCAAGGATCAATGGACTTTATCTCCAAATCACTGCTGAATATTCACTCTGTTTTGGAAGCAAAGCTTGGAAAACTTGATGACCTTTTCCCCTTACTGCTATCTTAATCATCAGTATTAGGAGTGAACATAATGGGGCAGCTAGGGAGGAAGGACAGTGTGGTAAAACATTTCACTCTGACTTGATTATCCTTGGACATATAGATTTTTGTATGTTTCAGCATCCTACCACAGCTATAAAGGATAAAGCATTAATACTTTTTTAAGGTTAAAAATTTCTATGGAAAGTATTGAGCTGTAACAGCTGTGATACTTTGAAAGTCAGTCAATTTGTTTAAGACTATACATTTAGTTTTAAAATATTTTACTTTGAAAAGTAACAAATTTACACATCTCTGAACAGGTGTAACCCTGTCATCCAGCTGACCTTATTTTAAACTTTCAATGAAAGTGGAAAATACGTTGTTGACATGATTGTGTATATAATCTTAAATATATTTAGGAAATATTTCACATTGTTTTTTTTTTTTGTTTGTTTGGTTTTTTTTTTCATTTTTGGATTTTCTTTTTTTTTTTTTTATTGGACCAATTATTCCAATTAAAACCAGAGTACATAAGTTGAAGGTGTTCTGACAAGGGCAAAGAGCATATCTATTGCAGTCCATGCTGCAGCATTGGGCCCAGGAGCATAGTGGAGCCAGTATAGATGAAAAAAGGTGCTGATTTTATATACAAAAAGGAATAGTATTAACAATTGGATGAATACATTAATGTATACATAGACAAGAAACTTTTGCCACATAATTATACTACCCTGCAGTATTAGGTATAGGTTCAGAATGGCAGATGTTTCAGTAATAACGCCTTTAAGATGGAGCTTTGAATGCTTTGCTGTTGGTCCCTGTCTTCTATAGCTGTGCCTATGGCAGGTGATATTAATGTGCCTATAGTGAAGCCAGTAGTAAGGAAAACAGATATTGCAGTCTCCTTAGTTTAATTATTAAGAATAGAAGCTTCAGTTTGAGGAGCCATCTTGTACAGTCATTATTTTGCTAAGAACTCAATTTGGTGATTTAAAAGCTCCTCTTAAACTGATGGCTGCCTTAACTGGATGTAGGTTATGAGACATGCCAAAAGCAGAATAATAACACAAATAATGTTTCTTATTCATACTTTACAGGACACAGGATCCTAGGCTTTTAGCATTGGGTTATACAGCTACCGCTAGGTGATCGGACACTGGCAAACAAAGCTGTAAGGACAGCCCTAGCATAACCCCCGCCATTCCCAGCAAGTCTCAGTTTTTTTTTTTTTTTGCTACTGTCCTTTGGTGCATGGACATCTTCTCTTCCTGCTCTGAGAGAAGCAAACCTTATTTTATTTTTTTCTAACCTTTTTACTTCTATCAAGTCTGGAGCTGCCCGTTACCACTGTGGCCTTTTATTTAGCAGCTTTTTGGATTGGTTGACTCATTGACTTCTTCTCAGAGTACTTTACCCAGACACTACTAGGAAGAAGATGCAGAACTTTGCTTCTTTGGCACTAAATCTTGCACTGGTGACAACTGTACATGCAATTTAACTGATGAGTTAGCCACAGGATGCTATACTGGTCCGGGCCCATGGTGTTGTCGCCTGGGATTACCCAGTCCCTGAGGAACCCCTTGTGGGGTATGTCCACTGGGAAGGCATAGAGCTGGAGGAAACCTGCCCTTGCTGACTGCAGGGACTGCAAGACTCTGGGGCAAGTAGTGGTTATGTCTTTTTCAAGGTTAGCCTGGGGTACTCCTGCCCCAGTCACTTAGGGGTAATTTGGGGTGACAAGGCTGCACCTTTCTTTGACTGCGGCCTAAGTTGGCACCACAAGAGTTACTGCCTCCCAGTGTCCACTTGTGGTGCTTGGTTCCCTCTTTATCGGACGCAGCCTATGACAGGTTTTTTTTTTTCCTTTGTAGTTTCTGTGAGAATGTTTCTGTATCTGCATAGTCTAGTTCCCACCAGAACTTTTTTCACAGACTCATGCCTTTTTAGCCTTTGGCGTAAAAATGGCTGGCACATGAAGGTTCTCCTCATCTCTCTGATTCCTGACACAGCACAGATATCCTTGGATGCTCCGGGATTCCTTTGCCAACAATGACTGGTTAAACAAGCCATATCCTCTTTCAGCTCTGCAGTTCAGGTCATGTATACCCTCATGGGGTGTTTTTCCTCAATTCAATGGTGGATCAGAAGTGCAGGGAGAACAATTCTAGGCCATTAGAAGTCAACATTTTGGCTGTGTTGGACAAGTAGACTCCATTCTAATTTGCCGACTAACAGAACCAATCTTGCCCCAGCATGGTATATTTCCAGTCTGGCATTGAAACTTGTCAAGTCCTTTCTCCTGATGTTTTGGAAGGACCTCACAAGAGATGCCAGCTTATCAGGTGAGAGCAGAGTTCTGGAGACCCTCTCCATGTAATCGCTAGCAGAAGCATGGCTTCTAATCAACATCATGAAACTTGAGAATCAATGGATTAGTTCAATTTGCTGCGAAGGTTTAAGAGGGAAAAAAGTTGTAGTGATCCTCTGTGCATCAAACTGGACTGGGAGAATGCAGTATGTGGATCTTGTCAAACTTCTGGCAGACTCTCTGTAGGTCCTACCAGATCAGCCAGGTCTTCTGTCCCAGGGACCAGACCAATGTCCTCGGGTACTGGCCTTAAAAACATGGCTGTTGAAGCCCAAGTCCTGAGGAAAAGGGTTCTATCAGACTTGGTCATTAGTACAGTCCTGAATGCTACCAAATTAACTTCTCACAAAGTCCATCATGGTGCCTTAAGGCCTACTTTGGGTGGTGCACGACTGGGAAATTTCATTCCAGGAGGTACTCCATAGGATGTATCTTGTCTACTAACCTTGTCACTCTTTTCGAAAGACAGCTCGTCTCTCACTTGTTGATGAAATCCCTTTGTGCACGATGTTGCTGACATCATTCACCCTGTACGGTGATTCCATGGGACTTCAACTTGGTTTTATCAGTTCTTCAGAAATCTCCCTTCAGATTTCTCAGAGATATCCTACTGTCTTTACTCACAAGGTTGCTCTCCTCATGGCTGTCACACCTGCGAGACATGTTTCAGAGCTGGTGGCCTTATCCTGGAAGGAACCCCTCCTAAGGTTACACAAGGATAATGTTGTCTTAAGGCTTCTATTCTTGCAAGGGTAGTTTGCTCCTTCCACCTTAACAAGGGCATTTTACTTTATGTCCTGCTCTAAAACATTTCTCTCCACTGTCTTGATGGGGTATGCACAGTGCAAATTTTCCTCTCAGCTACCAGAGCCTACAGTCGAAAGGCTAAGGTTCCTCCCATTCCTGTTAACATGCACTCTATCAGGTCTGTCAGTTTTTAGTGCCTTTTCAGCATCATGCTTCTGTTTCTCAGACTTTTAAGGCTTCCACTTGGTCTGATAACACAATTACATTTTACTAGGTCGTTTACTAGGATTCTCATGCCTCTTCTGATGCCAGTTCGAGGTGCAAGTTGCTTCAGGCCGCTATCTGATTTTGTAAGCCCTCTGTATGCCCAGTTCTGTGCTTCTGTTGCTATTCAACCCAGCAGGTTGAACAAAACAAAAAAAAAAACTAGCAGCTCCGGTTGGAGCTGCTGTACTATCGATCCAACGTTTATACAGCGATCTCCCCCCGCTGAGCTGTTGTGTTCTGATAGGGGGACAGCCCCCCCTGCTAGAACACTCCGATCATCACGCTCAGTCAGCTCTCAGCCAGTTTTTATTGAATCGGCCGATGTTGCCCAGCATTCGTGTGGGCTTAAGATAGTGTGTCTTGTAATGTACTATTAAGAAAATAGGATTTTTGATGTACCTGTATAAACTTTTTCTTCAAGTACATTACAGGACACATACTTTTCCTCTGTTATGATTCACTAATTGCTTGCTACTAAACTGAGGCTTGCTGGGAGTGGGAGGGGTTATGTTGTCCCTATAGCTTTGTATGCCAGTGTCCAGTCACCTCGAGGTAAGTTACAGAACCTAATCATCTAAGACTTGAGTAGTTGTGTCCTGTAATGTACTTCAAGAAAAGGATTTTACAGGTACGTCAAAAATCCTATTTTGATCTACAAGCATAGGAAAGTCTGACCATTTCATTGTTTTTTGTTTGTTTTTTTCCTAATGGTCAACTTTAGCATGTATATATGATCTCAATATAACCTGCCCCTAGATACTATACAATGGCTGAAATATTAAACTACTAGAATGTAGTTTTGAGAACATAGGATGGATGTCTTGTTTTCAGATGGGAATACTGTTTGTTGTAAATATCCATTCTTTTAGTAAATGTTTGCAACAAAGTTGTGATTTGTGGATATGTTTTTTTTTCAAACACACTGCAGGCATTTACTATCAATAACACACACTCCAAAGGTAACATCTTGTTCTTGTGACACTTGCTTTTTAAAGTGGGGTTTTTACTATAAACCATGCAAAAAGTGGTCACCGCCTCCACCTGTAACTGGTCTTAGTGGTAAGAAGCACTGGAAGGGCGGACGCCGATCAAAATATTTTTTTTAACGCATACTGTTAGACAGGTCAATTCGGTTGGTCGCTGGCTGGTTGGTAAGTAGTGACTGGAAATCTCTTCGTTTTTTTGATTTTTACTAAAAACCAACAGCCCCCTATTCATTAGCCCTTAAATGCAAAATTGCTAGCTGACTACATAAAAATTAGCAATAAATAGTACCTATAATAGTAACATAGATCTAATCTTCCAGTTCTTCACTAGGCACTGAAAATGTTGCACAGCCTCCAGGGAAGCCTATAAATTCCAAATTTTCCAGGAGTCTGTGGTAAGGCAGCAGTATACTCTTACCAGATTTTGAATCACCAGCTTTTTCAAGAGGCTGTGGGAAGTCTGTTTGATGTCACTGACACCTTAGACTGAAGGTCTGGAAACACAATCTATTGAAGTGTACTTTTACTATTTATTACTATTGGGAAGTAGTCCACTAGCAATTTTTGCAAGATATAACTTACCTTTACCCCTTTTCTTTCTTTCTTACCTTTCCCTTTGCTTTGGAAGTTTTATCTAGGGCTGAAACATCTAATTGACATATTCGATTATAATTGATAATAAAAATAGTTTTCAACTATTTTCATTATCAACTGGTTGGCCTGCATACAGAATGTATTATTTAACATGTCAGTATACACAGTGCATCACACAGTACAGCTACGTTCACTGTCCATACATGTTAGTAAGTGGCTGAGAACTTGTAAATGTGTAAAGGAGCAGTGCCTTATGAGACTTGGCAGGAGAAGGAAGTGATTTAAAGTGATTCCAAAGCAGGAGGTTTTCTTAACCATAATGCATTATCTGCAGCTCCCCCTGTATACTTACCTGATCCTGATCTTGATCCAGTGCTGTGTCCGAGAGCAGCAGGCACTGCTCTCTCTCTCTCCCTCTCTCCTCACAGAACTCTGATGCATTGTGCATGCCTGTGAGGAGGGAACAGGGGGCAGGGCCGAGCCGTGCTGTGTGTGTCATAGAGGTGCGCATCTTCACTGGTATCACGATTCGATTTAATTATGATTATCCTGTCATTGATTCAGTTCCGAGATACATCATGATTACTGCCCATGGTTTTCATCACAAAATTGAAGCAGTCAGAAGAACTCAATTTTTTTATTTTCTCTTACGTCCTCCGACAGTCGCCGCCGCCTCTAAGTCATCACTGTTGGGTATTGACTTCCGCTCCGCAGGAGTAGCTAGGCATATAGACTTAGTCAAAAACAAAAGGCATTTGCATATACACACCCATGGGGGCTGTCCCATCTGGTCAATACCCCCCCTGCAGTGGCCACTCCCAACTCCGTTTTTAATCTGCCTAGCGTCAGGAGTAGTTAGGCTTCCCTGTGCTGGGGCTTCAGTCTCAGCCTTTCTAATCTCTTTTTTCTCTTACGTCCTCCGACAGTCGCCGCCTCTTCATATTCGTCACAATGGGGTATTAGACTTTGCTCCGAAGGAGTAGCTAGGCAACAGAATATGTTAACATTAAAGCTTTTAACATATCCCACCCTCAAGGGGTGGTCCCCTCAGTCAATACCCTCCTACTTCCTGCAACCATATCTCAGTTTCAATGTCTAGCTTGTCAGGAGTAGCTGGTTCTCTCTGTGCTGGGGCTTTGTGCCCCAGCCTCTTTCTTCTTTTTTGATTTTTTGTTTGAGTTTTCTCTCTACCTTTACTTAGCTGTTCTTTTTGTCAGCATTACTTAGTTCTTCTGACGAAGAGGATCATGCGGGCTGGGTCTCGGGCTGATCCCCCTGGTCGAAGGTCGTGGGTCAGTGGCTTCCCAGCCTGCCATCGAGCGTTCAGCCAGGTAACGCTCCTGGCACAGTGAACGACCCATCCCTGTTCGGTGCAGGGATGCTTGGTGAGGTGGCTACCTCACTGGACGCTGTGCGGTTTCTTAACCCCCATTTTGTGCGTCTTGTATGCGACTCTCCCTGCCTCATGTGCAGCGGCTTGTTCGCCTGTGCGGGTCCCCCACACCATTGAGAGGTAAGTGTATCTATGTGGGGACCTGTCTGTCTGGGGGGGTGTCAGTCTGGGACTGTGTAACCTGCCTCTGTTCACACTGTTTGTCTCCCTATCACTCTGCTGCATGCTGCGGGCTGCAAGGGGGGGGGGAGCTGTGTGACACTGTCTGTGTCAGCCTTGTTCATTGTGAGAAGCTGTGTGCTGTGGGGCATGTTTTGTGGCATGTTTGGGCACAATACAGCGATCGCTGCGGCGATCTGCCATGTTTTTTTATATGGATGGTGTTATGTGCATTACTGTACTGTAGGAGCGGCGGTTTCGGCGCCAAACGGCGCCATTTTGCCTGCACTCGCTCCGGCCGCATGTTCTACATGCATGGCGGCCATTTTCTTGTAGCCTCCCATAGGCTTTAATAGAGCGCCCTGGTCTCATCACTGCCTCTTCTCCTGGGTACACCGATCGAGGCAGCAGCAGCGGCGAGGGTCTCCTCAGGTTTTATCCTTCTGTTCTTGCTATATCCATTGCCTGTGTCAGTTTATTGTCCCTGTGGGGGTCTCATTGTGCTTGTGTGTGGTGCGGTGGGCTGCGCTTGCCGCGCTTGTTAAAGGGGCAGTTAACCCTTTATTCTCCGGCATATCATATTGGGGCAATGGATTCTCAGGAGGGCAAATTTCCTGCCACCTTGGTGGAAAGCCAGGGGACCGCTGTTTCCCCCCCCAGGGGGGGATTTGGCCACTATTGTGGCCGGCCTTGCTGCTCAGGTGCAGATGCTGGTGGCTGCTCAATCTACTAAAAGACCCAGAGTTTCTATTTCCTCTGATTCTGAGGGTGAAGGTGATGGGGCTGTTATGGCGGGGGTCTCCTTATCGGGGTCCCGCTCCTCCCTGGATCTAGTGGGGTCCGAGGTGGAGGCTGAGGTTGAGGGGGTTGATAATTCTCCCCCTGGCTCGCCTGAAGAGCTTGCAATCATGGATGAATTGATTGCTTCCATAAAACAAACGCTGCGTTTGCAGGATGAAGTGTGTCCCCCCGCTGCCTTGGCGGCTTATGGGACGCAGAGAAAACGCAGGACGCTGCAGGTTTTTCCCTGCAATGATGATTTTCAGCGCGCTGTTAAGGAACAATGGCGCAATTTACGCAAACCTTTTGCTGTGCCAAGTAGGTTCAAGCTGCGTTATCCTTTTTCGCCTTCCACTGATGAACGGTGGTGTGTACCACCCCCGGTGGATCACGCAATTGCGGTTTTGAACAAATCCACTGCGATTCCTGCAGAGGATTCCCCAGTGTTCCGTGATGCCACGGATAGAAGAATGGAGTCTCTTGCCCGTCATACTTATTCTGTTACGGGTTCTATGCTTAAAGCTCTGTTTGCCTCTCTCATGGCGGCCCAGGCTGTCGCAAGTTGGACGCAGATGCTTAGGCGCATCCTAGTGGCCGATTCGGCCTCGCCGGCGACCCTGGATATGGTGGCTCAAATCCACCAGGGTGTCATGTATCTGTGTGATGCGGACTTGGACTTAGTCCCATTGGCTGCACGTGTACACAGCGTGGCGGTGTTGTCTCACCGCCTGGTGTGGTTGAAGTGTTGGTCGGTGGACCAATCTTCACGCAAGACCTTAGCCAATCTGCCTTATGATGGGTCTCGCCTTTTTGGGGAGTCCTTGGATGTGTTGATTAAGGGGATCACCGGAGGTAAGAGCACTCTCTTGCCCCATTTCCCCAAGGCTAAGGGGGCTTCTGGGAAGAAGCATGCTAATTTTCGGCCCCCTCAGGGGTCCTTTCGTGCCTTTCGGTCGCACTACAAGGGCAAACCGATCAAGGAACAAGGCTCTCAAAAGAAGCCCTGGTCTGGTAAACAGAAGTCCGGTCAGTCCGGACCCGCTGCCCATAACAGTGCGGCCTGAAGGGGCGCCCTCACCCAGTTTTGGGGTGGGGGGACGCTTGCTCGGTTTTCTTCAACCCTGGTTGGCCCGCGTGCGGGACAGGTGGGTTCAGGAGATCGTTCGATCTGGTTACAAGATCGAGTTTCTCTCTCGGCCGGAGAGCAGATTTTTTCCCTCAAATCTTCAACTGTCTCCAGAGCGTTTACAGGACCTGCACCTGGCGGTGCGAGACCTGAGGGCTCAGGGAGTGGTGGTTCCGGTGCCTTTCGGGGGTTTTATTCCAATCTGTTCACCGTGCCCAGGAAGGAGGGCAAGGTTCGTCCAATTCTGGACTTGAAGGCTCTAAACCGCTCTGTGCGGGTTCGCAAGTTCCGCATGGAATCCCTGCGGTCGGTGGTGGCTGCCCTGGTTCCAGGGGAATTCATGGCCTCCATCGATTTGAAGGATGCGTATCTTCACATCCCCATTTCGAGGGTCACCAGAGGTACCTTCGTTTCGCCATTGCGGAGGATCACTACCAGTTTGTGGCGTTACCTTTTGGTCTCGCCTCGGCTCCGCGGGTTTTCACCAAGGTGCTTGCACCGGTTCTGGCATTATTGAGAGCCCAGGGCATCTCTGTCCTGGGGTATCTGGACGACATTCTGGTTCGGTCTGCGACCAGCCAGGGTCTGGAGAAGGACCTGTCTGTCACGATGCAAACTCTGCAGGAGTTTGGTTGGACGATAAATTTTCCAAAGTCGACACTGAGTCCGTCGGTTCGTCTTCCCTACCTGGGAATGATCCTGGACTCGGTTCAGGCGAAGGTCTTCCTGCCGGAAGACAAACTCGGAACTCTTCAGGAGGAAGTCAGGTCCCTCAGGGACTTTCCGCACTCGTCTCTGCGAACGTGCATGAGATGTCTGGGATTGATGGTCTCGGCCTTCGAGGCGATTCCCTTCGCCCAGTTTCACACGCGGGGTCTCCAAGCAGAGATCCTGTCCAGGTGGAACGGGCGACCTCAATCTCTGGATCTTCAAATATCGTTGGGCCATCGCACCAGAAGGGACCTTCTGTGGTGGCTCCAGTCCCCGATGGTGTCGGGGGGCAAGTCTTTTCGTCCTATCTCGTGGACGGTGATCACCACGGATGCCAGCCTGTCGGGCTGGGGTGGTGTTCTGGGCGTTCTGTCCGCCCAGGGAACTTGGTCGGAGGGGGAGTCCTCCCTTCCGATCAACATTCTGGAATTGCGTGCGATAAATCTCTGTCTTCATCGTTGGACGGACCGGCTGCAGGGCTGCCCGGTTCGGGTGCAGACGGACAATGCCACGGCGGTGGCCTACATCAACCACCAAGGGGGCACCAGGAGTGCCCGAGCGGCTCGAGAAGTGGCCGACATTCTGTCCTGGGCCGAGACTCATGTCCCGGCGATAACGGCGGTTCACATTCCGGGGGTGGAGAACTGGCAGGCGGACTATCTGAGTCGCCAGACCCTGGATCGGGGAATGGTCTCTCCACCCGGCTGTCTTCCAGATGTTGTGCGCGAAGTGGGGTCTTCCAGATGTGGACCTGTTCGCGTCTCGTCTCAACAACAAGGTGAGAAGGTTCGTGGCAAGGACGCGCGACCCTCGGGCAGACGCGTCGGACGCGTTAGTGGCCCCGTGGCATCAGTACAAGCTGATGTACGCGTTTCCACCGATTCAGTTGCTGTCCAGGTTCCTTCGCATGTTACACTCGGAACGCAGCACGGTGATTCTTGTGGCGCCGGATTGGTCACGCCGGTCCTGGTACGCAGACCTCGTGAATCTGGCGGTCGACGCCCCGTGGCGTCTGCCTCTTCGAGACGATCTCCTGTCTCAAGGGCCGATATACCATCCTGCTTTACAGTCGCTGGCTTTGATGGCCTGGCTGTTGAGACCGAGGTCCTGAAGGAGAGGGGTCTCTCCCCTGAGGTCGTTCATACCTTGATCAACGCGAGGAAGTCTTCCTCGGGGAAGGTTTACTACCGTACTTGGAAGGCCTATTTTGCCTGGTGTGAGTCCAGGGGGTTTTCACCCCGCAAGTACTCGGTTTCCCGAGTGTTGTCCTTCCTTCAAACAGGTGTCGATCAGCGTTTGGCGCTGGCTACGATAAAGGGTCAGGTGTCTGCGCTGGCCGTTCTTTTTCAACGTCCCGTGGCTTCCAACTCCTTGGTTGGCACTTTTGTTCAGGGAGTGCGGCATCTGGTTCCTCCTAGGAGGGATCCTCTGCCCCCTTGGGACTTGAATCTCGTTCTATCTGTGTTACAACGTGCTCCTTTTGAACAGATCAGGGAGATCTCGTTGTCTATGTTGTCCAAAAAGGTCGCCTTTTTGGTTGCGATCACTTCGGCTCGCAGAGTGTCGGAGCTGGCGGCTTTGTCCTGCAAGTCTCCGTATCTGGTTATTCACTTGGATAAGGTGGTCTTGCGACCTAATCCTTCTTTTCTTCCGAAGCGAGTTTCGGAATTCCATCTCAATGAGGATATTGTCTTGCCTTCGCTGTGCGCGAAGCCTAAACATCCGAAAGAGGTGAGACTACATTCTTTGGATGTTGTTCGGGCGATAAGGGTTTACCTTAAATCGACTGAGACTTTTCGAAAGACGGATTCCTTGTTTGTTCTTCCAGAGGGTCCTCGGAAGGGCATGGCGGCGTCGGCCTCTACCATCGCCAAATGGATCAGGCAGACCATTGAACAGGCCTATGCTTTGCAGGGGAAGGTTCCCCCTGTGCCTGTGAAGGCGCACTCTACTAGATCTCTGAGTACGTCTTGGGGCTTCTGTAGCCCAGGTGTGTAAGGCGGCGACCTGGTCGACCGTACACACTTTCACAAAATTCTACAAGGTAGATGTTCAGGCATCGGCGGATGCTTCCTTTGGCCGCAAGGTTCTTAGTGCGGCTGTTCCCTAGGATCACCTGTTGGGATCCCTGGCTGTTGGGATATGTCTTTTATCCCCTGGTTATTTGTTTTTCCTGGGTTGTTGCTCCTGTTGAGCAAGTTTTTTCCTATTGCCCAGCTGGTTTCCTTCCTTTGGTAAGGTTCCTTTCTTTGATGCGGAGACTGCGTTGCCTTACGGCGCGGATGCGTTTCCCACCCCTCATGTTTGCATTTGACGAATATGAAGAGGCGGCGACTGTCGGAGGACGTAAGAGAAAACGGAATTTTTGTAAAATCTTACCTGTAAAATTCCTTTCTCTGAGTCCTCCGACAGTCGCCGCCCCCGCCCCTCTTTTGGGGTTTTGGTTATCTACTCTACTGCTATTCCACTGAAACTGAGATATGGTTGCAGGAAGTAGGAGGGTATTGACTGAGGGGACCACCCCTTGAGGGTGGGATATGTTAAAAGCTTTAATGTTAACATATTCTGTTGCCTAGCTACTCCTTCGGAGCAAAGTCTAATACCCCATTGTGACGAATATGAAGAGGCGGCGACTGTCGGAGGACTCAGAGAAAGGAATTTTACAGGTAAGATTTTACAAAAATTCCGTTATTTGATTTTCTTTGAAAATGTCAGTTTTTTCTTTGATATACTAGCTGTTTATTTTGTCAGCTTTAGTTTTAGTCGACTCCCAGCACCGCAAGAAATGGATTCATGCGGTGCTGGGATTCGGACTGGGCGCCCTGGGTCTCCAGGGCAGAGGGTCAGATGGACCCCCAGCCCGCCATCGAGCGTTCAGCTATGGTTCGCCCTGGCATTATGAACGACCCATCCCTGTTCGCAGCTGGGAGGCAGCCTTGAGGTGGCTACCTCACTGGACGCATCTGCGATTCTGCAGTGCAATATCCCTGGCTAACGGCATTCCCTGTCAGATGAGGACAGCGGCTTTCCGTTTCTGAGAGGCTCCCCACGCCATCTGGTACAGGTAAGTACTTCTGTGTGGGGCCTCTGTCTGGGGTGGCAGTCTGTGTTGCTGTGTGTTCCCCATGTCTGTGCCTGTGTGACTCCCTGTTGCGGTCCCTGCAGGGATCACTTGTACATGCGCTGCGGTGCTGTGTGTTTTTGGGGGTCCCCTTCCCTGTGTCACTTCGGTGTTTGTGGGGGCGCAGACTGAGTGTGTGGCGACCGCAGCGGGTGGATCCGCGCGGTCCGCCATTTTAAGTATGGGCAGGCATGTTCTGGCTTCTCTATGGGTTATATTACTTGCTGGTTTTGGCGCCATCCGCCGCCATTTTGCGGTAGCCGAACGATCGTTCCGACCGCATGTTCGGCGGCCATTTTGGCGGAGCCTTCCATGCAATTCTATGGGGCAGCCATTTTTCCTGGGTCATGCAGCCTATAAGTTCAGCCTACTTTAGCAGCACTTCCTTTTCCTCTGATACAGGACAGCGGTTGCAACACTCTGCGGAGCTCTGCAGGTTATCGCTCTTAATATCTTTCTGTATTGTTGCTTCTGGCTCCGTTTTTTCTTCTCCTGTTTGGGGGTCTTTGTCACTGTAGCTGTAGCGGTGGGCTGCACACTCCGCAGCGATCTTAAAGGGACAGTACAAACTTCTTGCACTGTTGTTTTTTGTCACATTGGGCAATGGATTCTCAGGACAGCAAATTCCCCCCAGCTCTAGTGGGGGTCCCCAGTTCTCCTGTGGCCCCTCTGAGACCTGATATGGCCGCTGTAGTGGCGACTTTGGTGTCCAACATGGAAATGCTTATGGCTTAACGTGCTGCGGGAAAGAGGCCCAGATTGTCTCTCTCCTCTGATTCAGATGGTGATATGGCTACTGCTGCTGCGAGCGTGCCCTTTTCAGGGTCCCGCTCATCCTTGGACCTTGGGGTCTGCGGGGGAGGCAGAGGTGGAGGGGGCTGATACCTCCTCCCCAGGGTCGCCTGAAGAGCGGGCGACCATGGATGAATTAATTGTTTTGGTTAAGGAAACACTACATTTGGAGGATGAGCCCAGTCCTCCGGCGTTGTGTCCTCATTTGGGACGTACAGGACCCGCAAGTCGGCGCAGGTTTTTCCCTGCCCGGCTGAGTTTCATTACACTGTCAATGAAATGTGGCGCACGTTAAAACGTCCATTCCTGGTGCCTAGTCGGTTCAAATTGCTTTATCCCTTTGCACCGGCTACGGAATCACGATGGTGTGTGCCTCCGCAGGTAGATCACACTGTGGCCGTGTTAAACAAGGCTACCTTGGTTCCTTCGGAGGATACCCCGGTTTTCTGGGATCCCACGGACCGGCGGTTGGAGTCTCTAGCCCGCCATTCCTATGCGGTGGCGGGCTCGTTGCTCAGACCCGTTTCCGCGTCCCGTTTTGGTGGCTCAGGCGGTGGCTGATTGGACTAAGGTGCTTAGGAGCAACCTTGTGTCTGATGCTGTTCCGCCTGCCCGGCTGGAAATGGTGGATCAAATTCACCAAGGAATCATGTATCTGTGTGATGCGGCCTTAAATGAGGCCCCTTTAGTAGCACGCCTGTCTAGTGTCTCGGTGCTTAACCGGCGACTGATATGGCTAAATAGCTGGTCGGCTGACCAGTCCTCGCGGAAAACAGTTGCTGATTTTCCATATGCTGGTTCTCGCCTTTTTGGCGAGCCGTTGGATACCCTGATGAAAGGCGTCACGGGGGGGCAAGAGCACCTTGCTGCCCCAGAACCCGAAGAACAAGTCCTTTCGTGGCAAGCGGGGTTCTGCGTCTCGATCCACTCAGGGGTCCTTTCGTACCTTTCGGAACCAATCCAAGGGCAAGCCCTTCAAGGCCCAGGGCAGCCAGAAGAAGCCCTGGGCGGGCAAGCAGGAGTCGGGCAATGCCGGCTCGGCGGGTCAGTCCGACTCTGCCTGAAGGGGCACCCTCACCCGTTTCAGGGGTGGGGGGACGCTTGCGCGGTTTCCTCCAACCTTAGCTGCTCCGGATTTCGGACAAGTGGGTTCAGGAAATCATTCGATCAGGATACGAGATCGAATTCCTTTCCCGGCCGGCGGGCAGATTCTTTCCCTCAAAGCTTCGCTTGCCTCCTGGGCGTCGGCAGGACCTGCATCAATCGGTGTAGGACCTTCTTGCTCAGGGGGTGATTGTCCCGGTGCCTCATCGGGACAGGTTTCGGGGATTTTATTCCAATCTGTTCGCGGTGCCCAGGAAGGGGGGCAAAGTGCGTCCTATTCCCTATTTGGGCATGATTCTGGACTCTGCTCAGGCAAAGGTGTTCTGCCGGAGGACAAGCTCCGGACCTTGAAGGACGAACTCAGGTCCCGTCCTCGTCACTCAGGACCTGTATGTGGGGCCTGGGGTTGATGGTGTCAGCCTTCGAGGCGATACCCTTTGCTCGGTTTCACACGCGGGCTCTCCAGGCAGAGATCCTGGCCAGGTGGGACAGACTGCCTCAGTCCCTGGATCTGAGTGTCTCATTAAGTCGTCGGACCAGATTGGCTCTTCTGTGGTGGCTCCAGTCCCTGTCGGTGGCAGAAGGCAAGTCCTTCCGTCCGTTGGTGTGGACAGTGATTTCCAAGGATGCCAGCCTGTCGGGCTGGGGTGGAGTCCTGGGCAACCTGTCTGCCCAGGGCACTTGGTCGGAGGAGGAGTCCTCCCTCCCGATAAATGTGCTGGAATTGCGAGCGATAAAACTCCAGTTGGTCGGACCGTCTTCGGGGCCGTCCTGTCCGGGTACAGGCGGACAATGCTACCGCGGTGGCTTACATCAACCACCAAGGGGGCACCAGGAGTGCTCGGGCGGCCCGGGAGTTGACCAACATTCTGGTTTGGGCCGGGACTCATGTCTCGGACATCTCAGCAGTTCATATTCCGGGTGTGGAAAATTGGCAGGCCGACTATCTGAGCCGCCAGACCCTGGACCAGGGGGAATGGTCCCTACACCCGGAGGTCTTCCGAATGCTGTGTGCGAAGTGGGGATCCCCGGACGTGGATCTGTTTGCATCTCGGCTAAACCGATAGGTGTAAAGGTTCGTGGCAAGAGCGTGCGATCCGCTGGCGGACGCCTCGGATGCGTTATTGGCCCCTTGGCATCAGTTTCGTCTGATGTATGTCTTTCCTCCGATTCAGTTGCTATCCAGGTTCCTCCGCAGGTTAGCCTCGGAACCGCACCTGGTGATTCTGGTGGCACCGGACTGGCCACGCCGGTCCTGGTATGCCGACATTGTTCACCTGGCAGTGGCGCCTCCGTGGCGGTTGCCAAAGCGGGAAGATCTCCTGTCTCAGGGTCCGATCTTCCATCCTGCTTTACAGTCGCTGGCTTTAACGGCCTGGCTGTTGAGATCCAGGTCCTGAGGGACAGGGGTCTCTCCTCTGAGGTCATTCCTACCCTTGTCAGGGCTAGAAAAACCTCCTCTGGTAAAATATATTACCGTACCTGGAAGGCTTATTTCGCCTGGTGTGAGTCCAGGGGGTTCTCCCCTCGCTCGTACTCGGTGTCGAGAGTTTTGGCCTTCCTCCAGTCTGGTGTGGACCAGCGCCTGGCGCTGGCCACGATCAAGGGCCAGGTGTCCGCACTGGCTATTCTTTTCCAACGCCCTGTGGTGTCCCATTCTCTGGTTCGCACCTTCATTCAAGGTGTGCGACATTTGGCCCCTCCCCGGAGGGAGCCTTTACCTCCATGGGACTTGAACATGGTTCTGTCCGTGTTACAGCGTGCTCCCTTTGAAAACATTCGGGATATATCGTTGCCTCTGCTGTCTAAGGAGGTTGCCTTTTTGGTGGCGATCACTTCAGCTCGCAGGGTGTCGGAACTGGCAGCGTTATCTTGCCGTTCTCCATACTTGGTGATTCACCGGGATAAGGGGGTTTTGCGTCCGCATCCCTCCTTTCTTCCTGAGGTGGTCTCTGAGTTCCACATTAATGAGGACATTGTCCTACCTTCGCTTTGTACGAAGCCTAAGCATCCTCTAAGGAGGTTGCTCTGCACTCCTTGGATGTTGTCAGGGCGATCAGGGTTTACATGTCGTCTACAGAATCCTTTCGGAAAACGGATTCCCTCTTTGCCCTTCCTGAGGGACCTCGGAAGGGCATGGCTGCATCCGCAGCGACTATTGCCAAATGGATCAGACCATTGAACAGGCTTACGCCTTGAAGGAACGGGTTCCACCCTTCCCTGTTAAGGCGCACTCTACCAGATCTGTGAGTGAGTCCTGGGCATCGGGCCTCAGTGGCCCAGGTGTGCAAGGCTGCGACTTGGTCGTCGGTGCACACTTTTTCCAAACTCTACAAAGTAGATGTTCTGGCATCAGCTGATGCCTCCTTTGGCTGCAAGGTTCTCTGTGCGGCAGTGCCATAATGGACCCTTGTTTTTTTCTGGGTCCCTGGCTGTTGGTATTTGCTTTCCTGGGCTGTTGCTCCTGTTGAGCATTGTTTTTTCTGTTGCCCAGAAGGTTCCTTTCCTGTGCATGTAAGGTTCCTTTCTCTGATGTGGGTACTGCGTTGCCTTTTCTACGGTTGCGTCTCCCACCCCTCATGTCTATACTGCTTTGGGACACAGTGATGACTTAGAGGCGGCGGCGACTGTCGGAGGACGTAAGAGAAAACTGAATTTTTGTAAAATCTTACCTGTAAAATTCCTTTCTCTGAGTCCTCCGACAGTCGCTGCCCCCACCCCTCTTTTGGGGTTCTTATTACCTACTGCTATGCTACCAAACTTGTTTGGGAGTGGTCACTGCAGGGGGGGGTATTGACCAGATGGGACAGCCCCCATGGGTGTGTATATGCAAATGCCTTTTGTTTTTGACTAAGTCTATATGCCTAGCTACTCCTGCGGAGCGGAAGTCAGTACCCAACAGTGATGACTTAGAGGCGGCGGCGACTGTCGGAGGACTCAGAGAAAGGAATTTTACAGGTACGATTTTACAAAAATTCCGTTTTATCTGCTGTTAAAAAAAAAATAAAAACTCCCTGCATGTAGCAAAGTTTGAACACAGCAGACAACAACAGTATTTTTTTTTAATACAGTAAATACTAAATGGCATCAAACTGTTGTTAAGTAGTAGTGCAATGTACTTCTTCATAAAATAAAAAATTTAAATGTAAACATTAACATAAATGTCTAAACGTTAAATTAACTTTCACGCAAACCAATCAATATACTTATTGAGATTTGTTTTTATACCAAAGACATGCAGCAGAATACAATTTGGCCAAAATTTATTAGGAGGTTTTATATTTTTTTATATGGGATATGTTTTATAAGCAGAAAGTAAAAAATATTGTTTTTATAAAACTTCTCAATCTTTTTTGTTTATATAATAAAAAACCTAGTGGTGATCAAATACCACCTAAAGAAAGCTCTGTTTGTGTGAAAAAAATTATATAAATTTTGTTTGGGTACAGCATTGCATGATCACGCAATTGTCAGTTAAAGTAGGCGCAGCAAGTATCAAAAAATGGCCTGGTCATGAAGGGAAAAAAAAAACTTCCGGAGCTGAAGTGGTTAATGCAAAATCCATCTTAAGAAGACATTTATTATGATTATCATTATTATTTTAGCAGGATGTTCCCAGCAGAAGTAGGAGTAGTTGGGGCCCCCGGGTGTTCCCTCTCACACTATGGCAGTGAGGTGACAGGAGTCGTCGTCGTTGCTCGATGCGGATGTACCAATATGGCTTCCCACCCAGCTCTAATATAGCAGCGCTCCGCCATCTTAGTACTCCCATGGCATCGCCATAGCGACAGGAGCTCCCAGGCCATCTCTCCATTGATTGTGTCGGGTGCTGGCAGGGTGTCAGCTCAGCATTTACTGCATTTGACGCCGCCCGGAGAGGACGGTCAGCCCGCCCCCCTAGATACGAGGAGCCCTGACAGCACTCTGAGGGCCCTAATGTGTCCCCTGGGATGACGTCCGGAGAGGCAGGGCACACTGGGATGATGTCAATGATGCAATCGCGATGCAGCTGTTCCCTGCATCGATACAGAATCGTTCAAGGCTGCACCGCGATGCATCAATGCGCCAATTATTTTCAACACCCCTAGTGTGTCACAGCCCACGTGAGTGGGCTTGCTATTGGGGGGCACTCTGAAGGTAGGAATAACCAGGAATGCTGAGCTTGCTATGGGGGCACTCTGAAGGTAGGGGTAATCAGGAACGCTGCTGGGGGACCCCAGAAGAGGAGGATTGGGGCTGCTCTGTGCATCACTTTAAGGGCTCTGTTTAGGGAAGATCAGCATCTGAACCCAGAAAAGCTGGAAGCTGATAGACTGGAGGCAAATTATGGGCATTCTCTGCATTAAGGTAAAAAACCTTCTGCATTCAGCCCCCCCCCCCCCCCAATACCTACTTGAGCCTGATTTCGATCCAGTGGTGGATACGAGAGCAGCAGTTCTCTCAGCTTTCTCTCTCCCTATTGGTTCAGACACAGCTGTAAATCACAACCAGTAAGGAGAGAGCAGAGGGTGTGGCTGAGAACTGTTCCGTGCGTCATGCACGATCAGGGCTGCTCTGTGCAAAACCATTGCAGCCAAGTAGGTTGTTACTTAAAAAAAAAACTTGACTTTAATATCACTTTAACCACTTCCAGACCTGCCCAACGTGTATTTACGTTGGTACTTTGATATTAAATACCGGTGTTATGGCAGCAGAAAGCTGCCATAACCATGGGACTTTTCTACACGGCCGTCGTCCTCTTTCACATTAAAGTGGTCCCAGCGGTGGATTCACCGCGGGGGTCACTTTTATGGGCGGCGGGAGAGGTGCCTCCCGCCGCGTCCCAGTCGTTTTCTCTGCTTACCGGAACCGTCCGTAGCGGGGAAAACGATCCGGTCCCGGTCAAGTCGCACAGCAAGTCGCAACAGTGGAAACGTAGCCTTAGTGTTAAAAAGTAACACTAGCCGTAAGCGCCTTTTTCCCTTCACCCCCCTCTGTTGTATCTTCAGATTCAGAGGCAGATGTGGCTGCCGCAGACACACCCCACCCTGGTGGCTCTGTTTCATTGCATTCCGATGCCAATGAGGACCTGTCCTCGTCAGCCGCTGCGCGGGAAAGCGCATTGGTGGAAGCACTTAGTTTCAGTGCGAGAAACTTTAAAAATGGCTGATGAGTCTAGAGTGTAAGGAACGCAATCGGGCAAAGTGTTCCCCTGTCCGGAACGTTTTGACAATATTGTCAATGAACAGGAGGAGCGCATCAAGCACATGTTAGTGGTGCCCAAGCGTTTTAAACACTATTATCCCTTCGCGGATAAGGTCTCCACTCGGTGGACCGTGCCACCAAAGGTGGATCGTCCAGTTTCCAGACTGAATAAGTCTATTGTGGTCCCGGTGGAAGAATGCCCGGCCTTTACGGACCCCGTTGATAGACGGATTGAGTCTCTGTCCTGCCATTTACATGTGATAGTGGGCCCCTTATTGAAACCAATTTTTGTGACCACCCTTGTGTTGCAGACCATCACTGAATGGGTAAAGTTACTAAAAGGTGTGATGGAAACAGAACAGCTCTCCCCGGGGCTGATTGAGCTCTTGGATCAAGCCCTTCTGTATATATATGATGCCTTGCTGCATGTGGCTCCACTGGTTGCCAGAGTGTCCACGGTGGGAATTGCTATTAGACGCATGGTGTGGCTAAAAAGCTGGTCTGCGGACCAGGCTTCCAAAAAAAGCTCTTACTGACCTTCCCCTTACGGGGGAGAGGTTGTTTCTATCCTCCCTGGATGAGTTGTTCAAAGGTCTTACAGGTGGGAAGAGTACGCTTTTCCCTCAATCCTCTAAGAGCAAGGCACCACGTGCTAGACGGGGGCCTTCTTTTACTGCTCATAGGCGGCTTTTTTCGTACCTCCAGGTCGTAAGAAAAAGGAAAGCCATTCAGTTCTTCTGGGAGTTCCAAGAAGACGTGGTCAGGTAAACTGAAGACAGGCCAATCCGGATCTGCAGACAAATCCTTGTCTGCATGAAAGGGTGCCCTCACCAGATTCTGGGGTGGGGGGTCGTCCTCGCTTCTTTCCGGAACCATAGACTTCCTTGTTTCAGGACAAATGGGTTCACAAACTGATCCGATCAGGGTACAAGATCGAATTCCGGTCTGGATCGTCGAACGGTTCTTCCCGTCCAATCTGCGCCTATCTCCAGACCATTTAAGGGATTTCCGAGAGGCGGTACAAGATCTGTTGTCGCAAAGGGTGATTGTGTCGGTTCCCTCTCGGGAACGTTTTTAAGGTTTTTATTCAAACCTGTTTACTGTGCCCAGGAAGGAAGGCAAAGTGCGTCCTATCCTGGACCTCAAGGCTTTAAATCGCTTTGTGCGAGTACAGAGGTTTTGAATGGAGTCCATTCACACTTTTTGGCCTCCATAGATATCAAGGACCCATATCTACACATCCCTATCTATGCTGGACACCAGCATTTTCTCCGCTTCGCTATAGGAGAGGAGCATTATCAACTTACAGCATTACCCTTTTGTCTCGCCTCCGCCCCCAGGGTCTTCAGCAAGGTGCTGGCTCCGGTGTTGGCATTACTGCGCCAACGGGGAATTACAGTACTGGGGTACCTGGACAATCTCCTATTGAGGGAGGACTCTCACTCAGCCCTGTTGGACGACTTGGCTGTCACTGTCCGAACACTGCAAGAGTTCAGTTGGAACATCAATTTAAAAAAAAAACGCCCTGATACCTTCAATGAGACTGGATTATCTGGGCCTGACTCTGGACTCCGCTTTGGCGAGGGTCTTTCTTCCCCCGGACAAGTTGCAAAAATTGCAGGGGCCATCCAGTTGTTGTTAGCAAACACTCTGTCCTCTCTGCGGACTTGCATGCGGGCCCTGGGTCTGATGGTATCAACCTTCAAGGCGGTTCCGTTTGCTCATTTCCACACAAGACCCTTACAAAAGGAGATTCTAGAAAAAATGGAGCAAGAATCCAAAATCCTTGGATACTTTGATTCGGCTGAGACGCAACACAAAGTCTGCTTTTCTATGGTGGCTTTACTCGTCAGCACTTCGCCAAGGCAAGTCCTTCCTGCTGTTGTATTGGACGGTGGTTACCACGGACACCAGCCTGCCACACTGGGGAGGAGTGCTGGGGAAACTCTGCGCCCAGGGATCCTGGACGATGGAAGAGTCCAAGCTGCCGATTAAATATCTTGGAGCTCAGAGCAATAAAGCTTTGCCTGAGTGATTGGACGGCTCGTCTGCAAGGTTGCCCGGTCTGGATTCAGTCGGACAACACCACGGCCGTGTCGTACATCAATCATCAAGGCGGCACCAAGAGTGTGTTGGCGGCCTAGGAAGTGGCCGAGATTCTGGATTGGGCGGAAAGGTTTGTCCCGGCTCTTTCTGCTGTGCACATCCCTGGAGTGGAGAACTGGCAGGCGTATTACCTGAGTCGTCAGGTGTTGGATCAGGGGGAGTGATCCCTGCACCCGGAGGTGTTTCACCTCCTGAGTGTCCGGTGGGGGACACCTGATGTCGAACTGTTTGCTTCTCGACTCAACAAGAAGGTTCAGAGATTTGTGGCCAGGTCAAGGGATCCTCTGACCAATGCCACAGAAGCACTGGTGGCTCCTTGGGGTCAGTATCGGCTGATTTATGCTTTCCCTCCGCTGAAACTCCTGCCGAAGCTGTTGCGCATAATAGAGGTGGAAGGGATTCCGGTCATTCTAGTGGCCCCAGACTGGCCTCACCGGTCTTGGTACGCAGACTTGGTAAGGTTTATCGTCGATGATCGTTTCCTCTCAGGGAAGATCTGCTGTCTCAAGGGCCGATCTTCCATCCTGCTTTACAGTCGCTGGCTTTAACTGCGTGGCTGTTGAAAGCCAGGTATTGAAAGATAGAGGTTTATCTGACTCTGTGATTCCTACACGGTTGAAGGCCAGGAAGTCTACTTCCAGGAAGATCTATCATCGTACGTGGAAATTGTGCATTTAATGGTGTGAATCGTTGAAAGTGCATCCTCGCCTGTTTTCTGTAGCTAGGGTTTTGACTTTTGTTCAAAAAGAATGTCCTTTAGCTACGCATGCCCTGATTCGCACTTTATTCAGGGGGTGCATCATATGGCGCTTCTGAGGCGATCCCCGTTACCTCCGTGGGATCTGAATTTGGTGTTCTCAGTTCTTCAAAACCTCCTTTTGAGAACATTAGGGAGTTTCCCCTGCTTACATTATCTCAGAAGGTTGCCTTTTTGGTGGCTATCACTTCTGCACACAGGGTGTCTGAACTGGCGGCGTTGTCTTGCCATTCACCTTATCTGGTGGTCCACAGAGATAAAGTGGTACTTCGACCTAATCAGTCGTTTCTTCCTAAGGTGGTTTCTGATTTCCATGTGAATGAAGATATTGTGCTGCCTTCACTCTGTCCTAAGCCCAAGCATCCCAAATAATTTTCTTTGCATTCTTTGGATATGGTTTGGGCAATTAGAGTTTACCTGGCAGCTACTGAATCTTTCAGGAAATCAGACTATTTTTGTTCTTCCTGAAGGACCTCGAAAAGGATTGGCTGCGTCTGCTGCGAACGTATCCAGATGGATCAGGCAGACGGTGGTCCAGGCTTATTCACTGAGGGATCAGGTTCCTTCTTTTCCCAGTGAAGGCACATTTTACTAGAGCGCTGAGTGCCTCTTGAGCTTTTTGCCATCAGGCTCCAGTGATGCAAGTTTTCAAGGTGGCAAGTTGGTCGTCAGTGCACACGTTTACAAAATCCTACAAGATGCATGTGTTGGCATCTTCGGATACCTCTTGTGGCCGCAAGGTTTTGCAGGCTGCTGTGTAAAAGAGATCTTTTTTTTCTCTTTGAGGATGTATGTTTTTTCTAGGTGAACTCCAGTTGTTCCTGGTTGAGCTCCTTGTTACCTGGTTGGCTACTTTTAGCCTTTGGGGAAATACATTCTTCTTTGCATTGTTTTTCCCACCCCTCATGGTAATACTGCTTTGGGACGTCACAATGGCTAAGAAGATATGAAGCTGCGTCTGTCAATGAACGATAGAGAAAACTGGGTTTTTGACTTACTGTAAAATCTTTTTCTCTGAAGTTCATTGACAGACGCAGCACCCGCCCCTCTAATTATGAGTGGAATGGGGTTGTTGTCTTCTAAACACTGCTTGCAACGAAACTGAGGGCTGTAGCAGAGTGTGTGGGGTTATGCCTGCAGGGAGTGGTGAAAGCTTTTTCCTGCCTAGTGTCCTATTCCTGATGGGAGGAGCATAACCCAATGGCTAAGAAGATATGAAGCTACGTCTGTCAATAAACGTCAGAGAAAAGGATTTTACGATAAGTCAAAAATACAGTTTTTACTTGTAAACAACAAGTGCCAGGAATAGGCCTGGTCCTTAAGTGGTTAAGACAATACATATTTCTTGGTGTCTGACTCCCAGGTAAAATACCTTGTATTTCCTACTTCTGGGTATATTTATTATTTTATATACAGTATATGATATAATATATATATATATACTGTGTGTATATACAGGTGCATCTCGTAAAATTTGAATATCAACAAAAAGTTAATTTATTTCAGTAATTCAATTCAAAAAGTGAAACTCATATATTTTATATAGATATGTTAAACACAGAGTGATATATTTCAAGCATTTCTGTTAATTTTAAAGATTATGGCTTACAGCTAGTGAAAAACAAAATGTATCTCAGAAAATAAGACCAGACCATAATAAAAAAATAATTTGTAATACAGAAATGTTGACCTGATGAAAAGTACTGTATGTCCTTGTACAGTATAGTATGCACTCAATACTTGGTTGGCGCTCCTTTTGCATGTATTACTGCATCAACGCGGCGTGGCATGGAGGTAATCAGCCTGTGGCACTGCTGAGGTGTTATGGAAGCCCAGGTTGCTTTAATAGCGGCCTTCAGCTCAGCTGCATTGTTGGATCTGGTGTCTCTCATCTTCCTCTTGACAATACCCCACAGATTCTCAATGGGGTTTAGGTCAGGCGAGATTGCTGGCCAATCAAGCACAATGATACCATGATTATTAAATCAGGTATTGGTACTTTTGGCAGTGTGGGCAGATGCCAAGTCCTGCTGGAAAATGAAATCAGCATCTCTATAAAGCTGGTCAGCAGAGGGAAGCATGAAGTGCTCTAGAATTTCTTGGTAGAGAGCTGCGCTCACTTTGGTCTTGATAAAACACAGTGGGTCAACACCAGCATATGACATGGCTCCTCAAATCATCACTGACTGTGGAAACTTCACACTGGACCTCATGCGACTTGGATTCTGTGCATCGCCATTCTTCCTCCAGACTTTGGGACCTTGATTTCCAAATGAAATGCAAAATGTTCCACAGTCCGTGATGATTTTTTTTTAATGGTATTTAGTTTTATCAGAAGCCCAGGTCAGCATATAGACATTGCTTTGTTTACATTCAGCCAGCACTGTAGAGTGTAGATAACAACATGACTACAGACCAGGACTTAAAAAAAAATGAAAATCTGCTCTCCATACCTGTTTCCAAATGCAAGATTCAATTTACACACAGAATGAAAGAACTCATAAATGGCTCAGATGTTTTATATTCTTACTTTGTGTTTTTTTGTTTTTTTTCTATTTACTAGCATTGTGCCTTTGAACTTGCTAGAAACTTTGATCTGTCAATTTCCTAGCACAGTCTCCTCCCTTCTCGCACATGTTAGCCAAATCTTCTGGGAGTGTCTAATGACTGTCTTTGCTGCCTAGGGTCCTCCACCCCTCCCTGCACCTCCCTATATAACCTTTTATGTAGCTGCTGGGGTGGGGGTGGGTTTGGGAATTTTAGAATACAACTTGAGTGTGCTGGAGTTGCTGACACCACAACCAAGATCGTGGCGCCTAACAGATATCTCAGGCCTTTTGGATGTCTACACAAGGGAAGCTTTTACAGGTAAATAAAACACAAAATACATTAAATATACATGTATTCCTATGGGAATTTTTGGGCTGAAATAGTTGGTCTGGTGACAGAGCCTCTTTAACCAGTTTCGGACCGCCCACCGCATAATTACTGTGGCAGAATGGCCTGGCTGCGCAAAATCATGTACGTGATTTTGTGCAAGTGATGGGGGAGGGGGGGGTGCGCTCCCGCTGTGATTGGACACTGCGGGAGCCAATCAGCGGGTCCGGCAGCCACGATGGCTGCTGAGACCCGCTGATCGTTTGGAGGAATCACAGAACGGCAGTCTGCCTATGTAAACAAGGCAGACCGCTGTTCTGACGGAGTAAAAGAGAGATCTTGTGTTTAAGTAATGCCCCATACACACGTGCAGATTATCTGCAGACTTTTGTCTGCAGACTTACCTTTTCTATGTAGTGCAAGGGCCTGCCGGATTGCATACAAATTGAAAGTGTTTAGATTTGACCTCATATTATATGGTTTTGGTAAGTCTGCAGATAATCTGCACGTGTGTATGGGGCATTAGGCTGAAACACAGATCTCTTTTTTCCTCTAGTGCATCCATGCGCCCCACAGTTAGAAAGCACTTCCTAGGAGTACACTTAACCCCTTGATTGCCCCTGGTGTTAACCCCTTCCTTGCCAATGTCATTTATACAGTTACAGTGCTTTTTTTTTTTTTTTTTAGCACTGATCACTGTATTGGTGTCACTGGTCCCCAAAATTGTCACTTGGTGTAAGATCTGTCCGCCGCAATGTCGCAGTCCCACTAAAAATTGCTGATCGCCGCCATTACTAGTAAAAACAATAAAAAAATAAATTCCATAAATATCCCACTTTTGTGAAAATCAATATACACTTATTAGGATTTTTTTTAACAAAAATATGTAGCAGAATACATATAGGCCTAAATTGATGAAAAAATTCGATATTTTAAATTTTTTTTATTGGGTATGTTTTATAGCTGAAAGTAAAAAATATATATATTTTTTTAATTGTGTTGTGTTTTTGTTTATAGTGCAAAAAAAAAAACACAGAGGTGATCAAATACCACCAAAGAAATCACATGCGATGTCTGTGTTCGCAACAGTGTCCGATTTGTCCGCTGCAATATCGTAGTCCCGCTCTATTTCGCTGATCGCTGCCATTACAAGTAAAAAAATAAAAATGTAATAAATATATCCCATAGTATGTAGACGCTGTAATTTTTGTGCAAACCATATACGCTTATTGGGATTTTTGTTATCAAAAATATGTAGCAGAATACATATTGCCCTAAATTGAGGAAAAAATTTGATTTTTTACATTTTTTTTATTAAATATGTTTTATAGCAGAAAGTGCAAATGTTTTTTTTTTATTTTTCAAAATGGTCGGTCTTTTTTTGTTGAAAGTGCAAAAAATAAAAACCACCAAAAGAAAGCTCTATTTGTGGGAAAAAAATGACAGCATCTCACATCTTGCGCAATTGTCAGTTAAAGTAACGCAGTGCCGCATCACAAAAAGTTGCCTGGTGTTGAAGGGGGGGGGGGGGATCATCTGGAGCTGTAGTGGTTCAACATGTTACACCTCGAAAAAGCAAGACAATCTTGAAACTGTAAAGATACATGTGGCAAGTGTTTAGGAACCCATAGGTGTAGGCATGGGAACTTAACGGCAGCTTTGTATTTTACATTGGTTGCAAATTAATAAAACACACATTATGGTGTATTAAAGCGGCAGAGAGCACTACAAGTACTGCGCATAGCCCAAGTTCTTCATGATGAGAACAATCAAAGATGTGTCTCATTGTCACTGAAAACACACAGCTGCCACTGAAGAAGTTTGCTACACTCTAGTAAACAGCAGGAATCAAACAGCAGGTATTTGTAAAATGCGGCCTTTCAATCTATTGTTCTACAGCTAGAATTCTCAAGCAGTAACCTAAATTGATATTCACTGATTTTATTGGACAAAACTAACCAGTCGAATTAAGCTGCTAATGTTTTGTATACAAGCCATATGAAAGCAAGGGTGAAGAAAACAGTTAAATGTAAAATGTTTCATCCTCCAGGAGTTTCATCTAATTGCTGTTGCCTGCAAGCTACAATAAAGCTAATGCATCTACTCTCATAAAATACTACTGTTTTTTTTCCCTTTTTGGTGAGGGTTATTTACTATTCTAATGGTTATTTCTAAGAGGCCAAGAATTTAAATGACATCCACATGGATAATGGCAGCTTAATGTGTTTGCATTTCAATTTAGCCTCCTTCACTCTATATCTACTAACAAACATAGAACTAACAGTATGCAGGCGCGATGGTCCTGTAATATTAACTGGGCTATCAAATTCCCCTACCTTTTGGTTTTGTTGCAACCTATCCAAATAGAAAAAAATCAAAAAAATGTTATTTTGGATTGATGCAAGGCAATATTAAGGTCCACATAATGTGAGATTTGTTTTTTTTAAGGTGTACTCACACTAGGCATGGTTGCTTTGTACTAGGCCAGAGCACAATTGTCCCCAATCTCCCGCTGTGCTTACATTAGAACCAGCCTTGATCACGCGTATGTCATCACCTCTGTCATCGTAGTGATCAATGTCTTATTGAACCATGTCCAAACCCAGCTCTTCAAGAGGCCAGGGCACATGGTACTGTGAACCATAGCTGAGCATGGTACAGACTTATCGCACTAGTCAAATGAACTGCTCTTTCGGAGTCAAACATGCCCAGGCCTGGTGTGCAGGTGCATCTCATAAAATTAGAATATCATCAAAAAGTTAATTTATTTTAGTAATTCAATTCAAAAAGTGAAACTCATATATTTTATATAGATGCGCTGCACACAGAGTGATACATTTCAAGCGTTTATTTATTTTAATTTTGATGATTGTGGCTTACAGCTAGTGAAAACCCAAAATTCAGTATTTCAGAAAATTTGAATATTAGATAAGACCAAAAACAAAAAAGGATTTTTAACCACTTGCCAGCCACCACAGATTTACAGTGGCAGGTTCCCGCGAATCGCTTTACCTCTACGTCGGTACGAGAGCAATCTTGGGGGCGCGTGCACCCATTCGCCAGCTGGGATGGCGATTGCCACCGGGCATCCACGATTGCCGCCGGGCCCCAGTGGTCGCTCCTGGTGGAGAAAGAACGGCAGTCTGCTGTTGTAAACACAGTAGACCGTTGTTCTCTCAGCAATCAACACAGAGCTCATGTGTTCCTCCTTTTTTAGAAACACAGGTCTCTGTGTTGATTCCATAAGCCCAACCCCCACAGTTAGAAAACACCCCCTAGGCTCACATTTAACCCTTTGATCGCCCCTGGGTTAACCCCTTCCCTGCCAGTGCCATTAGTACAGTAACAGTGCATATTTTTAGCACTGATTACTGTAGTAACGTCACTGGTCCCCCCAAAAGTGTCAATGTCAGGTGTGTAATCTGTCTGCCACAATGTCGCAGTCCCGCTAAAAATCGTTGATCGCCGCCATTACTTGTGAAAAAAAGATAAAAATGACAAACATCTTTCCCCTAGTTTGTAGACGCGATAACCTTTGCGCAAACCAATCAAAATACGCCTATTGGGATTTTTTTTGCCAAAAATATGTAGCAGAATACAAATTGGCCTAAAATTATGAAAAAATTTGATTTTTATTTTCTTTGGGGGGGGGGGGGGATGTTATATAGCAGAAAGTAAAAAATATTGTTTTTTGTTTTTTTTTTTTTTTCAAAATTGTCACTCTTTTTTTGTTTATAGCGCAAGAAATAAAAATCACAGAGGTGATCAAATACCACCAAAAGAAAGCTCAATTTGTGTGAAAAAAAGAACATCAATTTTATTTGGGTACAGCGTCGCAATTGTCGGGTAAAATAACAGTGCCGAATCACAAAAAAAAAGCCTGGTCATTAAGGGGGAAAATCTTCCGGTCCAGAAGCGGTTAATACAGAAAACTTGGCTTGCTGAAAAGTATGTCTGTGTAAAGTATAGTATGTACTCAATACTTGGTCAGGGAGCCTTTTGCATGTGGCATGGCATGGAGGCAATCACCCCGTGGCAGTGCTAAGGTGTTATGGAAGCCCAGGTTGCTTTGATAGCAGCCTTCAGCTTGTCTGCATTGTTAGGTCTGGTGTCTCTCATCTTCCTCTTGACAATACCCCACAGATTCTCCACGGGGTTTAGTTCAGGCGAGTTTGCTGGCCAATCAAACACAGTGGTATCATGATCATTAAACCAAGTGTTGATACATTTGGCAGTGTGGGCAGGTGCCAAGTCCTGCTGGAAAATGAAATCAGCATCTCCATAAAGCTGGTCAGCAGAGGGAAGCATGAAGTGCTCTAGAATTTCCTGGTAGAGGGCTGTTCTGACTTTTAGGACTTGATAAAACACAGTGGACCCACACCAGCAGGTAATATGGCTCCCCAAATCATCACTGACTGTGGAAACTTTACACTGGACCTCATGCTACTTGGATTCTGTGCCTCTCCACTTTTCCTCCAGACCCTGGAAATTTGATTTCCAAATGAAATGCAAAATTTTCCACTGTCTGTGATGATTTGAGGAGCCATGTCATCTGGTGTTTGTCCATTTTGTTTTATGAAGTCCAGAATGTTACTCACCTTCCCTACGACCCCCCCCCCCCCCAATCCTCCCCATCCTCCTCACAGTCTCTCCCCGTTCTGTGCATGGCCGATTGCTGGCACTTGCCTTCCGGTTCCCTTCCCTGCGAGCGTTGCGACGCGGAGGGGGGGTGGAACCGGTGGCAAATTCAAAAGTGTAAATACACAAATGACATGATACAAAGCTGTGATCCTAATTGATCACACTGTATCATGCCATTTCAGCACAGGATTGCACCTGGTGACTTTTCTAGTGCCCTGCCTGTGCTTATCCAGTGCTTTGTGTCTGGAAAATTTTGAACGACCATGGCTTCCAAAAAGGTTTTTTTTTGCGCAAAAGCGCTTTTAGACGAACTGGAAAACGGCGACATCATTACTTGAAGAACTGAGCGATAGTGATTTGTGGGAAAATTCGTCATCAGGTACGGAAAGTGACAACAGCGATGATTCTGATGTCTCTTTCTGGCACAAAGTTTGTGGAATTTGGGAAGTATTTTAAATGATTCTTCAGAATTTCCAATGGAGCTACGTGCCAGAAAGAGACATCAGAATCGTCTATGTCATCACTTTCCGTACCTGATGACAAATTTTCCCACGAATCGCTATCTCTCAGTTCTTCAAGTAACTCAGTTTGGCTGTCGCTGTTTTCCAGTTCGTCTAAAAGCACTTTTGCGCAAAAACAATGCTTTTTGGATGCCATGGTAGTTCTCTATTTTCCAGGCACAAAGGACTGGAAATGCACAGGCAGGGCACTGAAAAAGACACCAGGTGAAATCCTGTGGTGAAATGGCATGATAAAATGTAATCCGTTTGGATCACAGCTTTGTGTCATGTAATGTATTTACACTTTTGAATTTGCCGTCTGTTCCACCTCCCTGCATCGCAACGCTCACAGGGAAGAGAACCGGAAGGCAGGTGCCGGCATCTGCCAAGCACACAGTGGGAGGACAGCGAAAGGTCGGGGGGGGGGGGAATCGCAGGGGAAGGTGAGTTTTGAAATGTAAAACAACAGATTTCTATGCAAAACAATGTTCCGCTTTTAGCACAGAAATCCTGACATAATCAGACTGCCAGGGAGGTTAATTCTGGTTGAGGAGTCCCCAGCCTTTAAAGATCCGGCTGATAGAAGGTTGGAGGCTCTGACCTGCCATATGTTCACTGTGGCTGGTTCAGCACTTAGGCCAGTATTTACTTTTGCCCTGGTGTCGCAAACTCTGACCGAGTGGGCTAAATTTTTACGCCGGGACCTAGAGGAGGAACAGCTTCGCCTGTTTGGAGCCTCCATGGATTATATCATTAAGGGCCTCACAGGGGGGAAGAGTACTCTTCTTCTGCAGGCTTCCAAGGGCAAGAAGCCCCGTCGTAAACGGGGACCATTCTTCTCGGCTCATAAGAGGCCTTTTCGTCCCTCAGGGTTTCAACAAGTGATCTAAGCCCTTCAGAGCCTCCACCGCAGGTTCCAGGATGACCTGGTCTGGCAAGTCACGTGCGGGCCCTTCCAAACCTGCGAACAAGGCATCCTCTGCATGAAGGGACGCCCCCTCACCTGTATCTGGGGTAGGGGGAGGTCTTCGCTGGTTTCCGGACCCGTGGACCTCCCTGGTAAAAGACAAGTGGTGCCACAAAGTAATTCGGTCCGGCTACAAGATCGAGTTTCGGTCTTATCCCCTGGAAATGTTCTTTCCTTCCAACGTGCGCCTGTCCCCAGATCGATTATGGGGTCTCTTTGGGGGAGTGACAGACTTGTTATTTCAAGGGGTGATTGTCTCGGTTCCGACTTTGGAATGTTTTCAGGGGTTTTATTTAAATCTGTTTACAGTTCCCAGGAAGGAAGCCAAAGTACATTCAATTCTGGACCTCCAAGGAGCTAAACTGCTTTGTGCAGGTATAGAAGTTCCAAATGGAGTCCATTCACACGGTAGTGGCATCCCTACATTAGGGGAATTTTCTCTATCGATATCAAGGATGACTACCTTCACATTCCAATATGTGCGGGTCACCAGCGCATCCTCCGTCTTGCCGTGGGCGAGCAGCATTATCAGTTTGTGGCGTTACCCTTTGGTCTTGCCTCCATTCCTCGGGTCTTCACAAAAGTGTTGGCTCTGGTACTAGCATTGTTGGGTCAGCGGGGGATTGCGGTACTGGGGTACCTGGACGATCTTCTTCTACAGGCGGAGTCTCCAACTGCTCTGATGGACAACTTAGAGATTACTCTGCGAACTCTGAGGGAGTTCGGTTGGATTCTGAACCTTCAGAAGTCTGCTCTGGTTCCGTCCAAGACCAATCTTCCATCCTGCTTTACAGTCGTTGGTTTTAACAGTTTGGCTGTTGAAAGCCAGGTGCTGAAGGATAGAGGTTTGTCGGTGATTCCACACTGTTAAAGGCTAGCAAATCTACCTCTAGGAAGATCTACCATCGTATTTGGAAGACAAACCTTGCGTAGTGTGACTCTATTGGGGCTCATCCTCGCTCCTTTTTGGTGGCTTATATATTGGCTTTCCTCAAATGGGGGGTTGAGCAGCGCCTGGCCTTGAGTAACATCAAGGGCAAGGTTTCGGCCTTAGCGGTTTTCTTACAACGTCCATTGGCCACACATTCCCTGGTGCGCACCTTTATCCAGGGAGTTCAACACTTGGCTCCTCCAGTGCTGTCTCCATTGCCGCCGAGGGACCTCATTTTGGTGCTGCCTGTTCTTCAGAATCCTCCCTTTGAAAGTCATCGGGAGATTCTTCTGCTTACCTTGTCCCAGAAGGTGCCATTTTTGGTGGTTATTACTTCTGTGTGCAGGGTGTCAGAGCTGGCGGCGTTTTGTAATTCACCTTATCTGGTGGTTCACAGAGATAAGGTGGTTCTTCATCCCTGTCCATCGTTCCTTCCATAGGTTGTCTCTGATTTTCATTTGAATAAAGACATTGTTTTGCCTTCCCTATGTCCCAGACCTAAACATCCTAAGGAAATTGCCTTGCCCTCCTTGGATGTGGTTCGGGCAATCAGGGTGTACCTGGCAGCTACGGAGTCTTTTCAGGAAGTCAGACTCACTGTTTGTACTCACGGATGGTCCTCAGAAACGGTAGGCTGCTTCTGCTGCAACCATTTCCAGATGGATCAGACAGACGGTGATTCAGGCATATTCCAATAGGGGTCAGGTTCCTCCTTTCCCTGTTAAGGCGCACTCTACTTGGGCACTTAGTGCTTCCTGGGCCTTACGTCATCAGGCGTCAGTGCTGCAGGTTTGCAAGACGGCCACCTGGTGGATGTGTTGGCATCTGTGGATGCTTCCTTTGGCTGCACGGTTTTGCAGGCTGCTGTTTAGAGGACTTTTTGAGGGTGTATTGTTTTTTTCAGGTGAGCTCCAGTTGTTTATGGTTGAGCTCCATGTTACCTGGCTGACTACATTTTAGCTTTGGGAATTTTTTCTTGCTGTTCCCACCCCTCATGTTTGACACTGCTTTGGTGTGTTTTTGCAGCTGGCGTTTTTTTTTGGGCATTTTTTTGGGGTCTTTGGAGGCAGGCAAAACATCTGAACTTCTGTGTAGGGGTATACAGTATATACATACACCCATGTCTGTATACAGGTCCCTCTCAAAAAATTAGCATATTGTGATAAAGTTCATTATTTTCTGTAATGTACTGATAAACATTAGACTTTCATATATTTTAGATTCATTACACACAACTGAAGTAGTGCAAGCCTTTTATTGTTTTAATATTGATGATTTTGGCATACAGCTAATGAAAAACCAAAATTCCTATCTCAAAAAATTAGCATATTTCATCCGACCAATAAAAAAAAAGTGTTTTTAATACAAAAAAAGTCAACCTTCAAATAATTATGTTCAGTTATGCACTCAATACTTGGTCGGGAATCCTTTTGCAGAAATGACTGCTTCAATGCGGCGTGGCATGGAGGCAATCAGCCTGTGGCACTGCTGAGGTGTTATGGAGGCCCAGGATGCTTCGATAGCGGCCTTGAGCTCATCCAGAGTGTTGGGTCTTGCGTCTCTCAACTTTCTCTTCACAACATCCTACAGATTCTCTATGGGGTTCAGGTCAGGAGAGTTGGCAGGCCAATTGAGCACAGTAATACCATGGTCAGTAAACCATTTACCAGTGGTTTTGGCACTGTGAGCAGGTGCCAGGTCATGCTTTTCAGCAGATGGAAGCATGAAGTGCTCCAAAATCTCCTGATAGCTAGCTGCATTGACCCTGTCCTTGAAAAAACACAGTGGACCAACACCAGCAGCTGACATGGCACCCAGACCATCACTGACTGTGGGTACATGACACTGGACTTCAGGCATTTTGGCATTTCCCTATCCCCAGTCTTCCTCCAGACTCTGGCACCTTGATTTCCGAATGACATGCAAAATTTGCCTTCATCCAAAAAAAGTACTTTGGACCACTGAGCAACAGTCCAGTGCTGCTTCTCTGTTGCCCAGGCCAGGCGCTTCTGCCGCTGTTTCTGGTTAAAAAGTGGCTTGACCTGGGGAATGCGGCACCTGTAGCCCATTTCCTGTACACGGTGGCTCTAGATGTTTCTACTCCAGACTCAGTCCACTGCTTCCGCAGGTCCCCCAAGGTCTGGAATCGGTCCTTCTCCACAATCTTCCGCAGGGTCCGGTCACCTCTTCTCGTTGTGCAGCGTTTTCTGCCACCCTTTTTCCTTCCCACAGACTTCCCACTGAGGTGCCTTGATACAGCACTCTGGGAACAGCCTATTCGTTTAGAAATTTCTTTCTGTGTCTTACCCTCTTGCTTGAGGGTGTCAATGATGGCCTTCTGGACAGCAGTCAGGTCGGCAGTCTTACCCATGATTGCGGTTTTGAGTAATGAACCAGGCTGGGAGTTTTTAAAAGCCTCAGGAATCTTTTGCAGGTGTTTAGAGTTAATTAGTTGATTCAGATGATTCGGTTAATAGCTCTTTTAGAGAACCTTTTCATGATATGCAAATTTTTTGAGATAGGAATTTTGGTTTTTCATGAGCTTTATGCCAAAATCATCAATATTAAAACAATAAAAGGCTTGCACTACTTCAGTAGTGTGTAATGAATCTAAAATATATGAAAGTCTAATTTTTATCAGTACATTACAGAAAATAATGAACTTTATCACAATATGCTAATTTTTTGAGAGGGACCTGTATATACACATACACATATATAGGTGTGAAAATAGCAGAAATCTATGCTTGCGCTAATTCACACTAATATGGCTCCACTCCTATAACACCTATATGTGTGTATGTGTATAAATATATACAAGTCTGTGTGTATATATAACCCTATACAGAAGTTCAGATGTTTAGCCTCCCTCCAAAGACCCAAAAAAATGCCCAAAAAAAACGCCTGCAAGAACACACCTGGGCATTTTTTTTTGCGCAGGCATTTTTTGGGCATTTTTTTGGGGTCTTTGGAGGAAGGCTAAACATCTGAACTTCTGTATAGGGTTATATATATATATATACACACTCACTTGTATATATTTACACACATACACACATATAGGTGTTATAGGAGCAGAGCCATATGCCTGTTAATTATTTAATTAGTGCAAGCATATGTTTCTGCTACTTTCACACCTATATATGTGTATGTGTATATATACAGACATGGGTGTATGTATATATACACCTACACAGATGTTCAGATGTCATGCCTGACTCCAAACATCTCCTCAAAAAAGCCCTATAAACGCCTGCAGCCAAAAAGCAAGCTGACTGGTGAGAAGCCATATTCCTGCTCTGAATGTGACACAAGAGAAACAATCTTTTCTCTATAGCGGTCACCCTGATATGGAAGGGTTTTGTCACCCTGCCATAGCAGTCAGTCAGTTAACCCTACACTACACCACGGTCCCCTTACACTTAACACTTTCCCTACAGAAACTGAATAATTAAAGCTAACTATAGTGGAAAATAGCACCCTAACTACACTAGATATCCCTTTCCTCACACTAAAAAATTGCTAAATGACACTTTGTAGCAAAAGTCACAGAACTGCTTCCACTCTCTTCCATGTCCCTGTATAACAATGCTAGGAATTTGGCGGGGGCTATCTTATATACTGGGGGGCGTATTCACTAATGATTGGACTATGGACCCCCTAGTCACTCCAATCACATTCCTAGCATTCTCCTGCCCCCTCAATTGGCTTTTACTGATGGTTCTGGTCCAATAACGGGCTTTTAAAGCCCATTTCCTGAACCATTGCATTTTGGTCGGTTCTGGTTGCCGAATTCTGAACTTTTTCAGCAAAAAGTTCTAAATTCGACCGAACCTCGAACAGTCAATGTTCGGGTCGAACCGATGGTCGACCCGAACCGTTCGATCATCCCTACTTAACATATTACTTTGAACTTCAGGTCTTTGTAGAATGCTTGCCACCATATGCAATAGACCGCTAACATGCTGAATGCACGTAAGGATGGATATGCCTAGCAATCACACTGGCAATTATCTCAGCTGTTATGGGGTAGATGTAGGAATTGTCCTTCCTACGAACAGGAGGCAAGAGTTGGAAAATGTTTATACTGGTCTTGCATAGATGTTGTTGGGGGTAAGCATTTGCAGCAACAGATTTGTAAAAAAAAAAACGGATCTGGCTTTGGCTGCTGTGTCAGGAGTGTCAAATAACACTTTAAATATTTTATCTGTGTTGGAGTGCCCCTTTTCTCTTTCCTCTATAAGCAGAACCACATGCTGCCATCTCAGACAGAAACCCTGAGCCATGGCCCTCCTGGACACTGGAGAAGTTTTTTGAGATGGGCCCATACAATCTGAATGATCAGTGCAATGGCACTAAAGAGTGCCCACAAAGTAAACGTTGCAGAGGGCACAGTTCTGCTACAGGGGGAAGCTGAACACAGGGGGGAGTCAAAGACTTCAGTAAAAAACCACAGTTGCCCTTTAAATGTCTACAAATTACATGCCAATTTAATTATTTTTCTCAACCATTAAGATACTGTTGGATTCTACTGCCACCCAACAGGTGGATTTTAAACAGCACCAGGATACTGCTCATCGAGCATGCCTCTGACCAGATTGAAAAGCCTTTGTTAGCCTTTGTCCTTCACTTTTTTTTATCTTATTTATTTTAGATTCTTCTTCCACCAACTTCAATCAAAATTCCCCACTACATTGCTGCTTGACCTGGTTTTACATAGCAGCTATCTGGATTGGACTTGAAGCCTGGCTGTGGAGTGCCAAATCTAGATTCTGCTGGAGGATCAGTTTGCTCCTATGGGTCTTTAATAGCTCTTACAAAAACCTTTCTACTACATGTGCTATTTAAAGTCCTCTATGCAGATTGGAAGCACCCTGAAGGGTTCTGGGTGCCACCTAATAGTTTGATGGAAATAGTTCTACTTTGAGCGAATTTGTTAGGCTGTGGTCTATTCCCACAGAGGGTCAACCAGTGGCCCATATTAAGAAGAAAACTACTAAACGGGTAGAAGGTGTGCTTACGTTTAAAAGCTAAATCCATCTTTCTGATCATGTTTCATATTACACCTAAATTTAGAGTATAACTGAAACATCGTCAGAGTCTGCAGACCTCCCCTTTCTTACAGAATTGCAGTAATCTGTCAAATTTGAATTTGGTGGGGCTATTCCACCCACACAGTAATATCATTCATTCACAGAGATCTTTGTCAGAAAATGGATCTGGACCTGGGACCTCTGTGGTGTCTGGCTGTACCTCTTCTTGCTGTGCGACAGCTCTCTTGTCCTGTGGACATTCCTGCTTTATACCTTGTCTCTGTTGAACCCTAAACTCTTTGCCTCTCCCATGAACTTCCTATTAAAGCCATGACCTTGCACTTACTGTTTGCCAGATTGTTTTGCTCTCTCCAGCTGCTCCTTGCATACCTGCTGCCGTCCTTCTCTTCACCACCACTCCTTAGCTTGGCTTGTTCATAGACTACACTTCCGCCTTGTCCCAGCCAGCTATTATTACTGACCTTTCGGTTTGTTCATCGACCACACCTCTGTTTGTACTTCTGTAATCTTCCTCCTCTATGAAAAACACTCACCATGGACAATTCAGCGTGAGGGGAGGTCCTCCCTCGGCCGAGGTAAGAATAAGAAGAGCCTCCCTTGCTCTAAATTGCAGCTGCCTGTGTCTAAGACCTTGTTAAACTAGTAGTAATATGTATGTAGTGCAGATTATTATCCGGAAGTATGTGTCTATGACATAACTGGAACAAGTGGAATAATTCCAACAAGTGGAATTGACATAATTCCAACAAATGGAATGAAATTTATTGGATATTTCAAACTTTATTAACAAATAAAAAAACTGAAAAATCGGGCGTGCAAAATTATTCAGCCCCTTTACTTTCAGTGCAGCAAACTCTCTCCAGAAGTTCAGTGAGGATCTCTGAATGATCCAATGTTGACCCAAATGACTAATGATGATAAATAGAATCCACCTGTGTGTAATCAAGTCTCCGTATAAATGCACCTGCACTGCGATAGTCTCAGAGGTTTGTTTAAAGCGCAGAGAGCATCATGAAGAACAAGGAACACACCAGGCAGGTCCGAGATACTGTTGTGGAGAAGTTTAAACCCAGATTTGGATACAAAAATATTCCCCAAGCTTTAAACATCCCAAGGAGCAATGTGCAAGTGATAATATTGAAATGGAAGGAGTTTTAGACCACTGCAAATCTACGAAGACCTAGCTGTCCCTCTAAACTTTCAGCTCATACAAGGAGAAGACTGATCAGAGATGCAGCCAAGAGGCCCATGATCACTCTGGATGAACTGCAGAGATCTACAGCTGAGGTGGGAGACTCTGTCCATAGGACAACAGTCGTATACTGCACAAATCTGGCCTTTATGGAAGAGTGGCAAGAAGAAAGCCATTTCTTAAAGATATCCATAAAAAGTGTTGTTTAAAGTGTTGTTTGCCACAAGCCACCTGGGAGACACACCAAACATGTGGAAGAAGGTGCTCTGGTCAGATGAAACCAAAATCTAACTTTTTGGCAACAATGCAAAACGTTATGTTTGGCGTAAAAGCAACACAGCTCATCACCCTGAACACACCATCCTCACTGTCAAACATGGTGGTGGCAGCATCATGGTTTGGGCCTGCTTTTCTTCAGCAGGGACAGGGAAGATGGTTAAAATTGATGGGAAGATGGATGGAGCCAAATACAGGACCATTCTGGAAGAAAACCTGATGGGAGTCTGCAAAAGACCTGAGACTGGGACGGAGATTTGTCTTCCAACAAGACAATGATCCAAAACATAAAGAAAAATCTACAATGGAATGGTTCACAAATAAACATATCCAGGTGTTAGAATGGCCAAGTCAAAGTCCAGACTTGAATCCAATCGAGAATCTGGGGAAAGAACTGAAAACTGCTGTTCACAAACGCTCTCCATCCAACCTTACTGAGCTTGAGCTGTTTTGCAAGGAGGAATGGGCAAAAATTTCAGTCTCTCGATGTTCAAAACTGACATACCCCAAACGACTTACAGGTGTAATCGCAGCAAAAGGTGGTGCTACAAAGTATTAACTTAAGGGGGCTGAATAATTTTGCACGCCCAATTTTTCAGTTTTTTATTTGTTAAAAAAGTTTGAAATATCCAATAAATCTCGTTCCACTTCATGATTGTGTCCCACTTATTGATTCTTCACAAAAAAATTACAGTTTTATATCTTTATGTTTGAAGCCTGAAATGTGGCAAAAGGTCGCAAAGTTCAAGGGGGCTGAATACTTTCGCAAGGCACTGTATAATTAACAGCAAGATATAATTGGGTGCCTATTTGTTCCCATGCCCTCCTTCTGCCTTCTCTGCGTTTGTACTGAGGGTCCCTGGGATGGTAAACACAAGGGTGCTTGATCACAATACTAATGAATGCCTCAGGTTAAAAAAGTGATAGCAACAAGTCCTCTATCTATCATTGGATTTGTTTAGAATGTGTTATATTGGTTACTTACTGTTGTAACTACAATTTGAGAATAAAATATACAGGAAAATACATATATTGAGTGTTTAAAGGCACAGCAATTCAAGTCTATGGGGACGAAAACACACCAAAAATGCTCCTAGCTGACCGACATGACTCTATGGAATTTTTGGGAGTGACAGTCATTTGTGCGCTCAGGTGTGAACAGGCACCATAGAAAACTGTTTTTTGTGTGTTTGAGCCTTTTGTAGATTTGAGCAACAAAATGTTCAGGTATGATAGGCTCCTTATACCGTGGAGGAGTAAACATAGCCACTCAGTGATAGGATTACCAGAAGAAAATGAAGGGGAAAAAAAATCCAATGCAGCCACCACATGCGAGGATTGGTAAACTAACTTATATTTTTTGTTTTGGTGTTTAGATGCATTTTAATTTTACTTGACAGTTTATTGGACAGAAACTCTATGTATAAACACATTTTATAAAGAGCATTCTCTGTGTCTCAAAATGTTATGTCAAACATGACATATATTTTTCCTAGAGTTGTTTTGTATGCTACAATTTGCTTTTTTTTTTGCATCCGGTATTATTGTTATAATACCAAATTCACATAGTGCCAACAGTTTTCTGCTTTTACAAAATAAAGAGAGACAGTACAGTTACAATACAATTCAGGAGGGTTATGTTGGCCCTGCTCTTGAGCACTTACAATCTAAAAGGGAGGGACATGTGATACAAAAAGCATTAACTGTGAGGGATGAGAGCTGCTGGAGAAGGTAAAATTACAGTTTTTAGGTGGAGGGAGGATAGGCCTTCCTGAAGAGATGAACTTTCAAAAATGTAATAAAGATATATAGAGTTGGAGATAGTCGGACAGATTGAGGTAAGGAGTTCTAGAGGATGGCAAAGGCTCTGAAAACGTCCTGGAGACAAGCATGGGAGGAGATGAGGAGGGGGCAGTTTTGGCGTTATTTTGAGATGAGGTTGGTGATGTAGCTTGGGGTAAATTTGTGGATGGCTTTGTATGTTGTTAGTATTTTACTCATTTGAATTTGTAATTCGAGTGGAAGCCAGTGGAGGGACTGGCAGAGAGGGGCAGCGGCCACTTAGTGGGTTAGTAAGGTGAGTCGGTCTGGTAGACTGAAGAGGGCATAAGCTAGTATGAAAAATTGGCCAAAAAGGAGAAAGTTGCAATGGTCGATGTGAAATATTACAAGGCAGTCTTTGGTTAAGAAGGGGGGAATTGTAGAAAGGTTACATAGGTCAAAGTGGTAAGATTTGAACAGTGATACACATGAATCAAAATTGGTCTGGTTCAGTGCTGAACAGGTGTGACGTGATTAACCACTTGCCGACCTCGCACTGTAGCTTTACTTCTACAGTGCAGGCCGGCTGGGCAGAATCAGGTATAAATACATGTGATTCTGCTTTTCTGGTAGGGGGCACACCGGCTGTGCTGTTATTAGTCACAGCATAACTTGATCAGCGGTTGCCGGACAATGGATGACTGTTGGCACCCGCTGTTCGACAAGGAGGTAGACAGGACAGAGCTTTGCCTATGTAAACAATACAGAGCTCTGTCCTGTCAGCGTGGATGTTTTGATTTTTGTTTCCCTGCAAAGCAGGGAATAAAAAGCAACACTTCCCTTAATGAAAGCACCTCACAATACACACATAAACACTGGTTAGACACACATTTTACCTTTGGAGGGCCCTAGATGTTTAACCCCTTCCCCAGCCAGTTTCAGTTGTACAGTGACAGTGCATATTTTTAGCACTGATCACTATATTAATGTCACTGGTTCCAACAAAGTTTTAACAGTGTCATTTAGAGGTTGATTTACTAAAACTGGTTTCTATGCAAAGCTGCACCAGATTTGTACTCTCCAAGCAGCTGCCAGATTTTATTGTCAACGTTTAATTGAACAAGCTGAAGTTAGAAGCTAAATGGCTATCATGCACAGCTGCACCAGATTTTGCACTCTCCAGTTTACGGCCCTGTTCACACCTGAACGTTTTTCAGCTCATAAAACGCTCATCTCTAAAGCCTCAAAATGCCCAACAAGCAAAATCCTATTCATTCCACTGGCCCCTATTCGCGTATAAGCATTTTGTCACTTGAAGCAAAACGCCTGAAGCTCAAAAAAGAACATGAGCTTCTTTTTTGGCAGATTACAAGCGTTTTTGTTAGATGTCAATGCCTGCCTCCAAACATCTGCAAAAAACACCAGAAAAAATGCACAAAAAACACCTGAAAAACACCCAAAAAACGCCTGAAAATGATACGCTCAGGTGTGAATGGAGCCTTAGTATATCAACCCCTTAGTGTCAGATTGCCTGCCATACTATCGCTGTCCCACTATAAGATGCTGATCGATCCCATTACTAGTATAATAAATAAAACTTCCAGTATACAGTATATCATAGTTTGTAGACGCTATAATGTTTACGTAAACCAATCAATATATGCTTATTGGAATTTTTTTTTACCAAAAA
Organism: Pelophylax lessonae; assembly: GCF_965119305.1. NCBI lineage: Eukaryota > Metazoa > Chordata > Amphibia > Anura > Ranidae > Pelophylax > Pelophylax lessonae. The sequence continues at coordinate 99,317,596 of NC_138771.1, read as the reverse complement.
CATGTAGCATAATACATATTGGCGTAAATGTATAAAAAAAAAATATTTTTTTTTTTTTTTTTTTTAATTATTGGATATTTTTTTACAGAAAGTAAAAAAATTATATAAATTTAATTTGTGTACAGCGTTGCATGACCACGCAATTGTCACTTAAATTAAGGAAGTGCCGTATCGCAAAAAAATGGAGGGGGCGGGTAAATCTTCTGGTGATCAAGTGGTTAAAGTGTATTTCTAGCATTGCAAGTTAATTTAAGAAGCCCACACTATATGTATGTGTTCCAATTCAAACAGCATACTTTTTTTTTGTTTCAATCTTTTTAATGGTTTTCATAGAAAGGATAACAAACAAGCATTGCAGGTTCAGTAAACATTTAACAGATGCATAGCCATACAATGGTAGATATTTCGTGCACAGGGAAGAACATGTATTATTTCTTATCAGAGATCTAAGTTGTAAGCCCGCACGTTGTCTCTCACAATAGCCAGAGGGGCTTGCAGCAAGGATAAGTCCAAGGTCAGGCATGTCTTCCCGTTAGGGGTCTGATGGCTCTGATGTGAGAGATGATTTCCTCTTTCACTTGGCTATTGCCAGTTTATTTTCGTGGGTAATGGGTTTGTTAAAAAAAAAGGGGGGGGAAGGGAAGGTACAGACTTTAGATTGGTACACAGCACATCTATAGTATAGAAAGTGTCATTCGTAGTAGACAGTATTTACAGTTAATCAACCATATTGATACAATTATCATAAAGGGGGGGTTGCTTGGCCATCCATATTGACCATTGTTGGTCAAATTTAGTGCAAGTTGAGGTATTTTTCGCCAATAAGTGTTCATATTGATGGTTTAGTCAGACCAATCGCACTGCTTCTGAGATACTTGGGGATTCTTGAGATTTCCATTTTTTAAATAGCGCGCCACGGGCTGCTAGAAGGATATGTGTTACCACAGGTCTCATGTGGTGCTGATATGAATCTATTCCTAGATTGAGGATAGCTAGACTAGGGTTTGGAAGTAGCAGTATTCCAGTGATGGATGATAGCATAGGGAAGATTTGTCTCCAGAAGCTACTTAAGCTAGGACAGTTCCACATTATATGCATTAGGTTACCCATGTGTCCACATTTGCGCCAACATTAAGGGGAAGAGGTGGGGAAGAATTTTGCTAACTTCCAGGGGGTGTAGTACCACCTGTAAGTAATCTTGAACATCATTTTTCAATGGTTGACGCAGTGTGAGAAACGATGTAATGATTTGAGGGCTAGCTGCCATTGCTTAAGGGAGTAGGATACGACAAGGTCATTTTCCCACCGTTGCATGGTTTGGGATTTGAGGGGGACAGTTATGTCTTGTAGAAGATTATAAAAGAGAGAGATACTTCTGAGTGGAGTAGAAATTCCAAGCTCCAGGGTGGATGCTTATTTTCCGAATAGGGTGTTTGGACAGAAAGAGTTGGATGCGCATGTAGGTGAATTGTGTAGATGTAGGGAGATTAAATTCCTGCCATAGGGTGGCCCATGGTTTGATGCCAGAATCTTTCATTAGTCGTTGTACCGTAGTTAGACCACAGGTGCGAAGTGGAAGTGTGTGGAGCATTGGTAACATGGCATCTAGAACTTGAAGTTGGAATGTGGGGAGATTGGACTGTGGGTAGTTAGAGGATTGATAGAGAAATGTCCTCCATGCAAGTGAGACTTTAATGGAAGGAGACAGGATAGGTACATCCCAGGGTTTCTATGCGTCACTAGTGAGTAACAAGTGAAGGTCTCGAGAGGGTGAGAGATAGGTTTAAACATCTAGCCAGAGTGGGTCATCGTTATTCCCAAACCAGTGTTTGAGTTGGTCCATACGTGTCGCCCAGTAATAATCCTGTAATAATTATGTCTACTAATCCCATACCTCCTATAGATTTGTGTTTTATTAGAGTTTGGTGTGCAAATCTGGCTTTCTTGTTTTCCCAAATAAAGCTCTTTAGTAGTTGTGGTAAAATTTTTAGGTAGAATGGCGGGATATGGATCGGTAATACTCTGAAAAGATAAAGTATCTGGGGAAGAATTACCATTTTAAAGGCTGCTAATCTGCCAGACCATGTAAACTAATGTCCAGACATGTGTGTTAGTTGGTTTTTAATTTTGGAAAAAAGTGGCGCAAAGTTGGAGTGGGCTAGGGGAGGTTGGGGATGCTGTTAGAGTGATACCTAGGTAAGGTATGCCTTTTGAATTCCATGTAAATGGTAGCTGAGTTTGAAGGATTTGGCTTTCTGGATGAGGGATCCCTAAGTTTAGAATGAGGGATTTATTATGATTGACCCTATAATAGGATATTATGCTGAAGGGTTCAAGAACTTGGTGTGCTTGAGAGAGTGAGGTTAAGGGATTTGTCAGGAAAAGTATAACATTGTCTGCAAATAGGTTTGTGTGCTGTCGGTCTTTAAACCTGAACCCTGAGATGTGAGGGTAAGTGCGAATATTTTCCGCTGTGGCTCTATAACTAGATTGAAGATAGTAGGGGAGAGAGGGCACCCTTGGCGGGTGCTGTTCGTAATCTGGAATGGTTTGGATAAGAGGCCCAAAGTATAAACCTGGGCTGAGGGGCATGAGTATAAGGCTAGTACTGTATAGCAGATAGGATTGGACCCTTAAAACCTTTTCAACACTGTCAGCATATATTGCCAATGGCCCCCGAACAAACGCCTTCTCCGCGTCTATGGAAAGAAGCAGAGGAGACTTCCATGAGGTCACAGCAAAGTGTAGAATATTCAGAATTTTTCTAGTAGCATCTGAGGACTGCCTGCCCTGTATAAATCCCATCTGGTTGCTTTGGATAAGGGTTGGAATAATGTTGATGAGGTATCTTGCTAGCATTTTAGCATGTATTTTGATATCTGTGTTTAGGAGTGAGATTGGCCTAAAATTTGCTGAAGTTGTGGGTTCTTTCCCGGGTTTCGGTATGGTAACAATTTAAGTTCCCAGCATCTCTGGGGGAAATGAGGAAGTAGAGGCAGCTGCTGTGCATATTGTGGTGAGATTGGGTGATAATGTGCAAAAGGTTTTGTCGTATTCATTACAAAAGTTCATCAGGCCAAGGCGATTTGCCATTGGGTAGGGATGCTATAAACTTCTCAATCTCGTGTGTCGTATATAGAGCATTTAGGGAGTTAAGTTGGGCTACTGAGAGTTGGGGGAGGTTAACGTTTTCTAGGAAAGGGGCAATAGATTCGGTGATGGATTGAAGGGTTTGCTGGTCATCCTTAAGATTGTATAGCTCGTTGTAGTAATCAGCAAATTGGTCAGCTATTTCTCGGGGGTTGACCACTTTGTTCCTAAGGGTGGGATGTAATAAGTGGGCGATTTTTGGATTTCGATTGTACTCCTCTGAGTTTATTAGCTAGAAATGTACCCGCTCGATTTGCGTTGGCATAGTATGTAAGTTTTTAGGCGATGTAGGTGTCCATCGTACTGTTGGAGTAGTAGAGTCCTCATTTCCTCCCTAAGTTTGGGGAGAGATTTTTCTGTTGCAAGAGTGGGTTTGGATTTATTCTTTATTTCTAGGTCGTGTATTTCTGCGTTTAGGGTATTGAAGCGGAGGTTATAGCTCCTTTTGAGCTGGGCTTCTTGTTGAATGAGTATCCCCCTGATAAATGACTTGTGGGCATTCCAGAGGATTTAGGGGTCAACAACAGATGCAGTGTTGTGATGGAAAAAAATCTTGGAGATGCTGGGAGATTACTTTTGAGGTGTTGGGATCTTGTAAAATGTTTACGTTGCAGCGCCAGATAGGATTAGAGGGGGAGGCAGTTCGGTCTTCAAGTGTTGTGGATATAGCAGAATGATCTGACCAAGTAATATCATGGATAACAGAATATTCATTTTTTTGTGATAGCGATTTGTCATAGAGAAACTATACGAAAGTATGTATGATGTCTGGGGAGAAATATATGTAATCTCTCTCGCTGGCGTAGTGACACCTCCAGACATCTTACAGCTCTTCTGAGTGGAGCAGGTGGTGTAACATAGGAGTGCGGGCTACGAGGTAGAATCTAGAAGAGGGTCTACTGTGAGGTTAAAGTCACCACATATTGGGAGATGTCCATAGTTGTTGGATCTGATATGGTTAAGGAGCCTGCGGAGAAATCAAAGTTGGTGTGAATTTTGGGCGTACAGAGATACTAGGGTATAAGGTTGGGAGTTTATGTCGCAGGTAATGATGATGTATCTTCCGTCATCATCTAGGATGAAGTTTCAGAGTTGGAAGGCAAGAGTGTCTCTTATAGCAAGTAGTACTTCTTCTCAGAGGCATTTGCTAGAAATATATGTGGATAATTTTTGTGTGAACACTTTGGGGGATTAGATGCCTGGAAGTGGGTTTCTTGGATGCTTAGCATATCGGCTCGGGTTCTGTTGGCGTCTTTCCACAGTGAGAATCTTTTGGCTATATGGTTTAGGCCTTTCACATTAAGGGACAGACACTTAATTGGTGGAGTGAAAGGAGAGATGTGATGCATATTCAGGTACTTACTGTAGAGGGTGTGAAGAAGTACATCCATTGGAGGTTTGGTGAATAATCATATCCATTTAGGCTGGCAGTTGTGCTGGAGGGACAGACTCGTCAGGATTTGTTTGATGAACCATTGGTGAGGCAGTGAGAGTGCTGTAGGCAGGTGTCGGAGGGCAATGCTGATGACGGCTAGTGTACCAGGGAGATAGGAAGAACAGTAACAAAATTAACAAAAAAACATCAGTAACAGTAAATGCGCAGGCAGGAAAAGGGAAACCTAGGAGAATTCAGGAGCAGTCCACGCTGCTGGTGGTTTTGGGGGGAAACAAAGAGCTGGATGTTGCCAGTTCATTACTCGGGAACACTGATGATGTATTAAGGGTTTAAGTTCAGGAGCCTCTTCTAGGTATTTTTTTTCTTCTGTGAAGAGCGTTTGTGGGTTATGACTTGCCAGTCGGAGTGTGTGGTCTGTGGATGGTCAGGTCAGGAGGGTCCGGGGGAGACATCTGCAATTTTGCCCTTATTGGCAGAGGGCATTTAGGCCTTCATCCAGGGAAGATATTGTCGTGATGGTTCCATACTGTTTGATGAAGAGAGTAGCTGGATATTTCCATTTGTGTAGAATTTGGTGATTGCGCAGCGCTTTGGTGATTGTGGCTAAATTGCATCTATGCTTCAGTGTATGTATTGATGGTGTCAGAAAGGATTTGTAGTGAAGCGTATTGCTTTGGGCACTGTGTAGCCTTCCGGAACGCATTCAGAAGGTGTTCTTTTGAGCGATAGAAGTGAAGTCTTAGAAGCACATCTCTAGGGACTTTGTCTGCCAGGAAAGAGGGTTTTCGTATCCTGTGTACCCTGTCTACATTGAGCTCTGCTGTTGACAGTGATGGTGCTAGGGCAGTGAATAGGTCTTGGACATATTGCGGAAGCTGGGATGCAATTACGGGTTCAGGGATACCCCTGATTTTTAGGTTCTTCCATCTGGACCTTGTCTTCTAAGTCTGCCATTTTATCTTTGAACCACAAGATGTCATCTTTAGCAGTATTGTAAGCATCCACCAGAGTATTAAATGACATGGAGTATTCCCCCAGTGTATTCTCCACATGATCTATTCTCTCCCCAAGAGCATGCACTTCAGTCTGGCAGTTTCCCAACACTGCAACCATGTCATTGTGTAAGGAAGATCCTAGTGATATGAGCATGTCTTTTAGGACAGTGTCTGATATGGGTTGGCCAGAGGTTGGAAAGCGTTCTATGGGGTCTGCAGTAGTGTGGGTGCTGATAGCCTTGGAGGCCTGAGGCTCACTCAGCTCCATAGCAGGGTTCCAGGTTTCCCTGCAGGGGGAAGTCATGCATGGCCTGGGCTTGGCTTGGCTTCTGGTGGTCGGTGTTGAGGCGGCAGATGACGATCTGCTATGTAGGGATGTTGGAGTGGCCATGTCTCCTGCCTTTTGGTGTCCTGAGCGCGGAGAGGCTGAGGTTGCCGCTTGTTTGTTCGGCCGTGAGGTATGAGAGTCTGCGGGAGACAGAGAGGAAGAAGCCAGAGAGCTTTCTGGGCTGCAACAGCAGCTCTTTCTTCTTACTCGTCATGACGGGGTTGATCTGGGGTCTGAAGGAGGTGTTCCCGGGTGGCTAGGTGGTGTAGAGGCTCCAATGTTGGTGGATTTCCATGGCAGCCTGATGTATCGCCTAAGTCAGACGTCCATCACAGGGCTCAGTTGCCCCCCCAGCATATTTACAATTTGTATTTAATAAAGGTAATATTTATTACCTTTGTAGCCTCTTTTTGATACAAATTTATACACAGGATTACAAGCTATTCTGAACAATTACAAAGGGACAAAGTGAGGACAGAGTATCTTTCCCCTCATTACCATAAAATGCAAAATCCAAGCCTCAAGATCTTTAACACTTGTTAGGAAAGTCAGTGTTGAAATCTAGTTTACAACTGATAATGAGATCTGCAAGCACAGTACTTAAAAAAAAATAGTTATTAATTATGGTAAACATTGAAGTACAATTACAGGCTACCACCTAACTACGTAGTCTTAAAAATGCCTCTTTCCTAACGCATAGACTGACTAACCTGTGTAAAGCTGGTATACGCGTATCAAAATTTGGCTGTTTCAGCAGGAACCAACCAAATTTAGAGACAAATATGTTTTATTTGAAATTGCAAAAAAAGGAAAAGAACAGTGAACATCAAACAGAGCATAAAAAAGGGGGGCAGTCCCCACTGTAGAATCAGGCTACAAAATAACATAAATTACATTCAAGGTAGGGTTATCGTAGTAATACATAGAAAAGAACATCAACTCGAATCGTGGGTAACCCAGTCTGAAAACATAGGACTACATAGACATCCACAGGCATTGCAGTAAAAAACTTAGGGAGGGAGTAGGAAAGAAGAGAGAGGAAGGTGAGAAAGGAAAGCTGAAGAAGAGGGAAAGAGTGAGAAAAAACTAAGGGAGAAGGAAAAAAAATCACTGAGGAACAAGGTAGAGAGTACTTGAACAACTTCAAATTTCACCGGGTAAGGGTTTAGGGAAGAAAAGGGAAGCATTTTAACAACATGAAACCCTGGTCTTCAAGATGTCATAGCCAGAAAAGTCAAACCAAACATGCCACAGCAGTAGGAATGTCTCAAAAGTCCCGTTATCCAATGTCAGCATTTCCTCATTTCGCATAATATCATTAACCGTAGAAACCCACATGGACAAAGGAGGAGAGGTCGTGGTCTTCCAGAACATAGGTACAATCTGTCTCTCTGCCGCAAGGAAGAATCGCAGTAGGGTACGTTTCTGAGAAGCCATGGAACCTGGCAGTATGGATAGAAGTGCAACCTCTGGCGAAGGGGTCAGGGATGCATCGTAGAGTTTGTTGTATATTGAGAAGACCGCGGACCACAGAGGCCGTATTGTGCTACAATCCCACCAAACATGGAGATAGGTACCCTCTGCAGATTTGCACCTCCAGCAAGAAGAGGACACCTGCAGGAAGATTCTATTAATTGAATGGGGGTCCCTGTACCACCGTGACAAGATCTTAAAGTTTTTTTCAGGAAACAGTAGATTTATGACAAAAATGGAAAGAAGTTTGCCAGTCAGCAGGTGTAAGGTCTTTTTCCAGATCCGTGGACCATCGCCTGGTTTAGGTAGGAGGGTGAGGGTGCAGTAACGCCTGCAGCAATTTATAAATGTGAGAGAGTAAATGTTTGGGCATCTCGGAGAGGGAGCACAGTCGTTCGTATTCGGTAAGGGGCCTATGAACATGAGAGGAAGCGAACAGGGAGCCACAAAAAGAGGATAGATGCATCGAGGTAAGCCAGTCACCCCTGCCAGCAGGGATGATGGGCCAACTGTCACGGGGGTGGACAAAAGCGTGCGCCACGGGCCAGGTGCTATAGGAAAAGGACCCCACAAAGGCGGAGCCCATACCCTGTGGGAAAAGAGGATTGTCAAAAAAGGCAGTGAGGGGGAATGGGTCCGACGACAGTAAAGAGCCCAAACCCTTCTTGTATCATAAAGGTAATGCTGCGTGAGTTAGGGGAGATGCAGAAGTGGCCTTATGGAAATCACTGCTGTGGCCCCACAGGAGGGCTCGAAGATCAAGGGGAGAGAGGTCTTGCTCAGCAATGGTGGAAACCTTCGGAAAAGGACGTGGGAACTGCCCCCTGTAGCTTAGGGAGGATAAGCAGTTTGTGCCACAAACTAGGTGGTTTATGATTCTAAACAAAGCCTATGGATAAAGAGCGTGGGGTGGTAAAGAATCGCCCCAGAACCGTAATAGGGATTGTCTGAAACAGAGCAATTTAGGTAGGACGTCCATCTTTACAGTATTTATGCGGCCAAACCAGGGCAAGGGGGATGAAGTCCAAGAATCTAGATCCTTTCTAATAGGGGACAACATAGGTGCATAATTTAGGGCATAAAGGTCGGAGACGTTAGATGGAATGGCAACACCGAGATACGAAATACATTTGGAGTTCCACCGGAAAGGGAAATTGGAGCGTAGCTGATTCAACGTGTCCATCAACAAAAATAAGTTAAGGGCTTCAGTTTTGGAGATATTAAGTTTAAAGTTGCTGAGATCCCCAAACCTATGTAACTCGTGCAATAGTGAAGGCAGAGAGATATGAGGTTGTTGTAAATACACCAATAAGTCATCAGCGTATAAAGAGAGCTTGTGGTGAAAAGAGGGTGTGCAGAGACCAACTATGGAAGTGTTCTGTCTAATGGCACAAGCTAAGTGTTCCATAACAATGACAAAAGGGGGAGGGGAAAGGGGGCACCCCTGCCGCGTCCCATTTGATATAGAAAACGATTAAGAAGAGGAACCATTAACTAGTATAGATGCCGAGGGTTGAGAGTAAAGGGACAACATGATCCTGGTGAGAAACATGTGACCGATACCAAGTTGTTGCAGAGACATGCGCAAGAACTGCCAATTGACCCGATCGAATGTCTTTTCAGCATCGAACGAGAGAAGGCAAGCCTTCAAGTTATGTTAATGGCCGTAGGAGATAAGGTGTATGGTTTTGGTAGTGTTGTCCCTAGCCTCCCTACCAGGGACAAAGCCCACCTGATCCTTATGTATAACGGAAGGGAGAAGGAGAGAAAGACGGTTGGCCATGACCTTGAACCAGCCAAATTTAGATCCACGTGTACCCCGCTCTGTTCCAATTTTTTATGTCACAGAGTATTACAGCAAAGGAATAGGAAATATAAAATGTAAGTAAAAAATACACTAACATTAATTTTAGGGCACACAAACACAATAAATTACCCAATTCTTTTGTAAAATATACAAGAGGAGGCTGTACCGAGTAAATAGATACCCAACATGTCAAACCTTCAATTTGTGCCAATGAAATGGTGACAAACTGCGGTACCCTATATTTTCTATAGGCAACACTTTAAAAGCCCCCAATAGGTCATCAGTTTAGTGTTACAGAGGAAGTCTTGTGTTAGAAATATTGCTTTCACGCTGGCGTGCAAGGTGATATGTAATGTGTATCGCAATCAGCGTTTTCATGCATAGGCGCCCACAACATGTGCAATTGCATTGCATTGCATTACATTTTTTGCCAGGTATGCTGGACGGAGACACCGAGAAGTGGACCGGAAGTGACGTCCAACATGTCGCTTTCCATACCAGCAACAAGGAGGGGAGGAGAGTAGATAGGTATCTGCTCTGCTCCCTCCCCTCCACCCGGCGCCACCTGATATGTTTGTCCCGGGCAAGCGGATCCCAGGATACATGGTGGGGGTGTGTGGAAGCAATTAGGCGTTAGTGCTGAATGATTCCATCTGACATGCAGGAGTCTGCACTCAATCCTGGTGGCTAGCTGAATGTGTGTATATCCCCCCCCCCCCCCCCGTTAGGTCAGACGGACCTGGCATTGAAAGCATTGAAAGTTTTCTCTAACCACTTGACCTCCAGAAGATTTGACCCCCCCCCCCCCTCATGACCAGGCCCTTTTTTTCCTATAGGGCACTGCGTTAGTTTAACTGATAATTGCGCGGTCATGCAACTCTGAACACAAATTACATTTATGTCCTATTTTTCCCACAAATAGGGCTTTCTTTTGGTTGTATTTGAGCGCCACTGCCTTTTTTTTTTTTTGCACTATAAACAAAAGAAGACTGACTATTTTGAAAAAAACAACAACATTTTTTACACTTTGCTATAAAACATATCCAATAAAAAAATGAAAAAATTCAATTTCTTCAAAAACGTATGTCAATATGTATTCTGCTACATATTTTTGAAAAATAAAAGATAAAAAAATTCCCAATAAGCATATATTGATTGGTTTGCGCTAAAGTTAGAGAGTCTACAAACAGGATATATACTGTCATTTTTATTTATTTATTTTATACTAGTAATAGCGGCGATCAGCGACTTTCAGTGGGACTGCGATATTACAGTTAACAATCGGACATTAACTGACACTTTGCGGGAACCGGTGACACTAATACAGTGATTGGTGCTAAAAAATATACACTGTCACTGTACTAATAACACTAGCTGGGAGGGGGTTAAACATCTTGGGTGATCAAAGGGTTAACTGTGTACCTAACCAGTGTTTTTGTGTACTATGTGTGGTGCTTTCACTAAGGGAAGTGATTGATTTACTTATGCACAGCTCCGTCCTGTGTCTTTCCTCGACCATCAGCGGATGCCGACAGAAATCCATTGGCCGGAAACCTGCTAATTGGCTTCTGCTGTGAAGCGGCAGACCCCCCGCACCCCCACCCCACCCGGAAGTGCAGAATCCCATATATGTAAGTAGTGTAGCAGTGGTTAATAACCACCAATGTAGCACATACAATTGAAATTATTGTATTTGCTCTAATCAGAAATCAAATTTCACATTATCATTGTGAAGGTAACATGTCAGCTATTGAACATTACCAGTTTTTTTTTTTTTTTTACTGGCAAAATGTTTTATCTTTTTTGGCATGATTAAAGGGTTTTTAACTTAAAGTGATTGTAAAGTCTCAGTTGTTTTTTTGTTAAAAATAACAAACATGTTATACTTAGCTTCTCTGTGCAGTTGGTTTTGCACAGAGCAGCCTGGATCCTCCTCTTCTCGGGTACCTCTTCGGCCCCTCCCTCCCTTTGAGTGCCAGAGGGCTGATACAGTTGTTGACATCGCTGGATAGAGATGGGGCTCAGGTAAGTATATGGGGGGGAGAATTGATTCTATGGGGACACCTCCGCAACAGCCTCTCCTTCCGGCTTCCTAATTTGCATAGTTGTGGGCGGGAGTAGGGGGCGGAGCTTTTACTATTTATGTCCTGTGTCTTGCTATGCATTCCAAGCTCTGAGGACGTCACCGGAAGTGACGAAACGCGTCAGCTTGGAACGCATAGCGGCGTTACGTTACGTTGGTGGAACGCAAGCCGGAAGCCAGCTCCGCGAGGAGGACGTGCAGCCCGCACCGCTGACCACCAATGTTAATGCCTACGTACTTTTAAAGCTTTAAACCCGATAATTGGGTAAATAAACTGCCTTTCAACCTTAATACTACACTATTTGGAGCATTCTTTCTCCCTCCCCATTGGATCTGACCGCACCATTGGAGCCCATAAGAGCCATTATCATCCCATAGGATAACGATCAGAGGGGATCCATTTAGCCCAGGGGGCTTACAAAGCTTGTTTGGTCCTAGTGCCATATGGCATTTAGGACCCACTACATTCGGTAAGTGACCCAACTTATTACCCACTAGGGATCAGAAACAGCTGAGATTTTATCAATCAAGCCTGAGCACGAGCACTTTTTTGAACTTTGAAGAATCACCTTCACTAAGGACATTCGCATATATTTATTTTAGCACTAAAGTCACTGTTTATCTTGGATTGCTTACTATTGCTTGTGATTTATTCATCTATTTATTAATTTTAATCTAACACTGATGCACTTTATATTCACTGAAAATGTATGATTCATGAGATTTATAAATTTTGCTATAATTTATATATTTAATCACAGGTTATTAGTATATACACAATTTATCACAGCAACCGCTGTATTTGGTCCTCTAGACCAGTCACTTTCATATGGGGGGAGGGGCTGAGGGGTGCTGCTGCATAGAATGCATTAAGATAAAAAAAACTTCTGACTTTACAACCCCTTTAATGTCAATGTAAACCCTTACCATATGAAACAACAAAAACATTATGTGACGGTATTCACCGTCACTGGAGGTGAGGAGCAGATACTTAATGGCTTGAATTGCTTCGGATGGGACAGTAATATTTGTCAGCAATATCTTCATATAGAAATATGAAGATTTATTCCCACTTCACACTGGGAGACTTAGACTGTTGTAGACCATTGCCATGGAGTCTGACTCCTAAATAATGTGTGTATTCCATGTCCCTGCACGCCAGACAGACTTCCCTATTGTTTGTGTATTGAAATGGAATGTGGATTGAGCTTGTCTCATTGTTAAATGTTAATGACCTCACATTGTTCTGTCTGCCTTAAGATAAGCTTATTATGAGATGTATATATGTATGTGGATTGGCTGCTAAGGGGAGGGGGGATTGTCCCACAGTGTATATCTTTGTGTATACTGTATGGAAGTGTGAAACTCTGTTTTCATTGGATTGTGAATGTCAGGGCCTGTTTTCAACAAGGTCCACCTGGGCGGTAACCTTGTGGGAGAAAACTGTATAAAAGTATGTTTCTTGATCAATAAAGTTGAGTTATACTTCACCCTCAATCTAGAGTCCTGTCTCTCATTGGGGGAATATGCTACAAGGGATTGCTATGCCCTTCATACTTGATTGGATAATCACTAAGCTCTTTAAGAGCTTGTGTAAGAGCTTGTTCTTGTTCCTGCTTCACTCTCTGGGGAAAGAGAGGTTCACCCACGGAAACCTGGAGCCTTGTCGTAGGTCCAGTGTGGGTAGGAGACGGCGAGACCCTAACTAAGCTGCGGTGGTTTAAGGGGTCTGAGGCGTTTATGGTTTCTGGTGGAGTGCTTGGAGCCCTCGGGAAGCACTAGGAGCATTCATCAACGGAGGTACCCAGTCCGGGGGGGCGGTTGATCCATTACACATTATAAATACCTTTTTTTCATAGTGATCACAAGACCTCTGTTCTCAGCTGTATAGGGGGGCTTACAGAGTTAGGGGTGGGGGCTGCAGGGAGGCGTGTCTGCAGAAGGAAGAGCAAGAGCAGTACACATTATTCTTCCCAGTGAATGACTGTGCAGGGGGGTCATGGCAGCAGAAATCTTGACCACTGGAGTACAGGCAGCCTGTGCTCCCAAGTCAAATGCAAAGAAGAAAACTGACCACGCTGGAATGGATGTGCTTCCATTGTGTGCTTCCTAGTGCGGTTAGTTTTAAAAGAGGAAGCAGGGGAATTTGCAGGATCACCAAGTATTTCACACAAAGGAAGCAATGCAAGAAACTATTTCATACATGGTACAACAGACACATATCAGGAATAGGAAAATTTGGGGTAACATATACTTTAACTATTTCAGCCTAGAATAAAGTTGATATTTTATTAATTATAAAAAATTTGCACAAATGATTCCTGACATGTCAGAATATGCAGTAATAGTAACATTTTGTTTAAAAAAAAAAAATCACCTTTTATGATTAGAAAGCAGTAATGATAAGTACATAAAAAGGGGGTACAACAGTAAGCAGTCTATGATTGTAAATGCAAAGCTTTACATACAAGATAACATAAGGATAGAAACATTGATGTAACACATATAGAATAAGTGTAGTATGGATGACGGGTAATAGTGTAAGGGGTTCCCAGGGAATCTAGAGTTTGAGTTGTATTGGCCTTATCAAAAAAAGGAGCGTATTAATTGTATTATTATGGCTTTAGGAGAGAGGAGTCAAAACCTGATAGAGACGAATTTATTATGCCAGGGATGTCAGATTTTGGAATGTTTGGAGACTATCTTGTAAGGTTGCTTCATTTTTGCTGTAATCATAACTTGGGTTCTTTGTTTTGGTGAGATGAGTTTGAGGGTTTTCCATGCCCATGCTACGGTTTGTTTAGATGCAGTTATTACCTGTAAAAAGGGTTTCAATTGAAAACCGCTGATGTCTGAAGCCTGAAGGAGTGCTATAGAGGAGTCTGTGGTTATGGGTTTTTCTAACAGAGGATTTTAAAGATTTCCATTCAGAATTCGTTTATTATGGGGCATGTCCTGTTTCTTTGCAGCCCTCAAATGCATGACGATGGTTAATTTGGAACAATTTTAACAATCCTGTCAGGGATCAAGTACCAGCATAATAATACTTTAGAAGAGGTTTCCAAGACAGCCATGTTCTGTGAGCAAGCTTTAGTAGTGAACCAAATATAAGACCAATCTTCAGGTTTCAAATTAAAATAAATCGTTTTCTAAGCTATGCTATGTCAATGGGGACATGTAGCACATATAAAATAGGTATTATTCCAATTTGGCTACAAAAGTGGAAATACACGTTAAGGAATTGATGAGGGGGAACACGGTAATCTCTGTTAGAGGTAAAAATTTACTTGAATTGATACGTTCACCCACGTTTTGTAATATTGGAAACTACAGAGTCTACTGTTTGCAAATAGGTAGAACCTGAATCTAAGAACAAAATTATAATATATTACACCTTACCAGTCCTAAAATATGGTGCCTGCATTTGTTTTCTATTTTAGAATTTTTTCCTTTATTTTTGCCTGGCGATTTTGCTAGGAACACATTTTGTGTTCTAGAGTGACAATGCTCACTCACCATCCTGTATCTATGGAGAAGCTGTGTTATCACTCAAGGGCAGAAAATGGGTTGGATCTGCAGAACACCTCCCCCTTGCCTTATCTATATAACATGGGGGGGGGGGGGCGATGATAGGTGTGCAGCAAAGACAGAGGGTTCACAAGAAGTTATCAGGATAATCAGGAGGTGTATTTCTGGCAGGATCATCAGGTGCAAATAAAGGAAAAAAGGCATAACAAAAGAAAACGTATGCAGCCCGTACATCTAAGCTGCAATCTAAACTGTAATATAATAAATATAAAACATAACCTGCAATATATTAAAGAAGTTTCACTTCCTTTTTAATAATGTTTTCTGTTACATGTAGTACTTTTTCAGATTTTCCTAGGTGTCGGGAACATTTTAGCTGACAAGCCCCGCTCCCCCTGCATTTGGCTTGAAGAGCTTGTCTCAGGCAACTGTTTGGAGACTGAGAAAAGTGGCATCTATTAAAGCAGTCATCTCCTTGGTAGCTGTGTTTTTAGTTTGCCAAGAGTGGAGGTGGGGGGGGGGGGGGGATGGGTAACCTGTCTGACCTCACAGCTGGCCTTAAGTATGGTACACACTATCCTTTTTTTTTCTTTCAACCCAGCGGGCTAAGCAAAAAAACGGAAGCGCTTAGTAGAAGCCACTGTACTAACTATACCATGTTAGTACTGCAATCTCCCCCACTAAGCAATTATGTTCTGACAGGGGAATGCCCCCCCAACAAAACACAGTGGTCAGTGCTCTCAGCTGTTGGCTGAGAGTGCTGTTTGGGTGCCGATCGGCAGACCTTTTTCAGTCTTGCCCCTTTGACAGAAGTTGGCCGAACCGGCTGCCGTACAAACGGGCTGAATGTGGGCCGGTTTCTATTGAACTAGCCGATGTCTCCGATATTCAGCCCATGTGTACGGCCCTTTAGACAGCACCTATGAAAATGGGACAAAGTACTTCATGCACTTGAAGTGACTTTATTTTTTATCTTGTTTTTCTAGGTTTGTAATGACCAAACATGGCATCCTTCACATACACATATAATTACAAGCAATACCTAGAAACAATGTTTTAAAAACAATAAAACTTTTATATGATTTACATTACGCTATTCTTTTTCATGCCAGTCTAAGCAAAAACAGAAAACATTAAAAAGACTGTAGTTCCCCTTTTAATGGGAAAAGAGAATGAACAACCTTTTGACTCCTGCTAGGAAGCTATGTATTATTTGCACTAATACTTCTGGTTCGTAAGCTAGGGCTAGTGTACTGCTTTGAAAGACTGGATTTAGATCTATCTACCATATGTCCCAGATTTAAACAACCGATAATACCTACATCATGCAGCATCATTAGTATAATGTGCTTGATTCTCATAATACTGCTGGCAAGCTCAGGATGTGGAAGCTAATGCAGTGCATTAAAGTGCAAGCGTTAAAATACACTGCTTTAAACTTCTTATCTCTGTAGGTGGGAGGAGGGTTTTTGTTCCCCCACAGACAAAATACTTGGAACAATATCTTCTCCATTATGAAAGCTTTATACTGAATACAGGTTAAGAAAATGGCTTACAAAAAGTTCACTTGTTGGTACATGACTGCAATTTGAGTATATAGGTGTAGACTAGGGTCTGCAGTTTAGTTTGTGGCCATCCAGGGACATGAAAGCATTTTTGTTGAGAGTATCTCAAATTAATTCCTTCCAATTCAGATGTCCATGTTACTTCAGCATTCCAGCCCTTCTGCACTCTAAGTGCCTCCACAACACCCCCAACTTAATTTCCTAGTGACCATATTTCTATAGATTCCCCCAATATCTTGTCCAGTGACCACCCATGACAATGGGTGCCATTCAACCTGGAATAAGACTGATACTGGATTCCAGTAGTTGTGAGTCTGCGGAGAGCCAGACTGGGGAATTATTTTTTACATTTCTTGGGAAGCTGGAGTTGGCCTTCACCCAAGATTAATAATTTCATTTTGGTGTAATGTTTATCTTTTACTGTAAGTAGAGAAGAGTTAAGCCTATTTAAGGTTATCATGATAGATACGAGCTGAAGGTCCTGGGAACGGCACATCAGAACAAGACCTGCTGTGTAAAAACAAATGGCAGTTTCAGCCTGGACCCCCACCAGGCCGTGTCCCAAACGAGTTTCACTCTGACCACTGGAACTTACTCATGGGGATGTGGCCTGGCGGGGATCCAGGCTGAGACTGCCACTTGTTCATACGCAGTGGGTTTTGGTTCTTATGTGCGGCTCCCAGGACCTTCAGCTCTTATCTATCATTGTCTGGAGTGTGGGCAGGCTCCTTCCCGGCCAGCATTCACAGCAGCAGACACAGGACTACACTTCCTTGCAGCCTGATTGGCTCACATACACACCATTATTCATGTTATCGCCAGAATTTTTAAAGTGTGATTACTTGAATACTTATGTATAACATTGTGGAAGTGGCTTGTCCAAAGTAATATTTACACTGGCCTGGGAAATTTATGGTACCAGTAGGTTTTTTTTTTTCTTATTTTCTTTTTTTTTTTTTTTTTTAACAGATCATGGTTGCAGTAATTTTAGGAAAAAAATACAAGCAGTCTCCAGTGCACTTCTCCACTACCCCATTCCTCGAAATTTGTATCAGCTTCATTGCTATGTGCTTTTTTAAATACAGTATTTTTTTCCCTAAACTTGCAAACTAAATGGAGGTGTTAGCCATTTTCATTTTTTGTCCAAGGTCAAGAGCTAAACCATCATAACTATCTCTAAGCTCTCTCCACCTAACTGCTAGCTGAAATCATTGGTACAGCACTATCACAAGATGGGCTGTGACAAGGTTGATCTGTGGACTGTGACTAACAACCTTGTTTCACCTGGCAGGAGGCAAGATGATGGAACCCAATGCAGGAATGACTGGTTCTCCAGGGACAGACAGAGTTATGAGGGTGTATTTACTAAGGGGAAATAAGCTGTTAATTTAGTAATAAGAATGCCTAATCATGTGCAAGAAAAATATAAAAAACAGTATATTTTTTTGCACAGAAATAGGTTTTAGACGTAAGCAGAGATTCATCTCATGCACTAAGGTAAGGGTAATATCTCTTGCAAAGTGAAAGGTCCCTTGCAAGGTAAACAGCCTATACACCTTTAGTAAATCAATTCCATAGCCTCTTCTCACCAACCAGTGAGCTGCTTGTATGCCTAATAGTTCATATATGGCAGCTCTTTTGTAAATATTGGCCAAGAAAACAGGGGATTTTGGAAAACATATGCAAGAAAATCCAAATTGAAAATCTAGTATTGTTCTGTTAGCTGTTTAAATCAATCTTGATATAACGTGAGTGTCAATAATTATTTTATTATTCCTTATTATATTGCTTTTCTACAGTACAGTGACTTTGCTGCTACTGCAAACACAATTCATTAATACAAACATTTGTTTTCTGGTTATTTTTTATTATCATGTATTTTAAATCGTGTCATATAGCAAAGAAAACACCTTTTATATGTTGAATATACTAATTATCCTAATCACCCCAATTGCCTGGGTGTCAGTACAGAGCTGCATATTTTATATTACTTTTTAATTATTATTAAGACTGTCATGTAAGGCAGATTTGTTGAAAGAGGACGGTTTATTTGCCACACATCGGTTATCCAGGCAAATGGAAACTTGTAAACAAATTAGAAGAAATAAAAAGAGAAATTACTTTGCCTGAAGGGGGGAGGGGTGCCATTAAAAATTATGGAGTTCACACACAGGGGACATACCCTAAAAGCTATAGAGTTTTGACCCACTGGCGCACCCACTAAAAGCACTAAGGTTTGGACCACCAGGAGACACCCATTGAAAACTATGAAGTTTGGACCCACAGAGGACACCCACTGAAAGCTCTAGAGCTTGGACCCATGAAGTCATAGAGTGCACCCACTGAAATCTATAGATTTTCGACCTGTGGGAGCCCAGTGGAAGACTGGATGTCCTTCTAGAAAGCTTCTTTACAAGTAGGCACATACAGTGTGATATAGGGGTTGGTTAGCTCAGTGGTAGATTCATGTTTTAATTGAGCCCGCATCAATCCAAACTTTAGTTTGAAATTCCAACGAAGATTCACACAGAGGATTTTGTAACTTCAGCAAAACAACCAATCACCGAAAATACAGAGCCATCTGGCTTTCTTGTCAGCAGCATCTCTGCTCTCTTTGATCTCCTAGACCCCTGGCTTTTCAGGCTCTTTTTTAGTCTTGGTTGCAGCACCTCCTGGCCTGCTGATAGGGTTTTCCAGCCCCTCGAGCTTTCTCTCGCTAGAGACTTCCAGATTCCCTCCAGCCCCCTGGACCCACTAGCTGCCTCAGCTTTCTCAGCCTCCCAGACCGGCATAGCTGTCCAAATTCTCCCAGACCTTGGGCAAGGAATCCGCCTCACAGGGTATGCAGTCTCCAGCAGTAACTCCCAGCTCTGCTGACGGGGCTCTGTCTCTATTGGGCAACAACTGCAACTCCAACTTCTCTGAGCTACTCTCAAACCTGGCTTATAATGACCCTGCACACCTGTTCACACAGGCTGCAGGTTTCTTGTCCAGACACAGGATTAATGGTTCCTCCCTTCCCAAGACACTTTGGAACTTTCAAACTCCAGGCCCCAAACCTAAAACACAGTTTCTCTGCTCACAAAACACATACTTTGAGTATCCTGTGTCTTTTTTCAAACCATTTTCACATACAGGAACATTACACAAATGCTCAGCATAGAAAAGGGGGAGTAAATATAGTTCAAGAAAGTTACCACAAGTTTGCTTTGGAAAGTCTTACTGAAAGGGATGCACTGTAGGCTAGCATTTGAAAGCTAAGTAGTGCCCATGTGTTTGAGGATTAAAGGGGTTAAGCAGTAAACTGCATAGTTGTCGTGCCAAACTAAGTCGTTTTTTTTTTTTTTTAATAAGTGCAAGGCATTCCTAATATTTTTTATTGGCTTTAACCATAGTGCTTCACTCCTCTCCTCCATTTGAAGTTGAATGAGGAAATAATGAGGGCACTCTCTAAAATGAATTACTTCATATTGCATGGTTTAACATCTTCATCGCATAGTACATTTTTACTGATGCTAGAACCTTAGTAAGTTATTCAACTTTAGAAGTTTCTGTTGAGTCCCCAAAAGCACAGGACTAATCATAGCTGTGAAATCTGTTGTTATGCCTTTCTGTCTTGTCATTGGCTGTTTCTACTGATGCACGGCTGAAATAGCCAGTCATACCAGCAAGTGGGAGGGAAGTTGTCCTACCATTGAAACAGTTGTGCAGGATGAATGGGGTTAATTTTCTAAATGCAAATAGGTGGTTCCCTTTTCAAGGGAATTTTCTCATAGCTCAGTGAAAGTGGTGAAAATATTGAAAACAAAGAATACCCAATTACATGCAAGAAAATTTAAAGGATAATATTTTTGTTAGATTGATGGAAATGAGCAGAGCCTAGTCTCATTCATTAAACTTGTGGTATTTTTCCTTACATATAACCACCTCCCTTCTGAGTCCACCCCCACCTCCAAGCACCGTTGATTGGTTTAACCCCCCTACCCACCTCCCAGTAGCTCCCCTTTTGGAGAATACAGAACCAAGTATCATTTTGTAGTGCTAAGTAATTTGTATGGAATTTGTTGATAATAACAAGAAAGCAAAAAAATTCATCCCCTGCAGTCAACAACAATAGACCCTGCCAGCAACAATAGACCCCTCCTTCAAAGGTAGATCCCTATCAGCAACAAATGACCCCCTTAGCAACAATAGATACCCCTCCAGCAATAATGGACCTCCCCAGCAGCAATAGATACTCCCCACAGCAATAGACCCTCCTGCATACCCTACCTCCCATTGCCATTACATACATTCAATGCTGGAGGTGTCAGAACTGCTTTCCCACTGAAAAAAGCCCTTGCTTAGGTAAATAAAACTCAATGTGTGGCCCACTTAATAATTAAGGACATTGTCAAAAGCACATCAACTTAAAGTAGTTGTAAAGGCAGAAGGTTTTTTATCTTAATGCATTCTATGTATTAAGATAAAAAAAAACCTTCTGTGTGCAATAGCCCCCCACAGCCCCCCTAATACTTACCTGAGCCCTATATCTATCCAGCTATGTGCAGGACTGCCTTGGCCATCCGGGACTCTCCCTCCTGATTGGCTGAGACACAGCAGCAGCGCCATTGGCTCCCACTGCTGTCATCAGTTAACCAATTAGAAGAGAGAGGGATGGGGTGGGGCCGAACCGTGGCTTTGTGTCTGAATGGACACAGGGAGATGTGGTTCAGTTTGGGTTCCCCCATAGCAAGCTGCTTGCTGTGGGGGCACTCAACAGAAAGGAGGGGCCAGGAGTGCCAAAGAGGGACCAGAGAAGAGGAGGATCCAGGCTGCTCTGTGCAAAACCACTGCACAGAGCAGGTAAGTATAACAAGTTTGTTATTTTTAAAGAAAAAGAAACAAGACTTAACAATCACTTTAACAGTAGGGTGTAGATTCTTTAAAATCTAAACATCACTTATTCTTATGAATAAGAATTCCTAAACATTTTATAATAAGGAGCCAATTCTAAAATCTTAGAAAACTGTAAAATATTTTAGCTATCCCACAACAACACATAAAGTCATTCAACAAAGTTCTGCCTGTACTAAAAATCTCCCTAGCATGACGATACATTTTTAATGAATCTCACAAAATACCATTTTGAAAATGTGATTTTCTGTCCAAGAAAGTTTTACTGCAAAGCAGAATGCTCTGGAATGAAAATAAAAATGTTCGGATTGTAAATATTCTTAATTACTGTGTCGTCTTTGGCAAATTAAAGGGCAAAGATAACAAGACTAGATTCAGTGCAGCTTTCTGCCTCATCTCCACAAGCGTTTGTTGTGAATACTATAATCACACGTGTTATGAGTGGCAGGAGGATTGGATCCTTGGCAATACCAAGGCTTCATTATAATAATGCAGATATGTCTTCAGGAGCCTGACTTTAACTATCAGGAGATATACAATCTGTGTTGGAAAACCGCCTGTAAATTGTCTTTTTAACAGTGTGTTTATGAAAATCTTGTGCAGACATAAAATTTTTGTTGTGTGGAATAAAAGACATCCTGCATAAGAAAATGTTTATTAAGTGCAAAGATAAAAAAAAATACATCCCGTTAATTGCTTCAGGGAATATTACGCTCATCCAGAAACGGAGACTTAATATTGCCGTAGAATGAGAAGTATTTAATATTGTATAGGGCAACGTCGTTGAAAACGAGCAAAAAGCTGCCTTGATCAAATGCCATGTAGCACTTCATCTTGGCTGTTCTTCTGTTACTGCAAGTTGTAAACATCTGGTGCGGCATTTTTTTTTTCCCTCTTGCACCTGCAAGTGTAAGGACACACATAAACAAAAGGAAAAAAAGGAAATTAAATCTTGCACAGAGCCTGAGAAAAAAAAAAAAAAGCAACCGCAAGGCTCAAGGGAGCAGTGTGACAAGTACTGAGCAGTAAACAAGCTTGAGAGGGATTTAATTCTTGTGACAAGTGCCAGTGGTGGCTTCCCCGCATGGACCGAGCATATGTACTCATTTCGGCAGAGGAACTCACACAGGGCTTAATTCAAACAATTGAGAGATCACAACATATCACCTTACTTTATAGCAAAAGCAACACAGGCGATCGGGAGAGGTGCCGGCATTAAAAATAACGTTACGGTTTGGGTTTGTTTGCGAGCGAGAAGCGACACGTTTTCGGGGAGATCTCTTACGGCTGCAAATTTGCTTTAGAGCTGATGTACCCGCTTCTGCAAGTGCTTTGTCAGTTTCATTAAGGTAACGCTTATCAAGTGCACCGGGCGATTCTAGATATGGCCACGAGACAAGAAGGAATTTGCTTCGTTCATCTTTGCTTGTCATTTCTGATAAAGATATGTTGCACAGGAATCAAAGATGTAATGTCTCTTAATAAAAGCTGTCTGCTGCGCTCAGTGATGATCACCAGTATTTTTTGCCCCCTGGTATATTCTGATTTAAAAATAGCTGCTTGGAGAAGTCACTTAGCAGCTCAGCTGCAGAAGGGTGCCGAAAATGTTCTGTGGCCACAGTGCAACTGTTGTCACTTGTGTTTTCAAGCTTCAAGCTTTTAACTCTATATGCGTCACAGAGAGGTGCAAGACTGAAAAATATGAGATCCCTTTCTCTAATAGATTTTTAAGTAAGTTTTCAACTGAAGTCAAGTGACCTACTCATTCTCTGGCATTGCAAGTTATAAAGTCCCCCCTGCAGGGTTCTTTTTTTTAACATTGTTCTACTGATGGGCGTATGGAGGACTTTTGTTGCATACAGGTGCATAATATTACTAGCTTGTTAATCTGCGCACTAGTCACTAGCAAAAGTAAAGTAATGTATAACTGACCTTAATGTGTACTGGTAGCAAACTGCCTTTCCTAGCTTTTTCTAGCTGCGTATAAATTAATTAAATGGCTCTTTAATTGAACAAACCATATGTTATACCATTAGCCATGTAGAAATTCTCCATAAACTGCAAGCAGTGATTATACTGCTTTTTTTTGTGCTTATCTTTGTTCCCCACCTTACCCCCTTCCCTTTGGACTCATAATAAAAGGGACACTAAAAAAAATATTTGAGTACGTGTCCTTAAAGAGGAGCTCCAGCACCACCATCAAAAAATTAAAAGTCAGCAGCTCATCAGTGCAGCCTCATCAGCGCTCATCAGTGCAGCCTCATCAGCGCACATCAGTGCAGCCTCATCAGCGCCTATCAATGAACAGGTACCCGCAACCCCCCCCCCCCCCGACAGGAGCCAAATTTGGCACTGGAGGGGGGAGGAAGCAAACAAGCAGGGCTTCCTCTTTTGGGTGGAGCTCCATTTTAAAGTGGTAGTAAAGTCATGTATGCCCTTTTTACCTACAGATTAGCTTATAATAAACTTGCCTGAAGTTAAAATGAATATCTCCTAAACTTGCATCATTTGGGAGATAGTTCATGGAACAGCAGCCGATGACGTCTCTAGTGCATGCACTCTGAAGGAACGGCATACCGTACCATTCCTTTAGAGGGCTCTCCTGTGCGCGTGTGTCATCGCAGCTTGGGCAATTAGACGCCCATTGACGCAACGCGTACGGGGGGAGGAGCTGTGACGTCACCCGTGACGCTCTGAGAGAACCGCATGTTCGAGCTTACCGATCAGATGTTTACATGCTGTTCCCCATGCACTAGGAATAGTGCTATGTTTGTGAGTAATCAGCTTTTACCTTGAATAAATGTACCAATTTTAAAACGGAGAGCACTAGATGTCCTTGTTATATTTTCATGTGGAATCTTTATGCCGATCTGCTGAGGCGCTGTGGTTTCCATGATTTAAGACTGGGACAGGAGAAGTTCACCAGAGTCTATGTTAAAAGCGCAACGGCCTTTGTGGTCAATGTATGGAGGTGAGAGGCTGGCATTAATTGTGGTGGTGGAATCACGCATGTTTGGTGTTTTTTCTACCTTTCTACACGGGTCACCTTTACCTCAAGCTTGGCTTTGGACATATGAACATTCCCAGATTATGGACATTGCTACCGTTCATTGGTTTTAACATTTTAGCGCTGCACCATTTTTTACCTTTTTTTTGGGCAATTAGACGGCTGGAGCCCGTGAACACGGAAGGAAGACCAGGTAAATAAGGAAGCCCTGTCAGTGGTGACAGTGCACAACTCGAGGGCTACTATCTAAGGTAAGTCTCTCATAATGTACTAGTATGCAATGCATACTAGGATATTATGACTTTGTCTTGCAGGGGGAAAGCTTTTGTTTTGTTTTTTTAGCCGAGTATACCATTGCTTTACAAAAAGTACCTTCTATTGCCCTCAGCCTCCTCAAAATCTCTGAATTACTTATGATGTGATGGAATGTAGCCATCCTCTTTTGCTCACTCCTGAGATAGACTAGGAACTATGGAAACCAGTTTACATGCTGAGGCTCTTTTTAACAATACTACTTGTCTGGCCTATACTAGCTTTAAAACTGTACAGTGCAAATATATACAAATATATACGATGTATATGTGCAAATTACTGCAATCAAACATTAAAATTTTCTATTTTTTTTTTTTAATGGCTCTGAATGCATCACTGCATTTTGGATGTTTGTGCATTTTCCCATATACAAGAATGGACCTTTTGTTCAGATCTGTAAAAAGAAAAACAAAAAAACAAAACGTCCATCTATAAAAACTCAACCATGGACAGAAACTCAATCTTTTGCGATTTATTGAGCATCCTTGAAAGATAAATCACAGGATCAGAGTTCCAGCTTTACAGTGCCTCTGAGGATATGCTTTGTGACCTAAGTTTTTCATTGCTGGTTAGCCTGTCTTTGTTTCTGATTGTACTAGCACTTCCTCTCCTAGTTATATTCCTGACTTCGTCTTTTGCTGTATAATTCTCTTCTAGCACCTGATCTTGGCAATTCAAACCATTTCATTTGACCCTTCTGGTACTGTTTTTTCCCATTGTTTTTTGGTCTCTGAATTGTCTGTTATACTTCCTTCAGTTCCTTGTTATTGTACCTGTTCATGACACCTTTAACTTGTTTGGTTCACTCTCTGCAGAACCCCACTAATGAAAGATCTCTATGTTTAGACTTCATAATATTGTGCATAGACCTAGGAGCACCTGAGTACAGGCAAAGAAATTCAAGAGTCTCCAAGAGGTAGCTGCTGTAGTAGAAGTTATGAAATTAGAACAGTCGTCAGATCATTCCAATACTTATGAGATCTGGAATTTGTTAGTGTCTGCGAGTGAAGTCCCTGATCTGCACTTATTTTGGGGTCAGTGACTTAGTTGGATCTTTGGATCAGCATGATGGCCAGTAAAAAAGCTTTTGCAGAAAGGAAGGTCAGCAATGGCAGCCCACATATTTTTTCTTAGTATACAGCCGTGGTCAAAAGTTTTAAGAATGACACAAATATTAGTTTTCACAAAGCCTGCTGCCTCAGTTTTTATTATGTCAATTTGTATATACTCTAGAATGTTATGAATAGTGATCATATGAATTGCAATTAATTGCAAAGTCCCTCTTTGCCATGAAAATGAACTTAATCCTCTAAAAAAAAACATTTCCACTGAATTTTTGAAGAAGGCTTCAGGGCGCCTAAGAAAGTCCAGCAAGCGCCAGGTCTGTCTCTTACAGTTGATTCGGCTGCAGAATCGGGGCACCACCAGTGTATTGCTTGCTCTGGAATGGCAGCAGGCAGGCATGAGTGCATCTGCACGCATGGTGAGGAGAAGACTTTTGGAGGATGGCCTGGTGTCAAGAAGGGCAGCAAAGAAGCCACTTTTCTCCAGGAAAAACATCAGGGACAGACTGATTTTGTGCAAAAAGTATAGGGATTGGAATGCTGAAGACTTGGGTAAAGTCATTTTCTCTGATGAATCCCTTTTTTGATTGTTTGGGGCATCCTGAAAAAACCTTTTCAGGAGAAGAAAAGTGAGCACTACCATCAAGCCTGTGTCATGCCAACAGTAAAGCATCCTGAGATCATTCATGTGTGGGGTTGAATCTCAGCCAAGGGAGTGGGGCTTACTCACAATTTTGCCTAAGAACACAGTGTTCTGAATATAAGAATAAATGAAAAAACATCAACTTCTCTCAACCATCCACAGTTTGGTGAGGAACAATGCCTTTTTCAGCATGAAGGAACACCATTGAAAATTTGGGTCCATGGCCAGGAAACTCGCCAGACCTTTATCCCATTGACAACTTGTGGGCAATCCTCAAGAGGCAGGTGAACAAAAAAAAACCCTACAACTTCTGAAAAACTCCAAGCTTTGATTATGCAAGAATGGGCTGCTATCAGTCAGGATGTGACCCAGAAATTGATTGACAGCATGCCAGGGCAAATTGCAGAGGTCTTGAAAAAGAACGGTCAACACTGCAAATATTGACTATTTGTATAAACCTAATTTAATTGTCAATAAAAGCCTTTGACACTCATGCAATGCTTGTATTTATACTTAAGTATACCATAGTAACACCTGACAAAAAGACCTAAAAACACTGAAACAGCAGACTTTGTGAAAATTAATATTTATGTCATTCTCAAAACTTTTGGCCACAGATGTAGGTTTTCCCTAAATGTTTAAGTCGCCAAGACAGCCTAAAGTCTAAATTGTGGAGAAAGAACTTAAGTAATAAAATAAAAAATAAAATACTGAAATTCTGTTATATATATACACTTTTATATATATATATATATATATATATATATATATATATATATATATACACACAGTACCAGAATAGGATAAGTCTCCCCAACTATATCTAAAACTGTACTGCAACTTGTACAGTACATGCCTTGCCAATTCATTTTTTTATCCTCCAGATTGTTCTAGTGATTAAACATTTACTAGATCCTATAAAACATAATGAAGCTATATTTTACCAAAAGCTGTACAGCTGACTGCTAGAAATGTATCCAACTTACAATTATTTTTAATGAGTACTATTATATGTATATTGTTTTACTGCAGAGCTTTATAGAAGTGTACCCTTGGGAACATATTTTCTGAAAATTTCGGAAATAAGATGAATATGCTTTTGTACAAGGTGATAGTCATGACCTGGTAGTACTGGCACTGTGTTCCATTTTATTATACCTACATGTATCAATAAAAACATACAACGTGCTCTACAACAAAAAAAAAAAAAAAAACAATGTAAAAATTCCAAAAACTACGACATACTCTACATATATTATACATATAGATTGATAGATAACATTGTAAATAATTATATTCTAACTAGTCTAAATATCAGAAGAACAGTGTTTGAGAAAGTAGCATGAAAAGTTTTGTGGTCTTCTTTTTAACATCAATGTTAGGCATTTTTATCATACTTTAGTTTGCCCGCCATTATGTGCAGTAACACAAATTAATATGTTTACTTGCTATAGCTTACAGTACATGCATTTTAAGGGCCCCCTCATTATTTGCCACACACACTTTAATGCATGTTATGCTGCATATTTATGTGCATTGCGATAAGGCAGCCCATTTATTTTGAATGGGCTGCCACTGAACCACAGCACATCCTAAATTGGACCCTAACCCTATTTGGCAACACAGTGCATTGTTTTGCATTACCATACAGTGTGGTGCAGGCAGGTCTGTTGCCTTAGCATACTGAGGTGTCAATGCTCCATGTTTTTCCTTAATTATTATTAAAGCAATTTGATGTTTAGAATTTAAAGGGACCTTAAACGATATCCTTTTTTTTCTAAATATAATCCAAACACATCTACTTCTTAATGGCCCTGTAATCTATCTTTCATGAAATTATTTCTTACTGTTTTTCTGCCTAATTTTAATTTCCTCCCCTTTTCTCTTTTACATCGTCTTTCCAGCACACGTTAGCTGAGGTCATGTACACTGCTCTATTCACACTACACATCCCATAATTCAAAGTCCATCTCAGGAGTAAGCAAGAGAGGGTGGCTACGTTCCTACATACAGTGGGACCATGAAGAAAGAATGTAGCCACCCTCTAACAGGAAGTGAGATCACAGCAGCACAAATAATTTGGAGGAGAGATTGGGAGGAGACTGAAAGCAATGTAAGGCCCCTTTCATACAGGCTTTCCGATCAGGTCCTCCTGTCAGTTCTTCAGGCGGACCTGATCAGACGCTCCATTCACGCCTATGGGGCAGCAGATGTAAACTATGACATGTCTGCTGGCACCCGCTGCTATCCGATCCCATCCTGTCTATGAAATCCAGATGGATGGTAACCCTATTTTCCATCCATCTAGAGGATCAGATCAGATGGGATCGGATGAAAACGGACAGGCGGTCCGTTTTCATCCAATCTCTCCATTGAGGAAAGCGGGGCTCTGACAGGTCCATCTCAGCACACAGAAGGGAGATGGACCTGTCATCTGCCTGCTCAGTGGGGATCAGCAGATGAATCCCCCACTGAGCAAATCGGAGTCCGCCTGGCGGAACGCTCGTGTGAAAGGACCCTAAAGTACTTTCAAATTAAGAATGCATAATTGAATTACATTTTTTCTTTTAAAATCCGAGTTTAGTGTCACTTTAAGCATACTCAAAGTGTCACTCGTCTCATGATAAACTTTGGAAACTGATAAATATTCATGCAATCTGCTTTGTTTTATCAATGGATTCATTTATCCATAACCTTCCTGTTAATAAACACTAAATAGTTGATTTACTAAATAAGTATAGAATGTGGATGTTCATATTGGTTTAGAGAATAAAGTGAAGCTGTGTTCACTTTAATCATGTACAAGCAGAAGTCCATTAAATAAAATTCCTGTGTATATAATTGGACATTTTAAATTAACACAGCTTCATCTTTTTTCCCATTAAGCTAAGTGAACATTGTCTACTCGTTTAATAGATCAACCCAACTGAGTTGCTTGTCTGCATATGTAAATAAAAGAAAAGAGCAATGCATTATAGCTGATCCACCAAACTGTATGCCTATTGGATCAAGTACATATTTGTAAGACTGCCAGGTCTCAGTTTAATGTATCTAAAAAGGGTGTTAATTCACCAGGAAATAAGGAACGTCTGAAAATGGGATAAAAAGCAGCACACAGACCAGTAAGTAGGAGAAATAGGTTAAAATGCAAATAAAAGTTAAATTGCATATTGCCCTGTAAAAAATGCATTCTGCTTTAGATTTGCCCAAGTCTTCCTGTTCTGCAAATTGCAAATCATGGACGCTGAAATTGAATTCCATTCTGCCTTTTGAACATTTTTTTTTCTGGCAACCAAAATAAATAAAAGGATAAGCAAATCAGGCCATGCAAGCAGTCATCTAAAGGGAGAGAAAATAGCACTGATATGCTGTTCTCTGAGCTTCAGTCCATTAATTTCCTGTACGGGTAGAACCACAAACCTCACATTAGTAACCTGCGAGATTTGTTTAAGACTTTAGCCTTCAGATTCCCAGGTGGGTGTTTTAATGTTGACAGCTGTTATAATTCTCAAAGTGGAGCTTAGGATCTGTATAACCCTCCGAACAGACACCTGTAATGTGATTCATTTGTTTTCTCTGCTGTTCCCTATGCTCATTTAAAAGTAATTTGCATCTCTTGCCATATTGTAGCTTGAACCCTTCCAGTGCTGGAAAGGACTGGATCTGCAATATTATATGGGACATAGGTTGTTAAAGAGGCACACACATGGAATTTGAAGCAAACCCCTCTTTGTAGAACATCTCAGTTGTTTTGTTTTATTAGACTAGGGGAAATTGTGTTTCGGTATAAGGCGCGGAACTTTGTCTTCTTTCTTACTGTATTAATATTAGTGCTCTACCCAATATGAAGATTAAGGAATAAAATTAAATTCTTCTGATGAATCTGGTCACCCCTTTGAAGAGCCACAGTAGGCATCATATGTTCCTGATCAGCAGACACTTCCTGGGATAAAAGAAGCTCAAACTGCCTGATTTGATGTTTTTGTTTTGCATATTAAATATGGTGACTGTGCCTTATTGGCCTTAGAGGAAACCAAACATTCACAGACTGCCGTTCTATCAAATTGAAATATTGCAAATCGACTTAAAAAAAAAAAAAAAAGAAGTAACTTTCTGCCTTTGAATGGGTCAGACGAATGCTTTTAGTACCTAAATACACTCTTCCTTAACACTGAAATATATAATGGTCTATGCAGCTTGATTAATGAAATAGAGTTTCTGTTTAAGCAAAATTTCACTGATGGCAAAATTGGTAATTCCTTGAAGGCTGCTAGATCACTGTGCCAACATTTTAGCGCCCACTTGTGCACTCATCTACCATTGTGTTTTTGAATGGATTATAGCTTTTAATATATCTCTGTACATGTCTACTCACCCAAAATTTGAAACTTACTTACAAATGTAACTTTACCATGTTTATAAAAACAAATATATAAAAATATTATACTAGGTGATATCCGTGCTGTGAGAAAATAAACCAAGTAAGGCGGCTTACACAAAAAAAAAGTAGTAAATCTATGCTTTCTAAAAATGTACAAAAAAAAAAAAAAAGTTCAGCGCTTCATAAATTGTACATAAATCATATAGATAAAAAAACATATAATGAAAAACAATATTAGTCCATTGTCACATTATTGGGCACTACATTGGGACTTCTTCTTTATATTTTGAACTCACATTGTTATTCGTTATATATTTTGTGATCTACTGTATATGTTTTATGTATAATTTTTGAGGCCCTGCACTTTTATTTTGCATATAAAAATATAAATTGAACATAACCACTGGTCATGTACTTTACCTGGGGATCCTGACAATGAGTCTGTTATTTCAAATTTCAACTAGCCAAGCTGTCCAGTAAAAGTGGCAGCTGGAGGGTTGAGAAAAGCCTTGCAATGGTCATTTCTTTTCATTTATGTAAACCCTTTATCCCTTTATGCTGTAATTGCTTAAAATGTGTTAGTTGGAGTGAGGCTTAAATTTGTTAGTCAAGTCCATCTAATTTTGCTAGTGCATTTAACACTACCCACTCTGCAGTTTCACAATACTGCTGTCCAAGGGTGTCTCTGTTGCTCCTTTATAGATTGAAGCAACCCTAAGGGATAAGTTCCCCTTTTGACAAAAAAATAATAAATGCACCTTTTTTTGCAGGTTAAAAAATGTGTATTTATTATTTTTTTTGTTGCAGGAGCCTGTAAAGCATTGCACTAGCAATTAGCAGAGCGCTGATGCCATGCAGGTCTCCTGCAGACCCTTTAGTGTATCTGCTTGCTCGTGCCTCGTATGAGCAAGCTGATACACATAGAGAGGAAGAATCAATGAACTACCACAGCGATCACAGCGCCATAGTAGTTAATTGAGAACTACGAACCGACATGTGCTAATGCTGTTGGGACTTGTAGTTTTCCATTCACAGAACACTGAGAATGAGTGACGCGGCCGAGCGGGCGGAGTGTTTTTTTATAATTGTGACAGCTAGCAAGGGGGTGAAGATACCTCTCTAGCTGTGAAAGTGGGGGAGCAGGAGGGGAGCGGGGGCTTTTCCTTTCATAACGTGTTACATGTTACACCCTGGATATGGGGTAACATGTAACATGTTATGATAGGTGAAATTATTATTTAAGACTGGAGGTGTGTTGGATAGAACACCAGTTGAAATCTAGGAAATAAGCCTAGTAAAAGGAAACAAATGCCAACACATTTAAGGACTTGTAAGCTGCAATATATTACATTTTTTTTGGTTTAGATACACTTTACCCTGAAGTGTTCACACTACATCCTGCTTGTGACCAGTAAGTAGGTGGTCCAAACATTCGACCATCTAGACTCCACCAACAGCTGTGTGTATGTGTTCTCCAAGGGGTACTTCCAACACCTTCAGGCAGTATTAAAATAAAATAAATTCACCCTAACAGAAAGTTTACCAAATAAATAAAATAAATCATATTTTACCAAATATCTAAATGAATGTCAGGTGGTACTTGAAGTTAAGTGGCTCATACCACCAGTGGGTACTTGGTAAGAACAACCTTTTATAATACGGTGCATTTTTTTTATGTAGAAAATGATCTATAAGAGTAGGCTTTGGGGCTAGTACATCAGTGACCGAGTGGAAATCTGAAGTCAATATTCATCACCTTTACCTTAAAGCGGAGTTCCACCCATTTTTAATAGGTTGGAATACATAGATCTATGTAATCCCCTTTAAAACGGCTTTTACCAATGGAAACTTTTTTTTTTTTTTGCTAGTAAATACCTTAATTTCGGCTTTATTCCTCCTCTCCTCACTTCCTGGTCCAATCGGCGATGACGTCATTCGGCGATCCGCAGTGTCTGCTGGGATGTATTCAATTCCAGAAATCTCGCAGTAGCTGTATCTGTACTGAGCCGTGCCTGCCCTGCCTCCGCCCCGCCTCCTCTCATTGAGTTGGATTGTATGAATGTATTAAGGCCATTCTCTGCCCCGCCTCCACCCCCCCTCCTCTCATTGAGTTGTATTGCAATACAACTCAATGAGAGGAGGCGGGGCGGAGGCGGGGCAGAGAACAGCCTTAATACATTCATACAATGCAACTCAATGAGAGGAGGCGGGGCGGAGGCGGGGCAGAGAACAGCCTTAATACATTCATACAATGCAACTCAATGAGAGGAGGCGGGGCAGAGGCGGGGCAGGCACGGCTCAGTACAGATACAGCTACTGCGAGATTTCTGGAATAGAATACATCCCAGGAGACACTGCGGATCGCCGAATGACGTCATCGCCGATCGGACCAGGAAGTGAGGAGAGGAGGAATAAAGCCGAAATTAAGGTATTTACTAGCAAAAAAAAAAAAAAAAAAGTTTCCATTGGTAAAAGCCATTTTAAAGGGGATTACATAGATCTAAAGTTCCAAAAATGGGTGGAACTCCACTTTAATGTTAGACAAGCAGAAAAAGTTCCATATGAAAATAGCTGCATATAGCCAATAGGGAAATGGGCATACCAGTCAGTCACCCCCAGCAGAGGTGCTGAATATACTTAGTGGACTGAAGCAGAGGAATTATTGGATATGTATTCTCTTTGATATGGTACTAGAGAACGTTATTACCTAGGCAACATACAACCCCGGCTACATCTATAACAAACAACAGCAGATGCTGGAGCATGATTATGTAGTGGAACTGTTGTAAGACCTAAGGATAACTCAATCCAAAATTTCAATAAATAATTTTTTTTTTTTTACTTAACTGGGAAACACTTATGGAAATTTGTATGTTTAGAAAGGAATAGAAAAGACAAAAGCACACCTTTCACTCCTATGATGATAGATGCCATTAAGGATTTATTTATCCTGCAATAAAATCAAATCTTTACAATAATATTAGTGAAGAAATTAAAAAAATGTAATGACTTCCATTAGAGGACTTTAGCATTCGAAAACAGCTTCAGAAGACTGTTACTTTAAGAATACTGAAAGCTGCTTATAGATATTAAGTGCAAGGCTCCCAGAGACGCACAAACCTGCAGCAGGTTTCATTATCCTGTCTTTCACCCAAATGCCTCGAATGATTTTACGGGAATAACAAATAACAATTGTAACCCTAATTCCAAAGTTCTAAGACATCCTTAGTAAATTATAAATAGTTAACAGGTCTGTACTCAGGTAGAGGATTGTATTATGAGCAGCAAAACATCTGCAGTGCATCTTCATAGGAGCATTTTAAAGGACAACCTTCCAACTCTTCTAATTGCAATAAGCAGTTGAAGGCACTTTAGATCCATTAATTGAACTCCAAAGTCAATGGCAAACAATAAACCCATTTCCAGCACTACAGACAGTTATAGACATCATTAAGGCAGTAAAGAAAAGCAATGATAATGCACAAAGTGCAGTAAACCATGCCAATCAATCTAATTTCATTTCACTATAGGAAACCCCTTTTAATACTATTTCTTATTAATTGCTATGGGTTTCTGCACTTACCATATTACCACTTAAGTCATATTGAGTATTCATGTTAGTATTCAATCTGAAGAAAGTTTTAAAAGCAAGTTAATAACTCAGTCCACCTACACATGATATTTTAGATATAAGTGGAGTGTGGTGATCTTAGTCCCTACTCCATAGCTACTTATGTATTTTAGATACTCCAGCAGATACTGTCAATATTACAAACTAATTTTTATGTCTGCCTTGGAATTTTGCATGTTCCAGCACCTTCTGTTTCAAATTCCATAATATGAGGAAAAAATAGCAAATCCAAAAGGCATGTTGATACCCCTTCATGATATCTACAGCAGGCGTGAAGACCCAGAAACTAAAACTGTCCATACACTATATGAATTTCGGACAGTTTCTGAGCAACCAGCCAAAATTCACTCAGTGGCTGGCCCTGCTGGCCTCCTCCCATTCCACATCCCTCCAATGTAGAGCTGCCTGTCAAAATGTAATAGGCACAGAGAGAGATTCATCCATCTGCACTGCATAGCGTGGTTCGGGGAACCTGTTTTTCTTTTTCTTTTTATTCAACCTGCAGGCTGAGCGAAAAAAAAAAAGAAAAAACAATGTATGGCCAGCTTAAAGTATAACTAAAGGCAAACATGTTTTGGGTAGAGTGAAGAGGGATTAGAACACCTGTCAGTTTTTATTACTTTCTGTGCCCCCGTTAGGGAGATTCACCCTCTTTCTTTGTCCTATTTACCGTTATAATCAAACATGAAAGTAAAAGAAAATCCAAAATTTCGGCTGATTTTCGGCTTGTTAGTATGATGCTTCCGACAACCGACACCGACTTTTCGGCCGAAAAAAATCTGGTGTGCAGGCTATAAAATTTTTGTTGGCCGTCAACACAACGGCCGATTTTCCATCAGTCAGTACAGATTTCGGCAGACAAAAATCTGATGAGCAAGACTGGGCATGCTCAGAGAAGAAAAAACACACGGAAAGTAAACCAGCACATGACATCACTTCTGAAGTAGATTTTTGTTGGCCGAGAAAATTTGTGTGCAGTCTAGGCACATTCCAACCAACAAAACACCACTCTGGACAAAAGTCGGACGATCGGTCGGCCGATAATCGTTGCGTGTGTACGAGGCATTACACTATCTAAAATGAAAAAAAAAAAATTTGCCATATCAGGTGGTTAGACTTCACCATCTACTAAAATTGAAATATTAGTTTTGAATAGAGTAACCCTTTAATGTCAATATTAGCTACTGACTAAGTAAATGTTCTAATGCCTTTCCTGAGAAATGTCAGCTTTTAACCCGCTTTTCATGTGTGGGATAACACCAGTGCAATTGCACTAAATGGCCATCTATCATGGATCTGAAATGCATGCTGCACAGTGGGTGCACTTTGTATTGGAAAATAGTTTGTTGGTACTCTTACATTTTCATATGTGATGGTAGTTTCATACAGTCATACTAGGTTATGAGACACTTTGCATTTGATCTGATAAATTGTGGATAGATTAAGATTTATTGACATTATCTAGACTTGTTTTTCATTTGCAATGCAAAAAAAAAGCTGTACGGTTTTTAAAATGAAAGTGTTAAAACTCAAAACATTGGCATTTAGTAAAATCGACTATTTAATTTAAATATACTTAAAACCCAACCCCATGGCAATGCAAAAATGTATCCTTGCATTAGCCCCCCCCCCCCCGAATTGCAATCCTCAAATGCTCATTACATGTAGGGGCAGATAATTATAAGAAAATACTTACCTCACTTCTCACTTCAGGAGGCTCCCTTCAGCGCTGCCAGCGGTCCCCCACAGCTGCTTTGTAAGCTGCGACCACCTTCCACCCTCGCATTCCACCCTCCTAAATGTACAATACAGTGTTAATGTCCCTGTACTGTATGTGATGACTCAGAGGCTCCACATATAGAGCAGAAACTTGAGCGGTGGAGGAGAGCGCTGGAGGAGACTGTTGGAGGAGAGCGCTGGAGTGGAGTGGAGTGTAATGTAACTGTTACAGCCTGTTCTACATTCTTCAAGAAAACATCTTTTATTTTATTATGTTTTTTCAAGAAGTGAAAAAATACCCGAGTCCTGCGCACACTGTTTAATTAGCCCACCCAACAGTGGCCTCTGGTGCTTCATCAGTTGGGTGGGGCAGAACCCCCGGCAGACGGACCCCCCAATCACTCCAGCCCACACCACCATATCCCCCCCCATGCCAATTTCCTAACCTTGCTCCGCGGGACTGACAGGCAGTGGCGGCAGCGGCGGCTTCCCCCTCAGTCTCTATGTTTCCTCTTGGCGGCTGTCTCCTCTCTCCTTCTTGGCCAATAGGATGCCTTCTCCTTTCGGCCAATCGGGAAACAGGTCTCAGAACCCGCTTCCTGATTGGCCGGGAGGAGAATCAGTGCGGCAATAGCGAATATTCATTCGCTATTGTCACACAACTGGGTGGGTTCAGGGTGCAGTGCTCTGCACCCCGAGCCCACCCTTTTTTGAAGCTTATTAGAGCCTCTGGTTCTAATCATGTGCTTAAAAAAAAAATCCCTGATTGGAATCCATGCTTTCGGTGCCCTGCATGTAGATTAGGGGGGCGGATGCATGGATAGGGGGGGTGGCGCCCCCTGTGCCCCCAATGGATGGACCTCCACTGCCACCCAATACTCATAAAGTTAAAAAGGGATATACATCACTTAAGATACAATAAGTAGAATTGTAGCCGACTCACCATAAATATGAGTGCGGTTTCAGGAGCCAAATAAACAGTATGCAAAGAAGAAATGTCCAAGCCTGTAGAAAACACAAATATTTTATTAGCAATAATCAAATAATCAGGTCAAGACAAAACCTTAACCAAATCATGGATAAAAATATTCATAAATATAAAAATAATACATAAAAAAAACCCCAAGCTCTCAGGCATCCACCCATTCATACCAGGGGCAAAACAGCAAAATCGTATGTCAACAGCTAGATGGAGATGGCATGAGTTGACTTGTCAACATGTGGGACAAAGTCCACCATCAACTAGGGAACCAATACTAATTTAGTTCAGTCCGAAGGAACACAAGCACTTGATTGCAATGGTGGTAGTTGCTGTGAAAGGAGGATAAGCTGAAGCACATCAAAGCATGGATGAATAGAGGCTCAAGCTAAGCATAGGGGGCAAGCCGGTACAGGCATTCATGCAGTTAAAGCCAGAGATGTATAGTAACGAAGTAGAACTACTTAAGTACTGTACTTAAGTACCGAAATGCGGTATCTGTACTTTCCTAGAGTAGAATTTTTTTCTCCTACTTCTACTTTTACTTCACTACATTTTTTCGATGATTTTGATACTTCTACTCAAGTATTTTTTTTTTTGTGCTGCATAGTTACTCGTTACTTTTAAAAAAATTACCACTGCCAGAACAGTAGATGGCAGGTTGCATAAAGCTCAAAAAAATGTGTATAATGTCATTTGTAAATCAGCGCATACGAAAATAAAGGCTGTGTATAATAAAAGCTGCTATACCAAATCTTTCCAATAAAAAGAAAATATGAAACAAACAAATAAATGGTGCTACAGCGCTTAAAGTGCATCAAGAAACTACTAACAAACACAGGTTAATCATTTGAATAAATCATTTGAAATAATAAAAACAATATGATGTTCAAACTTTTGACTTTTTTCTTTAATAACTACATAACACGGTACTTGTACTTCTACTTTCAGTACTTGAGTAGAATTTTTTTTTCAAAACTACTGGTACTTTTTACTTTTAGTACTTAAGTAGCAAATTTTTTGAAAAAAATACTTGCAATACTTAAGTAAAAAAAATGTTGAATACT
Organism: Pelophylax lessonae; assembly: GCF_965119305.1. Classification (NCBI taxonomy): domain Eukaryota; kingdom Metazoa; phylum Chordata; class Amphibia; order Anura; family Ranidae; genus Pelophylax; species Pelophylax lessonae. The sequence goes on along the minus strand of NC_138771.1, from coordinate 99,279,572 downwards.
TTAGTACTTCTACTTAAGTAACTTTTTCTGCGAGCACTTCCACTTCTACTCAAGTAATTTTTTGATCGAGCACTTGTACTTTTACTCAAGTAGAAATTTCCAGTACTTTATACAAGTCTGGTTAAAGCAAGCAGGGGGAGAGGGAGCAGATTGCTATAGATATCACCTTCCAAAGAGACGCAATGCAGGATGCAATCGGGTGGTATACACAAGTCAGAAACCGCATCCTAAATATCAGTCTCACCCACAGTAAAAATGAATACAGGTATGGCTCAGTCCCTCCAGATCCCCCTAGATTAGCCACTTCAGCTCTGGAAGGTTTTACCCCCTTAATGACCAGGCCATTTTTTGCGATTCGGCACTATGTTACTTTAACTGACAATTGCACGGTCGTTCGACGCTGTACCCAAGTACAATTGATGTCTTTTTTTCCCCACAAATAGAGCTTTCTTTTGGTGGTATTTGATCACGTTTGTGGTTTTTAGATTTTGCGCTATAAACAAAAAATAGCGACAATTATGAAAAAAAAACGCAATATTTTTTACTTTCAGCTATAAAACATTCCCAATAAAAATATTTCTAAAATCACATTTTTTTTATCAGTTTAGGCCAATTTGTATTCTGCTACATATTTTTGGTAAAAAAAAAAAAAATTCCAAAAAGCATATTTTAATTGCAAAAGTTATAGAGTTTACAAACTACAGGATCGATTTTTGGACTTTTTATTTTTTTTATTAGTAATGGCGGCAATCAGCGATTTTTAGCAGGACTGCGACATTGCGGTGCACAGATTGGACACCTGACATTTTTTACATTTTTTGGGGACCAGTGACATTAATACAGTAAAATGCTAAATAATGTGCACTGATACTGTATAAATGACACTGTCAGGGAAGGGGTTAACACTGGGGGTGATCAAGGGGTTAAGTGTATGCCTAATAGTGCCTACTGACTGTGTGGGGGGATGGGTTGGACAAAGGCAAGGAGAGATCGATGATTCAGGTTTGCTGAATCAAACAATCTTTCCCTGCCTGTCTGACAGAAAAGCCCCCTGCTTTGTTTACATAAGCAGACGGCTCTTCTGTCATTCTAGCCAAAGATCGCGGGAGGCCGGCGGCGATCAAGCCTGCTGACTGTGATTAGACACAGCGGGAGCGCGGCTCCAGCGGCGCACACTCGCCGTCTAATCCATGTGCACATAATCGCATATATCTATGTGATTGCGCAGCAGCTGAGCCGTCCTGCCGCATTAAATTTGCATGGGGCGGTCGGCAAGTGGTTAATGTCCGGCTGTCGTGTGTCAAGACAATGGCTGCATGACTGTCTTTCAGAGTTTATGCAGTGAGCGGTGAGGTCCCCCTGGGATGGAGCACAGTGACTGGTGTGGGAGCCATGTGGGTAGACCAGGAAGCCGATGTGTCCAGGTCAGAAATTACATGATGACGTTGATGCATTTCGCTCACATGATCGCGTGAGCTTCGTCAGGACAAATCATGAACAGACTATTGATTAATGTGTGTCTATTTTGCAGAGATTAGGAGAGTGGGAAGGTTTGAGTAGTTTAGCAAAAGTCAACAAGGCAGGGCTGACACTGTTCAGTCCACAAAAATGTTACAGCCTTATTCCAAAATGGATTAAATTCATTATTGTCCTCAAAATTCTACAAACCATACCCCATAATATCAACCGGAAAGAAGTGAAGCCCAGTGAATACTTTCTGGATGCACTGTAGGAGCTGAATCCGTTCTGGCAGATGAATGGGTATTTTTCTGTACTTGAAGGGTTTTAAAAGTATAAAACATGGGGACATTATGGGGAAGTACTGCAGAGATGCACTGCATATCTTTTATGTTATTTCGCCCAAACAAATGTTTTAAGGACAGACTTGCCACAATTATATTGTATGAATATTCATGTGTTTGGCTTTTATTCTATAAGCATAATGTGTGCTGGCATTGTGAGTTGTTGCATTCAGCTACTTGGCCAGCAGTAAAAGGTATTTTATCAGTATGACATTTGGGGGTACAGACCACTGAAAATAAAGGATAACATTCCCAATAAAGGACCTCTATAAAGGAGGAGAATTGTTCCAAAATGATGAACACTGAAGAATAATTAAATCGATCACAAAGAAATTATGTATAAAGACATCCGTCACTAAATTACATAAACTTTATTCACACAAAAATACCTAAAACTTTCTTCGGGATTTGTGCCTTGTTATACAGTTGATATGCATGAGCCCAGGACTACCGGAATGGCTAATAACTACTAGAGATTGGAAAATAAATTTGCTTTGTGCCATGATTTGGATAATTCACCCCATTATTGCATACTTTTTGGTTTATGCCAATAATTATTTGTGATATTGATTTTGGTGTCATTTAGGCTTCATTTGCTGGACTTCATGCTCTCCTTTATATATAATTACTCAGAATAGTTCTAATGCCGGCTATAGACGGTTTGAATCTTAGCCATTTCAGCAGGAATTGAGATTCAAAAACTATGTGTGGGCAGGCTCAATGTACCAAGACGATCAATCAATCAACTTGGTACAACCAGTCTGCTGGATTTTTCTTGCGATTATCTCTAGCGACTGGTATAGCCGCTAGCAATATTCACTGTCTTCACCCAGCAGGAGGGGGGGTGACCTCCTTCTAGACTGACAATGCTGTGCCCTCTGTGCTCCTTCATCCAGAATGTAGTAGTACTGTACATGAGGTATATTACTGGCCATGTGAGCAGGTGAAAACAGAGGGAAAAAAATCCTAAAAAAAAAAAAACAAATGCAGCCACAACATGTAAGTAAGTATTAGTAAGCTGCAATATTGTAGATTTTTGGTCTTAGGTTTAATACAACTTTAATGATTGCTACATATCGTAGTAAAAAATAAAAAGTCATAAATTACAAAAAGATAAAGCAAGTGCCAGTCATTTACCATTTTGGAAGTTGTTTTCTAGATAGTTGACAGCAGCTGGAGGTATATCAGAAGAGAAGGAGATACAGAGACCTTTTTCTCCATGTACTTACTAGAACTTCAGGCTTTTTCTAATTCCTTCTGTGGGCCGTCTAAGTAAATGAACACTAATCTTTCTAGACACTAATGAATTAGACCTCTAGTCAGGCCCTCCGAATAAAGATGGGGGAAAAAACTCCTTCTGCACCTGACTGACTGCAGTGGCTAATTTTCTAAAATCATGCAATATTCTAATCTGCTACATTTTAATAATTTTTGTTCCATCTTGGTATGTGGAGTTTAGGTTGTTGTATACAATCATATAAAGGCAGTTAGAAGAGCTGCACTGCCACCTCCAGTATTACTGATGCAATGAGTGTTGTACAATTTACGATCCTTGTCTGCAAATTACTGAAGATTTTCCTTTTTTTTTTTTAGAAAAGATGTTCAGAAGGTATGGTTAGCTGAACATATAATTCTTTAGCAAATGTTACTTATCTAATGCCATTTTTTTTTTTTGGATAGGGGAAGTTGAGATAAAAATGGCTTGTTGAATTGTTAGTGGTGTAATCCTGCCATATTTATTAATAAAACAAGTTTAATGGTTTTTTTTTTTCTCAATTAAGATTTTAAATCCTTGTTTCGGTGTATAATTTATAAATTAATACAACATGAGGTTAATCTACTAAAGGAGAATGGGCTGTTCCCACAGAGTGAACTTTCATTTACCTTGGTGAATAAAGTAAATCTGTGCTGACTTATATTGTGCTTGCAATTTTATATATTACATGGACACTCAAGACTCTTGAGCAGACACAAGTTTTGCTAAAGATTACTTGAGCTTTTTAAAGTTTGGGATGCTAAGTTTGTCATATATATATATATATATATATATATATATATATATATACACACAGTATATATATATATATTTAATTTTTCATGGTCTGTATTGAAGTAGCGCTGCATTCATTTAAAGATTTATTTGTGCACAATGTTTGATTAGCATAAAGTGTGAGCAACTGTTGAGCAGTAAAGAGCACCGGTTCAGATATAGCAGTGCAAAAATTATTATCAATTTGTTTTCTATCTTAAGATATGTTTAAATGCAATAAAACATAAAGAAAGAAATAACCGGCGCAGCCACCGGGGGGAGCTGGACACGCAATACACCTGCAAGGGAGCAATTCCGCATAGTACAAAGTAGACCTAAATAGAATAATGTCCTAAGGAAAGGACGGAAATTTGTATGTGGTTGCCCTTGCCCATTCAATCATTATTTTAATATCTTCTCACTGATTTTTTTACCTTTCCATCATTTTTTATTTTATTTTTAATTTATTGTACACATCACCACCCATTTACACTCAATTAGACAGTTCTGTTCGCCCATTCTGCCATTTGTCCTGTTTTGCACTGCCATCCCATTTTGGATCCTTTACCCACAGCTCCCGGGTGAGACATCTCCGGTGGCTGCCGGTACATCTTTGGCATGCAGCATCCTGCATCTTTGTGAGTATGGGTCCCTTAGTCGGATTCCCACATTCTAATCTACCTGATACATTTCCATGTTCATTACTATGTTATATTTTTAACCATTTTACTTCATAGATTATGTCTGTGTATCAACCCCTGAAGAGTGAGACTGAACTCACGAAATGCATTTGGTAAACATAGATGCTATGACACATTTACCATTGACTATTTGATTATAGTATGTAACCATATAATTGATTTCTACACTTGGGCCAACTGTTTGGCATTATGATACCTTTTCCCAGTTCTATTGCTGGCATATACTCAATAAACTTGTACTATGTTTTTATTACTGGTTGTGTGGCGCTTCATCTAAAGTCCCAATGGGCAAAACTCTGCAATTGTATGTACAATAGGAATGGAGGCGCCTCGCAGGGTACTACCAACCATATTTTGTTTCTTAGTAAATAATCATATCATATCCAGTTCGGCTCCAGAGCAATTTTTTTATTTGTTGAATACATTAAAAAATCCTAATGGTTGGCAATGAAATTACTTAAACCCCCGGAAAATTATATATTTTCTGAAAGCAAACACCCTGTAGAATAAAAAGGTGATAGTTGCAATTTTTTGTTTCACATGATATTTGCGCAACTGTTTATTAAATGCACATTTTCAGGAAAAAAATATAATAAAATACATTTTAGTGCAAAACCACACCATATAATAACCATTTTTTTTTAAAATATAAAAGATGAGGTTGCATCGAGTAAAAAGAAAACAAACATTCCATGTCTTAAAACAACGTGCGCCCGCAATATTGCCAAAAACTGTGGTGCCCAAAAATCACCATAGGTGGCGCTTTAAAAGCTTTTACAGCTCATCAATTTAGAGTTAACTATGAGTTCTTGTGCTAGAATTATTGTTTCCACTCTGATGTTCGTGGTGATATGTCACACGTGTGGTGCGACCATGGTTTACATGTGCATGCACACCCTGGGCTTGCACTTGCATTTGCCCAGGTGTGCGTGGCAACTTAAGTTTCAGCTATTTTTTTAAAATATATTTTAATATATTTTATTATTTATTTTTCTTTAAACTTTTTTTTTATTTTTATTTATTTTATTGAATTGCTATCACAAGGGGTTAAAAAAACCCCTATGTGATAGCATTGGCCAAGTGACAGGTAGTTTTTATGGAGACATTAGGGATCTAATAGACCAAAATATCTCCCCTGCCCTTCACACCATCTAACCAAGTACAGATCAGCTTGGTTAGATGTGTCCCCTGGCTGTACTGGCCAGGAAAGGATGCAGCTGAATCCAAAAGTGACATCACTTCCGGTTCCATTGTTTGCATGTGAGATTAAAGGCCCGTACACACGTGCAGATTGTCGGCCGAAAAGATTCGGCCGACGACCGATCGGCCGATTTTCGGCTTGTTAGTATGATGCTTCCGACAGCCGACAGCGCACTTTCGGCCGAACAGAATCTGTCGTGCAAGCATTAAAATTTTTGTATGCCGACACCAGAACAGCCGATTGTTTGCCAGTCAGTACAGATTTCGATCGACAGACAGCAGATTTGCAAGACTGGGCATGCTCAGAAAAGAAAAAACACAGGGAAAGTTAACCATCACATGACATCACTTCTGCAGTCGGCTGTTGTTGGCGGACAAAATTCGTGTGCAGTCTTTTGCACTTTTTAGCGGACACGACAGCCCGGGGACGAAAGACGGCCGATCGTTCGGGGCTTTAGGCATGGATTTGTCTTGGTCTCACAGCAATCTCTCTCCCCCAGCCTGCAGTTGTGTTCCCGGGAACTGGTAAGCGCAGGGAGCCCAGAAACCACGGGAGGAGGGGGGTGCTGGCGGGAGGAGAGGGAGGCGCCACAGTGCCAGCTTTGTGAAAGTGATCGGCAGCTATGGAGATTCCGCATCACTTTCAGTTTAAAGCCGGGAGTCAGCTGAACAAAAGCCACACAAGCTTGTCATTACAGGTTCACTCTTTGGATGTACATAGTACATTTAAAGAGCTGAACTAGATATTATATAATATAAATTACAAAAATTCATAGAACACCAAAACCATTAACATTTCCCTTTTATTGCAGGCTATATAATACAAGACTGCACTTTATGCATAACTCTAGCTGGTGTTGAACCCTATACCAGATACAAGGACATTGTCCTTCCTGAGCATATAAAGGTGTGCTAATAATTTACAAATATCTGTGTACTTGCGTAAGAGAGGCTGTGAGAGGAGAAGAGCACACACAGCAGCTATGCCTGTCCCTCCCCTTCCCTCTGCTGCAGATTCACAGAAGCCTTTGTATTTTGTCAATGAGTTCACATAATACAAAGGTTTCTGTGAATGGGCAGAAAGAGGGGAGGGGCTGGCATAGCAGTTCCAGTGACTCTGCTCTTGTCAAACCTGTCAGATGTGAATAATATAGGTAAGTCTGGCAGGCACCTCATACTCATGGTATGCCTGAAGTTTTTACAAAGTAGCTGAATTCCTGAATTCAGCTTTATGTTAGCCTAATGGCTTTATGTTATCCTAAGGACCTTAATAGCACTGAGTGGATACTGTGGCTTACTGGACTTCACTCATCATAAACAGTAATGACTGGACCAGGAAAATCAGATTCTCCAGCTTGTTATCCATCTGAATAATTGCAGTACATACCAGACTGCTATGATAATTGTATAGTAAATGTATATATATATATATATATATATATATATATATATATATATATATATATATACACACATACACACTATATTACCAAAAGTATTGGGATGCCTGCCTTTACACGCACTTGAACTTTAATGGCATCCCAGTCTTAGTATGTGGTGTTTAGTACAGAGTTGGCCCACCCTTTACAGCTATAACAGCTTCAGCTCTTCTGGAAAGGCTGTCCGCAATTTTTAGGAGTGTGTCTATGGGAATGTTTGGTAATAAGATGTAAAGTGACCAAAGCGCTACCACTCTAAAAACTCACAAATAAAAACAGGGTGTGAGCCCCGGTTCACACTACTGCGTGTGCGGGGTTCGCATGTCATGTCGGAGCGCACTGCTCCGACATGACATGCGATCAGCTGTGCGGTGCGAGTTTAGCCATACAGTTTGTATGGCTAAATTCGCATCGCACCCGCAGCAAACATGCACAGGAGGCATTTTTGCTGCCGCATCAGGATCGGATCGCACAGCGGTTCACACTTGTGCGATCCGATCCTGTGCGAACTGCACGATCGCACTGCGATGTGCGATCAAACTGGGGGTGTCGTTAAGATTACATTGACACCCCCAGCGGATCGCATATGGCAGTGTGAACTGCCGGGGGTGCGTGTGCGATGCGGGAACAGGCTGCGAATTCGCAGCCTTCCCGCATCGCATCAGTGTGAACCGAGCCTGAATCTGAATGCTAATCTAGCGGATAACCTTTATATAAAACAGCTGCCAATCCTACATGTGTCACCACATAAAATAAGAAATGGATAGGCGCTATTTAAAAGGGTATCACCTATAAAATATTGATAACTTAGACTAATAATAAATAATCATGAATGACGGCACCACAGAATTCAAAATATTTTTTTAATTATCATAAATTATATGGTTAAATTATAAATTATAACATCTAGAAGGTGCAAAGTGAGGTAAATAATGATTCAATAAAAGTTGATGAAGTGCTGCGTGAAAAGAATAAACATGCACTGAGTGTATATAAATGTTCATAAGCAGCAAAACTATTTGGACACGCACTTGTACCAATACTTAGATTAAATGAACACAAAAATATGGTATATAGCCCTGAATGGAGTATCCATTGTGCTTCCAAAAAAATGATTAATTAAAGTGACTCAGTGCTCCATAGTATCAAGATAAGATGACGTGATGTGCTAGGTCAAAAAAATCATGCATATAGTGAATGACAGTGATAAGAAAATGAATACATATATAAAATACAAATGTCACATGACGTGTTGATAATACTCAAAATAAATAATAAAATGGCATAAAGGTGTACTTTTAATATGCAGAGAAAAGCCGTGATCCTGAGGATCACGACTGATCTCTGATGAGTTACCGTTTAGTTTGCTGAGATGAGGAGCAGAGAACACGTTCTTCTCTTCTCATCACAGTACATGACCGTTTCTGTCACAAACGGCCAGTTTAGAAAAGTGAGATCTGAAGATCACACAGCCGTTATTCTGAAATATCTCCATTCCAGATTCTCCAGCTCAGAGGTGGAGAATCAGGGGGAGAAGCTGTGTGATCAGAGGAAGAAGACTTCTTTCTTCCTATATATCAGCACCAGGGGGCTCAAAATAAAAAAAATAAAAAATATATATGTATATATGGTATGTATGTATAGGTGTATGTATATATATATATATATATATATATATATATATATATATATATATATACATATATATACATATACTATATATACGGTATGTACTGGTATATATATATATATATATATATATATATATATATATATATATATATATATATATATATATACACTGTATGTACTGGTGTATATATATATACTGTATGTACATATGTATATACACTGTATGTATACTGTATATGTGTGTATGTGTGTGTGTGTGTGTATAGATCGATAGATATTCAGTTAGTTTTCATGTGTCAGAACATGTCATTACGAGTGCTTTTAAACTTTGGTTTCACTTTTAAAACTTGGCGGCACTGTAATCTCACAAAATCTCGTGAGATTACAGGCAGTCCACCCAGTTATACAGGGATCACGGCCGTTTTCAGAGAAAAAAATTCTCCTCTGATCACCCTTTGGGAATTGAAGTTCTCGACCACCTAAACTGGGTGCCAGAGTTGATAATTTTTCTCTGAGAATTGCCGAGAAGTGAACTGAGAGAAAACTTCTCAGTTTACTAAACGTACACCAAAGTGTCCTTTCTGCTTCAAAATAGTGTCCATTAACGAGTAAAAATAAAAAGTGACACTGTGTTGAACAATATAGTCCAATTCCAAAGGTGCAAATACAAAATCCCAAAAAATCTTTGGCTACGTGGGTGTCTTCAAGTGGTATGGGGATCCCAAATCACCGGACCAGTGAAACTGTGGATATCACACTAGTAGCAATGGCTGCTCACCTTAATGATAATAGTTAATCGCAGTATACAGAGACTTTTGTCTCTGCTGGTTTAGTCTGTGGACTCCGGCGGTCTATTATCTAAGCTATCTACACTGTTCTTATGCTACCTGATATGTGAGTTACTACGTTTTTTCAATACATTTTTGCCATTATCATACTACACTATTGGGATGTCCTTGATTGTATTTGCATAAGTGGAGGAGCATATTAGTGGAGTATCCCAGAGGGAGGATCCATTCGTGTATTATAAAGGGGACCAGGCACCAGATAATCTTCTGAGGGAGTCCCCCACTGTATCCAAAAGTCTCTGTATACTGCGATTAACTATTATCATTAAGGTGAGCGGCCATTGCTACCAGTGTGATATCCACAGTTGCACTGGTCCGGTGATTTGGGATCCTCTATACCACTTGAAGACACCCACTTAGCCAAAGATTTTTTTGGGATTTTGTATTTGCACCTTTGAAATTGGACTATATTGTTCAACACAGTGTCACTTTATATTTTTACTCGTTAAATATTTTGAAGCAGAAAGGACACTTTATGCCGTTTTATTATTTATTTTGAGTATTATCAACACGTCATGTGACATTTGTATTTTATATATGTATTCATTTTCTTATCACTGTCATTCACTATATGCATGATTTTTTTGACCTAGCACATAGTCACTTCATCTTATCTTGATACTATGGAGCACTGAGTCACTTTAATTAATCATTTTTTTGGAAGTACAACGGATACTTAATTCAGGGCTATATACCATATTTTTGTGTTCATTTAATCTAAGTATTGGTACAAGTACCCGTCTGAATTGTTTTGCTGCTTATGCACATTTATTAGATATACACTCAGTGCATGTTTATTCTTTTCACACAGCACTTCATCAACTTTTATTGAATCATTATTTACCTCACTTTGCACCTTCTAGATGTTATAATTTATGATTATTTAAAAAAAAAAAATGTTGAATTCTTTGGTGCCATCATTCATGATTATTTATTATTAGTCTAAGTTATCAATATTTTATAGGTGATACCCTTTTAAATAGCGCCTATCCATTTATTTTATCCATATGGGAATGTTTGACCATTCTTTCAGAAGCACATTTATGAGGTCAGGCACCGATTTTGGACGAGAAGGCCTGGCTCACAGTTTCCGTTCTAATTCATCCTAAAGATGTTCTGTCGGGTTGAGGTCAAGACTCTGTGCAGGCCAGTCATGTTCCTCCACCCCACACTAGCTCATCCATGTTTTTATGGACCTTGCTTTGTACACTGGTGCGCAGTCGTGTTGGAACAAGAAGGTGACATACCCAAACTTTTCCTACAAAGTTGGGAGCATGAAATTGTCCAAAATTGGTATTCTGATGCCTTGGTATTCTGATGACTTAAGAGTTGCCTTAACTCAAACTATAGGGCCAAGCCCAACCCTTGAAAAACAACCCCACACCATAATCCCCCCTTCACCAAATAATTTAGATTAGTGCACAAAGCAAGGTCCATAAAGACATGGATGAGCAAGTTTGGGGTGCAGGAACTTGACTGCCCTGCAGTCCTGACCTCAACCCAATAGAACACATTTGGGATGAATTAGAGCGGAGACTGCAAGCCAGGCCTTCTCGTCCTTATCAGTGCCTGACCTAACAAATGCGCTTCTGAAAGAATGGTCAAACATTCCCATAGACACACTCCTAAACCTTGTGGACAGCCTTCCCAGAAGAATTGAAGTTGTTATAGCTGGGAGGGGTGGGCCAACTCAATATTGAACCCTACAGTCTAAAGGCCCGTACACACGATAACAAAATCTGAAGGGAAATTTCGTCCGATGACCGATCTGCCGATTTTCGGATTGTTAGTATGGTGCTTTCGACAGCCGACTCCGACTTTTCGGCTGACAAAATCCTGATGTGCAGGCTATAAAATTTTTGTTGTCCGTAATACAACGTCCGATTTTCGTCTCATTAGTACAGATTTCGACGGAAAAAAATCTTAAGAGCAAGACTAGGCTCAAGCACAGAGGGTGAGAAACCATCGACTCCTATGTCTAATGTATGCAAGACTGCAGCCAAGGACAAAAAAGATAAAGTGAAGTCTCAAAAGAAGCAGCTGTTGCTGGGTGATTCAATCATAAGAAGCGTGGAGCTTAAAGAAAATGGTTTTGTGAGATGTCTCCCTGGTGCTACTGCTAGACGAGATAGAAGACATATTATTAATATTGTTAAGCAAGCAAAGCAGGAAGGGGACGTGGATGTTCTTGTCCATCTAGGGACAAATGACCTGGCTTGCAATGAAGTGTCAGAGGTGAAAAAATCTTTTATCACACTTGGTAATGACGTACAGGATTTTGCATCCACCATTTCATTTTCTGAAGTTCTGCCTGTGCATAATGTTCAGAATGATAGGCAGAGGCGCATAAAGGAGTTCAACATATGGCTTAGTAAATGGTGTCAAGAGCAAGGATTTGGCTTTGTTTCTCATGATAGCTCTACTTGGAATAGAAAGGAACTGTACAAAAAAGATGGTTTGCATCTTTCTCTCAAAGGAACAAATGTACTTAGTGAACAACTCCAAGAATTTGCGAAAGAGTATTTAAACTAGGAAGGGGGGGGGGCAAAAGAGTGGAAATACAAGAGTCCAATTGCCCCCCGAAACAATGCCAGAACAGGTCAGAAGCACAGAGGTTAAGAAATGATAAGCTCAGAGTCTTGTCTACAAATGCTCGCAGTTTAGGTAAAAAAATCAATGAACTTGGGTCAATAATGGCATCTGAGAATGTAGATTTAGTGGCTGTTACGGAGACATGGTTTAATGAAAGAAATGACTGGGACATAACCATACCAGGGTACTCTTTATACAGAAGAGACAGAGAAGGCAAGAAAGGAGGAGGAGTGGCCCTGTATGTGAAAGATAGCATTAAATCTAACCTAATACAAGTTGGTGAGGCCAACATAGAGTCAGTTTGGGTTACGTTGCAGTTTGCTAATCATGCAGTAACTCGTGTAGGTGTGATATATAGACCACCTGGTCAAGTTAAAGAACTAGATGATCTACTAGTTGAAGAAATAGCTAAAATGACAATGAAAGGAGAAGTTATCATTATGGGAGATTTCAATCTTCCAGATATAAACTGGAAAACCAAAATAGCAAGTTCTACCAGGAGTACAGATATTCTAAATTCCCTACTGGGGTTGTCTCTGCAACAAGTGGTTGAGGAGCCAACCCGGAGGGAGGCCATTTTGGATTTGGTATTCACAAATGGGGATTCGGTATATGATGTCATTGTAGGCGAAACCTTGGGATCTAGTGATCACCAGTCAGTGTGGTTTAATATAAGAACTGTGAAAGAGTCACACCACACAAAAACAAAAGTTTTAGATTTTAGAAAAACAGACTTTTCAAAAATGAAATTAGTCATAAATGAGTCCTTATCAGACTGGAACGGATTACATGGAGTCAAGGAGAAATGGGACTACTTAAAAGGTGCATTATTGAAGGCAACAGAAAATTGCATTAGACTTGTCAGTAAAAGCAAAAAAAGGAAGAGACCACTGTGGTACTCAAAAAACCCAGAGCAATGAAGATAAGGAAATAGGATAAGACATTCTTCAGATATATCAATGAAAAAAGGAAATTAAAACAAGGAATAACTAAATTAAAAACAAAGGACGGAAGGTATGTAGAAGAGAATAAAGGGCTAGCCGACTGCCTTAATGAATACTTCTGTTCAGTTTTTACAGAAGAAAAAGAAGGAGAAGGACCTCCACTTGAAAGGATGACTAATGAATTGTTTGATGCATGTGTCTTTACAGAGGAAGACGTTCTAAGATTGCTGTCTAAAGTGAAGACTGTAACGCTCCTGCGTTTTCTGAAACAAGATGGATTTGCAGCTGCAGAAAAACTCCACTCAGCAGTCATGTAGAGATACGTTGAAATACCAATTCCAACTCCCAAGACTCATCACTGTGGTCTGTCTGATTCAGCATACAAATATACACACTCAATAAGATGTTCCTGGAGTGATAGATGTATATAGCAGTATAGTGGTGATGAGCTGAAGAGACAGGTATGAACAGTGACAATAGGTGAACAGCAGTTGAGAGAAATGTTCATGAGAGCATAGATGGTAACAGGTAGGATGCAGATAGGTTAGCAATCATGTATGGTAGTAGGTGGTAGGATAGCAGATGACATACAAGAGAGACTAACCCAGTGCAAGGATAGATGTTAGTAGGCTCAAGAGCTAGCAATCTAATTAGTGCAGATGATAGTAACAGTCCTTAATATGCAGAGCTAGATAGTGTAAGCTTAGTAGGAAGGTTATGGAGGATTCCCCTGCGGGGTATTTATCACTAATAGCAAGCAGTAGTAGAGAGGTTCGGTATGAGCGAGTGATCCGGTAGCGGGATACAGGGATCAGTAGCGAGGTTCCGACAGCGAGGTACGCTTGCAAGCATATGAGCTTCAAGGGCAGGTCAGCAACAAGGCACATTGAACGAACATGTGAGTGAGAACGCCGGCGGTTGAAATAGCCGCTCTGCGGCGCTCAGTGATGACAGCATCGGTCTTAAAGGTGTATGCGCACCTACCAGAAGAGAATGGTGGGACGCATACACTGAAGTGGAAAGTGGAATAGGGGTACCAGAGGTACCAGAACATTACAAAGACAAATAAGTCACAGGGTCCTGATGAGATACACCCAAAATTATTAAAAGAGCTTAGTGGTGAGCTGGCAAAACCATTAACAGATTTATTTAACCAATCATTAGTAACAGGAGTCGTCCCGGAAGATTGGAAATTGGCAAATGTCGTGCCCATTCAAAAGAAAGGTAGTAGGGAGGAATCGAGCAACTATAGACCAGTGAGTCTGACATCAATAGTAGGCAAATTAATGGAAACTCTATTAAAGGATAGGATTGTGGAACATCTTAAATCCCATGGATTGCAAGATGAAAAACAACATGGGTTTACTTCAGGGAGATTATGTCAAACAAATCTTATAGATTTTTTTGACTGGGTGACTAAAATAATAGACAGTGGAGGTGCAGTAGACATTGCATATCTAGATTTTAGTAAGGCTTTTGACACTGTCCCACATAGAAGACTTATCAATAAACTGCAGTCATTGAGCATGGACTCCCATATTGTTGAGTGGATTAGGCCGTGGCTGAGTGACAGACAACAGAGGGTTGTAGTCAATGGAGAACATTCAGAACAAGGTCATGTTACCAGTGGGGTACCTCAGGGATCTGTACTGGGACCAATTTTGTTTAATATCTTCATAAGTGATATTGCAAAAGGCCTCGATGGTAAGGTTTGTCTTTTTGCTGATGACACAAAGATATGTAACAGGGTTGATGTTCCTGGAGGGAAACGCCAAATGGAAAAGGATTTAGGAAAACTAGAAGAATGGTCAGAACTCTGGCAACTGAAATTTAATGTGGATAAGTGCAAGATAATGCACCTGGGGCGTAAAAACCCAAGGGCAGAATATAGAATATTTGACACAGTCCTGACCTCAGTATCTGAGGAAAGGGATTTAGGAGTAATTATTTCAGAAGACTTAAAGGTGGGAAGACAATGTAATAGAGCAGCACGAAATGCCAGCAGAATGCTTGGATGTATAGGGAGAGGTATAAGCAGTAGAAAGAGAGAAGTGCTTATGCCGCTGTACAGAACACTGGTGAGACTTCACTTGGAGTATTGTGCGCAGTACTGGAGGCCATATCTCCAGAAGGATATAGATACTCTAGAGACTCTAGAGAGAGTTCAGAGAAGAGCTACTAAACTAGTACATGGATTGCAGGAAAGGTTAAAGGACCTTAACATGTATAGCTTGGAAGAAAGAAGAGACAGAGGGGATATGATAGAAACTTTTAAATACATAAAGGGAATCAACTCGGTAAAGGAGGAGAGCATATTTAAAAGAAGAAAAACTACCACAAGAGGACACAGTTTTAAATTAGAGGGGCAAAAGTTTAAAAGTAATATGAGGAAGTATTACTTTACTGAGAGAGTAGTGGATGCATGGAATAACCTTCCTGCAGAAGTGGTAGCTGCAAATACAGTGAAGGAGTTTAAGCATGCATGGGATAGGCATAAGGCTATCCTTCATATAAGATAGGGCCAGGGAATATTCATAGGATTCAGATATATTGGGCAGACTAGATGGGCCAAATGGTTCTTATCTGCCGACACATTCTATGTTTCTATGCTCAGAAAGAACACATACAAAGCAATCCAACACATGACATCACTTCTGAAGTAGAATTCTGTCGTACGGGAAAATTCGTATGAAAATAACCTCTTCACTTTCCACATCAGACTAGCATGCCACAAAAAACGGACGACAGGTCATTCGATAATCTGATCGTGTGTACAGGGCTTACGACTGGGTTGCTATAAAAGTTCCTGTGCGTCACAATACTTTTGGTATTATAGTGTGTGTGTGTGTGTGTGTGTGTGTGTATATATATATATATATATATATATATATATATATATATATATATATATATATATATATATATATATATATAAAGATTATGGTGAATGAAATAAAAAAAATTGTAATGCACCTAATTTGCAAACTATCCACTAAGAAAAATTAAATAATTCACTGAGATTCTCAGAGATCCTTACAAGA
Organism: Pelophylax lessonae; assembly: GCF_965119305.1. NCBI lineage: Eukaryota > Metazoa > Chordata > Amphibia > Anura > Ranidae > Pelophylax > Pelophylax lessonae. The sequence goes on along the minus strand of NC_138771.1, from coordinate 99,263,344 downwards.
TACGGTCCAGGAATTATTATTTATTTATTATTTATTATAAATTAGGTTATACATGCACTAAACTATTATTAGATGATAATATATTGAATCAAGAGTTGATCAACCGGTAAAGCTTTCTGCAAACTAAACAGAAGAATTATTAAGACACAGTGCAGTGGTTTTTGGTTCTTAAGACAGTTTGTGGATTAATGGGGCACTTTCCCTTATCATCCTTCCTCCCATACAGCTCCCAGCTATGAGCAAAATGCTGACAGAGTCAGCACTTCCAGGGCGTGATCCTGGGTCCTCAGCACAATGCTTAAAAGCCTTATCCTCATAATGGATTACTTTTTTAATGATACTCCTGCAAACATATGGCAGTGGAAATGTTGAACAAACAAGATACTTTTCTATTAACTGATAGCTCTTATTAACCATTTATCCCTCAGACTCTCACGAAGTCTCCTAGTGAATTATTGAAACATTTTATGTTTTTGCTAGGAGCACAGTGCCACTGCTTTGCTCGTTGCTTGTACCTAAATCAATTATGTTCCAATTAATCCTGTAATAAATATTTAATAGTATAATGCACTGAAGAAACTGTGAAAAAGGCAAATGAAAGTTTTCTCTACATACTAAGTAGATGAGAAACAAGCTATAAATAAAAAGTTTATGCTTCTGTCTGTCTTTTCGTGTAGAAATACAGAAGTGCCCAAATACTCAAGCCTGTCAGCCACCAAAGAAACCTAAAATAAAACTGCTTAAAATATTGAAGGGCCCTTTCACACTTATGGATTGTAAAGATGTGCTGTGCCGTGCATTAACACAAAGCATGCTGACACGCTAATTCTAAGGCAATGCCATTTACTTTGAACGGCACCCCAGTGCATGTAAACAAACATGTTCACCAGCACACCATGGATCTTGCAGAGCAGTCCAAAGAAACTTTTTATTGCAAAGGGATCACATCACATTAGGATAAGTGCAACGTTTCGGAGTCACGCAGGACCCCTTCGTCAGGCATGTGATCACATGCCTGATGAAGGAGTCCTGCGTGTCTCCGAAACGTTGCACTTATCCTAATGTAATGTGATCCCTTTGAAATAAAAAGTTTCTTTGGACTGCTGTGCAAGATCCATGGTGTGCTGGTGAACATGTATGTTTACCTGTGATAGATCCAGTGTCCAGCTGGTGATCGCTGCAGCACCCACAACAGATGTGCCTATACCTAGGAAGGCGTACAATGGGAATATGAACTATCCCAGTGCATGTATTCACACTGCAGTGCCCTACAGTACACCTAAGGCCCCTTTCACACACTCCGTCCGTCGGACGGAGTCCGTTTTTCTTAGCGGGGGATCGATCAGCCGATCACCCGCTGAGCAGGAGGATGACAGCTGTGTCTCCGCGCTGTGTGCGGAGACACAGCTGTCAGTTCCCCATGCATCTCTATGGGGGAAATCGGATGGGAACGGACCGTCGGTCCGTTCTCACCCGATCCCATCCGATCCGCTGGACAGATGGAAAATAGGGTTTCCATCCGTCCAGATTCGACAGATCGGATCGGATGTCAGCGGACATCCGATGCCTCATAGGGATGCATGGGGGGGCCGTTCAGATCCACCAAAAAAACTGATAGGCGGATCTGAACGGTCCGCCTGTGTGAAAGAGCCTTAATATGCAGTACGGGAGACTTTCAAATATACAGAACTGCAACACTTTGGGGAGGGTTAGATTTACATCTACGGAGCCTATAGTAACAGAAAATCTGGTGCCTATCTATAAAAATAGCCCCCACTCCAAGTCATATCCCTTGTTGTGCTATTTAAACTATTATTTTTTCATCATTATATCCTGTGCTCAAAATTATTTTTTACAGGACAAAAAAAAACTTTTCCTGTGGAAATATTATCTTGCAAAATTAAAATAAGGCAAAGCTTTTTTTTTAATTTTGGATAGAGTTTGTATTGCTGTCTGTGCCCCTATTAGGAAGATTCTGCCTCTCTTTTTGTCCTGTTTATTGTTATCATTAAAAGTGAAAGTAAAAGAAAATCCCAAATTTTGAGTTGTCCCCAGAAAATAATATATGGTAAATCTTCCAATGGGGACACTAGTTTTGGTGACCTGGGGGTCCCCAAGGAATTCCCTTAAATTTTAGGGATTTCCTTTCACTTCCTGTTTGGCTATGAGACAGGAAGTGAAGAGAAATCTCTGCAATGGGACACAGATGGTAGAAATAAACCTGACAAGGTTTGCAACCCTCCCTTACTCTATCAAAAATGAAAAAAAAGTTTTGCCCATAGTTTTATTTAACTGTCAAAGGAATTTAGAGAACTAGCAAAATTGTAAAAAATTCTAGTCTGGCCAATTTAGTTTTAAAATGATAGTATTAGTGTAAATAAAAAGTGTAAATTACAGTCAGGTCCCTAAATATTGGGACATCGACACAATTCTATTTTTTTTTGGCTCTACACACCACCACAATGGATTTGAAATTAAACAAACACGATGTGCTTTAACTGCAGACTTTCAGCTTTAATTTGAGGGTATTTACATCCAAATCAGGTGAACGGTGTAGGAATTACAACAGTTTGTATATGTGCCTCCCACTTTTTAAGGGACCAAAAGTAATGGGACAGATTAACAATCATAAATCAAACTTTCACTTTTTAATACTTGGTTGCAAATCCTTTGCAGTCAATTACAGCCTGAAGTCAGGAATGCATAGACATCACCAGACGCTGGGTTTCATCCCTGGTGATGCTCTGCCAGGCCTTTACTGCAACTGTCTTCAGTTCCTGCTTGTTCTTGGGGCATTTTCCTTTCAGTTTTTTCTTCAGCAAGTGAAATGCATGCTCAATCAGATTCTGGTCAGGTAATTGACTTGGCCATTGCATAACATTCCACTTCTTTCCCTTAAAAAACTCTTTGGTTGCTTTCGCAGTATGCTTCGGGTCATTGTCCATCTGCACTGTGAAGCGCCGTCCAATGAGTTCTGAAGCATTTGGCTAAATATATGAGCAGATAATATTGCCCGAAACACTTCAGAATTCATCCTGCTGCTTTTGTCAGCAGTCCCATCATCAATAAATACAAGAGAACCATTTCCGTTGGCAGCCATACATGCCCACGCCGTGACACTACCACCACCATGCTTCACTGATGAGGTGGTATGCTTTGGATCATGAGCAGTTCTTTTCCTTCTCCATACTCTTCTCTTCCCATCACTCTGGTACAAGTTGATCTTGGTCTCATCTGTCCATAGGATGTTGTTCCAGAACTGTGAAGGCTTTTTTAGATGTTGTTTGGCAAACTCTAATCTTGCCTTCCTGTTTTTGAGGCTCACCAATGGTTTACATCTTGTGGTGAACCCTCTGTATTCACTCTGGTGAAGTCTTCTCTTGATTGTTGACTTTGACACACATACACCTACCTCACCAGTGCGTTCTTTCTTTTTAAGGATGTTCCAAACAGTTGATTTGGCCACACCTAATGTTTTTGCTATCTCTCTGATGGGTTTGTTTTGTTTTTTCAGCCTAATGATGGCTTGCTTCACTGATAGTGACAGCTCTTTGCATCTCATATTGAGAGCTGGCAGCAACATATTCCAAATGCAAATAGCACACTTGAAATTAACTCTGGACCTTTTATCTGCTCCTTGTAAATGGGATAATGAGGGAATAACACACACCTGGCCATGGAACAGCCGAGCAGCCAATTGTCCCATTACTTTTGGTCTCTTAAAAAGTGGGAGGCACATATACACACTGTTGTAATTCCTACACCTTTCACCTGATTTGGATGTAAATACCCTTAATTTAAAGCTGAAAGTCTGCATGTAAAGCACATCTTGTTTGTTTCATTTAAAATCCATTATAGAGCCAAAAAGATTAGAATTGTGTTTATGTCCAAATATTTATGGACCTGACTGTATATTCTTTAATTTGTCACATGTAAAATGACCCTAAAATCTCGTTTCTACTACATTGCATGGCAGGGCTAATGGATTATTCTGTACAGGGTCATAAAGAGCCAATTTAGCCTTAGTCACTTCAGTGGAGCTTAAAGTGGAGCTATACTCACCTCCACTCCAGCACTGCAATGTCCCTGAGCTCCCTTATCGGCTGCTGACATCTTTAGCTGTTCTTCTTCCACGTTCTGATCTTCAGACGTTTCGACTGGCCAGGCATTAGGTCCCTCCATATATAATATGTCTCTTCTGCATAAACAAATACCTGCCTGTTCACAGTTTATTTTTTTAATTAAAAGGTAACTCCACTTTCGTGGGGAAAAAAATAGAAAATAAAGAAAAAATAATATAGTGTATACAATTGCGACACAAATCATATTGTAATCGAATGTTATTAAAAATGACCTTTCCTTTTCAATCTGCAGTGCTGTAATTTTCTGAAAATGCAATTTGGCTACCTAGAGGTGGTCTGTAGACACAAAATGTGTACTGACCACACCCCAGAAACATAATTTCCCGCTTGTGGGATTGGCTCACCGATTTTCCCAGAAGTCCGCACAAGATACAAGTCAGATTTCTGGCATCCCCTGCAACAAAAATGTAATTTTTGTTGAGATACTCCCAATAGGAAATCACGTCTAAAGTGATGCAGGCCCAGCAGCTTTCTTCAATAGATACCTGTGGTTTGGATTTTTACATAACAAACTATAAAATATATTGGAGGAATAATGCATATGAGGTTTGCAACCACAATTTTTGTGACAGTAACATCATTATGTAGATTTGTAAAACTGCTGAAAGGTCTACTTTAAAGTTTGTGAGGACAATGCCGTGGAAACATTAGAGAAATAAGCATATATTGAACTGTAGATCTCAAATGGAAAACTGTCATGAAAGACACATTGCATTGCCCATCTCTCATTCTGGAAGTGTGAATTGACTGGCTGTCATGCCATTGCCGACCCTTGTGCTTAATTTCTTTAAGTTATTGACCTACAAGAACTATGCAGATAAACACTTTTGACTTTTTTCTGGCTTTTCTGATTTGCAAACTTGTTGCAGGTCAGAAAAGCAAACAACTGAAACTATAGTATGTCTAATTAATTATCTTCAGAAGGAGGTTGGTAATGGTATCCTTTGTATTTCTGTATTTAACATATGACAGGTGTACTTTAAATTACTTTAAATGCATAAAAGACAACTTTTGTTGTCACACCAAACTTCTCTAAGTCCCCTGATGCAGCATATCCTTAAAATTGCACTATTTCAGCAAATTAACATCGCCCTTCCTCCTACTATTGCCCATCCTCCATAATCCCCTTTTTCCTGCTGGGATATGATGAAGTGGAAGCATTTCAGTGGTGGGCTCAAGGCTCAACATGGCTTCACTAATGTACATCATTTTCTGACCTCACACTCTTTTCCTGCCTGGTCTGCCCTGCAGGATTACCAAGGCCCCTGCAGCTGAACATTACAGGTACTTACAACTTCACTACTGCATCCCACCACTGTGCCACCTGTCTATCTTTTCAAATAGTATCTTTGCAAAAGTATTCGAGCACTTACAGAATCCAGGCATGCCCAAGACGCCCAAGTTTATCTCTATCCTTTACGCCATGCTCAACAACCGAGGCCCCTTAGAGTTCCTTTGGTACACAATGAGTAGGACATGTGACCTGGCAGCCCCCACTGATTTAAAGGATTGAATCAAAGCCTGATCAAGGGTAGCCAAATGCTTTACCAATACAAACCTATTAGAATCAACCTATAAAGTTCTCTTTAGATGGTCCTTCATACTGTCTGGATAACCTTGGTAAATCTGAAGTATTCCAACAGATGTTTTGGGAATGTGGCCAATGAGTTGACGTATTATACACATGGGGGCCCTGTCTAAAATTACTTTCCTCACCTTGTTTCACCTCATTATTCCCAAGGAGGATAATAATGCTTTGCTTCACTACCCAACCCTAGGCCTTCACTGGCAACAACTGGCCACATTTGTTTTTTCTGACTTCCAGATAAACAATAGCCAAGGCCTGGAGGAAAACTTCAGCTTCCATACAAGAAGTCAAAGACCAAATGACCCTAATGCTGATTCATGAAAAAAAGCCCAGTGACCTTAGTAACTCTGAGCCCAAATTCCCTAAACCTTGTGACCCATGGCTCAATTATGCCCTACCTTCCCTAGATCCTGCAAGCATAACATCCCTTTAGTTATCTACCCAACTTGAATCCGAGCTTGTGGGAGTCTCTCTTCCCCATTCCCTCCCCCCCTCCCCTCCCTTCCTTTACCCTTTACCTTCCTTCTGCCCCTATTTATTGCCTCCTGCCTACTTAGGCCCAACTGCCCCCCCTTCTCTACCACTACGCCCTTCCACCCTCTTGAACTTTGTCGCTCATGAGTCACTGACATCACCCAATATTATCAGCCTTTTGGAGTTTCCCCTTATTTGTTACTTACTCTACATTGATCCTCAGTTTACCTTTTTCTGATGCCTAAGCTCCTGTATAGGTATAACAGTTGTTATGACCTTGTTCCTTCATGAAAACCTTGATAAAAACTTTTGAACGAGAAAATACTACTATTGTTGTATTATATTCTGCCAACAATAGGTGGTTTATCCATGTAATGACATGTCCATATTTATATGTTATTCCTCACTTACATGCAAATTAGGCTGTCCAGCAAATGCAGTAGTGACACAACAAGGTATGATTAGCCTGGGGGGGTCGTTGCAAGGGAGCATTTAGTGCACCATGGTGCCCCCTTTACTCCTTTACCGTTTTTTTTTTAGCTAATGAAAGTTTGTCTTTACCATGAAATGGGTAATTTGTGGTATTTGTCCCCAATTTTCAAGCCTTCCCCTGTGAACCAGGTTGGGAAAAACGATGAGGCTTAGTTCTCACGTGGTTGGGGGAGGGAGGTAGAACTAAACTTTAATCCCTGTTTTAGAATGTGATGTTAAAATTGTAAGGGGTATTTCAACCAGGAACATGCCATTGGAGGATAGATAAAGCATCCATGTACACAAGTGTTTAAAGAGAACCTGTCAGGTCAGAAAAGAAATCTGAAAGATGTAAATGCTTACATTTTTAAAGGTGTAAGCATTGGGGCTATCAATCTTCTTTGCTTCATTACCTAAAACAGAACTAAATCCTCCTATTTATACAGGCAAGGAATCTGGCATCGTAGCTTCTGTTTGATCTGCAGTTGTCATGGTGCTGCACATGTGATCAGTTATGAAACCAGCCATTTGTTGTCTTCAAAAGTTCAGTTGAGAACAATAGCAACTGTGACACTTATCATTCATGGCATGCCTTGAATATAACTGGTTTGGAAAACAGTTACGTCAATTGGTTTAGTTCCACTTTAACATGTTACTTAGACAGACTAAGCATTCAACCATAAGGATATCTTAACCACTTGCCGACCACGTGCGGTAATACTACTGCGGCAGGGCGGCACGATCCCGTCCAGCCACGTAGTATTAAAGCGGAGTTCCAGCCATTTACTCACCTGTCCAACGGTCCAGCGATGCGGCCGCCGGAAGCCTCGATCCTCTCCCACGGCGCCGGCATCACTGCTGTGGGCACCCGGCTGTTACAGTTTGCGGCTTCACAGCCGGGTGCCCACTGCGCATGCGCGAGTCGCGCTGCGCGCCGTGATTGGCCGGCAATCTTCTGGGACCTCTGACGTGTCCCAGAAGATTGCAGGGAGGGAGGGGGAGAGGAGAACTTCCGCTCAGGGCGCCGCGGCGCTCCGAGCGGAAGTGGGAGCGGGTACCTGTCAAAACTAGGTACCCGCTCCCCCCCCCAAAAAATGACATGCCAAATGTGGCATGTCGGGGGGTCAGGACTCCCTAAAGCGGAAGTTCCACTTTTGGGTGGAACTCCGCTTTAACGTCATGCGCGTCCCGGCTCCCAGAGCGCGCTCCCGCGCGCCGCGGGTCCCGATACCGAGCGCATTCGGTAGGGAACCGATCAATCATCAGATACTGACCAATGATTTTTGGTCAGTGTCTGTAGATTGGTCCCCACCAATGGCAATCTGTCCCCTGTCTGTGTAATGTAAACACAGACAGGGGAAGTGATGTCACTGTCCCTCCTGGAGTCCTTTCGGTTCCAGGAGAGAGACAGAGACACAGTAAAAACGTGAGTTCCACCAACACTACACTGACACACCTCACATAGGTACATTTAACCCCTTCATCACCTCTGATCACCCCCTGATCACCCCCAAAACCCCTCACAGTGAACACTATATACAGTGGTATACAGATATTTTACTGATCACTGTATAAGTGTCACTTGTGAGCGTAGTTTGCGCCTGCGTTAGGCCCAAATAGGGTTAGGGTACCCGCCACCTATCCCCTAATAAAGTTTTTACCCCTTGATCAGCCCCAGTTAACCCCTTCACTACCTATTACTCTGTGCACTAAATACAGTGTATAGGTAAATACTGATCACTGTATTTAGTGTCACTAGCGACCCTAATTTGCGCTTGCGCTAAGCCCAGACAGGGTTAGGGCACCCGCCACCTATCCCCTAAAAAACTTTTAACCCCTTGATCTTCCCCAGTTAACCCCTTCACTCCATATAAAACAGTGCACTAATATATACAGTATATCAGATAACTACTGATCACTGTATTTAGTGTCACTTGTGACCCTAATTTGCGCTTGCGCTAGGCCCGAATAGGTTTAGGCCACCCGCCATCTATCCTCTATAAAGGTTTAACCCCTTGATCTCCCCCAGTTTAACCCCTTCACTTCCCTGTCACAGTGTTCACTATATACAGTGATTACCGATCACTGTATTAGCGTCACGGGTGACACAACTTAGGCTAGCTAGTTAGCGTCAGGGTCCCACTACACCACCGTTACTTAGCGTCAGTTAGAGTCAAGTACACTAACACACACACACCACCGTTACTAGTATAGTGTTTGAACAGATCAATATCTGATCTGATCAGAAATATACTAGCGTCCTCATAATTTAGTGTTCCCCAAACGCAGTGTTTGCACAATCAGCACTGATTCCTGCTAGCACCTGCGTTTAGCCCCCTTGCCCAGACCACCTTACCCAGGCAAGTGTACTAATCAATAGATTACTGACACTTCCAAAAAACACATCACACAAAACCGCTGCGTTAGCAGAGTCAGGCCTGATCTCTGTTAGCACTAGCAGTTTTTCTTTGTAGCGACCAAATAGTCCTCGACAACCAGGTGCTTTTATTACCTAGTAGTCGCATCACTGTACGAGTAAATTTAGCTACCAAAATGACAAAACGTTCGTTCAGTGATGATGCTATATACAGTATAATGACCATGTCAAGTGAGAGCGATGGGGAAGCCTCACCGGCAGAATCAGGGTCAATATACGAACCAGATGACAGCAGCGGCTCCCTGACAGATAGCTCCGACAGAGGGGTCCCTGCTAGGGTCAGGCGTACCCGACCCCATTCTGGAGTTGTTGACTTGCAAGAACTGGGGGTTTCTCGTATGCAGCAGAGTGCCAGTACTAGTGCCGCTCACACTTCTCGTGAACTGGCAAGCACGAGCGGCCTAGTACATCCTGGACCTTCAACCAGCGCTGCAGTATCACCTGGTGACGTGGCGAGTCACCTGAGTGCAGTTGAAGCTGGTGTGGTGGCTAGCACGAGTAGTGGCCCGCAGCCACCGCGTATCCGAAGACAGGCCCGTAGAGCCCATAGTGTCCTCCCTGAAGCGCTGGCATATCCTAATTGGCAGCCCACAGATTCCACAGCGCCAGTACTTCCCCCATTCACCGCCCAACCCGGAATCCAAGTGGAAACAGCTGGTTTTAATCCCATTAACTTTTTTGAGCTGTTTTTCACTGAAGATCTTTTCAGATCTATTGTGGACCAATCAAATTTGTACGCTCAACAATTCATCGCCGCCAACCCAAATTCACCCCTTGCCAGACCATTCGCCTGGAATCCTATTACGATTCAGGAGTTTAAAACCTATCTGGGCCTTTCCTTCAACACGGGCATTACAAGAAAGAATGAATTGCGGTTATATTGGTCCACTGACGCAATTCATCAAATGTACGTGTTCTCTGCTGCTATGTCCAGGACTCGATACGAACAAATATTTCGGTTCATGCATTTCAACGACAGTGAACTCTGTCGTCCTCGGGGAGACCCTGAATATGATCGGCTTCACAAAATTCGGCCCCTCATAGACCACTTCAATCAGCGGTTCGCAGCCTTGTTTACCCCCCAACAAGATGTCTGCGTTGACGAGTCCCTGATTAAGTTTACTGGTCGCCTTGCTATCAAACAGTACCTCCCCAGCAAGCGTGCCAGATACGGGGTCAAGTTGTATAAGCTTTGTGACAGGGCCACAGGCTATACAGTTAATTTCCGTGTCTATGAGGGAAAAGATAGCACTGTGGAGCCCCCCGACTGCCCAGGCTACATAGGGAGCAGCGGCAAGATAGTTTGGGACTTGGTGTCACCCTTATTCGGAAAGGGGTACCACTTGTACGTGGACAATTTCTATTCAAGCGTGCCACTTTTTAGACACCTCTATCAATTGCAAATTGGCGCTTGTGGCACCGTGCGATCTAATCGCCGGGGCTTCCCCCAACGGCTAGTGAATGCCCCACTGAGCTCGGGGGAGAGAGCCTGCTTGAGGTGCGATGAATTGCTTGCAGTGAAGTGGAGGGACAAAAGAAACGTTTACGTGCTGTCCTCCATTCACCCAGACACGGCAGTCCAAATTACTACGGTCACCGGTGTTGTTGTTGAGAAACCCCTCTGTGTCCACGACTATAACCGTAAAATGGGAGGGGTGGACTTCAACGACCAGATGATGGGACCGTACTTAATTGCCCGTAAGGCCAGACGCTGGTACAAAAAAGTGTCTGTATACCTATTTCAATTGGCTGTTTACAACGCTTTTGTCTTATACAAAGCGTCTGCTGGAACATTATCCTTCTTTCAATTCCAAGAAGAGATAATCAGAGCCCTTCTGTATTCAGCTGGTGCTCCTGCCCCAATTTCCCAACCAGATGCAGTGAGGCGGCTGCATGAGAGGCATTTTCCGCAATACCTCCCGAGTACCCCTACCAAACGATACCCCCAAAAAAGATGCCGTGTCTGCAGCAAGCGCGGATTTAGGCGTGACACCCGGAATTATTGTCCCGACTGTCCTGACCGACCTGGTCTTTGCCACGGTGACTGTTTCCGTCGCTACCACACACTAGTGGATTATTAGCGTAGGGTACAGCACGGCACAGTTTAGGGCACATTTACACAGGGTCTCAAAAGATGTTCGATGGCTATCGTCATTTTGAGAGACCCGAACCTGGAACCTGGAACTCGACGTTTGAAGAAAAAAAAAAAAAAACATAAAAGCCAAAAATAGTTGTCGTCTCAGTCATTTTTTATGTTCTTCTGCACTTCCTATGTACTTTTAATGTCCTTTGTATGTTTTTCATTCTTTTGTGACCTGTTTCTCTTGCAGGTACTTGTCGGCTACCACGCATTGATTTTATATATTCTGACACAAACAGTGTTTGCGCTCAGCATATATGGATACCTTTGCTGATAGCAGCTGTGGTGATTTTCTGATTTCAGCACTGCAGTTAAAATCTTATTTTGGTATACGTGGATAGCGCCGTGTATACCCATCATTAAATTTAGTGGGTGGTTGTTTGGGCGGTTAATGATGAGAATCCAAAAATTTTTGTTGTGTCAGTCATTTTATATGTCCTACTCTTCCTAATGTACTTTTTTTAATGTACTTTTTTTTTTCATTCTTTTGTGACCTGTTTCTCTTGCAGGTACTCGTCGGCTACCACGCATTGATTTTATATATTCTGACACAAACAGTGTTTGCGCTCAGCATATATGGATACCTTTGCTGATAGCAGCTGTGGTGATTTTCTGATTTCAGCACTGCAGTTAAAATCCTATTTTGGTATACGTGGATAGTGTCGTGTATACCCATCATTAAATTCAGTGGGTGGTTGTTTGGGCGGTTAATGATGAGTAATACTACGCATTATTCCTGTGCTGATTTCTGATAGGTTCTCTTTTTTTTCGTTCAGCCCACAGGCTGCATGAAAAAAAACAAAACCTATATGCCAAACAAAGACCAGCAATGTACTGGTACGTTGCTGGACTTTGAGTGGTTATACCAGGATGATGCCTGCAGATTTAGGCATCATCTTGGTATCGTTTTTTACAGCAAGCGGTCGGCTTACATGTAAAAGCAATCCTAGCGGATAATTGGCCGCTAGACTGCTTTTACATGCAGTGGGAGGGGACTCCCCCCCCCCCTCCTGCCGCCTTCCGTTGCCTTCCACGGTTTTTCTCGGGCTCTCCTGTCCCACCGGTTAACCCGAGAGTGCAGCTGGTGGTTCAATTATCTAACCATAGAGCTGATTGGAGATGAGAATGTCTCCAATCATCTCTATGGCCTAAGATGCCGGAGGCTACAAGCATTTCATGACTTCGGTTTCGCCAGAAATAAACAGCGCCATTGGGAAATTGGGAAAGTATTTTATCACACCAATTTTGGTATGGTCAGATGCGTTAAGGTCAGAGGAAAGATCTAGAGTCTAAAAGACCCCAATTTTTTTTAAAAAGAGTACCTGTCACTACAGATTGCTATCATAGAGGAAATTTAAATTCACCATGATAACAATAAAAATGATTAAAGAAAAAAAAAAAAATGAAAGAAAAGGTGTCAAAATAACATAAGAAAGCAAATTAAAAAAAAAAAAGAAAAAAAAAAAATCAAGCCCCCTGTCCCCCCGTGCTTGCGCGCAAATGAGAGCACAAGCGTTGGTCTACTGTCATATGTAAACCGCAATTTCAGCATGCATGTGAGGTATCGCCGCGAACACCAGGTCGAGGGCAGTAATTCTTGCGGTAGACCTCCTCTGTAAGTCCAAAGTGGTAACCTGTAAAGACTTTTAAAGGCTTTTAAAACCGTACGTAGTTTGTTGCCGCGGCACGGGCGTGCGCAATTTTTAAAGTATGTCATGTTAGGTGTCTATGAACTCGGCATAAGATCATCTTTTAAATTTTACCAAACAATTTGGAATTATATAGTGTATTTTTGCATTAAATATAAAAAAAGTGTTTTTTTACGCAAAAATTGCGTTTGAAAAATGTGTGCGCAAATACCGTGTAACAAAAAAAATTGCAACATCCACCATTTTGTTCTGTAGGGCCTCTGCTTTAAAAAAATATATAATGTTTGGGGGTTCAAAGTAATTTTCTTGTGAAGAAAAAATATTTTTTCATGTAAACAAAAACTCACAGAAAAGGCTTGGTTTTCAAGTAAACAGGCAAAAAATTTGGGGGAGCATACCCATGTATTTCTAAAGCTGCTGCAGCTATGAACCAAGAGACATGTATATTAAAAAAGAATAGCGCGCAAATGCAAAAGAAATAACTACCAAATCTGAAGACAATCCATAAATAAAAATGGGGGTTTGGTCCCACCATATGGCCATATCGTGCTCAAGCCCACTACTGCGTCAAAGTACCCCATTATCAGTGGGTCCTACACTATCCACGAAAAAGAGATGAATCCAGCCTTTCTTACCCTTGGAGATAATACTCCTTGCTGGGAAGGATGTGCAAATGCACTACAGGGGACTCTTCCTATATCCACTTGATGGTGGACACTGATTGAGTACAGGTGTGTGTGGGGGGTGGGGAGGGTTGCTCAACCTCGATAGTCTGGTCAGACCGAATACATAATAAACAGGCAAAAAATTTGGGGGAGCATACCCATGTATTTCTAAAGCTGCTGCAGCTATGAACCAAGAGACATGTATATTAAAAAAGAATAGCGCGCAAATGCAAAAGAAATAACTACCAAATCTGAAGACAATCCATAAATAAAAATGGGGGTTTGGTCCCACCATATGGCCATATCGTGCTCAAGCCCACTACTGCGTCAAAGTACCCCATTATCAGTGGGTCCTACACTATCCATGAAAAAGAGATGAATCCAGCCTTTCTTACCCTTGGAGATAATACTCCTTGCTGGGAAGGATGTGCAAATGCACTACAGGGGACTCTTCCTATATCCACTTGATGGTGGACACTGATTGAGTACAGGTGTGTGTGGGGGGTGGGGAGGGTTGCTCAACCTCGATAGTCTGGTCAGACCGAATACATAATAAACAGGCAAAAAATTTGGGGGAGCATACCCATGTATTTCTAAAGCTGCTGCAGCTATGAACCAAGAGACATGTATATTAAAAAAGAATAGCGCGCAAATGCAAAAGAAATAACTACCAAATCTGAAGACAATCCATAAATAAAAATGGGGGTTTGGTCCCACCATATGGCCATATCGTGCTCAAGCCCACTACTGCGTCAAAGTACCCCATTATCAGTGGGTCCTACACTATCCATGAAAAAGAGATGAATCCAGCCTTTCTTACCCTTGGAGATAATACTCCTTGCTGGGAAGGATGTGCAAATGCACTACAGGGGACTCTTCCTATATCCACTTGATGGTGGACACTGATTGAGTACAGGTGTGTGTGGGGGGTGGGGAGGGTTGCTCAACCTCGATAGTCTGGTCAGACTGAATACATAATAAACAGGCAAAAAATTTGGGGGAGCATACCCATGTATTTCTAAAGCTGCTGCAGCTATGAACCAAGAGACATGTATATTAAAAAAGAATAGCGCGCAAATGCAAAAGAAATAACTACCAAATCTGAAGACAATCCATAAATAAAAATGGGGGTTTGGTCCCACCATATGGCCATATCGTGCTCAAGCCCACTACTGCGTCAAAGTACCCCATTATCAGTGGGTCCTACACTATCCATGAAAAAGAGATGAATCCAGCCTTTCTTACCCTTGGAGATAATACTCCTTGCTGGGAAGGATGTGCAAATGCACTACAGGGGACTCTTCCTATATCCACTTGATGGTGGACACTGATTGAGTACAGGTGTGTGTGGGGGGTGGGGAGGGTTGCTCAACCTCGATAGTCTGGTCAGACAGAATACATAATAAACAGGCAAAAAATTTGGGGGAGCATACCCATGTATTTCTAAAGCTGCTGCAGCTATGAACCAAGAGACATGTATATTAAAAAAGAATAGCGCGGGGTACTTTGACGCAGTAGTGGGCTTGAGCACGATATGGCCATATGGTGGGACCAAACCCCCATTTTTATTTATGGATTGTCTTCAGATTTGGTAGTTATTTCTTTTGCATTTGCGCGCTATTCTTTTTTAATATACATGTCTCTTGGTTCATAGCTGCAGCAGCTTTAGAAATACATGGGTATGCTCCCCCAAATTTTTTGCCTGTTTATTATGTATTCGGTCTGACCAGACTATCGAGGTTGAGCAACCCTCCCCACCCCCCACACACACCTGTACTCAATCAGTGTCCACCATCAAGTGGATATAGGAAGAGTCCCCTGTAGTGCATTTGCACATCCTTCCCAGCAAGGAGTATTATCTCCAAGGGTAAGAAAGGCTGGATTCATCTCTTTTTCATGGATAGTGTAGGACCCACTGATAATGGGGTACTTTGACGCAGTAGTGGGCTTGAGCACGATATGGCCATATGGTGGGACCAAACCCCCATTTTTATTTATGGATTGTCTTCAGATTTGGTAGTTATTTCTTTTGCATTTGCGCGCTATTCTTTTTTAATATACATGTCTCTTGGTTCATAGCTGCAGCAGCTTTAGAAATACATGGGTATGCTCCCCCAAATTTTTTGCCTGTTTATTATGTATTCGGTCTGACCAGACTATCGAGGTTGAGCAACCCTCCCCACCCCCCACACACACCTGTACTCAATCAGTGTCCACCATCAAGTGGATATAGGAAGAGTCCCCTGTAGTGCATTTGCACATCCTTCCCAGCAAGGAGTATTATCTCCAAGGGTAAGAAAGGCTGGATTCATCTCTTTTTCATGGATAGTGTAGGACCCACTGATAATGGGGTACTTTGACGCAGTAGTGGGCTTGAGCACGATATGGCCATATGGTGGGACCAAACCCCCATTTTTATTTATGGATTGTCTTCAGATTTGGTAGTTATTTCTTTTGGTTTTCAAGTGGTTAGAAGAGTGGGTGATGTGTTGCTAAAATTGAGCATAAAATGCCAGGACTGTTCAAACACCCCCCAAATGACCCCTTTTTGGAAAGTAGACACCCAAAGCTATTTGCTGAGAGGCATATTGAGTCCATGGAGTATTTTATATTTTGCCCTAAGTTTCAGGAAAATGACAATTTGTTTTTTTTTTTTTTTTTTTTACACAAAGTTGTCACTAAATAATATATTGCTCACGCATGCCATGGGTATATGTGAAATGACACCCCAAAATACATTCTGCTGCTTCTCCTGAGTACAGGGATACCCCATGTGTGAGACTTTTTGTCAGTCTAGCCGCATACAGGACCCGGAAAACCAATCCGCACCTTCTGGCTTTCTAAGGGCGTAAATTGTTGATCTCACTCCTTACTACCTATCACACTTTTGAAGGCCATGAAATGCCAAAATGGCACAAAACCCCCCCAAATGACCCCATTTTGCAAAGTAGACACTCCAAGCTATTAGATGAGAGGCATGATGAGTCCATGGAATATTTTATATTTTGCCACAAGTTTCAGGAAAATTATTATTATTATTTTTTTTTTTTTTTTTTTACACAAAGTTGTCAGTAAATGATATAATGCTCACACATGCCATGGGTATATGTGAAATGACACCCCAAAATACATTCTGCTGCTTCTCCTGAGTACAAGGATACCCCATGTGTGAGACTTTTTTGCAGTCTAGCCGCGTACAGGACCCGGAAATCCACTCCCCACCTTCAGGCTTTCTAAGGGCGTAAATTGTTGATCTCACTCCTTACTACCTATCACACTTTTGAAGGCCATGAAACGCCAAGATGGCACAAAACCCCCCCAAATGACCCCATTTTGCAAAGTAGACACTCCAATCTATTTGCTGAGAGGCATGGTGAGTATTTTGCATCTCTCATTTTTTTTGGAAAATGAAGAAAAAACAGGAAAATGCATTTTTTTTCCTCTTTTTTCAATTTCCAAAACTTTGTGACAAAAAGTGAGATCTGCAAAACACTCAACATGCCTCTCTGCAAATAGCTTAGGGTGTCTACTTTCCGAAAAGGGGTCATTTGGGGGGGGGGTTGTGCTGTCTTGGCATTTCATGGCCTCCGAAACTGTGATAGGTAGTCAGGAGTGAAATCAACAATTTACGCCCTTGGAAAGCCTGAAAGTGGGGGTTGGCTTTCGAGGAACTGTACTCGGCTAGACTGCAAAAAAGTCTCACACATGTGGTATCCCTGTACTCAGGAGAAGCAGCAGAATGTATTTTGGGGTGTCATTTCACATATACCCATGGCATGTGTGAGCAATATATCATTTAGTGACAACTTTGTGTAAAAAAACAAAAAAAAAAATAATAATAATATATTTCCCGGAACTTGTGGCAAAATATAAAATATTCCATGGACGCACCATGCCTCTCAGCAAATAGCTTGGGGTGTCTACTTTGCAAAATGGGGTCATTTGGGGGGTTTTGTGCTATCTTGAAATTTCAGGGCCTCCGAAACTGTGATGGGTAGTGAGGAGTAAAATCAAAAATTTACGCCATTAGAAAACCTAAAGATGGAGATTGATTTTCGGGGTCCCGTACACAGCTAGGCTCCCAAAAAGTCTCACATATGTGGTATCCCTGTACTCAGGAGAAGCAGCAGAATATATTTTGGGGTGTAATTACACATATACCCATGGCATGTGTGAGAAATTTATCTTTTAGTGACAACTTTGTGTTAAAAAAAAAATTTTTTTTTTTTTTAGTCATTTTTCAAACACCTGTGACAAAAAAATTAAATATTCAATGAGCTCAACATGCCTCTCAGAACATTCCTTAGGATGTCTACTTTCCAAAAAGTGGTAATTTGGGGGGGTCTTGTACTGCCCTGCCATTTTAGCACTTCATGAATTGAGATAGGCAGTCAGAAATTAAAGTTGCGTAAAATTTCAGTATTTACACCATAGTTTGTAGACGCTATAACTTTTGCGCAAACCTATAAAAATACGCTCATTGAATTTTTTTTTGTCAAAGACATGTAGCTAAATATATTTTGGCCAAAAAAAATGACATAAATTGAGTATATTGGATATTTTTTAAAAGACAAAGTTGAAAATGTCATTTTTTTGCAAAATTTTCACTCTTTTTTTATTAATATCGCAAAAAATAAAAAGCGCAGAGGTGATCAAATACCACCAAAAGAAAGCTCTGTTTGTGGGAAAAAAAGGACGTAAATTTCGTTTGGGTACCACATTGCATGACCGCACAATTGTCAGTTAAAATCGCACAGTGCCGAAGCACAAAAAGTGGTCTGGACGGAAGACAGCAAAATCCTCCGGTGGTAAAGTGGTTAAATTGATTGTAAAGTATTTTTTTTTTTCAATAACAAACATGTTATACTTACCTCCTCTGTGCAATTGATTTTGCACAGGGCATCCCGGCCCCTCCCTCCTATCGATTGCCCCCACAGCAAGCAACTTGCTGTGGGAGTACTTGAGCCGGACTGCAGCTCCGTGTCTATTCAGACAGGGAGCTGCCGTTTGTCCCTGCCCCCTCTCTCTCTTGATTGGCTCACTGACTTTGATTGACAGCCGCAAAAGCCAATGGCGCCGCAGCTGTATTTCAGCCAATCAGGAGGGAATGTCCCAGGATGGCCGAGGGACTCATGAACATCGCTGGATAGAGAGGGGGCACAGGTAAGTATTAGGGGTGCTGGGGAGGCTGCTACACACAGAAGGTTTTTTATCCTCATATATAGAATGCATTAAGATTAAAAAAAACCTTTCTGACTTTACAACTCCTTTATGGTCTTTGATTCACCAAAAAGTGAAAAAAAGCATAGGTACTGTATGAAGTTTATGCCTTCAAAAACAAGTCAGCAATGGCCGATTACATATTTAAATCACAATAGGTTCCTTATAGTGAGATGTTCAGTATTTTTTAATGAGAGGTGACATCTTGTGGATGCAAACTGTTAATACAGCTGTCAGAGGCATTAACAGTTTTTAGGGCTGAGGCGTTGCTCAGAGTCTGAAAAACCCTGGTGCTTCATTATACGCATCATATTTCTACAGCTGTATTATGTAAAAGTGCATACACTCATACATAGGAATGACTCCAGAGTAGAAAAAGAAAAGTGAGAAGCCATATATAGCCTGCTGGCTGCCAAGGAATACACATTGGTACTGCAAGTGTCATGTCCTGGGAAATACACCCTGAAATAGATGCCACATGCTCTGATAAAATGACATAGATATTAGGTACATACATATTCTGTGTACCAGCACCATAGATGCAGAAGACCCTGGGTGAATATTTCTACACCAGTATGTTAAGTAGGACTAAAGGCAACGCTGTTTCATTTTGGATAGATTATCATTTCTGGTAATAATCCACAATTTGCGATTTTTTCACTTTCTCTCTCGGTGATACTGGTAAACAGGACAAACAGAGAGGCTGATAAAAACCTGATAGGTGTTCTACTCCCTTTCCACTCTATCCAAAACTAAAAAAAAAAAAAAATTGCCCTTAGTTATACTGTAACCACTTTAGGACCGGAAGATTTTGCTGCTTAATGACCAGGCTGCGTTACTTTAACTTACAATTGCGTGGTCGTGCGACACTGTACCCAAATAAAATTAATGTCCTTTTTTCCCACAAATAGAGCTTTCTTTTGGTGGTAATTGATCACCTGTGTGATTTTTATTTTTTGCGCTATAAACAAAAAAAGAGCGACAATTTTGAAAAAAAAAACAATATTTTTCACATTCTGCTATATGACATTCTCAAAAAAAAATGTAAAAATCTAAATTTTTTAACATTTTAGGCCAATTTGTTTTCTGCTACATATAAATTTGGTAAAAAAAATCACAATAAGCGTATTTTGATTGGTCTGCGCAAAAGTTATTGCATCTATTAACTACGGGAAAGATTTATGTTTTTTATATTTTATTTTTTTTTTTTTCTAGTAATGGCGGCGATCTGCGATTTTTTTTGTGGGACTGCAACATTGCGGCGGACAGATCGGACCACTAACTGACATTTTTGACACTTTTGGGGGTACCAGTGACATTACTACAGTAATAAGTGCTAAAAATTTGCACTATTACTGTAATAATGCCATTGGCAGGGAAGGGGTTAATACTATTGGTGATCAAGGGGTTAAATGTAAGCCTAGGGGAGTGATTCTAACTGTGGGGGGTTGGGCTTGTGAGATGACCATAGAGACATGCGATCCTATATAGCAGGATGGCATGGTCTCTGTGATCATCCGAGGGAGAAGGACACACGGCTGTGTTTACATCAGCAGTCCGTCCTTCTCTGTCAGTGGGGAGAGATTGCCGGTGTCAGGTGGCAATCTGAGCCTCCTGACACTCACGCTGGCTTCCCCACTGACGAGCGGGGGGGGGGGGAGCACGACAACGAGCGCCGTACATGTACGGGGTTTTGCCTGGGAGAGCCAGTCTTCCGCAGTACATCTGCGGCGGCTGGTCGTCAAGTGGTTAAAACCAATGTGTAGCTGGGGTTTGCTGGGCTTTTGTTGTGTCCCTGCTGCTTTAAGCAATAATGGACTGCCTCCAGGCATAGCTGCCCTTGATTTATACGTTGCCCTGTCTGATCCACCATGGAGGCTCTCAAAGACTAGAGTAAGAACTGCAAAATGCGGCTCTCAATTTTAGACAGTGTAAATTATTATTTTTTTTTTTTTTACTGACTATCTGGTAAGTGTGTCAGTAAAAAAGACACCCAGGAAGGAGAGTGTGGCTGTCTCTCCTCCTGTCTGAGGAAGTGGATGTCTCGGGGTGTCGTCTGAGAACCCAGAGAGTGCTGAGTTGAGCTGAGGGGATCCGATGTGCCGAGAGCCTGCGGAGAGCGAGAGGGGTTCAGTCCCAGGAAAGCCTACACAGGTCGTGAGTACTGAGGATTGCCCCTGGGGGTCTGCCTAGAGTCAGAGGGGACCACTCCGGAAGAGGTTCTGGGATCCAGTGTCAGCTAGCTGTGAAGGGGGTACCTAGGTTGAGGATCCTGAAGTTGTAAAGGGGGTACATAGTCAGTGGACCCTGAAGAGTTCAAGGAGTAAAGGTGGCACCTGCAGTCTGGGCCCTGAATTGTATTGCGTGTGCCAGTTACAGTAGTAGTTATCTGGAGTTCTACAAAATACTACCTCAAGCTGTGCCAGGCGGGGTAAAGTATTCAGAGACTTACACAGTGAAACAGTGTCAGGAGTACCACAATTCTCAGTCTTGGATCTACTGGACTAGGTCAGGGATTCAATACTTCTTCTGTATTACAGAGTGTACTCAGAGTCAGTGAGCGTTGGCTGGTGTCGGCTGGCGTCACGGAAGCCCCAACGGCATTTACAGGATCAAAATCCCAATTGTAATTAGTTCAAGCTGAAAGGAGTATCCCACTCATTCCCTTCTCCCATTCCCTAAATTTATAATAAAAACCACATACAAAGATGCCAGAGTTGTCGCTGCTTCAGTTGTCACATCTGGGCACTCAGCTCACATGGACTGGAGAGGATTCCGGTACTAATGGCAGACCCACATCAGGCCATAGGCCTGGAAACCTTGCTACATTAAATATTATTAATTTCTTCAGTGTTGTCACATGAAAAGGTATAATAAAATATTTAAAAAATGTAAGGGGTGTACTCACTTTTGTGAGATACTATATACATATATATATATATACACAGCCCTCAAATTTTCCACTCGCCTACTCGCATTTTGCGAGTGGAAAATTAAGTAGGGCGAGCTCCGGGAGTGAGAGGAGATGAAAGCCGGCCACCTGACGGACTGAATAATGTCAGAGTGCGGATCATCCAACTGTAACAGCTTTAATTGTAATTGCCGGGCGCTTGCTGACACACACAGTCCCGCCTCCTAGCCCGGCTTCTTTGATGGACAGAACACCTGGCCAACCAGGACGTGTGACGTCTATCAAAGAAGGCGGGGTAGGAGGCGGGACTGTGTGTGTCACCGAGCGCCCGGCAATTACAAGCTGTTACAGTTGAATGATCGGCGCTCTGACACTATCCGACCGTGGCATACCAATGGGGGTTATCTTCATGCTACACCGGTACTCGCGCCGATCATCTCTTCCCATTAAGGCAGCTTGCTCCCTCCGTCTGTGCTGCGCTGCTCCCGGGGGCTGGAAGAAGGTGAGTGCCCGAGGATTGAGCAGCCTACCTGTGTAACTGCATAGAAGGAGCGGTGGGGCGGCTGCATATAGAGGAATTGATCTTTGCATATTCCTCCTGCAGCCGCTGGGCCGGATGCCTGATTCTCCTCTCTGCAGGCATTCAGCGCTTGCAGGAGGAATATGCAAAGATCAATTCCTCTATATGCAGCCGCCCCATCCCCCTCCTATCCAACTTTTTTTTTGCTGGCCCCCCTAGTGCTGTACAGTCCCCCCTCTCCAGCCCCTTAGTGCTCTTCAGCTCCCTCCCTCTTGCCCTCCCAGTGCTCTTCAGCCCCCCCCCCCTCCAGCCCTCCCCAGTGCTCTTCAGCCCCCCCTCCAGCCCCTCAGTGCTCTTCAGCCCCCCCCTCCAGCCCCCCCTAGTGCTCTTCAGCCCCCCCTCCAGCCCCTCCCCAGTGCTCTTCAGCCCCCACCCTCCAGACCCTTGATGGGCACTGATGAGGCTGCACTGATGGGCACTGAAAACGTTGTTATTAATATTTATTTTTGTAACTTCTGCATTAATGCAAAAACATTTAATGTAAATTTATGAGATAATTTATGAGGGCGTGTTTAGGGGCGGAATTAGGGGCGGGGCAGGGTAGGACTTGGGTGGGGCAACTGGTGGTGAGTAACCCTTAAGGCCTGGCTAGTAGCTTAGGACTTTCAATTT
The DNA here is from genome assembly GCF_965119305.1 of Pelophylax lessonae. Taxonomy (NCBI): domain Eukaryota; kingdom Metazoa; phylum Chordata; class Amphibia; order Anura; family Ranidae; genus Pelophylax; species Pelophylax lessonae. The sequence goes on along the minus strand of NC_138771.1, from coordinate 99,240,455 downwards.
TGAGCCCTGTATATATATATATATATATATATATATATATATATATATATATATATATATATATATATATATATATATATATATATATATTATACCCTAGACAGCAGCATGTTGCTTCAAATTACACTTTAGAACTGAACTCCAGGAATTCAGCCACCTTCTAAAATGTGCCAAATTACAAAGGGTTAAGTCCAACGAGCTGCATGCCACCTCTTGGACTTATCTCTTTAATTTACATTTTTACTGAACACCGAGAGGATAGCTATTGACGCTTTTCCTGCCCCTCCCTTGCTCCTGCCCAACCAATAGAGCGATTTGTATTATGTGAACCCATTAAAAAAAATCAAAGGCTTCTGATTAAAATTCTCAATTGGATTTAGGTCTGGACTTTGACTGGATCATTCTAACATATTAATATGCTTTGTTTTAAACCATTCCATTGCAGCTCTGGTTGTATGTTTAGGGTTGTTGTCCTGCTGGAAGGTGAACCTCAAGGTGAGTCTTAGGCCATTTGCAGACTCTAACAAGTTTCTTCTAAGATTGTCTTGTATTTGGCTCCATCCATGTTCCCATCAACTCTGAACAGCTTCCCTGTCCCTGCTGAAGAAAAGCATTCTTACAACATAATGCTGCCACCACCATGTTTCACGGTGGGGATGGTGTGTTCAGGGTGATGTGCAGTGTTTGTATTCCTCCCCAAATACGGTTTACTTTTAGGCCAAAAAGTTAAGTTTTGGTCTCATCTGACCAGAGCACCGTCTTCCACATGTTTGCTGTGTCCCCCACATTGCTTCTCGCAAACTGCAAATGGGACTTCTTATGGCTTTCTTTCAACAATGGCTTTCTTCTTGCCACTCTTCCATAAAGGTCAGATTTGTGGAGTGCACAGCTAATAGTTACCATGTGGACAGATTCTCCCACCTGAGCTGTGGATCTCTGGCAGCTCCTCCAGAGTTACCATGGGCTTCTTGGCTGCTTTTCTGATTAATGCTCTCCTTGCCCAGCCTGTCAGTTAAGGTGGACAGCCATGTCTTGGTAGGTTTGCAGTTGTGCCATACTCTTTCCATTTTCGGATGATGGATTGAACAGGGCTCTGTGAGATGTTCAAAGCTTGGGATATTTTTTTATAACCTAACCCTGCTATAAACTTCTCCACAACTTTATCCCTGACCTCTCTGGTGTGTTCCTTGCCCTTCATGATGCTGTTTTTTCAATAAGGTTCTCCAACAAACCTCAGAGGGCTTCACAAAACAGCTGTATTTATACTGAGATTAAATTACACACAGGTGGACTCTATTTACTAATTAGGAGACTTCTGAAGGTAATTGGTTCCACTAGCTGTTAGTTAGGGGTATCAGAGTAAAGGGGGGCTGAATACAAATGCACTACACACTTTTCAGATATTTATTTGTAAAAAATTTTGAAAACCATTTATCATTTTCCTTCCACTTCACAATTATGTGACACTTTGTGTTGGTCTATCACATAAAATCCCAATAAAATACATTTACGTTTTTGGTTGTATCATGGCAAAATGTGGAAAATTTCAACGGCATTAATATTTTTTCAAGGCACTTTGGATACCTAATGTACAAAATCTAAATTGAAGGGGAAGCAAACCATTTAAAGCGGTTGTATACTGCCAGAAAAAAAACAAAACAACAAACCCTGCAAGACAAAGGCATAATGAGCTAGTATGCATAGCATACTAGCTCATTATGAAATACTTACCTTAAAACGAAAAGCCCCGACACGGACCCCCGGACACCGCTGTGGGAGCTCCCTCGGCGTCTCTTCCGAGTTCGGCGGCTCCGGCGTTGTGAGTGGCCGGAGCTGCGATGACGTCACTCCCGCACATGCATGCGGGAGTCACTTTCCGGCGGACCTTCAGAGCGCATGCGCCGCTAGCGTCAGCGGCTGCATGCAGGGTAAATATCTCCTAAACCGTGCAGGTTTAGGAGATATTAATTGTACCTACAGTATAAGCCTTATTATAGGCTTACCTGTAGGTCAAAGTAAAAAAAAATGAGTATACTATCACTTTAACACCATCAGGGGTGATTACAGTGGTCAGCTTTTATTCATTTAGTTAAAGCCTTAATCCTTTAACTGCTTTAAAAAAGTTAGCTAAAGTTAGGTTTTAATTTATTAGTCACTTACTGTATGTAAAGTTCATCTAAATCTACCAATCCATCGAATGTTGGCTACTCCAGACAATGCTGCTGTTCATGGGTATATCTTTTGTGCCTGTATACACATAGGAGACACCCTAAGACCTGTGTCACTGGCCAGATCACCTAAAAGAAAATAAAGGAATGAAAGCCTAGAAACAGAAAACTAAAGCAGTCATTACATCTAAGTATTGATAAGCTTAAATATATAATATTTTTATTTTTGGATTATATGCTACTCACTGCTTGGGTGAATATGCTTTAAGCTCCTTTTATTTTTTAGTCTTAAAAAAAAAGTTTTGGCACATTTACGGCCCAGTGTCTTAGGCTATTGTTTACAAGCCCCCTCTATAACCTATGACTAGCATTGATCTGAAAATGTCTGTGGTCTATTCGAGATTGTGTTAATAATCTAAAAAGCACAGCATCAGCAGAAAAACAATGCTACAGTTCTAATGTACACTAATAATATCCACCAATACTCAGGTTTAAATGCATGTGGTTAATGAACAGTGTCAGGTAAGGGTAATGTAGAAGATTAATGTCCTACCAAACTCCACAGGCTATCTTATCTACAAACTGATACCCAGTGTTATCTCTGCTGGGACAGGACTTGTAAATGGTATATTTTCACCATTAATAATTAATTATTCATCAACTTATTTATCAACCACAGCAAACTCTGTGTTCTTGTTCTGATGTTGTTGCCAGTAGACCTTTAAATAATTCAATTTTGTTTAATTTAAACAATGCTAATAATAAAAAATGTCCTTTTTTTGTAGTAATTTGCTTTATTTAACAAAGAGTTATTAAATAAAGTAGAAAAACATGTGTCTTTGCAATCATTACTCTATAGAGGAGAACATGCTCCAAAACTTAAATAAAACCACTTGCTGACCGTATAACTTACATATACGGGGGCAAGGGGGCACCGCCGAATTACATACTTAATTCATGACCCAACACTTCCGAGTAGGGGGCGAACATGAGCGCCAGTGGCGACCCGCTTACGCTGTGATTATACACAGGGGGAGCTTATCTGCGGGTACTGCGGACTCGATGTCTGCCGGCATCCGCTGATCATCCAGCACAGAGGCAGAATGGCGGTCTGCCTATGTAAACAAGGCAGATTGCCATTCTGACAGAAGGGAAGGCATGGATCCTGTGTCTCTGCAAAGCAGGGACATGGATCTATGTTCTTCCCCTAGTAAAAGCATCTCCAACAGTACACTAAAACACTGGCTAGGAACACGGTTAACCCCTTGATGTTAACCCCTTCCCAGCCAGTGTCATTAGTGCAATGATAGCGCATATTTTTAGCACCGATGACTGTATTAGTGTCACTGATCCCCAAAAAGTGACAAAAGTGTCAGTTAATGCCTCACTGTCTGCCACAATATCGCAGTCCCGCTATAAGTCTCTGATCGCCACCATTACTAGTAAAAAAAACGTAATAAATAAAAATATCCCATAGTTTGCAAATGTAAACCAATCAATATACATTTATTAGGATTTTTATACCAAAAATATATAGCAGAATACATATTGGCCTAAATTGATGACGAAATTAGATTTTTTCAATTTATTTTATTGGATATGTTTTCTAGCAAGAAAGTAAAAAATATTGTTTTTCGTTTTCAAAATTGACGGCCTTTTTTTGTTTATAGCACAAAAAATTAAAACCGCAGAGGTGAGCAAATAAAACGAAAAGAAAGCTCTATTTGTGGGGAAAAAGGACATCAGTTTTTTTTGGGTACAGCGTTGCATGACCATATAATTGTCAGTTAAAGTAACACAGAGCCGTATCACTAAAAATTGCCTGGCCAGGAAGGGGGTTAAATCTTCCAGAGGTCAAGTGGTTAAGAAAAAATGAAAGTGAAATGGGCAAAATTAAAAATGACATGTATAATACAGTCTGTCACTACGATTATACAGCAGTCTGTTTTTCTGAGCATGTGATCCTGAACCTGATCCTGATCCTAGAAATGAACATTGGTATGAAAATTCCCATCAGTACATTGTGTGACAGGAAGTCAGGTAAATCTGTGGATGTAGTCACAGACAGGAGATACATTTCCACCTGGTTTAGAAAATTCACCAATTACTATAGGGTGTCGGCTGAAAAGGTAGCCAGGATGGCTTAAGGAAGTTGAAAGGCCTTCAGCTGTTTGGAATGAGGAAGTTAAGGCCTCTATAATTTGTCCAAAGGAAGTCTATTGATTGCTGCCTCCTGACGCTGTGTGAGCTGGGGAGAGGAGGACAGTCAGATGTGTGCCTCCCGACGCTGTGTGAAGCCTGGGAGAAGGATTGCTGCCTCCTGACGCTGTGTGAGCTGGGGAGAGGAGGACAGTAAGATGTGTGCCTCCCGACGCTGTGTGAGCATGGGAGAAGACCTCCTGGAGTTATGTGCGATGAGGAGGGTAAAAAGTGTGAAGACTTCTCAAGGTGAGAAAATGAACTATTTCTATGTGGAAGAAATAAATGAACTGTTTGCTATGTGAAGAGACAAGCAAAGGGACATGTTCAATGTGAAGAGGAAAAGGGACATGTTCAATGGACATTTGTTGTGTGAAGAAAAAACATGGACTATTGAGTGCCTGCTGTAGGATCAGCAAAGTTTGCCCAACAGTAGGTTGGAGACAGACTCCGTAGGTAGGTTCCTGTATTTGAGAAGGTAGCCGCCCACAGTGGCAAGGATTTATTTTATTTATGTTTATTTTGAATTATGCTGTTTTTGAAGCTTGCACTTGTGTGAAGAAAATTGCAAGAATAAAACCTTACACTGTTGTTTTCAACCACTTCTCGGCAATCTCCCTGTGTAACGAACCCCCCCAAGGGGTCATCCACGCCCGCCACCGAGCTAGTCACCCCACAATTGGATGACATGATGATGGTTCTTTCAGAAATCTGTTTGTTCAGAAAAATATGACCCCACTAACAAGTAGAGAAATCAAACAAATATTCTTAAATTTAAAGATTTCAAACAGTATTCTACTAGTGTATGGCCAACTTGAGTCTGTTGTTTTTCAACTTCCTTTAAAAGACCAAGCTGTCCAGACAAAGTGGTAGTTAGAGGGTTGAGACAAACCATATAATACTAACATGGGTGCTTACAATGGTCAGCTTTTATTTGTTTATTTAAAACCTTTTAAAAAAAACAGCTTCTGTTGTAATTCCTTAAAGCGTGTTAGCTTGAGTTGAGCTTTAATTTGCGAGTCACTAGAGACTAAGTTCGGTTAGCAGGGTTTTGTCAAACCCCTAGTCCAAAAATTGCAGACTTAAATCTGAACCCGATTGAAGTCTCTTTGGTGCAAATCTTTAAAATCTATTTTGGCCATTTTCAAACATAATAGGTAAAGGGGTTGTCAAACAAAGGGCATAGGAAGCTAGGCTCTGCCATGGGGTAGATGTACCAATGCAAAAAAAATAGTTTTGAAAACAACTGTACAGTGGGGAGAGGGTCCTCCTTTTTTGCAGCTTCAAGCTTGAGAGATGGGTTTAAGCTGTATTTGGTGTTAGGAAAAAGTATGATTCTAATGGACAGCGTCAATGACACCACATTCTGGCAACATATTTTTATATGTAATGAATATTTTTACATTTACATTATTACTTGGATTAAATACAGCCATAGTATAACTCCAAACTAATTCATTACAACTTTTACATTTTTTTTAGGTAGTTTTGGCTTTGACACTAGATTTTTCTTTTATCCAGCATTAATGGTCTTGAACTGCACAATAGAAATAGCAGCAACAAGAGCTCTTAAGAGCTCTTAAAGCTGATACAACTAAAGCCCTCAATTTCATTCCAATTGGCCATAGTATAGTTTGTGAGCATCTTTTTTACCATTCCACACTGTATTGTTTTAAATGTTTAATAAAATGATAAAGCAGAGAGATGAATACATTTTTTATCATGCAAAAAAATTAGAGTGTATTATTTAAAGGACAATAGCCAACAATATTGTACATTCACTGAAAAGAATGTAAGCAGCTTTAATAGGTCACAATATAAGAGGGAAAGACGAGTCAAGTTTTATCAGGGAAAAATGTAATTATTTCTAAAGCAATATCCAGAAATATTGTACAGTTGCTGCACAGTATTTAAGCAGCTTTAGTAGGACACAATGTAAGATGGAGAGAAGAGGCAGTTTTTTCATGGAACAAAAATTATTACTTGAGTGACATTTGCCACATGAGTGTACTTTTGCTGAAGACTATGTAAACAGTTTAGGCTTGAATGTAAGACAGAGAGATGAGACAATTTAATTAGGGTTGCACCGATACCATTTTTTTATCAGCAAGTACGAGTACCAATACTTTTGTGCTCAAGTACTCGCCAATACCGATTACCAATTTGAGCCCCTTCATTTTTTATGGGCACATATCACACCACAAAGGTATTGGTTATTGGCTTAGTATCAGTATTGGTGCAACCCTAGTTTTAATTATCAATAAAACAATAGCCAACAATATTGTACTTTTGTGCCAGGTAAAGTACCTATATGAGGAGCCTGAGATGATGCAGGTGGCCTCTAGCAGAATTACCACCCCTGGAAGTTGAGACAGGGCTTCCAGGTGTGATGGAAGGGCAGAAGTGTTAGGGTGCAGAAACTGAAGAATAGAACCTGGGAGCACAGGTATCAGATGAGCAGTACAGCTGGTAATATACAGAGGATACACTAAGTTTAGTTATGAGCAGAGTCAGGTAACAAGCTGGGTTCAGTAACAGCCGTGCAGGAAGGCACCATCTTGTAGGCAAACTCAAGTTCAGGAACAAGCAGAGGCTGGCAAAGTGCAGGCAGCAACATACAAAGTCGATAGGCAGAATCTTGGTCAGCAGTCCAGGTCAACATTGGTAACAGAGATAAGAAGCAATCATAGGCAGACAAAGATAATCCAGGAGCAATCCAAGTGTAAGCCAGGTCAGTAACAAGCTAAAGCACAAGGGGCAGTATCAGGAATCACAGACTGAAAGAACCTTCAGCAATGATCCCCTTTAAAACTCTATTCACCAGGTTTTAGGGCAAACCGATCCGGAATAATAGATCCAACTTGTCCATCTATACCTTACCCTGACACAAGACAAGGTACTACCGATTCCCACAATAAGGTTAATGACTCCGAAATACCTTGTGATGTAATCAGTCTAACTGTTTAGCCCCTCACTACTAGTGAACTGTCTCTATTATCCAAGGGCCTCAGCTTCTGCCCACACACCAAAGCAGATAAGTTCTCCATTATCAAGGACCTGCATTTATTTGCGAGAAAAATATTATTGCAATCGCAATATACTCAGGGCAAAAAAATAGAAAACACTCCATTACCCCCTGCATGTAAAACCGCACAGGAGGAGGCCCTTGACAGTTTACTTACCCTGTTGGAGGAACAAGAGAGTGGCGACCTGATAGACAACATCGACCTTGATTCCCTGTGAAATTTTGTAGATACAACAGCCAAACCTTCTATCCCTAATCAGAGTAGAAGCTTTCATAAAAAATCTGACAAATTTCCCTCCTTGAATCTGAATGCTAACTTGGCAGCTTTTGTCACTCTGACAACTCAAGAAATTCAAAAATTGAAACTATCTCCGATTACATCTAACCTATCATCTTCGGAAGAACTTGCATTAAAATCCCTTACCAAACAATATGACCTTACTGTGAAAGCATCAGATAAAGGAGGGAATATTGTCATCCTCTCCAATACACAATATAGGGAAATGTGCTATAACATTCTGCGCAATAGGGAATGGTATAAACCAATACCCAAAGAATATATAAACAAATTTAACTTGGAATTCTATACAATGGTCGATCATGCCTATCTACAAAATGTTCTAGATAAACCTACCTGGAACTTTTTACGCACTCAACATCCTATGGTCCCCACTTTCTATAGCCTACCGAAAATCCATAAAAATCCCAAAAAACCCCCAGGCCGTCCTATTGTGTCAGGGTGTGGTAGCATTTCAGAAAACCTTAGCAGACTGATAGACTCGAAGTTGAGACCATATGTGGAAAATTTACCATCTTACGTTAAAGATACGATCCATCTTCTTACCATTTTAGAGTCACTATCTGTTCCCCCGGATGCCCTGTTGGTGGCTATCCATGTAGAGGCTCTCTACAGTTCGATACCACACCAACAGGGCATCCGGATCATTGACCACATATTATCACAGTCTGATCGTTCCCATGACGATATGAATGACTTCGTAATCCGTGGCTTGGAATTTATTCTGACCCACAACGTTTTTTCTTTTGATGGTTCCCACTACCTCCAGGTACAGGGAGTAGCGATGGGGACCTCTTGTGCCCCATCCTACGCCAACCTGTACCTGGGGGAGTGGGAACGTCACATTTTTTCTGAAGATTCTTTAAGTTCCTGGACCAGACATATCATGTCTTGGTACCGCTACATTGATGATGTGTTTACAGTATGGAGTGGTTCGGAAGACCAATTACTAGAATTTATGACACATCTCAATCATAATACCTTCAACTTAAAGTTTACAATGACACATGATGTACATGCCATCAATTTCTTAGACATAACCAACAGGAAGGACTCTCTGGGCAGTTTCCAGACCTCTCTTTACCGAAAACCAACAGCAGCCAACACGATTCTCCATGCCACCAGCTCCCACCCCCAACCACTCATCCGTTCAATACCCTACAGTCAATACCTCCGTATCCGGAGGAATTGCTCGGAAGACTCCCAATTTAAGTTAGAAGCTGATAAACTCAGACAACGGCTTCTTCTTCGAGGCTATACAAAAACTTGCCTCAGAAAAGCCTATAACCGTGCTACTTCTCATACCAGACAAAATCTAATTTTTGGTAACAAAGCCATCATGAATAAATCTAAAAAAGAATTCTCTACACCTAGAATAATTCTCCAATATACAGAACAACACCAGTTGATTCGCAAGACAATAGAAAAATATTGGCATCTCCTACTTATTGATCCCAACATCAGTCCCTTTGTTTCGGAAAAACCGGCCATAACATACAGAAAATCAAAATCCCTGAGGGACTATTTAACACAGAGCCAATTTGTTGGCAAATTTAGAAACGACCCCTGCAAAAGGTTTGGCACATTCTCCTGTGGCGGGTGTAACCACTGCCAACATTTAAACACCTCTAAAAACATTAAACTCCCAAACGGCAAACCATTTAAACCCACCCATTTTGCAAATTGCAAAACTGTGGGGGTAGTATATTTTCTCTCTTGCCCTTGTGGCAGTTATTATATCGGAAAAACTAAACTACCATTCCACAAACGCATCTCAAGACATATTACAAGTATGCGCAAATGCGACCCAGACCTTCCTCTGGCAAGACATGTGCGTGATACACATGCAGGCCACTTTCCCGTTCCAAAATTCTTTGTCTTGGACAGAGTACATCCCAATCCCCGTGGTGGGGATTGGAATAAGGTCCTATTACAAAGAGAAACAAGATGGATACTATACCTGGAGGCAACCAAACCCCCAGGTTTAAATGACATGGTGAGCTTTAAACCCTTTTTAGAAGGATTTTCCTCAGGAGGGTGGGAACAATGATCGAGATTATCAGATCTATTCCAACTTGTACCCCTTCCCTAGTTTAGATATGGCTGTGCACCTGACAACATCATACGTATGCACCAATATACTACAACGTGAAGACTCTTCTTTTCAAAAAAACTCTGTCTAAACAAATTGATAAGGCTATATGGGGGTGAGGCTGGCAATTAAAATTTAGACCTTCTAATGTTACATAAGGCAAACTGCTAATACTTTATATTTACTGTAACAGTGATGTTTTTGCTGTAGCACAGCTCTACACTACTTATATAGTGTGGGCCCTTCAATCTCCCTATAGAGGGCCAATACAATGTTGACAGCGATATGTCGGTCAAATATAAGACCACACCATCACGCACAGCCTATCCTTATCCCCTGCGATATAATAGCAGCCTCTCAATATGTCAGCCTTCACCTCCACATACTCACCATAATAGAGTTAGCTCTGTTTCAAACTCGGTGGGTGTTTTATACATATTCCTACGTTGTCTACATCCTCCAGGAATAACCATAACAATTGATAATTATATTAATCATCAACATCATACAACTGAAGAGGTGTTGTCCGCCACGTTTCATGTTGGGACTTTATTGTTGCTTGTGGCTACCCAGTATTGAGATATAAATTCCTCATGAGTGATCTAAACTATCTATACAATTGTATAAACTGTTAGCATTTCGGAATCCAAGAGGTGATATCCAATATGATGTACACTGTCTATATTATTGTATGTTATCCAACTTCTTTACAACTGAAGAGGTTTTGTCTGCTATGTTTTATGCTGGGGCTTTATTGTTATCAGTATTGATATATAGATTCCTGATGAGTTATCTAAACTATCTCTACAACTATGGAAATTGTCAGCACTCTGCAATCCAAAGGGTTATGTCCAATACGATATATACTATGTCCATATTGCTGTTGCTGTTATCCAGCTTTGTTACAATATTTCCCTTTTTGCTGTATGTATTTTGTTGTTTCCATTTGTAATACATCAGACTCTTGGGACATTGCTGGAATACCTCCCCAAAACAATGCAAACTACTGAGACAATATTTGAATTTAATGTGTCCCCTCTTTTTAAGCCCCCTTTCCCTATAGTTGTTTCTGGTCTCAACTCTTTCTATTTTTCTATCTGGTCTTTTCTATCTATCCTGTTCTGGGAAACTCACTCTCTTCACAGAGCAGTGATGTACTTCCCTTCCTGCGTCGGTTGCCGTGGTAGCGCGGCATCCCCCACCTCCCCTCCTTCCGGTTGTGGGCGGGTGCCGCGCTCCGACGGCAGATGACTCTGATTGGTCTCTTTCCAATAGGTCGAAGGGCACGACCCCACTGCGCAGCCGCTGGCGTCCTTCGGGACGCCTTATAGCGGACGGCTCAGTGGACACATTTGCAGAGGATGTCCACGCCGAGGTGAACAGGACGAAGGTAAGTACACCGCTACGATTTTCTTCCCTCTATGCCCTGTATATTCGGCACCATTACGGTACACACTAGCATGCTATTAGGTCATATCACATATGTTCTATGGTATGTTTTCCCTTTATACTCTGCACTAATATGGCACTTTGACACACCTGTCGGTCACACACTCCATTACTCACCACGGGCTCATGTTCTTAGTCCTTGGTTCATATGCATGCTCTATGCTCCTTCTCAGCAAGCACCTCTTTCCTTGTCTCTTGACCACCATGTTATCTCTCCCTAGACACGGTTTGAATATGGCACTATAATCATCTTCTTTGCTATGTGGTTTCTTGTGCTTGTCTATGCCTTATACAAACTATTTTGGATCCGCACTCTATTTGATTTGGATTCTTACTTACATTAAGCTCCTTTGGGCTATACATAAAGATTTGCAATGGGCATTTCAGTACTCCTCGTATCACTATCTATATTGGAGACATCAGTAAGACAAGCCTTTATACCCTGTCTAGCTTACCCTTATACAAGGAAATTTTATCTCCTGCCTTTTCCATATCAGTGGGGATTTCACAATGGTCTTTTCATCTTTTCTGTACCCACACTTTTGCATGATACCATTTCATCTCTTCTTGGTATATTCACATTACTTTATCCTTCAACTCCTTCACTTGAATGGCTCTTGTCCCCTTTCGGACAACTTACCCCCATTTCAATTCCTCTTAACGGTCTATATACAATCACATGTATTTCCTTTCAGGATAATATCCACGTCTGACAAACGTCCTACTCACATACTTTATCTACCTCTTGCCACGAACAAAGCGTACTTATATGAGGTATGCTAAGAAAAACCTTTCTTTTACCCAACCATTGTGCCCCTTTCACACAATATGCTTGTGAAAAGTTTTTTATATATACATCTCCTTGCTTTATTATTTTAGTGATCTTTGAATCATTTGAGTGACCTCAACCACTCATGGAAAATTTGGACCAGTGATGAGTCATTGTGGTGCCCACGTTTTGGTCGGCTTCCGCCCACATTGTTCTACTCTCTTCTTTTCCAATGAGTAATTTTCTCCTTGATACCAGACATCCTTCTCTCGGTTGACACCAATTTTAACTGACAGTCCAGTTGCCCCTACTAAGAAAACTGTCTTGGGTAGGTACTGACCTCTAAAGATGATAAATACTAATTGATTTTCATATATATTTTTTACAATGAATTGTTTGGTCTATGCTCTGTACAGTCTATGAATTTTGAAATACTAATATACAATTTATGCCCATATATAGGTAAATATTGTGTATTTAACTTTGGGTGACCCCTGATGAAGGGTTTCTTAACCCGAAACGCGTAGGGTCTGTTCCGGTTCTTCCTACCAATGATACCCAAGGGTCTTCTGTACGGATACTGGTCTGTCAACACTTGCAAGTCTTTTAAATTTGTTGTGTCCAGTTTATTCTAGACATACATGTTTGTGTAACTAATTTTTCCTGTTTTGTTTTCAATAAATTTGATTTTACACGCATACCAATAGTATTCTTATTCAGTGTGTGAGTGGCATATAAAATCCCACACCAATGGGGGTACTTTTCCTTTCTCTAATTATCGGGATGATGGCCACCCACACTGGGTATTGAGTGAAAGGTCCTACCAATCCACTATTCACCAGGATCTGTGCTGGACTTGCCCACATGTTTGCGTGCATATGTGTGCACAAGGTCCCATGTCTAGTTAGGTTTCCTTGCTGACAAAAATGTGCACACTTATATGCATGTGTGTGAGCTTAAAGGCCTGGCATTATGTTCCTGAAAATTTGACAGGGACTAAGTAAGCAGCCTATTCAGGCTGCAAAGCAAGAGAGAGAGAAAGAAAGAAGGTTAATTTTATCATTGAATACAATTTTAATTGTATTATTGAGAGACAATAACCACACATTTTGTACATTCACTGTTGAGTATATAAGCAGCTTTATTAGGCTGAATTATGAGTCGGAGAGAAAATACAGTTTTTATTGTGAAATAAAAAAATAGAGTGTATTATTTCAGAGTCAATAGCCAGAAATATTGTACAGTTGCTGCACAGTATGTATGCAGCTTATTAGGCTATAATGAAGAAAGGAGAGACGAGGCATGTTTTATCATGAACTAAATTAGAGTGTATTTTTTCTGTGACAGTAGTAATGGCAGGAGCTGGTAACAGTGACAGGAGCTGATAATAGTAGCATTCCACCATCATTGCTGATCCTGCACTGGTTAATTTTTATGAAAATGAGCTGGGCAACAGTTTCAGGGGACAGGAAGATTCATCTCTCTGTCACAAAACCACCTGTTGCACTAAAGGCCATCTCAGACAGCACAATGGCCACAAGCCAAGTCAGAAGCTTCAGTATGTACTGGCATATGGTTATGCCTGGATACCCAATTGTGCAAGGGGTCATCACTTTAAAGCATCAACCCTGGGCCCTATGTAGTCTGCAATCACATGGTTTGGGCATTGTCTGTGACTGCTGCCTGCGGCTGGGCCTTTCCACTGTGGTTGGAAAAATTACTTAAAAGCATTGCTGTGGCAGCCACCACCATAGCCACTTTTCCTTTTAGAGATCAAGGATTGGAAATGAGTGGGGATCCTACCACTAACTGGCTAACTGGAAATGTGGCCAGAAGGTTCTTCTGCAGCACCTCTTCTAAGTGGCTTAATATTTTCTCCCTCTATAATGGTAACATGAGATCTGCCATTTTCCCTTTGTATCTGGGATCCAAGATGGTTGCGACCCAGTAATTGTCCCTCTCCATGGCCTGAATCCTAGAGACCTTGCACTAACAGGATGAATGAGTCCATTTGCCACAAATTGCCAGGAGCAGAGGACCCCGTGTCCTTGATGTCACTGAGGACAACAGTATTCTCAATGTTTTCGCCTCACCCATGTGAACTGATGTGTGACACCAACAATGGGGGCTTTTTGTTGCAAACATAGACACCAATGTGGGGTTTATAATTGTGGTGTCTGACACCATTGCTGATGGTTGTTATTGCATCCACTGATAAAATAACATTTGGGTAGCAGTGATGTATGTGAACACACTGCAAAGTACATTCCCAAGGGCAATACATTTAAAAGGCTAAAAATAAAACCTATGTGGCTCACAGCCAAAGTTAAAAAATTAAAAAATAAAGGAATAATATCACAGTTTAAAAGTTACAAAGAATATAACAGAATATGTAAAAAATAAATAAAGGATGCAAAAATTCAAAACAAATGACAGATTGCAAAAGAAAGTAGAACAAACCCCCCAAAAATGTCTTCAAATATATTAATAGTAAAAAGGTCAGGTCTGTGCATGTAGGCCCTTTACAAAATAATCTGGAGTGGGTGACTGGGGAAAAAAAGAAGGCAAATTTATTAAATACCTTCTTTAGCTCATGTCCATAATGGGAATGGTAGTGACACAGACCCAAATGATCCACTATGGCTCAAATAATACAAATAAAGGTGAATAAAGCACCTGGATCAGATGGCATCCACCCAAAGATCCTAAAAGGAATTGAGCTCTGTTTTTGTTAAAGCCATTGTTTCTAATTATTAGGGACTCTTTAATGACTGGAATAGTACCACTGGATTGGCGTAGGGCCAATGTGGTGCCTATATTTAAAAATGGGTTTTTAAAGTCTTTAACCAACTAACTATAGACCTGTTAGTTTAACTTCTATAGTCAGGAAGATACTGGAGAGTTTATTAAAAGACCACATAGATGATTTCTTGCTAGAAAAAAAATATATATATACATTTTAAACAACAGTCAGCATGGATTCATGAAAGACAGAAGTTGTCAGATAAACCTGATTTCTTTTTATAAGGAGGTAAGTAAAACCTTGGACAAAGGAATGGCTGTGGACGTAGTATATTTAGATTTTGCCAAAGCGTTGGACACAGTTCCCCACACACGGCTAATGTGTAAGGTAAAGTCTACTGGCTTGGAAAAATCAGTTTGTAAATGGATAGGAAACTGGCTAAAAGATGGAATTTAGAGAGTAGTGGTTAATGATTCTTACTCTGAATGGTTAACAGTGGTGGATATAAGTGGTGTACCTCAAGGTTCAGTGTTGGGACCTTTATTTTTTAATATCTTTGTAAATGATATAGGGTTTGGGATTAAAAGTACCATTTCAGTGTTTTTAGGTGACACCAATCTATGAGGTGCAACTTACAAGCCAACCTCAATGCACTATTTAACCACTTGCTTCCCAGGCCAATTCTGACACTTCGCTCCTACATGTAAAAATCTACTGTTTATTGCTGGAAAATTACTTAGAACCCCCAAACATTATATATTTATTTTTAGCAAAGAACCTATAAAATAAAATGGTGGGTGTTGCATTTTTTTATGTCACACGGTATTTTGCGCAGCGGTTTTTTAAACGCAATTTATTTGGAAAAAAAACACTTTGCTAAACTAAAAAAAAAAAAAACACTAAAGTTCGCCCAATGTTTTTGTATAATGTGAAAGATAATGTAATGCGCAGTAAATTGATGCCTAACATGTCACGCTTTAAAATTGTGTCTGCCCGTGGAATGGCGGCAAACTATGGTTCTTAAAACTCTCTATAGGCAATGCTTTAAATGCCTTTACAGATTACTATTTGAAAGTTGCACAAGTGGTCTGGTGGTATAATTATTGCTCTCGCTCTGACCTTCGCGACAATACCTTACACGTGTGATGCGAGCACCGTTTACATATGTATGCAGGAGTAATGTATGCGTTTGCATTTGCACATAAGCACGGTGGGACGGTGGCGCTTAGTTTTTTTTTTATCTATTTGTTTATTTAATACAAAATGCTTTTTTTTCACACTTTTGTTTTTTTTTTTTTGTATTAACCACTTCAATACCAGGCCCTTTCACTCCCAATTTTCAGCTTTCAATGCTGTCACATTTTGAATGACAATTGTGTGGTCATGCTACACTGTACCCATATGAAATTTTTATAATTTTTTTCACACAAATAGAGCTTTCTTTTGGTGGTATTTAATCACTGCTGGGTTTTTTATTTCTTACAAAAGAACATTTTGAAAAAAAAAGTTTTTCTTATTTTCTGTGAGTAAATTTTGAAAATAAGTAATTTTTCTCCTTCACTGATGTGCTCTGATGAGGTGGCACTGATGGGCACTGATAGGATGCACTGATGGGCACTGAGAGGTGGTACTGATGGGTACTAATAGGCGGCACTGATGGGCACTGATGAACGGCACTGATGGGCACTAATGGGCGGCACTGATGAGCACTGACGGGCGGACCTGATGAGCACTGACAGGCAGCACTGATGGGCACTGATAGACCGCACTGATGCCCTGATTACCTGTCCTAGGTTCCCCTTTGAGGAGGAGCCGTTGATCGGCTCTCCTCACCACACACACCTGACAGTGTGAGGCGAGGAGAGCCGATAAACAGCACTTCCTCATTAGCATGTGACCGGCTGTGATTGGACACAGCCAATCACATGGGTAAAGAGCCATGTCATTGGCTCTTTACCAAGATCGGGGTCGCGCCATGTCCTAGCAACACGGCATGGCCACGATCACTGCACTGTGTGCCCCTGCGATAGAGGCTGTTCTGGGGCGCCCTCATATGACATCGTCCAAGAACGAGATCCGCACTACTCCACCATCATTTGACGGTGGGCGGGCAGCAAGTGGTTAACTTTATTGCTATGGGCTGTGACAGGTCCTTTTTATAGAGAGATTTGGGGTCTATTATACCCCAAATTTCTACTCTGGTTCCCCACGCAGCCGGTAAGACCGAGATCAGTCTGATCGGCTGCTTCTCTGGTTGCTGGCGGCCAGGTAAACAAAGAGGCTGAACTGGAAGTGACAAACCACTCGTCACTCCCGGTTTCCAGGGTTACAGAAAGAGGGGAACAATGTCACTTCCTCTCTCTCTGTACAGGGCAGCCATTGGCGCCGGCTGAAATGCTACCGGGCTTGGCGATTGTACAGTAGAGTGCAGGAGAGGCGGCGGCGGTAGGGTTGCCACCTCATCCCTTTAATCAGGGACACATATTAAATACACAGGTTCTGAGGCTAATGTAAAGCACATAAGGCACCAAGTGAGTTTAATTACCACCTTAATCAGAACAAGGGGTCACTCTTTACCTTTGGAAGAAAAAAGATTTTATCTCCAAAAATGGAAAGGCTTCTTCACAGTAAGAGCTGTGAAATATGGAATAGACTCCCCCAAGAGGTGGTTCTGGCCAAATCAGTAGATTGTTTTAAGATTGTTTCAAGAAAGTCTTGGATTCTTTCCTAGATACACATAATATAACTGGATACTAATATTTATAGGTAATGTTGATCCAGGAAACATGAAATTGCCTCTTGGGGGATCAGGAAGGAATTTTTTACTCTGCTGGAGCATATTGGATCATGCTTTATTGTTTTTTTTTTTTTTGCCTTCCTCTGGATTAACAGTGGGGTTAAGGATTGTATATAAAGGATTGTATAATTTTTTTTCCCTTATATTGATTAAACTGGATGGACTAGTGTCTTTTTTCAGTCAGACCAACTATGTAACTATGACTAACTATGTGACACCAGTGCTTTGGATTATTATTGTGGCCACTAACACGAATGTTAGGGTTATTATTTCAGCCACTAACACCAGTGCTGGGGTTTTTTATTATGGCTACTGACACCAATCCTAGGCGTTATTATTGTATTGGTGCCACCGATATCACTGATAGGGGTTATTAATATGGTCACTGACACTAATTTTAAGTTTATCATTGTAGTCTCTTACTACAGTGCTGAGGTTATTATTGTCCCTCCTGACACCAATACTGGGGGTTATTTTTGTGTCCACTGACACCAGTGTTGGAGGTTATTTTTGCTGCCAATGACACTAAAATAGGGGGTTATTATTGCACCTACTGACAAAAATGCTTGGGGTTATTACTGCTGCAACTTACACCAATGCAGGGGTTATTAATACATCCACTGACAACAATGATGGGGGTTTAAAATCCAGAGACTAATACCGTGGAGGTTACTATTACTGCCACTAACTGCCACTATAAGGCTGGGTTCACACTGGATTGTGGAGCGGCTTGCAGCAGGAGGTCTGGTGTGTAACATTCACCATTTCAGGTCAGAATTTTTGGCTGAATTCGGACCCGAAACGGACCAGAAGATGCACACGAATTTCCTGCAAACCGCTCCGCAGCTGTCCAAGAGCTGTGTGAACTGGCTCCATTGAGAGCTGGTCACAGGATCCTGACATGCAAATTGAATGCGAGGGAGACGATGAGCAGTTTGACATCTTTGCCCTGGGCACTGTATCACCTTGTCCTGGCAATGACACTATCCATGGCATAGCAGAGAAAGCATAAAGTGACACTTTGAAGGGGGCAGCCCTTAGTATGATTCAAGACCATTGGCCTATTTATAGTCAGCCAGTAGCAGAACTGATGCATATTATTTGAGGCTTTTTTAAATTCCCTACCACGGGCAGTAAACACGATCAGAAAATCGGACGAAAAATTCCGCTTTCGAATTTATGGTACAATAATCTGATCTTTAGTACACAGCTTTCGAGAGCCAGTCATGACAGTTCATCCGATATTATCCGATGAGACAAACACTATCAGGTGATTTTTGTTTAATCAGTACAGTTTTTGTTCAAAAATACAATAAGAATACACTACAACGCATTACATTACTTCCGAACTTTTATTCTGTTGTACGAGAATTTTCATAACTGTAAACTCTTTGTTTTCAATATGAGATTAGCATGCAAAAAAAAAAAACAGGCGATCATTCATCCGATAATTTCATTGTGTGTACCAGGCATTAGGCTAGGCAAAGCTGTCAGAAATTTTTTTCTATCAGCTGCAATTCCCACCCAGCATTTCTTGCAAAGCCTCCTCTGACATTCAATTTAAAATATAGGCCTCACTGCTATGCAACCCCGCCTTCACCCTGGGTCCACATCCTTAAGTTTTTACTTGGTGGACCAATACAGGCCTGATACATGTTGCAGACCTCTGTAACCATAGAGGTGTCTTGTTAAAACAATATCAGCTTCCCAGCTTGTCATTTTTTCGCTACACCCATATAGCGCATTTCCTAGCTGCTATGAATCAAACCTCTGATTTAACTTCCTCCACAGCAATGGGGTATTTATGTAAGGACCTCGACAAACACACTGGTCACTTTTCTAAAATATACAATATGTTGACTTCAGCCTCCACCAAGCAGTTCTATTTGAACAAAGGGGAACAGGACATCAGTGAGGCACTGGAAGCGGAGGATTGGTACAGGCTGGAACAATACATGTCTAAAACATTCATTACCATCTTACTGATTGAAGCAAACTATTAAGTTTTTCGCAGGTGGTACATGGTGCCAGAGAGAGTGGCATCTTGTGCTTTAGCGGCCTCCCTACTGTTGTTTAGAGGCTGTGGCCTGGAGGGCACGATGTTCCACACCTCGTGGACCTGCCCGAAAGTCAGGGGATTTTGGATTTGCACTTATAATTTTATTTATTCACTCACTCAGGTAAACTTCACCAAGTCTCCATTACAGGTGCTGCTGGGGTGTCCGGTGGAGGGGAATCCAGGACACACAAGGAGTTTATAGCTTTCATTTCTCTGGCAGCGAGAATTTCCATAGCTAGGTCATGGAGATCCCCTACGATCCATTTTAATTTTAAAGTCTAAATTATCTTGGATCATGGTCAACGAATGTCTTTCGGCAGTCTTGAATGATAAAATTGCCTTTTTAACAAAATCTGGGACCCTTGTATTAAACATCTTTTGGATGCCTTATATGATGTTTACAATACTGTTTCTCTTGACAGGATAGAGTGCACTTATTTCTTTGTTTTTCTTAATCCCTCCCGATTCTCTCTTTATTCTTCTTTTCCCCCTCCCCCCCCCCTTTTTTAAGGCCCTCCAGCCATGTGCAATAATGCAATGTCATTTATGAGTCAACTTCTGATATACACCTTGGAGATGTAACATGGGCTGGAGGTAGCTGGGGGCATTATCTGGCCCCATCAGCCCCCCACTCTGCCCTCAGGGTTCTGTCCCTCTCCTATACCCCACAGCACTGGAAGACAGAGTCAGTGAACCTGCCATAGGCACTCATTCTTTTGGTCCAAAACTTTGTGTCTTAAGGCCCATACACACGTACCGATCGTCGGCCAAAAAGCTTCCGATCTGCCGATTGTAGGCTTGTTAGTATGATGCTTCCGACAGCCGACAGCGCACTTTCGGCCGAAGAGAATCTGTCTTGCAAGCATGAAAATTTTTGTATGCCGACACCAGAGCGGCCGATTGTTCGCCAGTCAGTACAGAATTTGGCCGACAGACAGCAGATTTGCAAGACTGGGCATGCTCAGAAAAGAAAAAACACAGGGAAAGTTAACCATTACATGACATCACTTCTGCAGTCGGCTGTAGTCGGCGGACAAAATTCTTGTGCAGTCTTTTGCACTTTTCAACAGACACAGACAGCCCTGGACAAAAGACGGCCGATCGTTCGGGGCATTAATGGGTGGAAAATAAAATAATAGAGCTCATTCAGCTATATCTGAAAATCTGAATATAAAAGCATTCCAAAATATCTGGGTCTTGGGAAGCTAAAGGAGATATTTGAAGCTATGTAAAGCCACAGCTGCATGTCTGCATTTTTTATTGTATCAATTTTAAAGGTTTTGCAGGGATGATGTGCACTTTAAGAATACTCTTAGAAATAAAACAAACTTTTTATTTTAACGTTGTTAACATGATCAAATCAATATTTTTTTAGCAAAAAAAACAAACATAAATTTACAACATTATGTAAGCTGGAGTAATGACTAAAACACAAACAATGTCACAGATGAATGCAGAAAAAAAATCAAACATGAGTAAAAGTATCTGAAAGAAAGTTATCTGCAGTAATTTCAGGCTTGCCATGAGGAAGAATAGTGGAACATTAGGAAATGCAGATGCCCCACATGTGCATTCCATTACAGTTCTAATGCATTTAACTCCAAACACTTCTCTGCTATTAATGTAGAAGAATCAGGATTCAGGAAGCCTTACATCCAGACGGATCTTCTCCTAAAGGCATCCATTAATATAAATCAACAGTCGCAATTTGGTTCGATCATTTATTTGCAAGAATCATTAAGGTTTATTAGCATAATTATTCCCTGTGGGGTTTCATGTCATGAAAGTGAAAAATGGTGTTATCAATATTTTAGGTTATATGTGCAGTGTTTAAAAGAAGCTGAAAGAGCCTTCTGCAGGTGGTGTCCAGCTGGAGCAAATGAAATTAGATATGGTTCATTAATGCATAAAAAGGAAACTTTAAGGGCTTGTTCACACCATGTGCAGTGACCTACGTTTTTCAACACCGGATCAACGCAAGTCACTGATCGGGCACATAAAACACAATGTTTTTCAAAGCGTTTCTTTCACACCACAATGTTGTGTACATGTGTGCTGCAGTGCGTTGCGTCAAAATGCAACCTGTCTGCATTTTAACGCAAAGTTCAGGAACATACTGTATGTAAACACAACACAACTAAAAGAAAAAAATGTAAAAATAAGTTGTTAGTATTTGACCCCTTCCAGGGACCTGACACTGGCAACGGATGACATCATAATGTATGCCAACACGGGTCTTCCATATTCTGATAAGCCCCCGCCCACAAACTCAGTCAACCACTGGGTCTGGTGTAGATTTCTGGGAAGACCTCGTGTTTTTTTGTTGGATCCCCTCTTAAAATCCACATCAGACCAGAACATACCTTCCAACGTTTTGAGATGGGAATGAGGGGCACCTATTAGAAAAAGTATGTAGGCATAGGCAGAGTTGTATAAAGTACTCGAAACCTATACTTGAGTAAAAGTACAAGTGCTCAATCAAAAAGTGACTTGAGTAGAAGTGGAAGTACTGGGTCAAAAAGTGACTTGAGTAGAAGTACTTAAGTATTCAACATTTTTTGTACTTAAGTATTGCAAGTAGTTTTTTTAAAAATTTTGCTACTCAAGTACTGAAAGTAAAAGTACCAGTAGTTTTGAAAAAAAAATTGCTACTCAAGTACTGAAAGTAAAAGTACAAGTACTGTGTTATGTAGTTATTAAAGAAAGAAGTCAAAAGTTTGAACATCATATTGTTTTTTATTATTTCAAATGCAGCTTTTATTTATACATACAGTAGCATTTATTTTCGTATGCGCTGATAATACACGTGTTTTGAGCTTCATGAAACCTGTCTACTGTTCTGGCAGTGGTAATTTTTATAATTGTAACGAGTAACTATGCAGCACAAAAAAAAAAATATCGGAGTAGAAGTATTGAAATCATTGAAAAAATGTAGTGAAGTAAAAGTGGAAGTACAGATACCGCCTTTCGGTACTTAAGTACAGTAGAGAAGTAGTTCTACTTAGTTACTATACATCTCTGGGCATAGGAAACACCCTGCAATGCCCTGTTAAAGTAGAATTATGCAAATACATGCAAATAATCAGATCAGACCAAACTGAGGAACAACTGAAGAGGAAAGAGGGGCAGAGGGACTTCATTCCATATCAGGACTGTCCCTTGAAACAGTTGGGAGCTATGCCTGAAGATCCTGGTATAAATTAAGGGTGGAACCATATGCTGTTTTTATTTCTTGAGGGGGAGGGGACAACTTCTAGATCAGAACCTCATCTATTATAAGAATCTGGTAAAGAAAGCCACCCTCTAATAGGAAGTTGAATCACAGCAGCAAAAAAACAAAATTGGAAGGAGGCTTGTAGGCAGGTTGCCTACAGCGTTAATGCTAGTTAGATTAGTGTGGCTGCCTAGGTTGGGAAGTGGAAGGGTTAACTCTGTTATGTTCTGCTGCTAACATTTTGTGGGCTTTTGGGGTCCACCCTCCTGACCTGTGATATATACAGCATCTCACAAAAGTAAGTACACCCTTCACATTTTAGTAAATATTTTATTATATCTTTTCCTGCAACAACACTGAAGAAATAACACTTTGCTACAATGTAAAGTAGTGAGTTTACAGCTTGTATAACAGTGTAAATTTGCTGTCCCCTCAAAATAACTCAACACACATCCAATAATGTCTAAACCGCTGGCAACAAAAGTGAGTACACCCCTAAGTGAAAGTGTCAATATTTTGTGTGGCCACCATTATTTTCCAGCACTGCCTTAACTCTACTGGGCATGGAGTTCACCAAAGCTTCACAGGTTGCCACTGGAGTCCATTTTCACTCCTCCATGACGACATCACAAAGCTGGTGGATGTTAGAGACCTTGCGCTCCTCCACCTCCCGTTTGAGGATGCCCCACAGATGCTCATGCTTGGCCAGTTCTTTACCTTTACCCTCAGCTTCTTTAGCAAGGCAGTGGTCGTCTTGGAGGTGTGTTTGGGGTCGTTATCATGTTGGGATACTGCCCTGTGGCCCAGTCTATGAAGGGAGGGGATCATGCCTTGCTTCAGTATGTCACAGTACATGTTGGCAGTCATTGTTTCCCTCAATGAACTGTAGCTCCCCAGTGCCGGCAGCACTTATGCAGCCCTAGACCATGACACTCCCACCACCATGCTTGTCTGTAGGCAAGACACACTTGTCTTTGTACTCCTCCCCTGGTTGCCGCCACACATGTTTGACACCAAGTGAACCAAATAAGTTTATCTTGGTCTCATCAGACCACAGGACATGGTTTCAGTAATCTATGTTCTTAGTCTGCTTGTCTTCAGCAAAATGTTTGTGGGCTTTCTTGTGTATCATCTTTAGAAGAGGCTTCCTTCTGGGACAACGGTCATGTATACCAATTTGATGCAGTGTGCGACGTATGGTCTGAGCACTGACAGGCTGACCCCCCACCCCTTCAACCTCTGCAGCAATGCTGGCAGCACTTATATGTCTATTTCCCAAAGACAACCTCTGGTTATGATGCTGAGCACGTGCGCCTAACTTTTCTGAGTGGAACCTTTCCTGTTAAACCACTGTATGGTCTTGGACACCGTGCTGCAGCACAGTTTCAGGGTCTTGGCAATCTTCCTAAAGCCTAGGCCATCTTTATGTAGAGCAACAATTCTTTTTTGCAGATCCTCAGAGAGTTCTTTGCCATGAGGTGCCATGTTGAACTTCCAGTGACTAGTATGAGAGAGTGAGAGCGATAACACCAAATTTAACACACCCCATTAAAACCTGAGACCTTGTAACACTAATGAGTCACATGAGATCTGGGAGAGAAAATGGCTAATTGGGCCCAATATGGACATTGTCACTTAGGGGTGTAATGGCTTCGTGTTGAGTTATTTTGAGGGGACAGCAAATTTACACTTTTACACAATCTGTACACTCATTACTTTACATTGTAGCAAAGTGCCATTTCTTAAGTGTTGTCACATGAAAAGATATAATAAAATATTTACAAAAATGTGAGGGGTTTACTCACTTTTGTGAGATACTGTAAATAGCAGAGGTTCGGATCTCAAGGTTCGAGTCAGGTCAGAGACAAGAGATCAGGACTGTGCTGAGACTTACAGTTCTTCCATGGAGCTCCGGTTTTTGGAATTCGCCCACGCTTGAACCTCTCCCATCTAGACATACTAGCTATGGACTTCACCTGCAAGGACTTCACCTGCACAGATACTCTGGGGCAGCCACTGTTAATGTTAGGTAGGGAAAGGATGTTCTGCCATGTTATGCTTATCATGCCGTACTTTTAATAAAACCTATTAACCGCAATAAGCCTGGTCTGAAGTTATTCAAGGGGTGCACATGGGGTCCTGGGGCACACACACAAGGGTCTGAGTCTGCAACCACTTGTAACAGCACACGAAAGGTTCTAGTTACACTCAGAAATAAAAGGTTAACTGCAGCCAGTCATTGTCATGGTACCTGGTAGAGTGACAGGTTCTCCAATAGTGATGGGGTCTGGTACTACGGCTCCCTCCCAAGCTGTCTGTCTCTGTCAGTCCACTGGGAGCACAATAGCGTCAAGGAGAGTCATGGCCTGGTCACTTGGTACGGATAATAAAGGATTAAGTGAGTATGCATGAGGTCTGCACTATGTGCTCTGTGGGACCCCATTTTGCTACTAGGAGTGAAGTGGCATGGTACACTGACTGGTGGAGTGGGCATGGACTCTGCATGTTCCTCCGAATGCAACACATACAGCTGTACAAATTTGTAGTAAACGAGACCACATTCTCGAAAAGGAATTCACATAGCACTGCACATAAGTTAATGTTTGATTCCTCACATAACCACAGCCCTTGTTGCGTCCTGGCAATGAAGAGCATGCCCCTGGGCAAGGTGTAAACCTGCTTTTACAACAAGATCCTTCTGGTTGTCTGGCGTAGCCCAAAAGAACCCACCCCAGAGTAGGCCTCCTGTGTGACCCTTACATTTGGCGCCCAACCAGTGTTGCCAACCCGTCACATTAAAAATCACTGACACGACACCCAAAATTTACGGACAGAGCTAATTTTTTACTGGCATTTTCAAAAATGTACAAAATTACATTTTTAAGTGCAAATTTCAGTCTTTATGCTGCAAACAATTACAATATGCAATTAACAGTGTGATTTGGGAGAGATTTCAAGGTAAAAGAAGGTTTGTCATTTTTGACCTGCTGGCTCTGACTGGACTACTAGACTAGAGTGGAGTGGACTGACTGGGGTGGGGGCTGGGCCAGCCCACAATGGACTTTTTTCAGGCTTCTTATCAATTCCACTTATTTTCTCACTACCTTGCATATAATTACTGGAAATGAAAGAGCAGTTTTTTTTTTTTTTTTGTGATGTAGGAGCATTGGCATATAATTAGTATATATGAATATATTAACCTTTTTGTTTTTTTCCTGTAATGTGAATTCTATTGCATGCTCTTGATCATGATAACCTTAGAAGAAAACACTTTATCCTTTTGACAGTAAATGGGTCATACGTATACATATAGTGTGTTATAGCCTCTCCTGCAACTTTAGCTTTAATACAGTAGTGGTACTAGTGTGTGTTACCCAAAAGTGTGTCTTCTTACAGCTAGAAGCTAACTGTGTGGAGTGTGGAGGACAGACAGACCCTTCACCAAAGGAGAAGATCAGATGGAGAGACAGTGGTGTGCCAGCCAGAGATGGATGGATCCTCGTGAGGGGACGCCGGGGTGGGAGCTGGCTGGTGCTGCTGCGGTGCTGCTGCCCTGGGCTGGTCGGTCGTCGGAGTCAGACTCCTCCATCGCGGCCGGTGTAGTTGAAAAAATCGGCAGTACACCGGCCCGGCGGGAAAACTTAAATGACGGCGGGGGCGGGGGCAGGGGCGGGCCGTGGTCACGATCATCTGACACAGCTCCGTCCATTGGGCATGTGTCAGGTGCAGAGACTGAGTCAGGGGAGGCTGTGATTGGCTGAGACGCGCAGCGCTTGGTGAGCGAGAGAGGGTGGGGGGAAGCTGGGGCTGACGTCACACGGTCTCTGCGAGAGAAGAGAACTCGGCTCGCTTCGGGGATCTCCGAGTCCGGAACTGCGCGCCGCGCACGCGCAGTTCTAACCTTGCCGCCGCCGCCGTAGATTTACTGGCACTTTTCTCCTGCTACGGGCATTTACGGGCAGGAGAAAAGTGCCCTGATTTTACGGGCTGTCCGTAAATCTACGGGCGGTTGGCAACACTGCGCCCAACGAGTTAATGGGAAACACATGGAGGAGAGGTCACCTGTCCATCACAAGACACCTACCCTCCCCCTAGAGGCTGAGAGCAATAGAGGGCATATGTTTGAGTTAATAATACATACTTGAACAGATTTTTTTTTTAACCCAATTTTAGTGTAACTTTAAGCGGTAGTAAGCCCTGCTTTTTTAGCCTATAATAAGAATTTCCTGTAAGTATAGTAAACATCTCCTAAATGTTCACTGTTTAGGAGATATTTACATGTGTAGCAGCTGGTGACATCACTGGAGCATGTACCATTCAAACGGCTGCAGTCCACGAACCTGAAAGGAAGACAGGGTGAAGATGGAAGCCCTGTCAGCGGTGACAGCATACAGCTGGAGGGCTTCATTTTAAGGTAAGTCTTTTATAATGTGCTAGTATGTGATACATACTAGCACATTATGACATTACCTTGCAGGGACCTGATTTTTTTTTTCTATGTCAAGACTACTGCTTTAACCACTTAAGCCCCGGAGGATTTGGCTGCTGAAAGACCAGGGGGTATTTAGCGATTCGACACTGCGTGACTTTAACGGACAATTTCGCGGTCGTGTGACGCTGTACCTAAACAAATTTGACGTCCTTTTTTTCCCACAAACAGAGCTTTCTTTTGGTGGTATTTGGTCACCTGTGCGATTTTTTTGATCATGCGCTATAAACAAAAAAAGAGCGTCAATTTTGCAAAAATAACAATATTTTTCACATTTTTTTATATGAAATTCCCCCCCAAAAAAATGTAAAAATGAAAATTTTTTAACATTTTCGGCCAATTTGTTTTATGCTACATATGTTTGGTAAAAAAAATCGCAAAAAGCGTATTTTGATTGGTTTGCGCAAAAGTTATCGCGTTTACTAACAAAGGGAAAGATTTTTGTCATTTTTGTTGTTTTTTTAACGCGTAATGGCGGCGATCTGCGATT
The DNA here is from genome assembly GCF_965119305.1 of Pelophylax lessonae. Taxonomy (NCBI): domain Eukaryota; kingdom Metazoa; phylum Chordata; class Amphibia; order Anura; family Ranidae; genus Pelophylax; species Pelophylax lessonae. The sequence goes on along the minus strand of NC_138771.1, from coordinate 99,212,663 downwards.
TTTTTTGCGGTACTGCGACATTGCGGCGGACAGATCGGACCCTTGATTGACATTTTTAACACTTTTGGGGTTACCAGTGACATTTCTACAGTAATCAGTGCTATACATATGCACTGTTACTGTAAAATTACACTGGCAGTGAAGGGGTTAACTTTATTTGAGAGGGAGGGGCTGTGTGTGTCCCTAGAGGCGTGATTCTAACTGTGATTGGCTGTGGCTTGAGCTGTATGAACAATGATCAACGGTCCTACATAGTAGAACCGTATGATCATTGTTTCTACACAGGGGAGAATGACAGGCGGCTTGTTTACACAGCCTGCCTGCCTTTCTCCCTCTCCCCCGACGATCGCTGAGTGACCGGCGGACATCGGGTCCGCCGGTCACACGCGCGGGGGGGGGGGTCCGTGACTGCGCGGGAGCGCGCCGCTGGCGGCGCACGCTCGCTCCCCAGAGCCTCACAGGCTAGTGACGTACCGATACGTCACTCTGCCTGTGAGGGGCTGACCGCCGCAGTATATTTACTTGCGGCGGTCGGCAAGCGGTTAAGCATGACTAAAATTAGCCAGTCAATAGTGAATAAGGTGAAGCTCTGTTGCTTTCCATCATCCAATCATGTACAAACAAAAATCCTTTTTTTTCCCTTGCACATGATTGGGTATTCTTTGCAAAGTGAAATTTCCGCATGTTCACTAAGCTCTGGAGAAAATTACCATGCAAAGGTGAGCAGCCTATTTGCCTTTAGTAAACGGCTTTGATAGTTTTATCTCTGGTCAAGAAATAGCATCTACAGTAGATCCGTATTCTAATTAATTCGAAAGCCAGCCATACATGGGTTGAATTCCGAAACAAATTGTCTTTCGAATTTTGCACATTTTGTTAGCGGGCTGCAGCAACGATCGATTTTCATGCGACCATCAATATTGAGTGATCAGGCATGTTGGAAATTTGTGGAAAAAAAAACAAAGTTCTTATCATTGACAAGAGAATCGTGTAAGAAATATATGCGAAAAAAAATGCACGTGAGCTTTGACCTAGCAACTAAAGAAGATTCCTGACCACAAAAATTATTTTCTGTAGCAACATGAGGTGAAATAAAAGGGCTTGGTTGGTCAAATTTCTAAATCAATGGTGGCACCATTACAAAATGCACAACATTTCTGATTTTCAAAAGAAAATTAATTTGGAATTTGACCCAAGTATGGCCTGCATTCATCTGTGTCCTAGAAAGTATCAAAGCCAGTAGGTTGACACTGCAATTAGGTAGAAGAAAGAGGTAATCCCCAATGCCACACATCCATGCAGTCCTGCAATGGTGATGAGAGTGACAACCTGAGCCTGGACTCCAACCAGGTCATGCCCTCAACACATTTCGAATCAACCCCAGGGCTTAACAACCATGAGCAAAATGTGTTGGGGGGTGTGGGCTGGTTGGAGTCCAGGCTGAGGCAGAGCACATCAGTGAAGGAGAAAAATTACTTATTTTCAAAATCTACTCACAGAAAATAAGAAAAACTTTTTTTTTTCAAAATTTTCTGTCTTTTTTCTTTTTTTTATAAGAAATAAAAAACCCAGCGGTGATTAAATACAATCAAAAGAAAGCTCTATTTGTGTGAAACAAATAATAAAAATTTCATATGGGTACAGTGTAGCATGACCACGTAACTGTCATTCAAAGTGTGACAGCGCTGAAAGCTGAAAATTGGCCTGGGCAGGAGGGGGATGAAAGGGCCCTGTATTGAAGTGGTTAACAAAAAATAAAAAAAGTGTGGAAAAAAGTTGTATTAAATAAACAAATAGATAAAAAAATAAAAATTAAGCGCCACCGCCCCCCCGTGCTTACGTGCAAATGCAAACGCATACATTACTCCTGCATTCATATGTAAACGGTGCTCGCACCACACATGTGAGGTATTGTCGCGAACGTCAGAGCGAGAGCAATAATTCTACCACCAGACCTCTTGTCCAACTTTCAACTGGTAATCTGTAAAGGCATTTAAAGCATTGCCTATGGAGAATTTTAAGAACTGTAGTTTGCCGCTATTCTACTTAGTTACTATACATCTCTGGGCATAGGAAACACCCTGCAATGCCCTGTTAAAGTAGAATTATGCAAATACATGCAAATAATCAGATCAGACCAAACTGAGGAACAACTGAAGAGGAAAGAGGGGCAGAGGGACTTCATTCCATATCAGGGACTGTCCCTTGAAACAGTTGGGAGCTATGCCTGAAGATCCTGGTATAAATTAAGGGTGGAACCATATGCTGTTTTTATTTCTTGAGGGGGAGGGGACAACTTCTAGATCAGAACCTCATCTATTATAAGAATCTGGTAAAGAAAGCCACCCTCTAATAGGAAGTTGAATCACAGCAGCAAAAAAAACAAAATTGGAAGGAGGCTTGTAGGCAGGTTGCCTACAGCGTTAATGCTAGTTAGATTAGTGTGGCTGCCTAGGTTGGGAAGTGGAAGGGTTAACTCTGTTATGTTCTGCTGCTAACATTTTGTGGGCTTTTGGGGTCCACCCTCCTGACCTGTGATATATACAGCATCTCACAAAAGTAAGTACACCCTTCACATTTTTGTAAATATTTTATTATATCTTTTCCTGCAACAACACTGAAGAAATAACACTTTGCTACAATGTAAAGTAGTGAGTGTACAGCTTGTATAACAGTGTAAATTTGCTGTCCCCTCAAAATAACTCAACACACAGCCAATAATGTCTAAACCGCTGGCAACAAAAGTGAGTACACCCCTAAGTGAAAGTGTCAATATTTTGTGTGGCCACCATTATTTTCCAGCACTGCCTTAACTCTACTGGGCATGGAGTTCACCAAAGCTTCACAGGTTGCCACTGGAGTCCTTTTTCACTCCTCCATGACCACATCACAAAGCTGGTGGATGTTAGAGACCTTGCGCTCCTCCACCTCCCGTTTGAGGATGCCCCACAGATGCTCATGCTTGGCCAGTTCTTTACCTTTACCCTCAGCTTCTTTAGCAAGGCAGTGGTCGTCTTGGAGGTGTGTTTGGGGTCGTTATCATGTTGGGATACTGCCCTGTGGCCCAGTCTATGAAGGGAGGGGATCATGCCTTGCTTCAGTATGTCACAGTACATGTTGGCAGTCATTGTTTCCCTCAATGAACTGTAGCTCCCCAGTGCCGGCAGCACTTATGCAGCCCCAGACCCTGACACTCCCACCACCATGCTTGTCTGTAGGCAAGACACACTTGTCTTTGTACTCCTCCCCTGGTTGCCGCCACACATGTTTGACACCAAGTGAACCAAATAAGTTTATCTTGGTCTCATCAGACCACAGGACATGGTTCCAGTAATCTATGTTCTTAGTCTGCTTGTCTTCAGCAAAATGTTTGTGGGCTTTCTTGTGTATCATCTTTAGAAGAGGCTTCCTTCTGGGACAACGGTCATGTATACCAATTTGATGCAGTGTGCGGCGTATGGTCTGAGCACTGACAGGCTGACCCCCCACCCCTTCAACCTCTGCAGCAATGCTGGCAGCACTCATATGTCTATTTCCCAAAGACAACCTCTGGTTATGATGCTGAGCACGTGCGCCTAACTTTTCTGAGTGGAACCTTTCCTGTTAAACCACTGTATGGTCTTGGACACCGTGCTGCAGCACAGTTTCAGGGTCTTGGCAATCTTCCTAAAGCCTAGGCCATCTTTATGTAGAGCAACAATTCTTTTTTGCAGATCCTCAGAGAGTTCTTTGCCATGAGGTGCCATGTTGAACTTCCAGTGACTAGTATGAGAGAGTGAGAGCGATAACACCAAATTTAACACACCCCATTAAAACCTGAGACCTTGTAACACTAATGAGTCACATGAGATCGGGGAGAGAAAATGGCTAATTGGGCCCAATATGGACATTGTCACTTAGGGGTGTAATGGCTTCGTGTTGAGTTATTTTGAGGGGACAGCAAATTTACACTTTTATACAATCTGTACACTCACTACTTTACATTGTAGCAAAGTACCATTTCTACCAAAGTCACATGAAAAGATATAATAAAATATTTACAAAAATGTGAGGGGTTTACTCACTTTTGTGAGATACTGTAAATAGCAGAGGTTCGGATCTCAAGGGTCGAGTCGGGTCAGAGACAAAAGATCAGGACTGTGCTGAGACTTACAGTTCTTCCATGGAGCACCGGTTTTTGGAATTCGCCCACGCTTGAACCTCTCCCATCTAGACATACTAGCTGTGGACTTCACCTGCAAGGACTTCACCTGCACAGATACTCTGGGGCAGCCACTGTTATTGTTAGGTAGGGAAAGGATGTTCTGCCATGTTATGCTTATCATGCCGTACTTGTAATAAAACCTATTAACCGCAATAAGCCTGGTCTGAAGTTATTCAAGGGGTGCACATGGGGTCCTGGGGCACACACATAAGGGTCTGAGTCTGCAACCACTTGTAACAGCACACAAAAGGTTCTAGTCACACTCAGAAATAAAAGGTTAACTGCAGCCCGTCATTGGCATGGTACCTGGTAGAGTGACAGGTTCTCCAATAGTGATGGGGTCTAGTACTATGGCTCCCTCCCAAGCTGTCTGTCTCTGTCAGTCCACTGGGAGCACAATAGCGTCAAGGAGAGTCATGGCCTGGTCACTTGGTACGGATAATAAAGGATTAAGTGAGTATGCATGAGGTCTGCACTATGTGCTCTGTGGGACCCCATTTTGCTACTAGGAGTGAAGTGGCATGGTACACTGACTGGTGGAGTGGGCATGGACTCTGCATGTTCCTCCGAATGCAACACATACAGCTGTACAAATTTGTAGTAAACGAGACCACATTCTCGAAAAGGAATTCACATAGCACTGCACATAAGTTAATGTTTGATTCCTCACATAACCACAGCCCTTGTTGCGTCCCGGCAATGAAGAGCATGCCCCTGGGCAAGGTGTAAACCTGCTTTTACAACAAGATCCTTCTGGTTGTCTGGCGTAGCCCAAAAGAACCCATCCCAGAGTAGGCCTCCTGTGTGACCCTTACATTTGGCGCCCAACGAGTTAATGGGAAACACATGGAGGAGAGGTCACCTGTCCATCACAAGACACCTACCCTCCCCCTAGAGGCTGAGAGCAATAGAGGGCATATGTTTGAGTTAATAATACATACTTGAACAGATTTTTTTTTTAACCCAATTTTAGTGTAACTTTAAACGGTAGTAAGCCCTGCTTTTTTAGCCTATAATAAGAATTTCCTGTAAGTATAGTAAACATCTCCTAAATGTTCACTGTTTAGGAGATATTTACATGTGTAGCAGCTGGTGACATCACTGGAGCATGTACCATTCAAACGGCTGCAGTCCACGAACCTGAAAGGAAGACAGGGTGAAGATGGAAGCCCTGTCAGCGGTGACAGCATACAGCTGGAGGGCTTCATTTTAAGGTAAGTCTTTTATAATGTGCTAGTATGTGATACATACTAGCATATTATGACATTACCTTGCAGGGACCTGATTTTTTTTTTCTATGTCAAGACTACTGCTTTAACCACTTAAGCCCCGGAGGATTTGGCTGCTGAAAGACCAGGGGGTATTTTGCGATTCGGCACTGCGTGACTTTAACGGACAATTGCGCGGTCGTGTGACGCTGTACCTAAACGAATTTGACGTCCTTTTTTTCCCACAAACAGAGCTTTCTTTTGGTGGTATTTGGTCACCTGTGCGATTTTTTTGATCATGCGCTATAAACAAAAAAAGAGCGTCAATTTTGCAAAAATAACAATATTTTTCACATTTTTTTATATGAAATTCCCCCCCAAAAAAATGTAAAAATCAAAATTTTTTAACATTTTCGGCCAATTTGTTTTATGCTACATATGTTTGGTAAAAAAAATCGCAAAAAGCGTATTTTGATTGGTTTGCGCAAAAGTTATCGCGTTTACTAACAAAGGGAAAGATTTTTGTCATTTTTGTTGTTTTTTTAACGCGTAATGGCGGCGATCTGCGATTTTTTTTGCGGTACTGCGACATTGCGGCGGACAGATCGGACCCTTGATTGACATTTTTAACACTTTTGGGGTTACCAGTGACATTTCTACAGTAATCAGTGCTATACATATGCACTGTTACTGTAAAATTACACTGGCAGTGAAGGGGTTAACTTTATTTGAGAGGGAGGGGCTGTGTGTGTGTCCCTAGAGGCGTGATTCTAACTGTGATTGGCTGTGGCTTGAGCTGTAGGAACAGTGATCAACGGTCCTACATAGTAGAACCGTATGATCATTGTTTCTACACAGGGGAGAATGACAGGCGGCTTGTTTACACAGCCTGCCTGCCTTTCTCCCTCTCCCCCGACGATCGCTGAGTGACCGGCGGACATCGGGTCCGCCGGTCACACGCGCGGGGGGGGGGGTCCGTGACTGCGCGGGAGCGCGCCGCTGGCGGCGCACGCTCGCTCCCCAGAGCCTCACAGGCTAGTGACGTACCGATACGTCACTCTGCCTGTGAGGGGCTGACCGCCGCAGTATATTTACTTGCGGCGGTCGGCAAGCGGTTAAGCATGACTAAAATTAGCCAGTCAATAGTGAATAAGGTGAAGCTCTGTTGCTTTCCATCATCCAATCATGTACAAACAAAAATCCTTTTTTTTCCCTTGCACATGATTGGGTATTCTTTGCAAAGTGAAATTTCCGCATGTTCACTAAGCTCTGGAGAAAATTACCATGCAAAGGTGAGCAGCCTATTTGCCTTTAGTAAACGGCTTTGATAGTTTTATCTCTGGTCAAGAAATAGCATCTACAGTAGATCCGTATTCTAATTAATTCGAAAGCCAGCCATACATGGGTTGAATTCCGAACAAATTGTCTTTCGAATTTTGCACATTTTGTTAGCGGGCTGCAGCAACGATCGATTTTCATGCGACCATCAATATTGAGTGATCAGGCATGTTGGAAATTTGTGGAAAAAAAAAACAAAGTTCTTATCATTGACAAGAGAATCGTGTAAGAAATATATGCGAAAAAAAATGCACGTGAGCTTTGACCTAGCAACTAAAGAAGATTCCTGACCACAAAAATTATTTTCTGTAGCAACATGAGGTGAAATAAAAGGGCTTGGTTGGTCAAATTTCTAAATCAATGGTGGCACCATTACAAAATGCACAACATTTCTGATTTTCAAAAGAAAATTAATTTGGAATTTGACCCAAGTATGGCCTGCATTCATCTGTGTCCTAGAAAGTATCAAAGCCAGTAGGTTGACACTGCAATTAGGTAGAAGAAAGAGGTAATCCCCAATGCCACACATCCATGCAGTCCTGCAATGGTGATGAGAGTGACAACCTGAGCCTGGACTTCAACCAGGTCATGCCCTCAACACATTTCGAATCAACCCCAGGGCTTAACAACCATGAGCAAAATGTGTTGGGGGGTGTGGGCTGGTTGGAGTCCAGGCTGAGGCAGAGCACATCAGTGAAGGAGAAAAATTACTTATTTTCAAAATCTACTCACAGAAAATAAGAAAAACTTTTTTTTTTCAAAATTTTCTGTCTTTTTTCTTTTTTTTATAAGAAATAAAAAACCCAGCGGTGATTAAATACAATCAAAAGAAAGCTCTATTTGTGTGAAACAAATAATAAAAATTTCATATGGGTACAGTGTAGCATGACCACGCAACTGTCATTCAAAGTGTGACAGCGCTGAAAGCTGAAAATTGGCCTGGGCAGGAGGGGGATGAAAGGGCCCTGTATTGAAGTGGTTAACAAAAAATAAAAAAAGTGTGAAAAAAAGTTGTATTAAATAAACAAATAGATAAAAAAATAAAAATTAAGCGCCACCGCCCCCCCGTGCTTACGTGCAAATGCAAACGCATACATTACTCCTGCATTCATATGTAAACGGTGCTCGCACCACACATGTGAGGTATTGTCGCGAACGTCAGAGCGAGAGCAATAATTCTACCACCAGACCTCTTGTCCAACTTTCAACTGGTAATCTGTAAAGGCATTTAAAGCATTGCCTATGGAGAATTTTAAGAACTGTAGTTTGCCGCTATTCTACTTAGTTACTATACATCTCTGGGCATAGGAAACACCCTGCAATGCCCTGTTAAAGTAGAATTATGCAAATACATGCAAATAATCAGATCAGACCAAACTGAGGAACAACTGAAGAGGAAAGAGGGGCAGAGGGACTTCATTCCATATCAGGACTGTCCCTTGAAACAGTTGGGAGCTATGCCTGAAGATCCTGGTATAAATTAAGGGTGGAACCATATGCTGTTTTTATTTCTTGAGGGGGAGGGGACAACTTCTAGATCAGAACCTCATCTATTATAAGAATCTGGTAAAGAAAGCCACCCTCTAATAGGAAGTTGAATCACAGCAGCAAAAAAACAAAATTGGAAGGAGGCTTGTAGGCAGGTTGCCTACAGCGTTAATGCTAGTTAGATTAGTGTGGCTGCCTAGGTTGGGAAGTGGAAGGGTTAACTCTGTTATGTTCTGCTGCTAACATTTTGTGGGCTTTTGGGGTCCACCCTCCTGACCTGTGATATATACAGCATCTCACAAAAGTAAGTACACCCTTCACATTTTTGTAAATATTTTATTATATCTTTTCCTGCAACAACACTGAAGAAATAACACTTTGCTACAATGTAAAGTAGTGAGTGTACAGCTTGTATAACAGTGTAAATTTGCTGTCCCCTCAAAATAACTCAACACACAGCCAATAATGTCTAAACCGCTGGCAACAAAAGTGAGTACACCCCTAAGTGAAAGTGTCAATATTTTGTGTGGCCACCATTATTTTCCAGCACTGCCTTAACTCTACTGGGCATGGAGTTCACCAAAGCTTCACAGGTTGCCACTGGAGTCCTTTTTCACTCCTCCATGACCACATCACAAAGCTGGTGGATGTTAGAGACCTTGCGCTCCTCCACCTCCCGTTTGAGGATGCCCCACAGATGCTCATGCTTGGCCAGTTCTCTACCTTTACCCTCAGCTTCTTTAGCAAAGCAGTGGTCGTCTTGGAGGTGTGTTTGGGGTCGTTATCATGTTGGGATACTGCCCTGTGGCCCAGTCTATGAAGGGAGGGGATCATGCCTTGCTTCAGTATGTCACAGTACATGTTGGCAGTCATTGTTTCCCTCAATGAACTGTAGCTCCCCAGTGCCGGCAGCACTTATGCAGCCCCAGACCCTGACACTCCCACCACCATGCTTGTCTGTAGGCAAGACACACTTGTCTTTGTACTCCTCCCCTGGTTGCCGCCACACATGTTTGACACCAAGTGAACCAAATAAGTTTATCTTGGTCTCATCAGACCACAGGACATGGTTCCAGTAATCTATGTTCTTAGTCTGCTTGTCTTCAGCAAAATGTTTGTGGGCTTTCTTGTGTATCATCTTTAGAAGAGGCTTCCTTCTGGGACAACGGTCATGTATACCAATTTGATGCAGTGTGCGGCGTATGGTCTGAGCACTGACAGGCTGACCCCCCACCCCTTCAACCTCTGCAGCAATGCTGGCAGCACTCATATGTCTATTTCCCAAAGACAACCTCTGGTTATGATGCTGAGCACGTGCGCCTAACTTTTCTGAGTGGAACCTTTCCTGTTAAACCACTGTATGGTCTTGGACACCGTGCTGCAGCACAGTTTCAGGGTCTTGGCAATCTTCCTAAAGCCTAGGCCATCTTTATGTAGAGCAACAATTCTTTTTTGCAGATCCTCAGAGAGTTCTTTGCCATGAGGTGCCATGTTGAACTTCCAGTGACTAGTATGAGAGAGTGAGAGCGATAACACCAAATTTAACACACCCCATTAAAACCTGAGACCTTGTAACACTAATGAGTCACATGAGATCGGGGAGAGAAAATGGCTAATTGGGCCCAATATGGACATTGTCACTTAGGGGTGTAATGGCTTCGTGTTGAGTTATTTTGAGGGGACAGCAAATTTACACTTTTATACAATCTGTACACTCACTACTTTACATTGTAGCAAAGTACCATTTCTACCAAAGTCACATGAAAAGATATAATAAAATATTTACAAAAATGTGAGGGGTTTACTCACTTTTGTGAGATACTGTAAATAGCAGAGGTTCGGATCTCAAGGGTCGAGTCGGGTCAGAGACAAAAGATCAGGACTGTGCTGAGACTTACAGTTCTTCCATGGAGCACCGGTTTTTGGAATTCGCCCACGCTTGAACCTCTCCCATCTAGACATACTAGCTGTGGACTTCACCTGCAAGGACTTCACCTGCACAGATACTCTGGGGCAGCCACTGTTATTGTTAGGTAGGGAAAGGATGTTCTGCCATGTTATGCTTATCATGCCGTACTTGTAATAAAACCTATTAACCGCAATAAGCCTGGTCTGAAGTTATTCAAGGGGTGCACATGGGGTCCTGGGGCACACACACAAGGGTCTGAGTCTGCAACCACTTGTAACAGCACACGAAAGGTTCTAGTTACACTCAGAAATAAAAGGTTAACTGCAGCCAGTCATTGTCATGGTACCTGGTAGAGTGACAGGTTCTCCAATAGTGATGGGGTCTGGTACTACGGCTCCCTCCCAAGCTGTCTGTCTCTGTCAGTCCACTGGGAGCACAATAGCGTCAAGGAGAGTCATGGCCTGGTCACTTGGTACGGATAATAAAGGATTAAGTGAGTATGCATGAGGTCTGCACTATGTGCTCTGTGGGACCCCATTTTGCTACTAGGAGTGAAGTGGCATGGTACACTGACTGGTGGAGTGGGCATGGACTCTGCATGTTCCTCCGAATGCAACACATACAGCTGTACAAATTTGTAGTAAACGAGACCACATTCTCGAAAAGGAATTCACATAGCACTGCACATAAGTTAATGTTTGATTCCTCACATAACCACAGCCCTTGTTGCGTCCCGGCAATGAAGAGCATGCCCCTGGGCAAGGTGTAAACCTGCTTTTACAACAAGATCCTTCTGGTTGTCTGGCGTAGCCCAAAAGAACCCATCCCAGAGTAGGCCTCCTGTGTGACCCTTACATTTGGCGCCCAACGAGTTAATGGGAAACACATGGAGGAGAGGTCACCTGTCCATCACAAGACACCTACCCTCCCCCTAGAGGCTGAGAGCAATAGAGGGCATATGTTTGAGTTAATAATACATACTTGAACAGATTTTTTTTTTAACCCAATTTTAGTGTAACTTTAAACGGTAGTAAGCCCTGCTTTTTTAGCCTATAATAAGAATTTCCTGTAAGTATAGTAAACATCTCCTAAATGTTCACTGTTTAGGAGATATTTACATGTGTAGCAGCTGGTGACATCACTGGAGCATGTACCATTCAAACGGCTGCAGTCCACGAACCTGAAAGGAAGACAGGGTGAAGATGGAAGCCCTGTCAGCGGTGACAGCATACAGCTGGAGGGCTTCATTTTAAGGTAAGTCTTTTATAATGTGCTAGTATGTGATACATACTAGCATATTATGACATTACCTTGCAGGGACCTGATTTTTTTTTTCTATGTCAAGACTACTGCTTTAACCACTTAAGCCCCGGAGGATTTGGCTGCTGAAAGACCAGGGGGTATTTTGCGATTCGGCACTGCGTGACTTTAACGGACAATTGCGCGGTCGTGTGACGCTGTACCTAAACGAATTTGACGTCCTTTTTTTCCCACAAACAGAGCTTTCTTTTGGTGGTATTTGGTCACCTGTGCGATTTTTTTGATCATGCGCTATAAACAAAAAAAGAGCGTCAATTTTGCAAAAATAACAATATTTTTCACATTTTTTTATATGAAATTCCCCCCCAAAAAAATGTAAAAATCAAAATTTTTTAACATTTTCGGCCAATTTGTTTTATGCTACATATGTTTGGTAAAAAAAATCGCAAAAAGCGTATTTTGATTGGTTTGCGCAAAAGTTATCGCGTTTACTAACAAAGGGAAAGATTTTTGTCATTTTTGTTGTTTTTTTAACGCGTAATGGCGGCGATCTGCGATTTTTTTTGCGGTACTGCGACATTGCGGCGGACAGATCGGACCCTTGATTGACATTTTTAACACTTTTGGGGTTACCAGTGACATTTCTACAGTAATCAGTGCTATACATATGCACTGTTACTGTAAAATTACACTGGCAGTGAAGGGGTTAACTTTATTTGAGAGGGAGGGGCTGTGTGTGTGTCCCTAGAGGCGTGATTCTAACTGTGATTGGCTGTGGCTTGAGCTGTAGGAACAGTGATCAACGGTCCTACATAGTAGAACCGTATGATCATTGTTTCTACACAGGGGAGAATGACAGGCGGCTTGTTTACACAGCCTGCCTGCCTTTCTCCCTCTCCCCCGACGATCGCTGAGTGACCGGCGGACATCGGGTCCGCCGGTCACACGCGCGGGGGGGGGGGTCCGTGACTGCGCGGGAGCGCGCCGCTGGCGGCGCACGCTCGCTCCCCAGAGCCTCACAGGCTAGTGACGTACCGATACGTCACTCTGCCTGTGAGGGGCTGACCGCCGCAGTATATTTACTTGCGGCGGTCGGCAAGCGGTTAAGCATGACTAAAATTAGCCAGTCAATAGTGAATAAGGTGAAGCTCTGTTGCTTTCCATCATCCAATCATGTACAAACAAAAATCCTTTTTTTTCCCTTGCACATGATTGGGTATTCTTTGCAAAGTGAAATTTCCGCATGTTCACTAAGCTCTGGAGAAAATTACCATGCAAAGGTGAGCAGCCTATTTGCCTTTAGTAAACGGCTTTGATAGTTTTATCTCTGGTCAAGAAATAGCATCTACAGTAGATCCGTATTCTAATTAATTCGAAAGCCAGCCATACATGGGTTGAATTCCGAACAAATTGTCTTTCGAATTTTGCACATTTTGTTAGCGGGCTGCAGCAACGATCGATTTTCATGCGACCATCAATATTGAGTGATCAGGCATGTTGGAAATTTGTGGAAAAAAAAAACAAAGTTCTTATCATTGACAAGAGAATCGTGTAAGAAATATATGCGAAAAAAAATGCACGTGAGCTTTGACCTAGCAACTAAAGAAGATTCCTGACCACAAAAATTATTTTCTGTAGCAACATGAGGTGAAATAAAAGGGCTTGGTTGGTCAAATTTCTAAATCAATGGTGGCACCATTACAAAATGCACAACATTTCTGATTTTCAAAAGAAAATTAATTTGGAATTTGACCCAAGTATGGCCTGCATTCATCTGTGTCCTAGAAAGTATCAAAGCCAGTAGGTTGACACTGCAATTAGGTAGAAGAAAGAGGTAATCCCCAATGCCACACATCCATGCAGTCCTGCAATGGTGATGAGAGTGACAACCTGAGCCTGGACTTCAACCAGGTCATGCCCTCAACACATTTCGAATCAACCCCAGGGCTTAACAACCATGAGCAAAATGTGTTGGGGGGTGTGGGCTGGTTGGAGTCCAGGCTGAGGCAGAGCACATCAGTGAAGGAGAAAAATTACTTATTTTCAAAATCTACTCACAGAAAATAAGAAAAACTTTTTTTTTTCAAAATTTTCTGTCTTTTTTCTTTTTTTTATAAGAAATAAAAAACCCAGCGGTGATTAAATACAATCAAAAGAAAGCTCTATTTGTGTGAAACAAATAATAAAAATTTCATATGGGTACAGTGTAGCATGACCACGCAACTGTCATTCAAAGTGTGACAGCGCTGAAAGCTGAAAATTGGCCTGGGCAGGAGGGGGATGAAAGGGCCCTGTATTGAAGTGGTTAACAAAAAATAAAAAAAGTGTGAAAAAAAGTTGTATTAAATAAACAAATAGATAAAAAAATAAAAATTAAGCGCCACCGCCCCCCCGTGCTTACGTGCAAATGCAAACGCATACATTACTCCTGCATTCATATGTAAACGGTGCTCGCACCACACATGTGAGGTATTGTCGCGAACGTCAGAGCGAGAGCAATAATTCTACCACCAGACCTCTTGTCCAACTTTCAACTGGTAATCTGTAAAGGCATTTAAAGCATTGCCTATGGAGAATTTTAAGAACTGTAGTTTGCCGCTATTCTACTTAGTTACTATACATCTCTGGGCATAGGAAACACCCTGCAATGCCCTGTTAAAGTAGAATTATGCAAATACATGCAAATAATCAGATCAGACCAAACTGAGGAACAACTGAAGAGGAAAGAGGGGCAGAGGGACTTCATTCCATATCAGGACTGTCCCTTGAAACAGTTGGGAGCTATGCCTGAAGATCCTGGTATAAATTAAGGGTGGAACCATATGCTGTTTTTATTTCTTGAGGGGGAGGGGACAACTTCTAGATCAGAACCTCATCTATTATAAGAATCTGGTAAAGAAAGCCACCCTCTAATAGGAAGTTGAATCACAGCAGCAAAAAAACAAAATTGGAAGGAGGCTTGTAGGCAGGTTGCCTACAGCGTTAATGCTAGTTAGATTAGTGTGGCTGCCTAGGTTGGGAAGTGGAAGGGTTAACTCTGTTATGTTCTGCTGCTAACATTTTGTGGGCTTTTGGGGTCCACCCTCCTGACCTGTGATATATACAGCATCTCACAAAAGTAAGTACACCCTTCACATTTTTGTAAATATTTTATTATATCTTTTCCTGCAACAACACTGAAGAAATAACACTTTGCTACAATGTAAAGTAGTGAGTGTACAGCTTGTATAACAGTGTAAATTTGCTGTCCCCTCAAAATAACTCAACACACAGCCAATAATGTCTAAACCGCTGGCAACAAAAGTGAGTACACCCCTAAGTGAAAGTGTCAATATTTTGTGTGGCCACCATTATTTTCCAGCACTGCCTTAACTCTACTGGGCATGGAGTTCACCAAAGCTTCACAGGTTGCCACTGGAGTCCTTTTTCACTCCTCCATGACCACATCACAAAGCTGGTGGATGTTAGAGACCTTGCGCTCCTCCACCTCCCGTTTGAGGATGCCCCACAGATGCTCATGCTTGGCCAGTTCTCTACCTTTACCCTCAGCTTCTTTAGCAAAGCAGTGGTCGTCTTGGAGGTGTGTTTGGGGTCGTTATCATGTTGGGATACTGCCCTGTGGCCCAGTCTATGAAGGGAGGGGATCATGCCTTGCTTCAGTATGTCACAGTACATGTTGGCAGTCATTGTTTCCCTCAATGAACTGTAGCTCCCCAGTGCCGGCAGCACTTATGCAGCCCCAGACCCTGACACTCCCACCACCATGCTTGTCTGTAGGCAAGACACACTTGTCTTTGTACTCCTCCCCTGGTTGCCGCCACACATGTTTGACACCAAGTGAACCAAATAAGTTTATCTTGGTCTCATCAGACCACAGGACATGGTTCCAGTAATCTATGTTCTTAGTCTGCTTGTCTTCAGCAAAATGTTTGTGGGCTTTCTTGTGTATCATCTTTAGAAGAGGCTTCCTTCTGGGACAACGGTCATGTATACCAATTTGATGCAGTGTGCGGCGTATGGTCTGAGCACTGACAGGCTGACCCCCCACCCCTTCAACCTCTGCAGCAATGCTGGCAGCACTCATATGTCTATTTCCCAAAGACAACCTCTGGTTATGATGCTGAGCACGTGCGCCTAACTTTTCTGAGTGGAACCTTTCCTGTTAAACCACTGTATGGTCTTGGACACCGTGCTGCAGCACAGTTTCAGGGTCTTGGCAATCTTCCTAAAGCCTAGGCCATCTTTATGTAGAGCAACAATTCTTTTTTGCAGATCCTCAGAGAGTTCTTTGCCATGAGGTGCCATGTTGAACTTCCAGTGACTAGTATGAGAGAGTGAGAGCGATAACACCAAATTTAACACACCCCATTAAAACCTGAGACCTTGTAACACTAATGAGTCACATGAGATCGGGGAGAGAAAATGGCTAATTGGGCCCAATATGGACATTGTCACTTAGGGGTGTAATGGCTTCGTGTTGAGTTATTTTGAGGGGACAGCAAATTTACACTTTTATACAATCTGTACACTCACTACTTTACATTGTAGCAAAGTACCATTTCTACCAAAGTCACATGAAAAGATATAATAAAATATTTACAAAAATGTGAGGGGTTTACTCACTTTTGTGAGATACTGTAAATAGCAGAGGTTCGGATCTCAAGGGTCGAGTCGGGTCAGAGACAAAAGATCAGGACTGTGCTGAGACTTACAGTTCTTCCATGGAGCACCGGTTTTTGGAATTCGCCCACGCTTGAACCTCTCCCATCTAGACATACTAGCTGTGGACTTCACCTGCAAGGACTTCACCTGCACAGATACTCTGGGGCAGCCACTGTTATTGTTAGGTAGGGAAAGGATGTTCTGCCATGTTATGCTTATCATGCCGTACTTGTAATAAAACCTATTAACCGCAATAAGCCTGGTCTGAAGTTATTCAAGGGGTGCACATGGGGTCCTGGGGCACACACATAAGGGTCTGAGTCTGCAACCACTTGTAACAGCACACAAAAGGTTCTAGTCACACTCAGAAATAAAAGGTTAACTGCAGCCCGTCATTGGCATGGTACCTGGTAGAGTGACAGGTTCTCCAATAGTGATGGGGTCTAGTACTATGGCTCCCTCCCAAGCTGTCTGTCTCTGTCAGTCCACTGGGAGCACAATAGCGTCAAGGAGAGTCATGGCCTGGTCACTTGGTACGGATAATAAAGGATTAAGTGAGTATGCATGAGGTCTGCACTATGTGCTCTGTGGGACCCCATTTTGCTACTAGGAGTGAAGTGGCATGGTACACTGACTGGTGGAGTGGGCATGGACTCTGCATGTTCCTCCGAATGCAACACATACAGCTGTACAAATTTGTAGTAAACGAGACCACATTCTCGAAAAGGAATTCACATAGCACTGCACATAAGTTAATGTTTGATTCCTCACATAACCACAGCCCTTGTTGCGTCCCGGCAATGAAGAGCATGCCCCTGGGCAAGGTGTAAACCTGCTTTTACAACAAGATCCTTCTGGTTGTCTGGCGTAGCCCAAAAGAACCCATCCCAGAGTAGGCCTCCTGTGTGACCCTTACATTTGGCGCCCAACGAGTTAATGGGAAACACATGGAGGAGAGGTCACCTGTCCATCACAAGACACCCCCTAGAGGCTGAGAGCAATAGAGGGCATATGTTTGAGTTAATAATACATACTTGAACAGATTTTTTTTTTAACCCAATTTTAGTGTAACTTTAAACGGTAGTAAGCCCTGCTTTTTTAGCCTATAATAAGAATTTCCTGTGAGTATAGTAAACATCTCCTAAATGTTCACTGCTTAGGAGATATTTACATGTGTAGCAGCTGGTGACATCACTGGAGCATGTACCATTCAAACGGCTGCAGTCCACGAACCTGAAAGGAAGACAGGGTGAAGATGGAAGCCCTGTCAGCGGTGACAGCATACAGCTGGAGGGCTTCATTTTAAGGTAAGTCTTTCATAATGTGCTAGTATGTGATACATACTAGCAAATTATGACATTACCTTGCAGGGACCTGATTTTTTTTTTCTATGTCAAGACTACTGCTTTAACCACTTAAGCCCCGGAGGATTTGGCTGCTGAAAGACCAGGGGGTATTTTGCGATTCGGCACTGCGTGACTTTAACGGACAATTGCGCGGTCGTGTGACTCTGTACCTAAACGAATTTGACTTCCTTTTTTCCCCACAAACAGAGCTTTCTTTTGGTGGTATTTGGTCACCTGTGCGATTTTTTTGATCATGCGCTATAAACAAAAAAAGAGCGTCAATTTTGCAAAAATAACAATATTTTTCATTTTTTTATATGAAATTCCCCCCCAAAAAAATTTAAAAATCAAAATTTTTAAACATTTTCGGCCAATTTGTTTTATGCTACATATGTTTGGTAAAAAAAATCGCAAAAAGCGTATTTTGATTGGTTTGCGCAAAAGTTATCGCGTTTACTAACAAAGGGAAAGATTTTTGTCATTTTTGTTGTTTTTTTAACGCGTAATGGCGGCGATCTGCGATTTTTTTTGCGGTACTGCGACATTGCGGCGGACAGATCGGACCCTTGACTGACATTTTTAACACTTTTGGGGTTACCAGTGACATTTCTACAGTAATCAGTGCTATACATATGCACTGTTACTGTAAAAAATTACACTGGCAGTGAAGGGGTTAACTTTATTTGAGAGGGAGGGGCTGTGTGTGTCCCTAGAGGCGTGATTCTAACTGTGATTGGCTGTGGCTTGAGCTGTAGGAACAATGATCAACGGTCCTACATAGTAGAACCGTATGATCATTGTTTCTACACAGGGGAGAATGACAGGCGGCTTGTTTACACAGCCTGCCTGCCTTTCTCCCTCTCCCCCGACGATCGCTGAGTGACCGGCGGACATCGGGTCCGCCGGTCACACGTGCGGGGGGGGGTCCGTGACTGCGCGGGAGCGCGCCGCTGGCGGCGCACGCTCGCTCCCCAGAGCCTCACAGGCTAGTGAAGTACCGATACGTCACTCTGCCTGTGAGGGGCTGACCGCCGCAGTATATTTACTTGCGGCGGTCGGCAAGCGGTTAAGCATGACTAAAATTAGCCAGTCAATAGTGAATTAGGTGAAGCTCTGTTTCTTTCCATCATCCAATCATGTACAAACAAAAATCCTTTTTTTTCCCTTGCACATGATTGGGTATTCTTTGCAAAGTGAAATTTCCCCATGTTCACTAAGCTCTGGAGAAAATTACCATGCAAAGGTGAGCAGCCTATTTGCCTTTAGTAAACGGCTTTGATAGTTTTATCTCTGGTCAAGAAATAGCATCTACAGTAGATCCGTATTCTAATTAATTCGAAAGCCAGCCATACATGGTTTGAATTCTGAACAAATTGTCTTTCGAATTTTGCACATTTTGTTAGCGGGCTGCAGCAACGAACGATTTTCATGCGACCATCAATATTGAGTGATCAGGCATGTTGGAAATTTGTGGAAAAAAAAAAACAAAGTTCTTATCATTGACAAGAGAATCGTGTAAGAAATATATGCGAAAAAAAATGCACGTGAGCTTTGACCTAGCAACTAAAGAAGATTCCTGGTTAAAAAAAACCCAAAGTGAATGGGATTATATAGCGCTTGCTGGCAGGATCAAATAGGAATATAGATTATAGTTAAAAAATATATATTATATAAAATATAAAATCTGAACCCATAAATTAAACACAGTAAAAATATATTAATAAATAACAATAGTGTCATAAAGGTGTATAATAGTGTTTAATTTATGGGTTCAGATTTTATATTTTATATAATATATATTTTTTAACTATAATCTATATTCCTATTTGATCCTGCCAGCAAGCGCTATATAATCCCATTCACTTTGGGGTTTTTTTTAACCATTTCCTCCTTTTACTATAGCAGCTGCTATTTGTTAATATATTTATTAGTTTAGTTATCTGTTTAATTAGGCGTTCCTAGGCGCGAAGAATATATTCTTTTGAATATATATACTTTGAAAGAAGATTCCTGACCACAAAAATTATTTTCTGTAGCAACATGAGGTGAAATAAAAAGGCTTGGTTGGTCAAATTTCTAAATCAATGGTGGCACCATTACAAAATGTACAACATTTCTGATTTTCAAAAGAAAATTCATTTGGAATTTGACCCAAGTATGGCCTACATTAGTCTGTGTCTTAGAAAGTATCAAAGCCAGTAGGTTGACACTGCAATTAGGTAGAAGAAAGAGGTAATCCCCAATGCCACACATCCATGCAGTCCTGTAATGGTGATGAGAGTGACAACCTGAGCCTGGACTCCAACCAGGTCATGCCCTCAACACGTTTCAATCAACCCCAGGGCTTAACAACCATGAGCAAAATGTGTTGGGGGTGTGGGCTGGTTGGAGTCCAGGCTGAGGTTGTCACTCTCATCCCCATTGCAGGACTACATGGATGTGCAGCATTGGGGATTACCTCTTTCTTCTCCCTTGAACTATAACTTAGAGCCAGGATGGGCGCTGTCCCTTGCCAGCACTCCCCGCATTGGAGGCGGAGGAATCCGCTCACATACCCCATATTGAAACAAGCGTGAGCGGCACTCTAAGCTCTTTCAGAAAATGATCAGCATTGCAGATGATGGTCAGATTCCTTAATCAGCCAGATTTCAAAGAAAAATATTAGAGTGGAACGGAAAGGTTCCACATTGCTCCCTACCTAATGGGTCCCACAGAAGCTGCTTGGCCTGCCTCATGGTTGTGCTGAAATAACATATTCAGTTATAATAATGGACCAGGAGAGCTCGACAGCACAATACTTATTTTCCAAGAAAAAAATATAATTCATTACAATGGAGTCGGACACTTGTTATATTCCTATTGACCATTTCTAGTGAAGGATATAATGCATGCATTATGTGTTAGCAGCAACCAGGGAACATAAATAATCAAAATGAATAATTTAAAGCTCAAAGAAAGAGAATAAATAAATAGGTATAGTGACCTGTAGATGAAACAGGTTTACTTGTTGTAATAAACATTTTAGCCAAGTGTCAGAGAAGGATGTGGAACAGATGCTGTGCTGCCTTTCTACTAACCTTCTGCACAGTAATTAAGTTTCCACACAGTAAAGCAGCAAATTTATATTTCCAGGTGTCGGGGGAATTTATAGAATCATACCATTACTAGATTTCCTTTTGCTTTTCATGGTAGTTAAACAAACAAGACATAGTAGGGGGCCTATTATATTTTCTATTCTATTTTATAAAAAATGTATATTTATTGTGCATGCTTGTATGCTGTACAGGCAGTCCCCGGGTTACAAACAAGATAGGGTCTGTAGATTTGTTCTTAAAGCGGAGTTCCGGGCACAAAAAAGTTTTTTCAATAGACATACCCCCGGGAAAGTCAGGGCTAGTACATTCCACAATGGCTAGCCTCTGATCTGTCCCGGTTCGCACTTACCTGCAAGAAGAAATACTCACTTATAAAATTTCTTCTCCAGCGTTGCCATCTCTCTTGTGGGCAGCTGAAGCCGGCGCGATCCTCTTCCGCGTCCTCTTCCGTGTCTTCTTCTCCCAGAATGCGCCTGCACCGGCCCCTCTAGTCACTTCCGGTGCGGCGCCGCATTCCTCCACAGCTTCTGGGCATGCCCAGAAGCTGTTTAGCAGGGAATGTGGCGTCGCCCCCCCGGAAGTGACGAGCCGGGCCGGTGCCGTCGCATTGATTCCTGGGAGCGATGACGTTCAGCTCCCAGGAATCATTGCAAAGGAGGAAGTGACGGCGGAGCCGCGGCACAGAGGGAGGAAGTGAAGAAGAGGTGAGTATTCTCTATCTACAATTACAAGGCGAGTAAAAAAAAAAAAATATATACCTAACTATCCAATTCCTTTTCAGGTGAAGAAGATCCATCGGATGGGCACAAAATCGATTAGGTCGATTTTGTGCCCGGAACTCCGCTTTAAGTTGAATTTGTTGGTAAGTCGGAACAGGTACATGTTTTAAGTGTTAAATGGGATGTGTAAAAAAAGTGCGCTGGAAAATAGAAAAGCTGCGACCTTAGAAAAAATGTAAAAGTGAAAGGTGTGTATCAGGTGCGCTAAACTATTAAGTGATAATATCAAATATATAATCATATAGTGACAAATCAACAAAAATGATGAATAATATGTAGAATGGGAGGACAAACCTCCTCCACAATGGGTGAATCAAATAACACAACAAAATGGATGACAGTATGTGAAAGGAATACAATCCAAAATGATACAAAGTCATACAGATGTATGTCCATAAATAAAATGTGAATGTCCAAAATCATATTCATCCGACATGCATGCGAAAAGAATCCAAAGGTGCAAAAGTCAATACAATAGATGTGGGCAGTGAAGACCTCCACCGTGATTGAATAAGCCTCTTACCAGATGAGATAACACAAGGGCGTATGTATTATCAGATCCAATAATAATACCCAGGAAAGGTGAGAAAAGACCCCCAAATCCTTTTCTCCAAGAGGGAAGAGCAGGTCAGCCTCTTACCAGATAGTTCTTAATTCTAGGCAAAAGGATTGGATTCCGCCTGTAATGGGTGCCTGTTCTGTTCCCTGGGATACTTGGATCTACTAGCTCTGCTCGTTGTATAAGGTTCCCCCGGTAACCAAAAAAGAAAACCGCTGATAGTGTGATATCTTCCAACAAAATTTAATATAAGAAGGTAATGCACTTACAATGGGTTGACTTGGTATGTGACATAAACAGCAATGTGTACCGGAGAGAACAGCTGGAGGGCCGCGGCCGCCTGCAGCGCGGTCCGCGGCGATGGATCATGACGTTGCGGTGCTCCTCTCTGACGCGTTTCCTCCTACGAAGGACGTCAACTCAGATGGCGCTTTTTGTTTTCCTCCAGACATCTACTAAGCTGCTGAAAGAGAAAAATTTAGGAAAAAGGCTTTTCTTATATTTTTTCTTAATATTTAATGTTGGTAATACGTGTATATTCAGGTAATATGTGCAATGGCATTACAGCCAATAGAGTTTACAGGTTTTTTTTTTTTTTTTGAATTTTAAAGTTGCACTTCTGTTTGTCAAAAAGCAATATTTTTGTTTGTTTATGAAACTTGGTTTTATTTAACCACTTGCCGACCGCCGCAAGTAGATATACTGCGGCGGTCAGCCCCTCACAGGCAAAGTGACGTATATATACGTCACTAGCCAGCGAGGCTCTGGGGAGCGAGCGTGCGCCGCTGGCGGTGCGCTCCCGCGCGGTCACGGACCCCCCCGCGTGTGTGACCCGATGTCCGCCGGTCACTCTGCGATCGTCTGGGGAGAGGGAGAAAGGCAGGCGGCTAGTGTAAACAAGCCGCCTGTCATTCTCCCCTGTGTAGAAACAATGATCATACGGTTCTACTATGTAGGACCGTTGATCATTGTTCCTACAGCTCAAGCCACAGCCAATCACAGTTAGAATCACGCCCCTAGGGACACACACAGCCCCTCCCTCTCAAATAAAGTTAACCCCTTCACTGCCAGTGTAATTTTACAGTAACAGTGCATATGTATAGCACTGATTACTGTAGAAATAACACTGGTAACCCCAAAAGTGTCAAAAATGTCAGTCAAGGGTCCGATCTGTCCTCTGCAATGTCGCAGTACCGCAAAAAGAATCGCAGATCGCTGCCATTATGCGTTAAAAAAAACAACAAAAATGACAAAAATCTTTCCCTTTGTTAGTAAACGCGATAACTTTTGCGCAAACCAATCAAAATACGCTTTTTGCGATTTTCTTTACCAAACATATGTAGCATAAAACAAATTGGCCGAAAATGTTAAAAAATTTTGATTTTTACATTTTTTGGGGGGGGAATTTCATATAAAAAAATGTGAAAAATATTGTTATTTTTGCAAAATTGACGCTCTTTTTTTGTTTATAGGGCATGATCAAAAAATCGCACAGGTGATCAAATACCACCAAAAGAAAGCTCTGTTTGTGGGAAAAAAAGGACGTCAAATTCGTTTAGGTACAGCGTCGCACGACCGCGCAATTGTCCATTAAATTCACGCAGTGCCGAATCGCAAAATACCCCCTGGTCAGGAAGGGGGTAAAATCTTCCGGGGCTTAAGTGGTTAAAAGACAATATATTTTACAATGGCTAAGACTCCATTCACACTGCCGCGACTTGTCAGGCGACTTGTGTGCCCTCAAGTCGCCCCAAGTCGCTTGACATAACAAATGCAATGTAAATCAATGAGAGCCGTCTTAATATGCACTACTGAAGTCGCTCCGACTTCAGAAAAGGGTCCTGTACTACTTTGAGGAGACTTGTATCCGACTTGTGCCAATAGACTTCAATGGGAGTCGCCTCCAAGTCGGATCCTTATCTTATTTGAAGCGACTTGTGATCCGACTTTGCAGTAAGAAGAAGGAAAATTAGCCAGGCATTCCCCACATTGCAGCCATGCCTACAGTTCCTATATACCATTATCTCTGCCTGGTCTGTGTGAGTGGCACTGGTGGACACAGATAAGTGGCACTGGTGGGCAGTGGCACTGGTGGACACTGATACGTGGCACTGGTGGACATTGATTCGTGGCACTGATACGTGGCACTGATATGTGGCACTGGTGGACACTGATTCGTAGCACTGATACGTGGCACTGGTGGACACTGATTCATGGCACTGATATGTGGCACTGGTGGACACTGAAAAGATAATTTTTCTTAGAATTATTAGTAGAGCAGGGATGGGGCTCTGCTCCTTTTATGCCAGGGTGACAGAACTCATCCATGTCAGGGTGACCGCCATAAGAAAAAGATCATTTTTCTTAGAATTATTAGTAGAGCAGGGATGGGGTTCCGCTCCTTTAACACCTGGGCATTTTTGTTTCAGGCGTTTATTGGGCTTTTTTGTGGACTTCTTTGGAGTCAGGCATGACATCTGAACTTCTGAGTAGGGGTATATATATATACACACACACACATATATGTATATATACACATACACACATAGGTGTGAAAGGAGCAGAACCCTATCCCTGCGCTACTGAAATTATTTGCAGGGATGGTGTTACACGAATTTCTCAAAACTTTTGGCCACAGCTGTAGGCAGGGCTGCTGATAGGGGGTGGGGGAGGGGGGACCACCGGTCCACCTGTAGGGGGACCAAGCACACAGGAGGGCCCAAACAGCAGGGAAAATCAGTGCAGTTGGGTGGAGGGGCAATTACAGAAGGATGCCCTGTGCGGCTCTCTGCAGCAGCTGAAAGCAAGCTTCTCTTCCTCCAGCCAGCTTTCAGCAGCTGCCAGAAGAGACACAGACACAGGGCATTGTTCCTGTAATCGCTTCCCCTGCACCAATCCACCTCCCTGTTCTGCTTGCTTCTGATCCCCCTGTGTGCCCTCCCTATCACTGTGCTGCCCCCGGCTTCCCTGTCCTGAAAACATTTTTTTTTAAATAAATTAAAAATATAATTAAAAAATAATAATTTTGAAACTTTTTTTAAAATTTTATATTTTTTAATGTAAAAACAATTTAAAAAGAGCTAATTCAAACAGGTTCTCTGTTATGTTTGTGTCCGCTAATAATGATTTTAGTGTACTTTTAGTAAAAATATATTTTTTATATATTGGGGGGGCCCTGTCAGGTAGGCTTTATGGGGCCCCACGATTTCTTACAGCAGCCCTGGCTGCAGGGCCACCATCAGGGGGGGGGGGGGGCAACCCATAAACATGTATGGGGACCGGGAGTCCCGGCGTGGGCCCGAACCAAGGAGTTGTTGCTGCTGACATGGACCCGGAGTAGTTTGGGCAGAAGTGAGACTTTCCAACAGGCGCCGGGATCTCCCTTCCTGTTTACAGGGAGGGGAGAATGCACGCGGCCAGCAGAGCGAGCAGCGGGAGCAGCAAAGACAATGCAGGATTTCTTCCTCCTGCTCTGGTACTGTAAGTTTTTCTCTGTCCCTTCCGCAGCTCCAAAGGATGGACAGGGGGGTCAGGGGGTGTTAGGTCCCCTCTGATCACCCCCCTGTAGTCTTACTACTTGGGGTCTCCTTCTCCTGGAGGGGGGGCCATAGAAAGTCTGTTTTGAGGTCCCTACTGATCCCCCCCATGAAGTCCTACTAACTGGGGTCTCCTTCTCCTGGAGGGGGGTGGGCAGAAGGCATCTGTTTTGCTGTCCTTACTGATCACCCCTCTGTAGTCCTCCTAGCTGGGGGTCACCTTCTCCTGAAGGCAGAATCTGTTTTTGTGTCCCCTCTGATCACCCCCCTGCAAACCTACTTACTGGGTGTCTCCTTCTCCTGGAGAGGGGTGGGCAGAGTTAAGACTGTGTTTGCATCCCCCTTGAATCACTCCCCTGCAGTCCTAATAACTGGGGGTCACCATCTCCTGGAGGGGGGGTCTGTTTTGGGGTCCCTACTGACCACCCCTGCAGTCCTTTTAGCTTGGGGTCACCTTCTCCTGGGGGGTGGGCAGAGGAGGGTCTGTGTTGGGGTCCCATCTGATTGCTCCTCTGCAGTCCTAATAAAGGGGGTCTCTTTCTCCTGGAGGGAGGTCTGTTTTGGGGTCCCCTCGGATCCCTCCCCTGCAGTCCATTTAGCTAGGAGTCTCCTTTAACTGCAGGGGGTTTGCATTTGTCTTGAATCTTGGATGGATCTAAGGGGGTTATTTTTGATCACACCCATGCACTCCTCCTGTTCAGGGGTCTTCTTTTCCTGAGGGATCAGTATTCCTTGATGGGAGGGAGGGGGCCCCTGGCCCCCTGATCACTCCCCTGTACTCCTTAGTGATGGTTGATCTGTAAATATAGAGGGGGGTCAGGAGGGCTTATTTAGATAGGTGTCAGGGGGTCTTATATAGAGGTAGGTAGGTGTTGAGTGGTCTTATATAGAGGTAGGTAAGTGTCCAGGGGTCTTATATAGAGGTAAGTTGGTGCCAGGTCTTTTATAGAGGTAAGTGGGTGTCAGGGGGTCTTATATAGAGGTAGGTAGGTGTCAGGAAGTCTTATATAGAGGTAAGTAGGTGTCAGGGAGTCTTATATAAAGGTAAGTGGGTGTTCGGGGGTCTTATATAGAAGTAAGTAGGTGTCAGGGGGTCTTATATAGAGGTAAGTGGGTGTTAGGGGGTCTTATATAGAGGTAGTTAGGTGTCAGGAAGTCTTATATAGAGGTAAGTAGGTGTCAGGGGGCCTTCTATAGAGGTAAGTGGGTGTCAGGGGGTCTTATATAGAAGTAAGTAGGTGTAAGGGGGGTCTTATGTAGAGGTAGGTAGGTGTCAGGGGGTCTTATATAGATGTAGTTAGGTGTCAGGGGGTCTTATAGAGAGGTAAGTAGGTGTCAGTGGGTCTTATATAGAGGTAAGTGGGTGTTAGAGCCAGGGGTCTTATATAGAGGTAGTTAGATGTCAGGAAGTCTTATAGAGAGGTAAATAGGTGTCAGTGGGTCTTATATAGAGGTAAGTGGGTGTTAGGGGGTCTTATATAGAAGTAGGTGTAAGGGGGTCTTATGTAGAGGTAGGTAGGTGTCAGGGGATCTTATATAGAGGTAGTTAGGTGTCAGGGTGTCTTATATAGAGGTAAGTGGGTGTCAGGGGGTCTTATATAGAAGGTAAGTGGGTGTCAGGGGGTCTAATATAGAAGGTAAGTGGGTGTCAGGGGGTCTTATATAGAAGGTAAGTGGGTGTCAGGGGGTCTTATATAGAGGTAAGTGGGTGTTAGGGGGTCTTATATAGAAGTAGGTGTAAGGGGGTCTTATGTAGAGGTAGTTAGGTTTCAGGGTGTCTTATATAGAAGGTAAGTGGGTGTCAGGGGGTCTTATATAGAAGGTAAGTGGGTGTCAGGGGGTCTTATATAGAGGTAAGTGGGTACCTGGGGGTCTTATATAGAGGTAAGTGGGTGTCTGGGGGTTTTATATAGAGGTAAGTGGGTGTCAGGGGGTCTTATATAGAGGTAAGTGGGTGTCAAGGGGTCTTATATAGAGGTAAGTGGGTGTCAGGGGGTCTTATATAGAGGTAAGTGGGTGTCAGGGGGTTTTATATAGAGGTAAGTGGGTGTCTGGGGTCTTATATAGAGGTAAGTGGGTGTCAGGGGGTCTTATATAGAGGTAAGTGGGTGTCTGGGGTCTTATATAGAGGTAAGTGGGTGTCAGGGGGCCTTCTATAGAGGTAAGTGGGTGCCTGGGGGTCTTGTATAGAGGTAAGTGGGTGTCTGGGGGTTATTGAGGTTGGTAAGTGACTGGTTGAACGACTCAGTGGGTGGATTTGTTGTGACAACCAGTAGACGGGCCCTGGAAATGTTGGTGATCAGGACCAGGGGCCCCACAAATGATTTTGGCTGCCATGCCTGAGTGTAGGTAGTTATTTGTAGCTGCTGATTATTTATTTATTCCAAACAGGGAGAAGAACAACCCTGTATTTTATGGAAAGAAAAATAAAACAACGCTAGGTGGCGCCTTTACAAACAAATACACCTATACGGGCAAAGGACCCAGCTTTCCCACATAGAGCTCACATTG
Organism: Pelophylax lessonae; assembly: GCF_965119305.1. Lineage (NCBI taxonomy): Eukaryota > Metazoa > Chordata > Amphibia > Anura > Ranidae > Pelophylax > Pelophylax lessonae. The sequence continues at coordinate 99,184,768 of NC_138771.1, read as the reverse complement.
TGGGAGGTTGTCTCATGCTTTATGTAATAACTAGTTATGGCCATCATATATTCCATGTCCTGAAGACAGCGGCTTCTGTATGCTGCGCGCCCTGATTTCATGAATAGAAATTATTAGTAGAATACCAAAAAGATGGCCGCCCCCGGTGTGGCGGCTACACATTGTGCCTAGGTGTATTTGGATGTGTGGGGCGTGTCCGGTCACGTGGGGGACGGTGGGCGGGAAGGTACAGAACACTTCCTTGGTAACTTGGTTACCGGAGTAACGCGGCTAAACAGGAGCGACAATCCGGATCAGGGGAAGCGCGGGGTCTGCGGAGCCATGATGGTAAAGATGACACTGAGCCAGTCTTGTCATTATGTGTGTTCATGTCCCCAAATGTTATATGTCCCTGTGTTCTGTGCTCTCCACATCGAGGACAATCGTTGTTCCCGGACATTTATAGTTATAGTGGATCTGAAAGGTAACCTTTTCTGGTTTTGCATACAGCAGGGAATGCTCAGAACCCGTATCATCATCATTAATATTAGTCATTTGTTTTGCTCCATTTGGGAGATTTCCCCCCACTTCCTGTCCTGGGGTCATCATAGTAAGTGAGGAAAAATCCCCTTTTAAGGGCCATTCATTCCAGAAAAAGAGGAGTTATGTTGTGCTGTCCTGTGCTGGAAAAAAAAAAACAGAATGTGCATTACTTTATTTTTTTTTTCTGCGCAAACAGAAAAATATAATAGGCATTGCTTTGCGGCTGTAAAAAATTGCATGACTTTGAGGTCGCAAAAGTGTGAAAGGGGCCTTCAGTAATTAAGGTATAGTGTGCCCCCTTTCAATGCAGAGTGACCAGCGTGCCCCCTTTCAATGCACAGTGACCAGCGTGCCCCCTTTCAATGCACAGTGACCAGCGTGCCCCCTTTCAATGCACAGTGACCAGCGTACATGCCCCCAATGCAGTGACCAGCGTACGTGCCCCCAATGCAGTGACCAGCGTACGTGCCCCCAATGCAGTGACCAGCGTACGTGCCCCCAATGCAGTGACCAGCGTACGTGCCCCCAATGCAGTGACCAGCATACGTGCCCCCAATGCAGTGACCAGCGTACGTGCCCCCCAATGCAGAGATCCGCGTGCGTGCCCCCAATGTAGTGACCAGCATACATGCCCCCAATGCAGAGTACATGCCCCCAATGCAGAGTACATGCCCCCAATGCAGAGATCAGTGTGCGTGCCCCCTTACCTACCTGGAGCAGCAGCGGCGGCGGGCGGCGCATCTCAACGAGTCCTTCCAGCAGCGGCAGCTTCTTCTGAGTCCCGGTGACCAGCGGCGCGACTCCACGAGTCCTTTCCGGTCCCGCCTCCTCCTTGGCCAATGGCAAGGGGTTTGTCTTGCGGCCAATCAGGAAGCGCGTATCGGACGCGCTTCCTGATTGGCCAGGAGGAGGATCGGTGTGACAATAGCGAATTTTCATTCGCTATTGTCACACAATGGGTGGACTCGGGACGCACTGCTCTGCGCCCCAGGTCCACCCTTTGCATCGCCCTATTAGAGCCTCTGGCTCTAATCAGGTGATGCCAAATAAAAAAAAAAAAATCCCATTGTACTCCATGCGTCCGGCGCCCCTGCATGCAGATTAGGGGGCCGGACGCATGGATGGGGGGGCGGCTCCCCTGCGCCCTGTATACATCAGCCGCCACTGTAATGCAGCAGATGTAACCTCATATAAAAACAATGCACATAAATGGCAGTTGAGGTTTCATTTAGAAATAAAGCTTAGTGAAAAGGTATTGAGGTGTATGTTAATCCGCAACGCAGCATTTGATAAAGTGACACATTGCGGTGTGTAAAGACCCGTAGGAAAACAAGCATTTGAGTTGTGTTCCTAAAGTTCCAAACCAATCTCCCTTAAAGCGGAGTTCCACCGCTTTAAATACTCCTGACCCCTTGACATGCCACATCTGGCATGTTTTTTTTTTTTTTCGGGGGGGGGGGGGGGGCTGGTACCTAGATTTGACAGGTTCCCACTTCTGTTCTGGCCGCCTAGGCAGCTCAAGCGAAAGTTCTCCTCTCCCCATCCTTTCCTGCAATCTTCTGGGACACGTCGCAGGTCCCAGAAGATTGCCCGGCCATTCACAACGTGCAGCGCCACTTGTGCAGTGCGCACCCAGCTGTGAGCCCTGGTTCACAGTGCGATCACGGAGATCGCATGTAATTCGGAGTGCACTGCTCCTAAATTACATGCGATCTCTGTGCAGTGAAAATTTCAGCCATACACTTTGTATGGCTGAATTCGCACCCCATCCGCACTAAACACACACAGGACCCTTTTTTTTATCCGCAGCAGAATCGGATCGCATGGTGGTTCACACTAGTGCGATCCGATTCTGTGCCAACTTGCAGATCGCAACTGGGGGTGTCGTTAACTTTTAATTGAAACCCCCTGCGTATCGCATATGGCAGTATGAACTGCCAGGGGTGCGGATGCGATGCGGGATCATGCTGCATATTCGCAGCGTTCCCGCATCGCACAAATGTGAATTGGGACTAAAGCCGCAAGTTGCCACAGACGGCTGCCCACACTAGAGATGTCGGTGCCGCCGAACGGCGAGGGAGTGGAGGGAGGCTTCAGGCGGCTGGATCGTGGGACAGGTGAGTGTGTGTTACACTTTTAGTAGATGCTGACTTTTAATAAACACAAAAACGAGTCGAACTCCGATTTAAAGTAAAACTTAACCTGGGGATATTTTTCCCCCAACCTTCTTTTTTCTTCTCTTCCTTTCCTTCCCCTTCCTCTCTTCCCTTCCTCTCTTTCCTTCCCTCCATACCTTACCCTTCCTTTCCTTCCTCCCTCATTTCCTCTCTTCACTTCCTTTCCTCTCCCCCCCCCCCTTCCTTTCCTCCCCCCCTTCATTTCCTCTCCCCCCCCCTTCATTTCCTCTCCCCCCCCTTCCTTTCCTCTCCCCCCCTTTCCTTTCCTCTCCCCCCCTTTCCTTTCCTCTCCCCCCCCTTCCTTTCCTCTCCCCCCTTCCTTTGCTCTCCCCCCTTCCTTTCCTCTTCCCCCCTTCCTTTCCTCTTCCCCCCCTTCCTTTCCTCTTCCCCCCTTCCTTTCCTCTTCCCCCCTTCCTTTCCTCTTCCCCCCCTTCCTTTCCTCTTCCCCCCTTCCTTTCCTCTTCTCCCCCCCTTCCTTTCCTCTTCTCCCCCCCTTCCTTTCCTCTTCTCCCCCCCTTCCTTTCCTCTTCTCCCCCCCTTCCTTTCCTCTTCTCCCCCCCTTCCTTTCCTCTTCTCCCCCCCTTCCTTTCCTCTTCTCCCCCCCTTCCTTTCCTCTTCTCCCCCCCTTCCTTTCCTCTTCTCCCCCCCTTCCTTTCCTCTTCCCCCCCCTTCCTTTCCTCTTCCCCCCCCCCCTTCCTTTCCTCTTCCCCCCCCCTTCCTTTCCTCTTTCCCCCCCCCTTCCTTTTTCCTCTCCCCCCCTTCCTTTTTCCTCTCCCCCCCCCTTCCTTTTTCCTCTCCCCCCCCTTCCTTTTTCCTCTCCCCCCCCTTCCTTTTTCCTCTTCCCCCCCCCTTCCTTTTTCCTCTTCCCCCCCCCTTCCTTTTTCCTCTTCCCCCCCCCCTTCCTTTTTCCTCTTCCCCCCCCTTCCTTTTTCCTCTTCCCCCCCCCCCTTCCTTTTTCCTCTTCCCCCCCCCTTCCTTTTTCCTCTTCCCCCCCCCCTTCCTTTTTCCTCTTCCCCCCCCCCTTCCTTTTTCCTCTTCCCCCCCCTTCCTTTTTCCTCCCCCCCCCTTCCTTTTTCCTCTCCCCCCCCCCTTCCTTTTTCCTCTTCCCCCCCCCTTCCTTTTTCCTCTTCCCCCCCTTCCTTTTTCCTCTCCCCCCCCTTCCTTTTTCCTCTCCCCCCCCTTCCTTTTTCCTCTCCCCCCCCTTCCTTTTTCCTTTTTTCCTCTCCCCCCTTCCTTTTTCCTTTTTCCTCTCCCCCCTTCCTTTTTCCTCTTCCCCCCTTCTTTTTTCCTCTTTCCCCCCCCCCTTCCTTTTTCCTTTTTTCCTCTCCCCCCTTCCTTTTTCCTTTTTTCCTCTCCCCCCTTCCTTTTTCCTCTTCCCCCCCCCCTTCCTTTTTCCTCTCCCCCCCCCTTCCTTTTTCCTCTTCCCCCCCCCTTCCTTTTTCCTCTTCCCCCCCCCTTCCTTTTTCCTCTTCCCCCCCCCCTTCCTTTTTCCTCTTCCCCCCCCCTTCCTTTTTCCTCTTCCCCCCCCCCTTCCTTTTTCCTCTTCCCCCCCCCTTCCTTTTTCCTCTTCCCCCCCCCCCTTCCTTTTTCCTCTTCCCCCCCCCCTTCCTTTTTCCTCTTCCCCCCCCCTTCCTTTTTCCTCTTCCCCCCCCCCTTCCTTTTTCCTCTTCCCCCCCCTTCCTTTTTCCTCTTCCCCCCCCTTCCTTTTTCCTCTTCCCCCCCCTTCCTTTTTCCTCTTCCCCCCCCTTCCTTTTTCCTCTCCCCCACCCTTCCTTTCCTCTTTTCCTTCCCCTCCCCTTCCTTTCTATTCCCTGGTTGTCATCAGCACCTTTTAATTATTGGACGTGTGTACAGATGTGTAGCAGGTCTCCAGGATAAGGATAGGCAACCTGGAATCACTCTTCAAAGGGCAATGATGTTGTGCCCTGCTGCCTTGCTTTACAGAGGGCATTTGACAGGCAGCTTGGAGGTAATATGTCTCCTCTGTGTATTTATTTATTTTTCATCCTGTAAAGCAGTGGATCTCAACCAGGGTTCCTCCAGAGGTTGCTAGGGGTTCCTTGAGCAATGAGCAATTTCTGCCTCTGAGATAAGTTCCCCTGACACCATTGATCTTTTTTTTTTTAATCAGATAATTTTTATTGAATTTTTTTCAAAACAAACAACAAAAATACATAAAAGACCATTGATCTTTTTAGCTATCTGGAAGAAGGTAATTATTTTCAGTGTCAACAAGTGTAAGCAGCATTCATCCCACTGACCATCATACTAATGTATCATGAGTTATAGATGTAGTCATTTTTAGCAGGGGTTCCCTGAGACCTAAAAATTATTTCAAGGGTTCTTATTTTTTTGGAAAAAAATACACTTTAATGAAAAAAAAAAAAAAGGAATATATAACCCATTTTCCGCTTTCGTTCATTGACAGACACAGCTCCTGTCATTCTTGACCATTGGGTAATGCTGCCCCCTACAGGAGTAGGACATTGGACAGAAAAAACTTCTGGCTACAATAATGGGCTGTCCCAGGGGGTATACTCCCTCTTCCTGCTGAAGTCACTCAGTTTTTTTCTGCCTAGTCAGGAGTAAGGACCTAGTCCTTTGCTGGAATCTTTGGTCCTGGCAACATTTCTAGATCGGAAATTTTTTTCCTGGGCTACCGGCTGAATACTCTAGATCCAGTGGTCACCCCAGTCTGGCCAGCGAGCGCATGCAGGTCGGCCGCGACATAGCCCCACTGGACGGGGCGTCTTGTGAAGTCGCAAACAACCTGGCCTCAGTCTGAGTTTGGGGAGGAGGATCTGGAGCGGAGCCCACCCTGTACCTGGTATGGTGAGTAGCTGTCCTCCCTCTACCCCTGGAGGATTTTGGGGTGGACATGGGCCCCTTCTTGGGACGGCCGGACTCCCGGGTTCCCATCCTTCCCGCAGGAACCCACTCCCATTCAGCCCCCCCCTGCATATGCTGGGGTTGTACTTTTATTTAGGTGGCCTGGCCACTTTCCTGGGGTGGGGGCAGAGCACTAACTGGCGAAGGGGGGTGCGCCGCCGGCGACTGAAAAATCAATTGAGCAGGGGGGTTGTACCTGGTGGTGGCTCCTGCCTGGATCTGTCCTTGAGGCCCGGTCCCTGTATTCTGGGTCCGTGTATGCCTCGTGGGGCAGCCATTTTGTTGTAGCCTGTGTGTTTCTATGCACGGCGACCATGTTTGTGTAGTCTGGCGGCCATTTTCTTGTGGTTTACCAATGCAAATAGCGACGGTCATGACAGAGCACTGTGGGCAGCGTTTTCGGCAGTGGGAGCCCCCTCCGTATCCCCTGGTGCTGACTCCTGGATCATTTAGCTTCCTGATTGCGCATGTGTAGTGCAGATTGTTCTGGTGGTCGCAGGTGCCTGTGTCGGCGGCTGGTGAGTCTGGTGGGGTCCTCTTCCTCTCTCCTGAGGATCGTTCTGTGCCTTGTGCTGGGGACTGGGTGGTGCTACCAGCACGGTGGGTGTTGTCCCTTAGCAGTGTGTTACACTTTTTTGTAGGGTCCCCCTGGTGACTCATAGTCTTTGGAGCATGTTTTCCCACCTGATCCCCCTCTTTGTGGCTGTGGTGCCCTCCAGGCCCCAACCATCCATCCATGCACTAACGGCGGTCCAGAAGTCCTATGTGTCCCGGGTTGAGGCGGCTTGCGGGCAATGGGCTAGCAAAAAGCACCCCTCGTCTTCCCCTGCCTCATGGTCTCATAGGATCCTGAATCTGATTCGGCCCGTCGCGGACATGGGTCACCTTGCTGGGTCTGCGACCACGTGCCTGGAATCCTCTGACGGTGAGGATTATACCTCCATGTCGGCGGCCACGCATGAAAAGGTACCGGTTGATGCACTAACTGTATCTGTGTGTGAGACCCTGAAGAAGGAGAATGCAGCTGAAGCTGCGACGGAGGCGCAGGTACCCTTTGGCACTCACAAGCCATCCAGAGCGGCAAAGGTGTTTCCTTTCCCCATCTATTTTGACAGAATTGTGGCTAAAGAGTGGGGACGACTAAAGCGTCCCCGTGGGGTTCCGAATCGCTTTACTAGGCATTACCCCTATGAGGAGTCCCTCTTTTTAAGAAGTAGACTGTACCACCAGTGGTGGACCCTCTGGTTTCCAGATTGAACAAGGCAACTGTAATTCCAGTGGAAAAGACCCTGGCCTTTAAGGATCCCGCTGACTGGAAGGCAAAGGCTGTGGCCTGCATAATGTATACCTTAGCTGGTTCAGCAATGAGGCCAGTATTTACTATTGCCCTAGTGTCATAAACTCTGACCGAGTGGGCTAAGCTCCTATGCCGTGATCTGAAGGGAGAACCGCTTCCTCCTGCCTTTGCCGAGCTGGTGGATGCCTCTTTGGACGCAGCTCCCCTGATGGCTCTCCTCTCTGTTTGGTCCTTCGGCGTGTCTTTTGGCTCAAATGCTGGTCTGCAGACCAGACTTCTAATAAGGCCTTGACTGATCTTCCCTTTCAAGGAGATCGTCTGTTTGGAGCTACCGTGGATGACATCATAAAAGGTCTCAAGGGGGCGGGGGAGAGTACCTTTTCTTCTGCAGGCTACTAAGGGCAAGGAACATCGTCGTAGACATGGACCCTCCTTTCCGGCTCATAAGAAGTTTTTTTCGTCCCTCAGGGTCGACCGACAAGGGCTCGAAGCCTTTTCAGGGCCTCCTCTGACGAATCCCAACGAACCTGGTCTGGCAAGCCGAGACAAGGCTCCTTCTGCATGAAGATGCACCCTCACCCATATCAGGGGTGGGGGGGACAGCTTTGCTGGTTTTCAGACCCATGGACTTCCCAGGTGCCAAACAAGTAGGTTCACAAAGTCATTCGGTCCGGCTACAAGTTCGAGTTTTCCCCTTGTCCCCCCCGGCAAGGTTTTTTCCTTCCAACCTGCGCTTGTCCCCAGACCGGTTACAGGGTCTGTAGGGGGGGCGGTACAAGACCTGTTCCTTCAAGGTGTAATTGCTCTGGTTCCGACTTTAGAAAATTTTCAGGGTTTTTTTTTCTCAAACCTGTTCACAGTCCCCAGGAAGGAAGGGGAAGTACGTCCAATCCTGGACCTCAAGGCGCTAAACTGCTTTGTGCGAGTACAGAAGTTCAAACTAGAGTCCATTCCAACAGTGGTGGCATCTCTGCATCAGGGGGATTTCCTCGCCTCTATAGATATCAAGGATGCCTTCACATTCCAATCTGTGCCAGTCGCCAACATTTTCTCCGCTTTACTGTGGGAGAGGAGCATTATCAGTTTGTGGCGTTACCCTTTGGTCTCACCTCCACTCTTCGGGTCTTCACAAAAGTGTTGGCTCCAGTGCTAGCCTTGCTACACCAATGGGGGATTGCGGTACTGGGATACTTGGATGATCTCCTTCTGCCAGCCGAGTCTCCCTCTGTTAAGGGGGGATGGGTGCGCTGATAGTGTGTTGAAGCTGCTCCCGGTATTCAGTGCTTGGTGAATATATAAAATAAATATGGTGGATCTCCTAGGAGATCGGATTTTGTTCAGCATATGAGTTTATAATTTGCACCTTACCTTTTTCCGTTCGGTAAGGAGGAATTTCACTTGGTGGTGGATACACTTTAGAGTCTCCCTCTGCTCTGGTGGAGAACCTGCAGATCACCATACGAACTCTGCAGGAGTTCGGCTGGATTTTGAGTTTTCAGAAGTCTGCCCTGGTGCCGTCCACAGGATATTCCCCTGCTTACGCTGGCCTAGAAGGTGGTCTTTTTGGTGGCTATCACCTCTGCGTGTGGTTATCCTGTCGTTCACCTTACTTGGTGATTCACAAGGAAAAGTTGGTGCTTCGTGCTTCGACCCTGTCCGTCATTCCTTCCTAAGTTGGTCTCTGACTTTCATTTGAATGAAGACATTGTGTTGCCTTCAGACAAAAACACATCGCTCTGAACAGCAGAACCATCAGGTAAATGGAAACGTTCATCAGGTGCACAGGCTATGGTGATCTCTCCAAACACGATGAAATATAATGTCAAGCAAAAGGACTGCTGACAACTCTCTAAATCTTCCAATTCTTTATTGTCACACCTCCAGTGAGTAAAAAGGTTAAGGTGGCTAACGCGTTTCGGCAATGAGCCTTGGTCACAGCACACACAACATATGAAAAAAAATTATATATATATATATATATATATATATATATATACACACACACACACACATAATAGGAGACTCCACCCCCATACCAATCAATTAGTATTTGAATCAAGTGTTGTGCTGACCAGAAAGGGTCAACAGCTGTTACAAATGTTAGAAGGGAAGTAGTCTCCAATGTGTATTAGTTAAAACAGATGACAGCCTTAATGGAACAAAATATATGGTACAATAAAATACTTGTACATGAAACATACACAGGCCATGTAATAATTTACTTCAGGAAACGATCCACATCATAACGATGATTCATTCCCAAAGGCATCCTTGCTTGGAGGTTAAAAAACCACCACACCTTCCGGAATATGGGCTTGCGGTGGATATCACCCCCTCGGGAGGACAAACCAACTCTTTCTAGTCCTTGAAAGGTAAAGGAAGTCATATTTCCATGGTGCACATATTTAAAGTGTTTATAAACATTAGACAAATTGTACCACAAATATACAAGCCAAAAGTTTGCAACCAAGTTTTGTGTGAATGCCTAGATTCATATAGACTGGGGGACAATATATTGCCCAATGTCTTGGCACGTCTGCTGGAAAATCAAATGAAAGGGCCAAGTCTTTATCTGTTGCAAGTAAAGGTAAGTACTTAGAAATAATATTTTTTTTAAATTAAACTAAATTCTAATGAATAAGTGGTAACAAAAGTAATGGGATTTTTATTTCTAGACAGTGGCATATTTTTAGAACAGGTTTCATTTCTTTTGCTATACTGACCCTTGCCTGAGTTTCTCAGACTGAATGCCTTATCTCTTTTGGAAGCCAAGCGAAGTGCTCCGGGGATGCGTTGTTCATTATACTGACTCTCTTTTTAGGTCTACAGTAATAGTCTCACATTCCACCACAAACGCATCATCAGTTGACAGTATGTCTTCCTTTACAGTATGACTTCCTTTACCTTTCAAGGAGTAGAAAGGGTTGGTTTGTCCTCCCGAGGGGGTGATATCCACAGCAAGCTCCTATCCTGGGAGGTGTGGTGGATATTTAACCTCCAAACAAGAATGCCTTTGGGAATGAATCATCGTTATGATGTGGATCTTTTTCTTAAGTAAATTATTACATGACCTGTGTATGTTTTCTTGTATTTTAATGTACCCTATATTTTGTTCCATTATGGCTGTCATCTGTTTTAACTAACACACATTGGAGACTACTTCCCCCCTACAATTTGTAACAGCTGTTGATCATTTTTGGTCAGCACAGCACTTGATTCAATTACTAATTGAGTGGTATGGGGGTGGAGTCTGCTATTGTGTGTGTGTGTGTGTGTGTGTGTGTGTGTGTGTGTGTGTATATATACATGTACAGTGCCTTGCGAAATTATTCGGCCCCCTTGAACTTTGCAACCTTTTGCCACATTTCAGGCTTCAAACATAAAGATATAAAACTAATTTTTTGTGAAGAATCAACAACAAGTGGAACGAAATTTATTGGATATTTCAAACTTTGTTAACAAATAAAAAAACTGAAAAATTGGGCGTGCAAAATTATTCAGCCCCTTTACTTGCAGTGCAGCAAACTCTCTCCAGAAGTTCAGTGAGGATCTCTGAATGATCCAATGTTGACCTAAATGACTAATGATGATAAATAGAATCAACCTGTTTGTAATCAAGTCTCCGTATTAATGCACCTGCACTGTGATAGTCTCAGAGGTCCGTTTAAAGCGCAGAAAGCATCATGAAGAACAAGGAACACACCAGGCAGGTCCGAGATACTGTTGTGGAGAAGTTTAAAGCCGGATTTGGATACTAAAAGATTTCCCAAGCTTTAAACATCCCAAGGAGCACTGTGCAAGCTAAAATATTGAAATGGAAGGAGTATCAGACCACTGCAAATCTACGAAGACCTGGCCGTCCCTCTAAACTTTCAGCTCATACAAGGAGAAGACTGATCAGAGATGCAGCTAAGAGGCCCATGATCACTCTGGATGAACTGCAGAGATCTACAGCTGAGATGGGAGACTCTGTCCATAGGACAACAATCAGTCGTATACTGCACACATCTGGCCTTTATGGAAGAGTGGCAAGAAGAAAGCCATTTCTTAAAGATATCCATAAAAAGTGTCGTTTAAAGTTTGCCACAAGCCACCTGGGAGACACACCAAACATGTGGAAGAAGGTGCTCTGGTCAGATGAAACCAAAGTCGAACCTTTTGGCAACAATGCAAAACGTTATGTTTGGCGTAAAAACAACACAGCTCTGGTGGTGGCAGCATCATGGTTTGGGCCTGCTTTTCTTCAGCAGGGACAGGGAAGATGGTTAAAATTGATGGGAAGGTGGATGGAGCCAAATACAGGACCATTTTGGAAGAAAACCTGATGGAGTCTGCAAAAGACTTGAGACTGGGACAGAGATTTGTCTTCCAACAAGACAATGATCCAAAACATAAAGCAAAATCTACAATGGAATGGTTCACAAATAAACATATCCAGGTGTTAGAATTGCCAAGTCAAAGTCCAGACCTGAATCAAATCGAGAATCTGTGGAATGAACTGAAAACTGCTGTTCACAAACGCTCTCCATCCAACCTCACTGAGCTGGAGCTGTTTTGCAAGAAGGAATGGGCAAAAATTTCAGTCTCTCGATGTGCAAAACTTATAGAGACCTACCCCAAGCGACTTACCGCTGTAATCGCAGCAAAAGGTGGCACTACAAAGTATTAACTTAAGGGGGCTGAATAATTTTGCACGCCCAATTTTTCATTTTTTTTTTTTTATTTGTTAAAGTTTGAAATATCCAATAAATTTTGTTCCCCTTCATGATTGTGTCCCACTTGTTGTTGATTCTTCAAAAAAAATTACAGTTTTATACCTTTATGTTTGAAGCCTGAAATGTGGCAAAAGACCGCAAAGTTCAAGGGGGCCGAATACTTTCGCAAGGCACTGTACATAGTTTATATAATATGTGTTTTTTAATATGTTGTGTGTGTGCGCGGCACATCGCCGAAACACGTTAGCCACCTTGTCCTTTTTACTCACTTGGGTGTGATAATAAAGAATTGGAAGATTTACAGAGTTCCCGACTGTCCTTTTGCTTGACGTTGTGTTGCCTTCCCTGTGTCCCAGACCTAAACATCCAAATGAAATAGCCTTGCATGCATTGGATGTGATCCGGGCAATTAGGGTGTACCTGGCAGCTACCAATTCTTTCAGGAAGATGTTCATTGACGGACATGGCACCCACCCCTCTGTTGAGTTATGATTCTCCTGACATTGCTTGTAACAAAACTGACTATAGCAGGAAGAGGGAGTATACCACCTGGGACTGCCCATGGGTGTAGCCATTTAGTTCTGCCTAGTGTCCTACTCCTGTAGGGGGCAGCATAACCCAATGGTCAAGAATGACAGGAGCTGTGTCTGGCAATGAACATGAGAGAAATGGTTTTTACGGTAAGTCAAAAATCCAATTTTTTTTTTTTTTTTTGCCATGAAAGCTGTTACGCCAAGTAAATAGATACCCAGCATGTCATGCTTTACAATTGCGCATGCAAGTAGAACATTAAGCAGGAAAAAGCTTTACCACACATATGGGGCCGTCCTTGCAGGCATACACCTACACACTCTGCTATAGCCCTCAGTTTGTTTCTGCCTAGTTTAGGAGTAGGACCTAGTTCCCGGCTGGGACTTCGGTCTTGGCTTGTCTTCTTTATTTTAAAGGGAACCTTTGCTAAAAATTTAATTTTTTAGCTAGTTATGTTCCTGAGAGAACTGAAATCAACAGCCGGCCTGGGTTTCGGACTGGATATGCTAGATCCTTAAGGTCTCCCAGCCCGGCCAGCGAGCATGTGCAGCCCAGCGCTAGGCCTCGCCACGACAGAGCCAAAATGGACAGGGGAGTCGCAGCGTACCACTTGGCAGTCAGCACCCTCACCTCGAGTGGAGAGGTAGTCTGTCCGGAGTGGGGCCCACCCGATGTCGTTGGTATGGTGAGTAGTGTCCCCCCATAGCTCTTGCGGTCTCGGGGTGGACGTGGGCCCCTCCTTGGGATGGTCGAACCCCCGGGTTCCCTTCCATTCCCCTATTCCCTCTAACAGTCACGGTGGTCTTTTGGCCCCAAACTACACCCACGCCCCCCCTCCCGGAGTTAGGTAGGAGCTGGCTTTGCCACTTGCTCCAGTAAGGGGAGGGGGGGGGATGTATGCGGTTGTTGCTGATCGGGCTATCAGGATCGCAAACGGGGGTCTTTGAGCAAGTTCCCATGGGGATTAGTGACTGGGGCAGAGATGTCTTTTAGGCTCCCTGCGGCGGTTATAGGCTTGAGGGGGAGCGGATGTTTCTTCATACACGGGTCTGCGCCTCACTTGGCTGGATCGGGCCGAAAATTAAGGCCGCGGCTTGCGGCCTACTCACGGCTGTTCCTGTCCGAGTACTATATCAAGCCGCCCGGGTACCATGTCAAGCTGTCCGAAGTGCCTGACTGAGCTGACCGGTGGATGCCGACGGATCGCCTCACGTGGCCGGATCAGAAAAATTAAGGCCGTGGCTTACGGCCTTCTCGTGGCTGATGGAGCTGGCTGTCTGAGTGACTGACCAAGCTGTCCGGGGGCAACTGACCAGGCTGTCCAAGCTCCTATCCGAGCTGTCCAAACTGCTAATCAAGCTGATAGAGCTGACAGCAGACCCACGACTGGATCGGGCCCCAAATTTAGGCCACAGCTTTGGGGCCTACTTGAGGCTGGCTGACCGAGTTGCTGACCAGGCGGTTTGAGCTGCTGACCGGGGTGATAGAGCAGCAAATGGGCATCTGCCCCCTTTGAACCTGGGGGGGGGGGGGGGGGGGTGCCGTGTGTAGGGGTACTCTGCTTGTGTGTCTGTGTCACGGCTGGCACCCTCTTTATAGGGGGCTATGTCCTCATGTAATTTATGGTCTCTCTTTAGCCGGCGTCTCCTTGCGGGACTGCGGTCAGCAACACCCCCCCCCCCCCCCGCTTGTTATGCACTCACTCAGGGTAAGCTTAGCACATAGCGAATCTATTGGGTCTGCATCCACACATTTCGGGTGCTCTGCAGTGAGGACGATTCCTTTTTTACTGCACATTCAAGGGCGCTGGTGGATGCACTAATTGTATCGGTGCAGAAAATGTTAACATGGGGGGCGCAGATCCCCTAAAGGCGGCAAAGGTACTCCCTTTTCCCTCCTACTGTTACAAAATTGTCGCGCGTCTGTGGCGTTGTTCTAAACGCGATAATGGTAACCACACATGGTGGGGCTAAAAAGCTGGTCTGCGGATCAGGCTCTACAGATCTTTCCTTTACGGGGTACCACCTATTTGGGTCTTTGTTGGAATCCGCTAAGGGCAAGTCACCGCTTAATAGACAGGGCCCTTATTTTTCAGCACACAGGCGGCCCCTTCGTGACTTCGGCATGCAGGAGAAAGGACCTATGCCATTTAGGCCATCTGGGTGTTTGAAGAAAATGTGGCCGGTTAAGCCGAGAACAGGCCCCTCCAGATCTGCGGACAAATCTCCGTCTGCATGAAGAGTTGCCCTCACCCGTATCTGGGTTGAGGGGACGTCTTTGTTTCCTGTCCGGAGCCATGGACCTCCTTGATTCAGGACAAATGGGCCCACGAGCTGCTCCGATCGGGTTACAAGATCGAATTCAGGTCCAGACCGTCAGACAGATTCTTCCCGTCCAATCTACGCCTATCTTCAGATCGGTTAAGGGATCTATGAGAGGCGGTACAAGATCTGCAGTCGCAAAGGGTGGTTGTGCTGATTCCCTCTGGAACGCTTTCAAGGGTTTTATGCAAACCTGTTTACTGTTCCCAAAAAAGAAGGGAAAGTACATCCAATTCTTGACCTCAACGCTCTGAATCGCTTTGTGCGGGTACAGAGCTTTCGAATGGAGTCCATTCGCCCGGTAGTAGCGTTCCTACACCAAGGGGACTTTTTGGCCTCTATCGATATCGAGGATGCAAATCTGCACATCCCTATTTACGCAGGACACCGGCGTTTTTCTTTGCTTTGCTGTAGGAGAGGAACATTATCAATTTGTGGCGTTACCTTTTTGGTCTCACCTCCGCCCGCATGGTCTTCACCAACGTGTTGGCTCCGGTATTGGCATTACTGTAACAGCGGGAGATTGCGGTACTGGGGAGAGCAGACTCGCATTCAATGCGGTTGGGCGACTTGTCAGTCACTGTACGAACTCTGCAAGAGTTTGGTTGGAACATCAATTTAAAAAAAAAAACTGCTCTGGTCCCATCTTAAAAGATGGATTACCTGGGTCTGACTCTGGACTCCGCTTCGGTGAGGGTGTTTCTTCCCCCGGGAGAGCTGCAGAAGTTGCAGAAGGCGATTCGCCTGCTGTTCTCCAGCAACTTGTCCTCTCTGTGGACATGCATGTGAGCCTTTGGTCTGATGGTGTTGACCTTCGAGGCGGTTCCGTTTGCTCAGTTCCACACAAGCCCCTTACAAAGGGAAATTCTTGTCAAGTGGAACAAAGATCTAAAATCCTTGGACGCTATGATTTAGTTGAGTCCTAGCACAAGGAGTGTTCTTCTTCTTTGGTGGCTTCATTCGTTGGCCCTACACCAGGACAATCCTTCCATTGTATTGGACCATGGTAACCATGGATGTCAGCCTGTCCGGCTGGGGAGAAGTGCTTGGGAAGCCTGTGTGTCCTGGGGTCCTGGATCTGAGCGATAAAGCTTTGCCTGAGTCACTGGATGAATCTTCTTCAGAGTTGTCCAGTTCTGTTTCAATAGGACAATGCCACGGTTGTGGCTTACATCAATCATCTAGGGGGCACCAAGAGTGTCCTGGCGGCCTGGGAGGTTGCCGAGATCCTGAAATAGGCAGAACATTTTGTTCCAGCCCTTTCCGCCGTGCATATCCAAGGAGTGGAGAACTGGCAGGCGGATTACCTGAGTCGTAAGGTGTTGGATCGGGGGGAATTGTCCCTGCACCCGGAGGTGTTTCACCTGCTATGTGTCCGGTGGGGGACACCCGACGTTGACCTGTTAGCCTCTCGACTCAACAAGAAGGTACAGAGGTTTGTAGCCAGGTCTCAGGATCCTCTTGCCGTTGCCACAGACACTCTGGTGGCTCCTTGGGGTCAGTATCGGCTGATTTATGTGTTCCCTCTGCTGAAGCTCCTGCCGAGGATTCTGCACAGAATAGAGGTGGAAGGGATTCTGGTCATTCTGGTGGACCCAGACTCGCCTTGCCGGTACGCAGATATGGTAAGGTTGGTCGCCGATGCTCCTTGGAGATTTCCTCTCAGGGAAGATCTGCTGTCTCAAGGGCCGATCTTCCATCCTGCTTTACAGTCGCTGGCTTTAATGGCGTGGCTGTTAAAAGCCAGGTGCTGAAGGTCAGGGGTCTTTCTGACTTAGTAATTCCTACAATGTTGAAGGCTGGGAGATCTATCATCGTACGTGGAAATCGTACATCTCATGGTGTGAATCGCTGAAGGGGCATCCTCGCTTTTTTCCGGTGGCTAGGATTTTGGCCTTTCTCCAAAGAGGGGTTCAACAGCGGTTGGCCTTGGGTACGGTCTGTTCTTCAAAAATCTCCCTTTGAGAACATTAGGGAGATTCCTCTGCTCGCAGAGTATCTGAATTGGTGGCGCTATTCTGCCGTTCACAGAAATTAAGTGGTACTTCGACCTAATCCGTCGTTTCTTCCTAAGGGATTGTCTATGTCTGCTGAGAACATACCCAGATTGATCAGGCAGACGGTGGTACAGGCTTATTCACTGAAGGGTCAGGTTACACTTTTCCCTGTGAAGGCGCTTTCTACTAGGACGCTGAGTGCTTCTTGGGCTTTTCGCCATCAGGCATCAGTGATGCAAGTTTGCAAGGCGGCAAGTTGTTCGTCGGTGCACACGTTCAGAAAATTCTATAAAGTAGATGTGTTGGCATCCTCGGATACTTCTTTTGGCCTCAAGTTTTTGCAGGCTGCTGTTTGACTTTAGTCTCTTTGAGGGTGTTTGTTCTATATGAGCTCCAGTTGTTCCTGGTTGAGCTCCATGTTCACTGGTTGGCTAAAGTTTTAGCCTTTTTGGGAATTGCGTTCTTTTTCTGCGTTTTCTCACCCCTCATGCAAATACTGATTTGGGATGTCCCAATGGTCAAGAATTATATGGAGCTGCGTCTGTCAATAAACGATCGAGAAAAGGATTTCACGGTAAGTCAAAAATCCAGGTATTTATTTTATGACTTTTTTTTTTTTTTTCCAACTTTCCCTTTTACATTATTATTATTTGTTCACTTCCTATCACAAGAAATGTAATGTAATAGAAATAAGCAGTGATGGGTAGGGATGCACCGAAATGAAAATTCTGGGCTGAAACAGAAACCGAAAATTCAGGATGCCCTTGGCCGAAAACCGAAAAGGACTTTTTTACCCCAAATGATTTTAAAATAGTTTTTTCTATCATTGAAGATGAAAAAAGAGACATGAAAAAACACAAACATATAAGCACTAAAATCCATCCAACATAAATAATGACTTAATGCTAGAAGGGGGAGGCAGGGAGTGGAAAAGGGAAGGGGAGGAAAAAACAAATTGGTAAATAAGTATGGAATGTCCATTGAATAAGATATCCAACTGCACCAAGCAGTTCTTCTCAGAAGTGAGGAAAACTCTGGAACAAATACAAAAAGCACAGAACAGTGCTCTAAGTGCAGACCGATTTAATTAAAGTGTGTTTATACAAATGTAGCAACTCCAAAGAAGCCACGGCATGAAAAGGCTGTTGTATCAATGATTGAGCAGGACTCCTAGGTGGTGCTGTCCCTCCACATGTAAGGACAAAACCAAAGCAAGCCGTCCGTCACAGGAGGAGAGGTGCCGGCTGTCTCCTGTGATAGTCCCGGTCCCAAGCGGAGCTGTGATGCGGAAGTGAAGATGAGAGAATATGGCAGCGTTACCCGGAAGCTGAGGAAAGAGCGGGCATGTCCGTTTGGGACTTGGTGCATGCTCAGAAACGCGTTGTGCGCCCACCAGCTTCCGGGTGACGCTGCTGTATTCTTTCTTCTTCACTTCCGCATCACAGCTCCTCTTGGGACCCGGACTATCATAGGAGACAGCCGGCACCTCTCCACCTGTGACGGACGGCTTACTTCGGTTTTGTCCTTATATGTGGATGGACGGCACCACCTAAAGGAGTGTTGATCAATCATGGATACAACAGCCTTTTCATGCCTTGGCTTCTTGTGAGTTGCTAAATTTGTTTTAATGCACTTCAATAAAATCTGTCTGCACTTAGAGCGCTGTATTTTGCTTTTTGTATTCATTTTCGGCATATATGACCCGTTTTCGGCCGAAATTTCGGTGCACCACTAGCGACAGGTCCTATTTTATGCAGAGATCTGGGGATAAATCGGACCCCAAATCTCTCATCCACAGTGTAAAGCATTAGATCAAAAAAAAAAAAAAAAAAAACCATTGATCCAGTGCTTTTAAAAAAAATGGCCTTGTTTACATTGGGCCGGAACCAGAAGTGACCCCGCTCCAGTCCTCGTAGGCAATAGAGATGTGCGGAGGCCATCTTTCCTCTGCTTATTTCTATTACCAGCCATCCCAGTCCTAAAGTTAGCTAATAACTCTTTGGTAGGGTTTACGCTTTATCTCCTCTTTAGCACATTCATGGTAAATTTCAGGGCATTTTATTTCTCTTTTTGATTAGGTTTCAAAGAGGGGAATGACTTACAGTCAGAGGGAAAAGCAAATAGCTGAAGCTCGACGTCAGGAGTTTATCCGAGAAGACCAAGTAAAAAGGCTGAACCAAGAACAGCAGCTGGAAGCATCTCTAAAAAGTGAGGAGCGTGTGGAGAAGAAGCGCTATCTTAGAAGACTACAAGATGAAGAACAGGAGAGACAAATGGAAGACGCCATTCAGCATGTAAGTAATATGCTGACCTTTTATTTTTTACTCTGATAAACATGTGGTTTAGGATTGATATTTGATGGATTTCTGATTCTTTTTGCTTACATTTACATTTAGTAATATCTGAAAAGCGTTCCATTTATTTACATTTTTGTGACTTGGGCCGGCCATAGACAGTTGGAATCTCGGCTGGTTCAGCAGGATTTTAATCATATTTCGGTAGGCTGAATTGATCAACAATTTAGGTACAACCAGCCTGCTGGATTTCACATGCGATTTTTTTTTTTTGCTGTCCCTGTTCCTAATCCCTGTGTTTTTCTGGCGGGGATGTCTTCCCCTGCTGGGAGAAGACAATTGCTCCACAAGAGGGATTCCCCTGTCAACACCATCTGTGTTGATGGGGGAATCTAGTGAATTTCTTTCCTGCAACTCCTGGTTGGAGGCCAGAAATTTGCTCCCGTATATGGCTGGCCTTAGATTGATATTCAACCATTCATTTTTAAGCACTTTCAGCAGCTGATTTAATTACTGAGTATGGAGCTTCTTTAGGCCCCTTTTACACTGATGGACCAATGGGATCTGCCTGTCAGTTTTTCAGGCAGACTCGATCGGACCATCTATTGCTCTGTCCATTGACACCCGCTCACATCTGATCCTATCCTATCTAAAAACATACAGATGGGGATCCATTCCCCATCCATCTTTTGGATCGGATGACAGTCGGATGGAAAAGGACAGGCGGTCAGTTTCCACCCGATCGCCCATAGAGGACAGCGGGCTGTGTCTGCATCAGCGGAGTGGATACGGACCTGTCATCTGTCATCAGCGGAGAGATCCCCCTGCTGAGTGGGCTTATTTGCTGGCAGACTTCGCCAGTGTGAATGGGGTCTTATCCTTTAATCCTTGGCTATGTTTCTGTGTAAACTGGTGCCATGAACCCTACCCAAGGTTTCCTATTTAAAGTAGGGATGCACCGATCCAACTTTTTTGGACCCGATACCGATATCTGGCATGGTGAAATCGCAGATACCGATTCCGGAACCGATCTGGAGCTACGCACAAAGCAAGCGGCTGCAGTACAGAGCAAAGCCGCTGCTTCACGTGTACGGCTCCTCCATTCACAGGCGGAGTGCATCTGATATCACTCCGCCTGTGAGCCTGACCTATACAGGAAGTAGCGGCTCCCATCCCATACTACTACTGCACCTAGTAAGGGATGGCTGAGACGTTACTCAGCAAAAACCAGATCGGCCCGTGGATCGGTCAATGTTACCTATCCCCCGATCCATCTAAAATGGCCATATCGGTGCCGATATCCAATCCGAATATCAGATCGGTGCATCTCTAATTTAAAGCTTCGTACACGCTATTAGTTGTCACTATCTGCTCTGGTTGGAGCTGCTGTACTAACAATCCAACGTTAGTACAGCGATCTCCCCCCACTGAGCCATTGGCTGGGAGCCGGTTGACTGCACGTTTTTCCGCATGCATGTCCAACAGAAGCTGGCCAGTATGTATGGCAGCCGAGCCGCCTTCTGTTGTCATGCATGCTGGAAAACCAGCAGCCGAATGACGGCCTGTTTTTATTGAACTGGCTGATGTAGCCCAACATTTGGCCCCCATACTAGGCTTAAGGCTCCATGCACACTGGACTGAACCCCAGTTCCATTGGCAAAAAAAAGAAACGCTGATATAGAGCGTTTTTGTACACATATTTAGGCACGTTTAGGAGTGTTTAGCGTTTTTTTTCTGCCAGAAAGGCCCAAACCAGAAGGGTTTTTTTTTTTTTTTTCCTGCCTCTAAACCCTAAGGTTAAAATATGCCTCTAAATATCCTAATGCGCATGGACACATAGAATAACATTGATCTCCTTCAATAGGCAAAACACAAAACTACTGTAGAAGCAGCAATTTTTAAGTCGGTGTGCTTGGACAATAGAAATAAAAAGCCGTTAGTTTAGAATGGCAAGGCATGTTCTGTAAGGATCCTTGTGTAAACATGCATCTGCATAGACACGACTACAGTTCTTCTTCATCCTCTTCTAGTTGCCAGTGCTGCAATATATACAAGTATACAAGAGTATGTGTGTAAGTTACTGCAAAATTTCCTATTCGTATTTTACAGCTCTGTACTCATTGCTGTATTACTGATCTTTATGTATCTGTGTGCATTGTTCCATAGACAGAAAAGCCTCTGTGTTCAGATCAGTAAAAAAACATGGCGTTTTTTACTTCTGTGTACAAGAGGCCTAATAGTCCACCAAGGTAACTAGTGCTAGAATTACAAAGATCACAATTGTAAGGGTCAGAAAATTGCAATAACAACCTCTTCCTATCTAGGAAGGACTATACAACATATACAGTTTATTGCAATCCTATAGGTTAGATTCTTCAAGTACGACTTGAGAGTTAACAGTAAGGGACAGTGGGGGAAGAGGCAATGGTGAAATTTATTGTTGAAACTTAATGAAGATCTGTAAAAACATGGAATGGAAAAAGAGGGAAAGTTGGGAGAGAGTAGAGGGTATCAATTGGGATGGGAGGGGGATTAGGAAAATTGGTTATGGTTTGGAAACGAAGACAGCTCACTGTATAGTGGGATGAAGAGTTTATTGCCATCTGTGACCTTGTCCGGATGATTTCCCCTTACTTTGTGTCAGGACATTTTTAGAAATGTGAAAAATGGTGAGAATTTCTAAAATTTTTTTGTTTCAAGCTGTCTGCTTGATGATGCAAATCAGGAAGAGATTGAAGATCTCTCCAATGACATCACAGGCAGACAATTTAACTTTTAGCACTGATCTTTACAGTATATAATATACCAGCACTAAGAACTAGCCAGGATCTGTTAGTGCCAGCGGTACGCATGCTAAAAGAGTGAACATAAGTATACTCGCCCCAGTGTGCTTTTGCGGCTCTTTCAAAAAGTTTGGACGAATAATTAAGACAGCGATAATGAGTATTTAATTATTCTACAGCAATGCCTCCAGCCTTTTAGTGTGTTAATTAGCATACCATAAATTCAGTTAATATATAAACTACGCTGGCTTGACTACTTTACTTTAGTCTGTTTACTCTTTTGTAGAGTTTTTACCACAATAGCCAGAATACATGCAATTGGGCTATACTGGCAGATAACCAGGTTCACCCAATCAGACCCTCCCCTCAGACTATTCTGCAGCAGAATATGAGCCTCAAGTCTTTGCTAACAGTTACGTTGATAACCGCTTGCTACATAGGTATTTAATTATACTTTAACAATTAGGATATTTGTGATGGGTTATGGAACCACACACAGGAATCTGCAAGGCCGCATTTTGGATGAACTGTAGAGGATGTTCAGAGGGCTTTCAAGGAGATTAATCTACAAAGCCTTAGATTGAGAGAGCATGTTTTGTTGAAAGACTCTATAGTGCATAGTGATGAAGATGAAGTGTGACCTGATGATGTCCCCCCTTCCTCTCTGAACTTTACTTTTTCCAAAATTGCCTTATCTAAGGACTAGTCTGTAGTTCAGATTATTTACAGCTGCAAGAAAAAGTATGTGAACCCTTTGGAATGATATGGATTTCTGCACAAATTGGTCATGAAATGTGATCTGATCATCGTCATCTAAGTCACAAAAATAGACAATCACTGTCTGCTTAAACTAATAACACACAAAGAATGAAATGTTGCCATGTTTTTATTGAACACACCATGTAAACATTCACAGTGCATGTGGAAAAAGTATGTGAACCCCTAGACTAATGACATCTCCAAGAGCTAATTGGAGTCAGATGTCAGCCAACTGGAGTCCAATCAATGAGATGAGATTGATGGTGTTGGTTACAGCTGCCCTGCCCTATAAAAACACACACCAGTTCTGGGTTTGCTTTTCATAAGAAGCATTGCCTGATGTGAATGATGCCTCGCACAAAAGAGCTCTCAGAAGACCTACGATTAAGAATTGTTGACTTGCATAAAGCTTGAAAGGGTTATAAAAGTATCTCCAAAAGCCTTGCTGTTCATCAGTCTATGGTAAGACAAATTGTCTATAAATGGAGAAAGTTCAGCAATGCTGCTACTCTCCCTAGGAGTGGCCGTCCTGTAAAGATGACTGCAAGAGCACAGCGCAGACTGCTCAATGAGGTGAAGAAGGATCCTAGAGTGTCAGCTAAAGACTTACAAAAGTCACTGGCAAATGCTAAAATCCCTGTTAGCGAATCTACAATACGTAAAACACTAAACAAGAATGGATTTCATGGGAGGATACCACAGAGGAAGCCACTGCTGTCCAAACAAAACATGTTTACAGTTTGCACACGAGCACCTGGATGTTCCACAGCAGTACTGGCAAAATATTCTGTGGACAGATGAAACCAAAGTTGAGTTGTTTGGAAGAAACACACAACACTATGTGTGGGGAAAAAGAGGCACAGCACACCAACATCAAAACCTCATCCTAACTGTGAAGTATGGTGGTGGGGGCATCATGGTTTGGGGCTGCTTTGCTGCGTCAGGGCCTGGACGGATTGCTATCATCGAAGGAAAAATGAATTCCCAAGTTTATCAAGACATTTTGCAGGAGAACTTAAGGCCATCTGTCTACCAGCTGAAGCTCAACAGAAGATGGATGTTGCAACAGGACAATGACCCAAAGCATAGAAGTAAATCAACAGAATGGCTTAAACAGAAGAAAATACGCCTTCTGAAGTGGCCCAGTCAGAGTCCTGACCTCAACCCGATTGAGATGCTGTGGCATGACCTCGAGAAAGCGATTCACACCAGACATCCAAAGAATATTGCTGAACTGAAACAGTTCTGTAAAGAGGAATGGTCGCGAATTACTCCTTACCGTTGTACACGTCTTATCTGTAACTACAGGAAACGTTTGGTTGAAGTTATTGCTGCCAAAGGAGGTTCAACCAGTTATTAAATCCAAGGGTTCACATACTTTTTCCACCGGCACTGTGAATGTTTACATGGTGTGTTCAATAAAAACATGGCAACATTTCATTCTTTGTGTGTTATTAGTTTAAGCAGACTGTGATTGTCTATTGTTGTGACTTAGATGATGATGATCAGATCACATTTTATGACCAATTTGTGCAGAAATCCATATCATTCCAAAGGGTTCACATACTTTTTCTTGAAGCTGTATCTACATCTGATTGGAAGACCCTTCTATAAATTAACCCAATGTTTGTTTAGGAGTTGACTGTGGCTTCCCACCAGATGGGGCTCTAAAGCCTCGTACACACGATCAGATTATCGGACGATCTTTTGTCCATTTTTTTGTTGCATGCTAGTCTCGTATGGAAAGTGAAGGTTACTTTCATACGAAAATTCTCGTATGACAGAATTCAACTCCAGAAGTGATGTCATGCGTTGAATTGTTTTGTATGTGCTCTTTTGTTTCTGAGCATGCCTAGTCTTGCTCTTTTATGATTTTTTTTTCGGACGAAAACTGTACTAATTAAACAAAAATCGGACGTTGTGTTCACGTACGATAGAAATTTTATAGCCTGCACATCCGGTTTTTGTCGTCCGAAAATTCGCAATCGGTTATTGAAAGCACTATACTAACAATCCGAAAATCACCAGATCGTTCGTCGGATGAAATTTTACTTCCAATTTTCGTATCGTGTGTACGGGCCTTAAGTGCCGGTTCACATTTGTGCGATGCGGGAATGCTGCAAATATGCAGCGTGATCCCGCATCGCATCCGCACCTCTGGCAGTTCACACTGCCATATGTGATACGCAGGGGGTGTCAATTAGAAGTTAACAACGCCCCCAGTTGCGATCGCATATCGCAGTGCAATCTGCAAGTTCGCACAGTATCGGATCGCACTAGTGTGAACAACGATGCGATCCGATTCTGCTGCGGATAAAAAAAAAATCCTTGTGCGAGTTTATTGCGGATGCAGTGCGAATTCAGCCATACAAAGTGTATGGCTGAAATTCGCACCACACATGAGATCGCATGTAATTTAGGAGCAGTGCACTCCGAATTACATGCGATCTCCGCAATCGCACAAATGTGAACCGGGGCTAAGACTAGGAATTCCTATTTTAGGTCTTCTGGAAATAAAATTTAGATGTTCAACTTCAAAGGTATCTGGGACATAATTATTTTTATCTTGAGTTAATCTAAATAGGTTATCCTTATCATAGTGTGGAGAAGTCCCCATTATGAATAATATTATTTTTGATATTAATTTTCAATGTACCTTCATTTTAATCTTATGATATTTGTTAAAGATGTGTGATTTATCCAGAAATCAATTTTTTAAGGTATACATTATTAATCCACAATGGAGATCTTGATAAATATTAACTCTTCATTTCATTTTCTATCTCTCTTCTGATTTCTTATCTTAAGTATTTTGCTGTTTCATATATATGGTACAATATTTCTTGTCATCATTGAGTCCTTTAGATTGTAGGATGTGATATATACACATTATATTGTCAAAAGTATTGTGACGCCTGCCTTTACACGCATATGAACTTTAAAGCTATCCCAGTCTTAGTATGTAGGGTTCAATATTGAGTTGACCCATCCTTTGCAGCTATAATGGCTTAAACGCTTCTGGAAAGGCTGTCCATAAGGTTTAGGAGTGTGTCTATGGGAATGTTTGACCATTCTTCCAGAAGCGCATTTGTGGGGTCAGGCACTGATGTTGGATGAGAAGGCCTGGCTTGCAGTCTCCGCTCTAATTCATCCCAAAGGTGTTCTATCAGGTTGAGATCAAGACTCTGTGCAGGCCAATCAAGTTCCTTCACCCTAAACTCGCTCATCCATGTCTTTATGAACCTTGCTTTGTGCACTGGTCCAAATAATTTGGTGGAGGGGGGGATTATAGCATGGGGTTGTTTTTTAGGGGTTGGACTTGGCCCCTTAGTTCCAGTTAGGGGAACTCCTAAGGTGTCAGCATACCAAGACATTTTAAACAATTTCAGTCTCCCAACTTTCTGGGAACAGTTTGGGGATGGTCCCTTCTTGTTCCAACATGACTGCACACCAGTGCACAAAGCAAGGTCCATAAACACATGGATGAGGGAGTTTGGGGTGGAGGAACTTGACTGGCCTGCGCAGAGTCCTGACCTCAAATCGATACAACGCCTTTGGGATGAGTTAGAGCAGAGACTGTAAACCAGGCCTTCTCGTCCAACATAAGTGCCTGACCTCACAAATGCTTTTCTGGAAGAATGGTCAAACATTCCCATAGACACACTCCTAAACCTTGTAAACAGCCTTCCCGGAAGAGTTTAAGCCGTTATAGCTGGAAAGAATGGGCCAACTCAATATTGAACCCTACAGACTGTAAAGGAAATTTGTACCTCCTGTATATTATTGTATTATATTTTGTATGTAGTGCAGACGACACTAATAATGTTTTCATTATGTTTGCATTCTTTTGAGTCGTAATTAGAATGAGTCTGTCTATGTTACGGCCTTGTTACCATAAAGGTACAATTGTAATATTAATGTGATATATACATAATCATGTGTATAAAAACCTTCAGTTGCGTCAAATAAAGCAGAACAGTTATTTTCGAAAAATGCGGAGTGTATCTTTTTGTGTCTGTTCCCTACTACAGTAGTTATTATTTGGAACCACTAATCAATATGAGGATAGGAGTTGCCTATCTATAAAATGTCCAGAACAAGACTAAGACTGGAATGCCATTAAAGTTCATGTGTGTGTAAAGGCAGTCGTCCCAATACTTTTCACAATATAGTGTGTGTATGTATGTGTGTATATAATATATTCTCACTCTATAGTTATTTTCCAATAGTGTCCCTAAGATATAAACTGTTCTGCCTTATAAAAAATAAAATATTGAAAAACATATAATAAATTTTCCTTTTTTCATTTGTGGAAAGATTCCACAAGGTTGTAATTCGTTACATAGTTACATAGTTTGTGAAGTTGAAAAAAGACATCAGTTCAACCTATGATGTGCTTGTGTTTGCTGTTAACCGTACATTGTATACCCCTGAACGTTGTGGTCTTTAAGGTGCCCATCTAATAGTTTTTTGAAACTATCGATGCTCCCTGCTGATACGACTGCTTGTGGAAGAGAATTCCACATCCTTACTGCTCTGACAGTGAAGAACCCCCTACGTACTTTAACCACTTAAGCCCCGGAAGATTTTACCCCCATTCCGACCAGGGGGTTTTGTTGCGATTCAGCACTGCATGACTTTAACGGACAATTGCGCGGTCGTGCGACGCTGTACCTAAACGAATTTGACGTCCATTTTTTCCCACAAACAGAGCTTTCTTTTGGTGGCATTTGATCACCTGTGAGATTTTTTTTTTTTGATCATGCGCTATAAACAAAAAAAGAGCGACAATTTTGCAAAAATAATATTTCTCTTACGTCCTCCGACAGTCGCCGCCTCTTCATATTCGTCACATATGGGGTATTAGACTTTGCTCCGAAGGAGTAGCTAGGCAACAGAATATGTTAACATTAAAGCTTTTAACATATCCCACCCTCAAGGGGTGGTCCCCTCAGTCAATACCCTCCTACTTCCTGCAACCATATCTCAGTTTTTAATGTCTAGCTTGTCAGGAGTGGCTGGCTTTTCCTGTGCTGGGGCTTTCTGCCCCAGACTCTTTCTTCTTTTTGAAATTTTGTTTGAGTTTTCTCTCTACCTTTACTTAGCTGTTATTTTTGTCAGCGTTAGTTAGTT
This sequence comes from Pelophylax lessonae, assembly GCF_965119305.1. Lineage (NCBI taxonomy): Eukaryota > Metazoa > Chordata > Amphibia > Anura > Ranidae > Pelophylax > Pelophylax lessonae. The sequence goes on along the minus strand of NC_138771.1, from coordinate 99,157,350 downwards.
CTTCTGATGAAGAGGATCATGCGGGCTGGGTCTCGGGCTGATCCCCCTGGTCGCAGGTCGTGGGTCAGTGGCTTCCCAGCCTGCCATCGAGCGTTCAGCCAGGTAACGCTCCTGGCACAGTGAACGACCCATCCCTGTTCGGTGCAGGGATGATTGGTGAGGTGGCTACCTCACTGGACGCCGTGCGGTTTCTTAACCCCCATTTTGTGCGTCTTGAATTGCGACTCTCCCTGCCTCATGTGCAGCGGCTTGTTCGCCTGTGCGGGTCCCCCACGCCATTGAGAGGTAAGTGTATCTATGTGGGGACCTGTCTGTCTGGGGGGGTGTCAGTCTGGGACTGTGTAACCTGCCTCTATTCACACTGCTTGTCTCCCTATCTCTCGGCTGCATGCTGTGGGCTGCAAGGGGGGGGGGGGGGGAGCTGTGTGACACTGTGTGTGTCAGCCTGGTCAGTGTGAAAAGCTGTGTGCTGTGGGGCATGTTTTTTTGGCATGTTTGGGCATATACAGTGATCGCTGCGGCGATCTGACATGTGTTCTTATACATGGATGACATGTGTGCATTACTGCACTGTGGAGCGGCGGTTTCGGCGCCAAACGGCGCCATTTTGCCTACACTCGCTCCGGCCGCATGTTTTACATGCATGGCGGCCATTTTCTTGTAGCCTCCATAGGCTTTCATAGAGCGCCCTGGCAGCATCACTTCCTCTTTCCAGGAACACCGATCGAGGCAGCAGCAGTGGCGAGGGTCTCCTCAGGTTTTATCCTTCTGTTCTTGCTATCCATTGCCTGTGTTCAGTTTGCATATTCCCTGTGGGGGTCTCATTGTGCTTGAGTGTGGTGCGGTGGGCTGCGCTTGCCGCGCTTGCTTAAAGGGGCAGTTAACCCTTTATTGTCTGGTATTACAGGGGCAATGGATTCTCAGGAGGGCAAATTTCCTACCGCCTTGGTGGAAAGCCAGGGGACCGCTGTTTCCCCCCCAGGGGGGGATTTAGCCACTATTGTGGCTGGCCTTGCTGCTCAGGTGCAGATGCTGGTGGCTGCTCAATCTACTAAAAGACCCAGAATTGCTCTTTCCTCTGATTCTGAGGGTGAAGGTGATGGGGTTGTTATGGCGGGGGCCTCCTTATCGGGGTCCCGCTCCTCCCTAGATCTAGTGGGGTCCGAAGTGGAGGCTGAAGTTGAGGGGGTTGATAATTCTCCCCCTGGCTCGCCTGAAGAGCTTGCAATCATGGATGAATTGATTGCTTCCATAAAGCAAACATTGCATTTGCAGGATGAAGTGTGTCCCCCCGCTGCCTTGGCGGCCTATGGGACGCAGAGAAAACGCAGGACACCGCAGGTTTTTCCCTGCAATGATGATTTTCAGCGCGCTGTTAAGGAACAATGGCGCAATCTGCGCAAACCTTTTGCTGTACCAAGTAGGTTCAAGCTGCGTTATCCTTTCTCGCCGTCCACTGATGAAAGGTGGTGTGTGCCTCCCCCAGTGGATCACGCAATTGCGGTTTTAAACAAGGCCACTGCGATTCCTGCAGAGGATTCCCCTGTGTTCCGTGATGCCACAGATAGGAGATTGGAGTCTCTTGCCCGTCATACTTATTCTGTTACGGGTTCTATGCTTAAAGCTCTGTTTGCTTCTCTCATGGCGGCCCAGGCGATCGCAAGTTGGACGCAGATGCTTAGGCGCGTCCTAGTGGCCGACTCGGCCTCGCCGGCGACCCTGGATATGGTGGATCAAATCCACCAGGGTGTCATGTATCTGTGTGATGCGGACCTGGACCTGGTTCCATTGGCTGCACGTGTGCACAGCGTGGCGGTGTTGTCCCGCCGCCTGGTTTGGTTAAAATGTTGGTCGGTGGACCAATCTTCGCGTAAGACCTTAGCCAATCTACCTTATGATGGGTCTCGCCTTTTTGGGGAGTCCTTGGATGTGTTGATTAAGGGGATCACCGGGGGTAAGAGCACTCTCTTGCCCCATTTCCCCAAGGCTAAGGGGGCTTCTGGGAAGAAGCATGCTAATTTTCGGCCCCCTCAGGGGTCCTTTCGTGCCTTTCGGCCGCACTACAAGGGCAAGCCTTCAAAGGTCAAGGCTCTCAGAAGAAGCCCTGGTCTGGGAAACAGAAGTCCGGCCAATCCGGATCTGCAGCCCATAACAGTTCGGCCTGAAGGGGCGCCCTCACCCAGTTTTGGGGTGGGGGGACGCTTGCTCGGTTTTCTTCAACCCTGGTTGGCCCGTGTGCGGGACTGATGGGTTCAGGAGATCGTTCGATCTGGTTACAAGATCGAGTTTCTCTCTCGGCCGGAGAGCAGATTTTTTCCCTCAAATCTTCAACTGTCTCCAGAGCGTTTGCGGGACCTGCACCTGGCGGTGCGGGACCTGAGGGCTCAGGGAGTGGTGGTTCCGGTGCCTCATCGGGACAGATTTCGGGGGTTTTATTCCAATCTGTTCACCGTGCCCAGAAAGGAGGGCAAGGTTCGTCCAGTTCTGGACTTGAAGGCTCTGAACCGCTCTGTGCGGGTTCGCAAGTTCCGCATGGAATCCCTGCGGTCGGTGGTGGCTGCCCTGGTTCCGGGGGAATTCATGGCCTCCATCGATTTGAAGGATGCGTATCTTCACATCCCCATTTTCGAGGGTCACCAGAGGTTCCTTCGATTTGCCATTGCGGAGGATCACTACCAGTTCGTGGCGTTGCCTTTTGGTCTCGCCTCGGCTCCGCGGGTCTTCACCAAGGTGCTTGCACCGGTTCTGGCATTATTGAGGGCCCAGGGCATTTCTGTCCTGGGGTATCTGGACGACATTCTGGTTCGGTCTGCGACCAGCCAGGGTCTGGAGAAGGACCTGTCTGTCACGATGCAAACTCTGCAGGAGTTTGGTTGGACGATAAATTTTCCAAAGTCGACACTGAGTCCGTCGGTTCGTCTTCCCTACCTGGGAATGATTCTGGACTCGGTGCAGGCGAAGGTCTTCCTGCCGGAAGACAAACTCAGAACTCTTCAGGAGGAAGTCAGGTCCCTCAGAGACGTTCCGCACTCGTCTCTGCGGACGTGCATGAGATGTCTGGGATTGATGGTCTCGGCCTTCGAGGCGATTCCCTTCGCCCAGTTTCACACGCGGGGTCTCCAAGCGGAGATCCTGTCCAGGTGGGACGGGCGACCTCAATCTCTGGATCTTCAAATCTCGTTGAGTCATCGCACCAGAAGAAACCTTCTGTGGTGGCTCCAGTCCCCGATGGTGTCCGGGGGCAAGTCGTTTCGTCCTGTCTCGTGGACGGTGATCACCACGGATGCCAGCTTGTCGGGCTGGGGTGGTGTTCTGGGCGTTCTATCCGCCCAGGGAACTTGGTCGGAGGGGGAGTCTTCCCTTCCGATCAACATTCTGGAATTGCGTGCGATAAAGCTCTGTCTTCATCGCTGGACGGACCGGCTGCAGGGCTGCCCGGTTCGGGTGCAGACGGACAATGCCACGGCGGTGGCCTACATCAACCACCAAGGGGGCACCAGGAGTGCCCGAGCGGCTCGAGAAGTGGCCGACATTCTGTCTTGGGCCGAGACTCATGTCCCGGCGATAACGGCGGTTCACATTCCGGGAGTGGAGAATTGGCAGGCGGACTATCTGAGTCGCCAGACCCTGGATCAGGGGGAATGGTCTCTCCACCCGGCTGTCTTCCAGATGTTGTGCGCGAAGTGGGGTCTTCCAGATGTGGACCTGTTCGCGTCTCGTCTCAACAACAAGGTGAAAAGGTTCGTGGCAAGGACGCGCGACCCTCGGGCAGACGCGTCGGACGCGTTAGTGGCCCCGTGGCATCAGTACAGGCTGATGTACGCGTTTCCACCGATTCAGTTGCTGTCCAGGTTCCTTTGCAGGTTACACTCGGAACGCAGCACGGTGATTCTTGTGGCACCGGACTGGCCTCGCCGGTCCTGGTACGCAGACCTCGTGAATCTGGCGGTCGACGCTCCGTGGCATCTGCCTCTTCGAGACGATCTACTGTCTCAAGGACCGATATACCATCCTGCTTTACAGTCGCTGGCTTTGACGGCCTGGCTGTTGAGACCGAGGTCCTGAAGGAGAGGGGTCTCTCTCCAGAGGTCGTTCATACTTTGATCAACGCGAGGAAGTCTTCCTCGGGGAAGGTTTATTACCGTACTTGGAAGGCCTATTTTGCCTGGTGTGAGTCCAGGGGGTTTTCACCCCGCACGTACTCGGTTTCCCGTGTGCTGTCTTTTCTTCAAACGGGTGTTGATCAGCGTTTGGCGCTGGCTACGATAAAGGGTCAGGTGTCTGCACTGGCCGTTCTGTTTCAACGTCCCGTGGCTTCCAACTCCTTGGTTGGCACTTTTGTTCAGGGTGTGCGGCATCTGGTTCCTCCTAGGAGGGATCCTTTGCCCCCTTGGGACTTGAATCTCGTTCTGTCTGTGTTGCAACGTGCTCCTTTTGAACAGATCAGGGAGATCTCGTTGTCTATGTTGTCCAAAAAGGTCGCCTTTTTGGTGGCGATCACTTCGGCTCGCAGAGTGTCGGAGATGGCAGCTTTGTCCTGCAAGTCTCCGTACCTGGTTGTTCATTTGGATAAGGTGGTCTTGCGACCTAATCCTTCTTTTCTTCCGAAACGAGTTTCGGAATTCCATCTTAATGAGGATATTGTCTTACCTTCGCTGTGCGCGAAGCCTAAACATCCAAAGGAGGTGAGATTGCATTCTCTGGTTGTTGTTCGGGCGATAAGGGTTTACCTTAAATCGACTGAGTCTTTTCGAAAGACGGACTCCTTGTTTGTTCTTCCAGAGGGTCCTCGGAAGGGCATGGCGGCTTCGGCCTCTACCATCGCAAAATGGATCAGGCAGACCATTGAACAGGCCTATGCTTTGCAGGGGAAGGTTCCCCCTGTGCCTGTGAAGGCGCACTCTACTAGATCTTTGAGTACGTCTTGGGCCTGTCGTCATGGGGCTTCTGTAGCCCAGGTGTGTAAGGCGGCGACCTGGTCGACCGTACACACGTTCACAAGATTCTACAAAGTAGATGTTCAGGCATCGGCGGATGCTTCCTTTGGCCGCAAGGTTCTTAGTGCGGCAGTTCCCTAGGGTCCCTTGTTGGGGACCTCTGGCTGTTGGGATAAGTTTTGTATCCCCTGGTTTTTTGTCTTTTCCTGGGTTGTTGCTCCTGTTGAGCACTTGTTTTTTTCTGTTGCCCAGCTGGTTTCCTTCCTTTGGTAAGGTTCCTTTCTTTGATGCGGAGACTGCGTTGCCTTTCGGCGCGGATGCGTTTCCCACCCCTCATGTTTGCACTGCTTTGGGACGCCCCCATATGTGACGAATATGAAGAGGCGGCGACTGTCGGAGGACGTAAGAGAAAACGGAATTTTTGTAAAATCTTACCTGTAAAATTCCTTTCTCTGAGTCCTCCGACAGTCGCCGCCCCCGCCCCTCTTTTGGGGTTTGGTTGTATACTCTACTGCTATTCCACTAAAACTGAGATATGGTTGCAGGAAGTAGGAGGGTATTGACTGAGGGGACCACCCCTTGAGGGTGGGATATGTTAAAAGCTTTAATGTTCACATATTCTGTTGCCTAGCTACTCCTTCGGAGCAAAGTCTAATACCCCATATGTGACGAATATGAAGAGGCGGCGACTGTCGGAGGACTCAGAGAAAGGAATTTTACAGGTAAGATTTTACAAAAATTCAGTTTTTTCACATTTTTTTATATGAAATTCCCCCCCAAAAAAATGTAAAAATCAAAATTTTTTAACATTTTCGGCCAATTTGTTTTATGCTACATATGTTTGGTAAAAAAAATCGTAAAAAGCGTATTTTGATTGGTTTGCGCAAAAGTTATCGCGTTTACTAACAAAGGGAAAGATTTTTGTCATTTTTGCTGTTTTTTTTTTTTTTAACGCGTAATGGCGGCGATCTGCAATTTTTTTTTTTTTTTTTTTTTTTGCGGTACTGCGACATTGCGGCGGACAGATCGGACCCTTGACTGACATTTTTGACACTTTTGGGGTTACCAGTGACATTTCGACAGTAATCAGTGCTATACATATGCGCTGTTACTGTAAAATTACACTGGCAGTGAAGGGGTTAACTTTTTTTGAGAGGGAGGGGTGGTGTGTGTCCCTAGGGGCATGATTATAACTGTGATTGGCTGTGGCTTGAGCTGTATGAACAGTGATCAACGGTCCTACATAGTAGAACCGTGTGATCACTGTTTCTACACAGGGGAGAATGACAGGCGGCTTGTTTACATCAGCCGCCTGCCTTTCTCCCTCTGCACCGACGATCGCCGAGTGACCGGCGGACATCGGGTCCGCCGGTCACACGTGCAGGGGGGTCCGTGACCACGCGGGGGCGCGCGCTCGCTCCCTAGACCCTCACAGGCTAGCGACGTAGTACTACGTCGCTCTGCCTGTGAGGGGCTGACCACCGCAGTAAATAGTCGTGCGGCAGTCGGCAAGCGGTTAAGGTTAAACCGCCTTTCCTCTAGTTTTAGTGAGTGGCCACGTGTCTTATTGTATTCCCTTTCTCTGAATAGTTTGTTCCTTATGCTAGGGTCGTCAGTACAGTATTTGTACATTGATATCATATCCCCTCTCAATCGTCTTTTCTCCAGAGAGAATAGGTTCAGTGCTTGTAGTCTTTCCTCATAGCTGATGTCCTCCATTCCCCTAATTATTTTTGTTGCCCTTCTCTGGACTCTCTCCAGTTCCAGCACATCCTTCCTGAGGACCGGTGCCCAGAACTGGACAGCATACTCCAGATGTGGCCGGACCAGAGTCTTGTAGAGTGGGAGAATAATCTCTTTATTTCTGGAGTGAATCCCCTTTTTTTATACATCCCAGTATTCTGTTGGCTTTGCTTGCAGCGGCTTGGCATTGCATGCCACTGCCAAGCCTGTTGTCTACCAGTACCCCCAGGTCCTTTTACCATCCTAGACTCGTTAAAGATTTCCTATGTTCCCTTCTCAGTTTTATCAACAGAACAAGAGTGAGACCAGCCAGTGTTTCTTACTAGCTTCGTTAAATGGAGTCCACTAGAAGTTGACACTATGCAGGAAATATGGTTTCTCTTACGTCCTCCGACAGTCGCCGCCATCTTCATATTCGTCACAATGGGGTATTAGACTTTGCTCCGAAGGAGTAGCTAGGCAACAGAATATGTCAGTATTAAAGCTTTTAACATATCCCCACCCCAGGGGGTGGTCCCCTCAGTCTATACCCTCCTGCTTCCTGTTTCCTGCTTCAGTTTCAATGTCTAGCTTGTCAGGAGTAGCTGGATGTCTCTATGCTGGGGCATTTTGTCTCAGCCTTCTCTCTTTTTTTTTATTTTATTTGAGTTTTTTCTCTCTTTCTTTATTTAGCTGTTATTTTTACCAGCAATAGTTAGATCTTCGGATGAAGAGGATAATGCGGGCTGCGTCTCGGGCTGACTCCCCTGGTCGCAGGTTGTGGGTCAGTGGCTTCTCAGCCCGCCATCGAGCGTTCAGTCAGGTACCGCTCCTGAGTTTTCTGAACGACCCATCCCTGTTCCGTGCAGGGATGCTAGGGTGAGATGGCTACCTCACTGGACGCTGTGCGGTTTCTCAACCCACCTTCTGCTGCGTCCTGGATGCGACTCTCCCTGTCTCATGTACAGCGGCTTGTTCGCCTGTGCGGGTCCCCCACGCCATGTAAGAGGTAAGTGTATTCATGTGGGGACCTGTCTGTCTGGGGGGTGTCAGTCTGGGACTGTGTTACCTTGCCCTGTGTTCACACTATTGATGTTTCCCTATCTCTCACACTGCATGCTGTGGGCTGCAAGGAGGGGGGGCTGTGCTGCACTTCTGTGTCAGTCTGAGTGTGTGAACGGCTGTGTGCTGTGGAACTTGATGCTATCATGTTTGGGGCACATTACAGCGCCGCTGCGGCGGTCCACCATGTTCTTTATGACTATGTGGTGTATTTTTATTCCACCTTCATGAGGTGGGGAAGCGGCGGTTTCAGCGCCAAACGCCGCCATTTTGGCTGTACTCGCTCCGGCCGCATGGTACACATGCATGGCGGCCATTTTCTTGTAGCCTCCCATAGGCTTTAATGGAGCGCCCGGAATATCAGCAATTCCTTTTCTACAGGAGCACCGATCTGGCCAGCAGCAGCAGCGGTCTCTCCAGGTTTTTTCCCTCTATTCTCTGTATCCTTGCCTGAGTATAACTTCTCTCCCTGTGGGGGTCCCTGGTGTGGGTGTGCTTGTGTGGCGGTGGGCTACGTTCGCAGCGCCTTATTTAAAGGGGCGGTCACCCATTTTATTTTACTCATTTTGGGGCATGGATTCTCAGGAAAGCAAATTTCCTGTCACATTGGTGGGAAGCCAGGGGACTGCGGTTTTCCCCCTCGGGGGGGGGGGGGGGGATTTGGCTGCGATTGTGGCTAGCCTTGCGACTCAGGTGCAATTGCTGATGGCTGCTCAATCCTCAAAAAGGCCCAGAGTTTTCACTTTCCTCTGATTCAGAGGGTGTTGGAGATGGGGCTGCTGTTGCTGGGGTCTCCTTGTCGGGGTCCCGTTCCTCCCTGGACCTTGTAGGGTCAGAAATGGAGGCTGAGGTTGAGGGGGTTGATATTTCTCCCCCTGGCTCGTCTGAAGAGCTTGCACTCATGGATGAATTGGTTGCTTCTATCAAGCAAACACTGCGTTTACAGGATGAACCTTGTCCTCCTGCTGCCTTGGCGGCTTATGGGACGCAGAAAAGATGCAAAACATCGCAAGTATTTCCCTGCACTGATAATTTTCAATGCGCTGTAAAGGAACATTGGCGTAATATACGCAAGCCTTTTTCTATACCAAGTAGGTTTAGGCTGCGCTATCCTTTTACGCCCGCTACTGATGAGCGTTGGTGTGTCCCACCTCCGGTGGATCACGCGATAGCGGTTCTGAATAAGCCCACTGCGATTCCTGCTGAGGATATCCCGGTGTTCCGGGATGCCACGGACAAACGGACGGAGTCCCTTGCCCGTCATGCCTATTCTATTATGGGTTCTATGCTGAAAGCTTTATTTGCTTCACTTATGGCGGCCCAGGCTGTCGCGAGCTGGACGCAGGTGCTTAATCGCGTCCTGGTGGCTGATTCTGCCCTCCAGGTGACTTTGGATATGGTGGATCAAATCCACCAGGGTGTCATGTATTTGTGTGATGCGGACCTTGATATGGTTCCGTTGGCTGCACGTGTACATGGTGTGGCGGTATTGTCTCGCCGTTTTGGTTTGGTTGAAGTGTTGGTCGGTGGACCAATCTTCGCGTAAGACCTTGGCTAATCTGCCCTATGATGGTTCTCGCCTTTTTTGGTGAGTCCCTAGATACGTTAATTAGGGGGATCGCGGGTGGTGAGAGCACGCTCTAACCCTAATCCCACAAGGCTAAGACGGCTCCTGGTAAGAAGCCGTGGACTGGTAAGCAAAAGTCCGGCCAGTCCGGTTCAGCGGCCCACAACAGTGCGGCCTGAAGGGGCGCCCTCACCCGACTCTGGGGTGGGGGGGGACGCTTGCTCGGTTTCCTTCAGCCATGGCTGTCCCGGGTTCAGGAAAGGTGGGTTCAGGAAATCGTGTTTCTCTATAGGCCGGAGCGCAGATTTTTTCCCTCAAATCTTCTACTGACCCCGGAGCGTTTGCGGGATCTGCATCTAGCGGTGCAGGACCTGAGGGCTCAGGGAGTGGTGGTCCCGGTGCCTCATCGGGACAGGTTTCGGGGGTTCTATTCCAATCTGTTCACCGTGCCCGGGAAGGCGGGCAAGGTACGTCCGATTCTGGACTTAAAGGCGCTGAACCGATTTGTGCGGGTGCGCAAGTTCCGCATGGAATCTCTGCGGTCGGTGGTGGCTGCCCTGGTTCCGGGGGAGTTCATGGCTTCCATCGACTTGAAGGATGCGTATCTTCACATCCCGAATTTCGAGGGTCACCAGAGGTACCTTCGATTCGCCATAGCGGAGGATCACTACCAATTTGTGGCGTTGCCCTTTGGTCTCGCCTCGGCTCAACGGGTGTTCACCAAGGTGCGGGCACCGGTTTTGGCTTTGTTGAGAGCCCAGGGCGTCTCTGTCCTAGGGTATCTGGACGATATTCTGGTTCGGTCTGCGACCAGCCAGGGTCTGGAGAAGGCTCTGTCCGTTACGATGCAGTCTCTGCAGGAGTTTGGTTGGTCGATAACTTTTCCAAAGTCAGCACTGTGCCCATCGGTTCGTCTCCCTTACCTGGGAATGGTTCTGGACTCTGTCCAGGCGAAGGTCTTCCTACCGGACGACAAACTCAGGACTCTTCAGGAAGGAAGTCAGGTCCCTCAGGGACGCTCCGTCCTCGTCCACTCGGACGTGCATGAGATGTCTGGGATTGATGGTCTCGGCTTTCGAGGCGATTCCCTTCGCCCAGTTTCACACGCGGGGTCTCCAAGCGGAGATCCTGTCCAGTTGGGACTGGCGACCGCGATCTCTGGATCCGGATTTCGTTGGGCCATCGCACCAGAAGGGTTCTTCTGTGGTGGCTCCTGTCCCCGCCGGTGTCAGGGGGCAAGTCTTTTCGTCCTCTCTCATGGACGGTGGTCACCACGGATGCCAGCCTGTCGGGCTGGGGTGGTGTTCTGGGCGTTCTGTCCGCCCAGGGAACTTGGTCGGAGGGGGAATCCTCCCTTCCGGTCAGCATTCTGGAATTGCATGCGATGATTCTCTGCCTTCAACGTTGGCCGGACAGGCTGCAGGGCTGTCCGGTTCGGGTGCAGACGGACTTTGCCACGGCGGTGGCTTACGTCATTCGCCAAGGGGACACCAAGAGGGCCCGGGTGGCTCGGGAAGTGGCCGACATTCTGTCTTGGGCCGAGACGCATGTCCCGGCGATATCGGCGGTTCACATTCCAGGGGTTGGAGAACTGGCGGGCGGATTATCTGATGCCGCCAGTCCCTGGACCAGGGGGAATGGCCCCTCCGTCCGGGTGTTCTCCAGATGTTGTGCGCGACGTGGGGTCTTCCGGAGGTGGACCTGTTCGCGTCTCGTCTGTACAGCAAGGTGTACAGGTTCGTGGCAAGGCCACGCGATCCTCGGGCAGACGCGTCAGACGCGTTGGTAGCTCCGTGGCATCCGTACCGACTGATGTATGCGTTTTCACCGTTTCAATTGCTGCCCAGGTTCCTTCGCAGGTTGGTCTCGGAACCAAAACACGGTGATTCTTGCGACACCGGACTGGCCTCGCCGGTCCTGGTGCGCAGACCTCATGCATTTGGCGGTCGACGCCCCGTGTCGTCTGCCTCTTCGGGAAGGTCTCCGGTCTCAAGGGCTGATATTTCATCCTGCCTTGCAGTCGCTGGCCTTGCCGGCCTGGCTGTTGAAACCGAGGCCCTGAGGGATAGGGGTCTCTCCCCTGAGGTCATTCACACTTTGATCGACGCGAGGAATTTTTCCTCGGGTTAGGTCTTTTACCATATTTAGGCCTATTTTGCCTGGTGTGAGTTCAGGGGGTCTTCACCTCGCCCGTGGTCGGTGTCTGGGGTGTTGTCCTTCCTTCGAAAGGGTGTTGACAGCGTTTGGCGCTGGCTATGATCAAGGGTCTGCGATGGCCGTTCTTTTTTCAACGTCCTATGGCATCTATCTCCTTGATTGGCACTTTTGTTCGGGGGCATCTGGTCCCTCCTAGGAGGGTGCCTCTGCCTCCTTGGGACTGGAATCTTGTTCTGTCCGTGTTACAACATGGTTCTTTTTTTGAACGGATCAGGTAGATCTCATTGTCTATGTTGTCCTAGAAGGTCACCTTTTTTGGTGGCGATCAATTCGGCTCGCAGAGTGTCGGAGCTGGCAGCCTGTCCTGCCAATGGCCGTATCTGGTCAATCACTTGGTTAAGGTGGTCTTGCGACCTAACCCTTCTTTTTTTCCGAAGAGGGTTTCGGAATTTCACCTCAATGAGGACATTGTCTTGCCTTCGCCTTGCGCGAAGTCTAAACATTCGGAGGAGGTGGTGTTGCACTCCTTGGATGCTGTTCATGGCGATTAGGGTTTACCCAAAAATCGTCTGAATCTTTTCACAAGTCGGATTCTTTGTTTGTCCTTCCGGGGGTCCTCGGAAGGGCGTGGCGGCGTCGGCTTCTGCCGTCGCCAATTGGTTCAGACAGGCCGTTGAACAGGCCTATGCTTTGCGGGGAAAAGTTTCCCTTATGCCTGTGAGGGCGCACTCTACCAGATCTCTGAGTACGTCTTGGGCCTGTCGTCATGGGGCTTCTGTGGCCCAGGTGTGTAGGGCGGCGACTTGGTCGACCGTGCACACCTTCACTCTGTTCCACAGAGTGGATGTTCAAGCATCGGCAGATGCTTCCTTTGGCCGCAAGGTTCTTAGTGCGGCGGTCTCTTAGGGTCCCTGGTTTGGTCCTTTGGGCTGTTTGGGATTTCTTTGTATCCCTGGGTTATTTGTTTTTTTTTTTTTCCCGGGTTATTGCTCCCGTTGAGCAAATTTTTTTCTCGTGTTGCCCAGCTGGTTTCCTTCCTTTGGTAAGGTTACTTTCTTGATGTGGAGACTGCGTTGCCTTTAGGCGGCTGCGTTTCCCACCCCTCATGTTTGCACTGCTTTAGGACGTCCCCATTGTGACCAATATGAAGATGGCGGCGACTGTCGGAGGACGTAAGAGAAAACGGAATTTTTGTAAAATCTTACCTGTAAAATTCCTTTCTCTGAGTCCTCCGACAGTCGCCGCCCCCGCCCCTCTTTTGGGGTTTAGGTACTCTACTGCTATTCCACTGAAACTGAAGCAGGAAGCAGGAGGGTATAGACTGAGGGGACCACCCCCTGGGGTGGGGATATGTTAAAAGCTTTAATACTGACATATTCTGTTGCCTAGCTACTCCTTCGGAGCAAAGTCTAATACCCCATTGTGACGAATATGAAGATGGCGGCGACTGTCGGAGGACTCAGAGAAAGGAATTTTACAGGTAAGATTTTACAAAAATTCAGTTTTCTACCAGCTGGACCACAGAATTTGTGTATTCTCCGTAACAAACTGGTTGCTGTTTGGATATCCATGCATTTGCCAGAGACTTGTATGTCTTTGACTTAGTCTACGTTACCACTAATGTGACTCCAAAGTCATGCAATTTAGAGTGCGACTTTAAGTGGAAATTTGATCCAACTTTACACTCTCTGGATCAAAGTCACATCAAAGTAGTGCACGCACCTTTTCAGAGTTGGTGCGACTGATTTGAATGGATGCCATTGAAACCAATGGGCTGTGACTCTTCATGCGACTTGGTGTCCAAAGTCGCATGGCAAGTCGCATCAGTGGAAACAGAGACTTAAGCTTACTACACATCTCAAACTTTAGTCCTTCAAGGCCTTCGTTTTGAGGTCAGTGAGCACCTGTAATGCTGAGTTCATCTGAAGTTCAGTCTGATTATCTCATCAGTATTCTGTTTTATTGATACTTTTATACCAGAGAAACCCTGACAGCTTTATTGTTCAGCAAGCTGAGGGTGTGGTTTGACCAAGCTGATGCTTCAGTGGAGGTTTAGTATCTGGCTGTGATGTCTGTAAGGGATTCCTGGATCACAAAACTATTTTTCAAAATGCTAAAACCCTTATATTTGTAATCAAAATGTGTACTAAGCTGATCGGTTAATCGACTTCTGTTCAACTGCAGTGACCACGCATGGATTGAAATTCACTGGTCCCTGCTGAACTGGCTGAATTTCCATGCATCTGTGGCCATTTTAAAGCTGGATACACACTATAGAATTCTCTTTAGATTTTTTCCATTAGATTTACTAAAACCATATAATATGAGGTCAAACCTAAACACTAATCTAAATCTAAAGGAAATCAAACAACAAAAGTTATATAGTGTGTATCCAGCTTTAGACCAGCAAAGCCCATTTTGTGTGCTAATCACTGGGAGGTGGTCTGTGTCTGCTACCACCATAGACAGCTGAGACTTGCTTAGGGAGCTTTTTTTTTTTTTTTTTTTTAGCAGGTGTTCAGTTAACAAAAATGGGCATGAGTCTGTCTTTACACTTTTCATAGTTGAAGGTTGTGACTATTATGTCTGAGTTACTTTGCAAAAGAAATATAAAGATCGTTCATTTATTGCTTTTTTCAATGTAGGCAGAGGAAACTAAAAGGCTTAAGGAGTTACAGTTGGAACAGGAAGAAAGAATGGCGACAGAACTGGCTAGGATCAAACAAGAAAAGCTAAAAGATGAAAAGCTGAGGCAACAAATTCGAGAGAACAGGTAGTTTATTGAATTGAAGGCAAGAAAAAAATATATATATCTACACACTGTTTAAAAAAATTAAAGGAACACTTTGAAAACACATCAGATCTCAACAGGGAAAAATATCCTGCTGGCTATCCATACTGATATAGACTGGGTAATGTGTTAGGAATGAAAGGATTCCACATCGTTTGATGGAAATGAAAATTATCAACCTACAGAGGGCTGAATTCAAAGACACTCCGGAAATCAAAGTGAAAAATGATGCAGCAGGCTAGTCCATTTTGCTGAAATCTCATTGCAACAACTCAAAATGGTACTCAGTAGTTTGTATGACATGCCTGACAAAGCTAGGGTATTCTCCTAATGAGACAATGGATGGTGTCCTGGGGTGTTTCCTCCCAGATCTGGACCAGGGCATAAACTAAACAGACTGAGGTGCAACCTGACAGTGTCGGATGGATCGAATTATGTCCCAGAGGTTTTCTATTGGATTTAGTTCATGCAAGTATGGGGGCCATTCAATGATATCAATTCCTTCATGTTCCCGGAACTGGTGTCCTCCCAGAATAGGGTCTGACAATGGTTCTAAGGATTTCATCCCAATACCTAATGGTAGTCAGGGTGCCATTGTCTAGCCTGTAGAGATCTGTGCGTCCCTCCATAGATATACCTCCCTAGACCATCACTGACCCACCACCAAACTGCTCATGCTGAACGTTGGTACAGGCAGCATAACGTTCTTCACGGCTTCTCCAGATCCTTTCATGTTTGTCACGTGCTCAGGGTGAACCTTCTCTGTGAAAAGCACCAGGTACCAGTGGTGGACCTGCCAATTCTGGTGTTCAATCACAAATGCCAATGGAGCTCCACAGTGTCTGACATTGAGCACAGGGCCCACTAGGAGACATCGGGCCCTCAGGCCACCCTCATGAAGTCTGTTTCTGATTGTTTGGTCAGAGACATTTACACCTGTGGCCTGCTGGTGGTCATTTTTGTTGGGCTCTGGCAGTTCTCATCCTGTTCCTCCTTGCACAAAGGAGTAGGTACAGATCCTGCTTATGGGTTAAGGACCTTCTAATGCCCTGTCCAGCTATCCTAGAATCTACTCCATGCTCTTGAGACCGTGCTGGGAGACACAGCAAACCTTCTGGCAATGGCATGTATTGATGTGCCATCCTTGAGTCGCACTGCGTGTGCAACCTCTATAGGGTCCAGGTATCGATCCATGCTACCAGTAGTGACACTGACCCTAGTCAAATGAAAAACTAGTGAAAAATAGTCAGAAAAGATGAGTAGGGAAAAAAATGTTAGTGGCCTCGACCTGTAAAACCATTCCTGTTTTGGGGGTCATCTCATTGTTGCCCATCTAGTGCACCTGTTGCTAATTTTATTAAAACCAAAGCAGCTGAAACTGATTGACAACCCCCTCTGCTACTTAACTGACCAGATCAATGTCCATGAGTTTAATTGACTTGAAGCTATACTCTGATTAAAAAGTGTTCCTTTAATTTTTTGTGAGCTGTCTGTGTGTGTGTATATGTATATATATATATATATATATATATATATATATATATATATAATAATCTGCATACATTGCTACGCTTCTTTAGAAACATGTGTTTTTTTTTCATCTGAAGTCTCCCAAAAGCATGTGGCAAAATGTGTTGTGGACGGATGAAACCAAGGTTGAACTTTTTGGCCATGATTCCAAAAGTTACGTTTGGTGCAAATTCAACACTGCACATCACCAAAAGAACACCATGCCCACAGTAAAGCATAGTGGTGGCAGCATCATGCTTTGGGGCTGTTTTTCTTCAGCTGGAACAGAGGCCTTAGTCAAGGTAGAGGGAATTATGAACCGTTCCAAATACCAGTCAATATTGACACAAAACCTTTCAGCATGACAACGACCCAAAGCATACATCCAAAGCAACAAAGGAATGGCTTCACCAGAAGAAGATTGTGGAATAGCCCAGCCAGAGCCCAGACCTGAATCCCATTGAAATTCGGTGGGGTGATCTGAAGAGGACTGTGCACAGCAAAAGCCCTTACAATCTGATAGATTTGGAGGGTTTTTGCAAAGAAGAGTGGGCAAATATTGCCAAGTCAAGATGTGCCATGCTGATAGACTCATACCCAAAAAGACTGAGTACTGTAATAAAATCAAAAGGTGCTTCAACAAAGTATTAAGGGTGTGCACACTTATGGGACCATATTATTTGTTTTGTTTTTACTTCCCTCCACCTAAAAAAGATTTCAGTTTGTTGTTCAACTGAGTTGTACAGTTTTTTTTTTTTATTCCACATTAAAGGTGGAAAAAGTTCTGAAATTATTTATTTTTGTCTCTTTTTTTACATCACAGAAACCTAACATTTTAACAGGGGAGTGAAGACTTGTTATATCCACTGTATACTCTTATTCTACATTAACACCATTTTTTTTAAAATGAACACTGGTAAAAAAAGAGAATGCTATTTGTGTTGTCTGTTTTTAGTTTTGTTGCATTTTTTTATGTCGAAGATTTGCATTAAAAACTTTTTCTAGACAATATCGCAAAAATGAAAGCCTTGTTTGTCCCCCACCTTCATTTTACGCCCTATTCTATCTACCCTGTAAAGGAAAGATATGTATACTTACCTATTCTGAGGGCACTCCCATACAGTCATATGATCGAAATCCCAGCACTGGCTTCATTGTAGAAGAGGGACAGCTGACAACTGATGCCCTATGCCTATGCCTATGGGTAAGCCTATGGGTGTTGTCACCACCCAGCTCTGCAGCCGTTATCAGTTATCTCTCCTGAAGCCGGCTACTGGGGAGATCAGGTGACCAGACCTGAGCGCCCTCAGCATAGGTATTTGCTGGACATCTTTACCTTGCAGGGCAGTTAGAATAGGCTTAGAATGGGGGTATAAGCAGGTTTAAGTAGAGTTTGGATTTAACTGAACTTCTATGTTAATTTGTTTATAATGACTGTACTGTTTTCCCAGCCTGGAGCTCAGAGAATTAGAGCAAAAGCTGAAGTCTGCCTATCTAACTAGAGAGCGGGCTGCACAAATAGCAGAAAAAGAGGTCGTTAAATATGAGAAAATGGTAAGTTTTTCTACTTTTGATGAAAAGAACACCAATCTAATTGGCCATTTACTATATATATATATATATATATATATATATTAATATAAAATTACCAATTTTTTTTTGTATGCTTTTTGCTGGTTATACCCATAAGTCATTAATTCCAAAGGTTATATATTGGAGCCCAGAGGTTGCATAGAATACATAAAAGCAGCAACACTGCTTTAACATTGGGCCCCATACAGATATAAAGAAAAAGTGTACTTGCAAAAAGTCCTGCATATTCATGGGGTTGGGATTGTTGTTAAAGAACTGTAAGTGCAGTAAAGCATGCCTGCTATACCGCTATACCTTACCATCTATAGTCCACAAGTTCTGTTCACTTTAAAGATGACCCTTGATTCCTGGTTTGTTAAAGCGGTTGTAAACCCTAAAAAATAAAAACCTGCAAGACAAAGGCATAATGAGCTAGTATGCATCGCATACTAGCCCATTATGTGTAACTTACCTTAGAACGAAGCCCTGACACGGACCCCCGGACATCGCTGCGGGCGCTGCCATGATCCCTCGCCGTCTCTTCCGGGTTCGGCGGCTCCGGCGCGGTGATTGGCCGGAAGAGACGGCTCCGGCGCGATTATTGGCCGGAGCCGCGATGACGTCACTCCGCGCATGCACGTGGGAGTGATTTTTTCCGGCAAGCTCCCGGCAAATAAATTGAAGGTCCCCCCCGGACCTTCAGAGCGCTCGCGCGAGCGGCTGCATGCACTGTAAATATCTCCTAAACCATGCCGGTTTAGGAGATATTATTTGTACCTACAGGTAAGCCTTATTATAGGCTTACCTGTAGGTAAAAGTGTCAAAAAGCGGGATACTACCGCTTTAAGAAAAAAACACTGTAGTGAGCACAATCACATATTGTCCCACTTTATTAAATCCAAAGAAAATCAAATCATTGATTAATAAATGAAAAATATTTTAGTGCAGCTAGTAAAGTTTAGAAGCAATCAGTACATAGAAATGTATATACAGTATACCAACCATAGGTAACATTCTATGACACAAAGTTAGACATATTCCTGGAGCCAGGTATCCAATGTACTTTAAAATTTTCTCCTGGTAATTTTTTAGCAGCTTATCAAAAGAAGGAAGTTTTTCCTTCTGATGGTCTTGAATGCTACGTTTATCTGTTGACCCTTACCATATTACAGAGCAGCTCAGTCTGGTCACCACCAAAATCTGCCTTCAACTCTGAATGTCTCAGTGTCAGTAGAAACTGCTGCTACCATTGAAAGAACCTAGCTAAAGGCAAATACAGAAATCAGATCAGCCACTGCCAAAAACAATATAAAGTATTTTTGAAGCACCTGCTGCACAAGAACTCCTCTTTCCACCTTTAGGGAGTATGGTGGTGCAGAGGCTTTCCTGTAACTGAATAGTAACATGAACATATGTGGTCCCACAACAGAACTGTAGATGGCAGTGTAAAAATACATGAAGCATATGCCAATACAAAATAAACATTACATATTTCGTACATCACTGCAATACATGCACATTCCCCAACATTTTATCCCTTTAAATATGGTGCAAGTACAAAAAAAGCTGTTGATGTGTCAGAAAAATACTGTGTTCTTACCATCCTCTTTGACGTGACAACAGTGTATTTTTGCTTCTGAATTCAAAAGCACATGTTGTCAGCCCTGCCTAATTCATTTATGAGGGATTACCAAAAATACAGACTTCACACTATCTCCATAATCCCTCCTACTGCACTGGCAGAGAGCACAAGAAGTTATCAGCTCACATTTCTGGCAAAATCAACAGGTATTTTTTGCACTTAAATATTTTATAATGTAACACTTTCAACTGTATATTTAGCAGACCAAAAGAGAGCAAAGAAGAAAAATTAATTTTGCACGTGAATTATTAGACCCATGTGGATGTTTATATTTTTCTCTCTCATCCATTGAGGGATATGGAAATCCAGATACTATTGGATTATACTGTCACTTACAGGAGGATTGGGCTCTGGAAAACAAAAATTGTAGGCCAGCCACGGAAAACCTCTCCTCTACCCGCTGGGGTTGATTTACTAAAACTGGAGAGAACAAAATCTAGTGCAGCTGTGCATGGTAGCCAATCGGCTTCTAACTTCAGCTTGTTCATTAAAGCTTTGACAAAAAAAAACTGGAAGCTGATTTTCTATGCAGAGCTGCACCATAATTTGCACTCACCAATCAATTCTATTCTATCTAAGCTTTTTGCAGGTATCCTAGAAGGATAGACATATTTTCTTTTCTTCAGCTGTGCTGAGAAAAATCTAAACAAATGTTGCTAGCCTTTTGTTTGTTGCTTTTTTATTCTTTCTCTAGTAAATTCAAGCAGGATTTATTCCTGCTTTTGCTAGTCTCTAAATTAGAGATCGACCGATTATCGGGAAAGCCGATATAGCGAGGGCCGATATGGGCTTTCCCCGATATATCGGAATCGGCTTTTTATTTACCGATAGTGCAGATTTTTCAGGGAAAGTGCATGTACTGGGCTGATGCCTGCAACAAGAGGCATCACCCCGGTACTGGTGTCCATAGCCGACGGTGGGCTGTCTTGTAATGGCAACCGATGCGGCTGAGAAGCCGCTCGGCTGTCATTACAAGGAGCGGGAAGGGTCGACGTTCCACCCCCCCCCCTCCCGCTGACTTCCGCGGCTCGCCCGGGTCTCTTATCTCACCGGGAGGCTCAGGAATCCTACCTTCACCACCGCCGTCTGACCCGGGTCTCCATTTCTTTAAATTCGGTGCCGCCGCGTACCCGGAAGTGATGTCATGACATGACATCGCTTCCGGGTACTGGCGGCGCCGAATTCAAAAAACTTACAGCATTCAAAACAGCCAAACTTGGCGTTTTGAATGCTTAAGTGCGGAGGAGGGGTTTGGGGTCTTTTAGATCCCCAGATCCCTCCACCACAGTACCTGTAGACATTAAAAAAAAAATAAAATAATAATAATTTTTTTAATGTCCGAAAATATCAGCCGATACCCGATGACCAAAATATCGGTATTGGCGGTAAAAAAAACTATATTGGTCGATCACTACTCCTAAATAGCTGCTATCCAAATCAGCCTTTCTTTAGCTTTACATTGTTGCCAGAGTCTGCTGACCTGGACATTGTAGGACTAGCCTAGAATGTGACTATCATGTGCTGGGTTCTATTTGTAGAGCAATCCAAACATCACGGGGTAGCCCCAGACCACTTTTCAGGTCCAGAGCAGTGGCGATTCCTCAGCGCTTGCTCTGTCTCTGAAGGCTCATTCTGTTTAGAAGGCCAATCAGGCTGAGCTCCTGGAGCTATTTTGCCATTTGCAGTGCTGGGCACCTTTTTCCTGGCTACTGTCGGCTCAACCGCAGTAAGTGTTAAAGCTGAGAAACTGAGTGTGGATTTGCTGGGTGAAGTGTTGGGTACTGTCACTCTGTGCACTCTTTCTTGCGGTTCATGTAGAGTAAGCAACATCCTACTGCTGCTCTTGCTTTACAAAGCATCACCTGGAACTCCCATCTCTGTTCTGTTCCTGCTGCCTGCCTTCAGTGATCTGGTCACCTCCAGCATCTACCCCTCATCAGCTGCCTTGGTTTATGGGAATCTGAATCCTTACCTCCACGTGGTGCAACATGTCTGCACACAGAGAGGACAGTCCCACTGCTATGGGTGACTTAAGCCCATACTCTGGCGGTTCCCAGGGCATCTACTTGGTATCCTCTGAAAGCACCAATTCCTTCAATCTGAAAACTAGTCCTCCTTTAGTCATAGGGTCTACATATTCAGAGTCTCCCTCTGTTGAGTGAGGCGGAGTCTCCTACCCTATCGTCGTGGACCTCTACTGCATTCAAGACTTTGTGACCAAATTCACCCAATCTCTTGCGGATAACCATTGCGAAGGCTGTATGCATTCTCCAGCGCGATTCTCCATTCTCCAACATTTCTGAGGTCTTCGAACAGGCTGAGCCACCAGTCGCTGTGACCACCTTTGACTCAGATTCAGAGGTCTAATAATTTATCTCCAAAGAGACACTAGTCTCTTTCTTTCACCTCCTATTACAAGGGATTATTTTGCTCCTTTTATTGATGCAGTACAATTGACAAAGACCTTTCCATTACACCTGCTATTTGAGGTATTAGTTTGTGCAGGCAGGAAGAGTCCTGGGACCCACTCGAGGGTGTGTTGGATCTGTTCCCCCTTGAGAGGGATTTTGTTAAACGGTAGTTGATATCCACTGTGCATCTACTAGTGAGCAATCTTAACAGGAAAACTCCTAGACAAGAAGAGGGTGTGCTTACCTTTTTAGGGATTCTATTGACAGAAGTTAGAATCTTTGCTTAAATCCCAGTTATCTTTGACAGGTACTGTACTCTGTCCTGGTGCTGGGATGTTGATGCTATATTTAAAGAGACTTGCTTATCATTTGGGGACATTGTATATTTGGACCTTCACATGATGAAGTATCATCAGGAATTCCATGGAAGACAAATGTGCACTCCTGCATAAACAAAGGAGGTCTAAGGAAAAAAACATATGTTTCTCCCATTCTAAGCCCTCTGAAAAGCCGCCTTCTTGTAGGTATGCTCCAACTTCCAAGAAATTAAGGACGGAGTCCAAACCCTGGCGGTCCTTGGGTAGTTTGTGCCTCAGGCTTTCATGTGCAGAGTGCACCCCATTAGGCTCACAGGATAATCCCATGCTCCCTTCCACTGCTTCCTCTTATCTCCCCTGTGCTATTGCGCAGAATTATGCACCTTTCCCTTGGGTTCCTCTTACCCCTTACTCCTGTTTATGTGTGAACCCAGTCTCTGTAGCTGTGTCCCATGCAAGGTAAAACTTTTATCTTAGGGAAGTCTCCTGTCCTTGGGACATGTAATGCCCTTAATGGAACTTGGTATCCTTTAGCCTCAGTTTCCACTAGTGCAGCTACGAAGCCGTGCTACTTCTAGCACGACTTCATAGCGAAAGTAAACTGCGGCTTCAGTGAGACTTGTCCCTCATATATAGAGGGAAGTCGCACTGAAGGCGGCTCAAAAGTAGTGCACGATCTACTTTTGAAGTCGCCGCAACTGAAGCCGCGGCAGTGGAAACGGGTCCCATTGAAAACAATGGGTTTTGACTTGCTGTGTGACTTGACATGTGTCAAGTCGCACCGCAAGTCGCATTAGTGGAAACCGAGCCTTACTGTTCCTCTCCTGCAGAGGGACTCCTGACCTACTAGGTTGACTGGGACCGGCTCTGACTGTTTTCTGTCAAGATAAGAATCTGGATCTCTATTGTTCCTCATGCTCATCTGATAATTATTGGAGCATTGGTTCTTGTGTTTGGCCTTTACCATTGTGAGACACTCTGACAACCTCCTGGGAAGAGTCAGCTTTGTGGATCTTTGAAGTCAGCATCTTCTCAAAGAACCTAACATCTGTAAGGCCCGCTGGATCTGGCTTCATCAGGTCTTCGCATTGGAATCGGTCTATTACCTGTGAGATTAACCAGTTTAGTTCCTCACTATGAAGAGCCACAGTAGGCATACCTTCATATACCCCTCATCATACGACAGGAGGTAACCCCTTCTGTCTTGCAGGAACGTTGAGCATTGGGGGACCCTCCTTAGTCCCTTTCTCTTCTATTGCAGAGAGTCTTTTTCTGGTGCAGTCTAATGGCTTTGCTTCTATAGACTCTGGATTCCCCAGTTTGATCACTCAAGCATCTTGAGTCGACTGGAACTGATGCCTCTCCCCATATTTGGGGAGTTTCTCTTGGAGAAGAACCACCATTACTGGGACAATTATTTGGCCTTCCAGAGGAGGTGGTTCCTTCTACATCATGGGATCCTGCCCTGGGCAAGTCTCCTGGTTAAGACTCAGTTTGACACCATCTAGGTCAGGGGTATTGAATTAAAATGAAAATTCCAGTCGCTAAAATTTTCTTCCAACTGAGGTCCGAATCTCAAGTCTATGCCATGAAAAATTGTACATGTCTACTTTTCTTTTTTGGCACAAGCCACGCTCTTTGGCGCTTTTGTTACAGTTTACTCCACACACTCAGGTGCCCCTACCAGAGTAATTTATTACATTGTGTGCCCCCATCAGACTACCTCCCATAAACCAGTTGCCCCCATCAGAGTGCCCCCTTAAGTAATGTGTCCCCATCAGAGTGCCCCCTTAAGTAATGTGTCCCCATCAGAGTGCCCTCTTAAGTAACGTGTCCCCCATCAGAGTGCCCTCTTAAGTAACGTGTCCCCCATCAGAGTGCCCTCTTAAGTAACGTGTCCCCCATCAGAGTGCCCTCTTAAGTAACGTGTCCCCCATCAGAGTGCCCTCTTAAGTAACGTGTCCCCCATCAGAGTGCCCTCTTAAGTAATGTGTCCCCCATCAGAGTGCCCTCTTAAGTAATGTGTCCCCCATCAGAGTGCCCTTTTAAGTAATGTGTCCCCATCAGAGTGCCCTTTTAAGTAATGTGTCCCCATCAGAGTGCCCCCTTCAGTAACCATTTGTCCCCATCAGAGTGCCCCCTTCAGTAACCATTTGTCACCATCACAGTGCCCCCTTTTACATCAGGTGTTCCCACCACAGTGCCCCCTTTTACCTCAGGTGTCCCCATCACAAGTGTCCCTTTTTACATCAGGTGTCCCCCCATCACAAGTGTCCCTTTTACATCAGGTGCCCCCCATCACAAGTGTCCATTTTACATCAGGTGTCCCCCATCACAAGTGTCCATTTTACATCAAGTGTCCCTTTTTACACCAGGTGTCCCTTTTACATCAGGTGTCCCCATCACAGTGCTCCTTAACATAAAATGTGCCTATCAGCGTGCCCCTTGACATAAAATGTGCCCCCAACATGAAATATGGGGCATTCTGATGGGCCCATTTTATGTTAAGGGAAACATTTTATGTTAAGGGGCACTCTGAAGTGCACAACATAAAATGTGCCCCTCAGCGTGACCCTTAACCTAAAATAAGGGGCATGATGATCAACACATTTTATGTTAAGGGCAAGGTGATAGGTACATTTTATGTTAAGCGTCACACTGATGGGCACATTTTGTTGTGCCCATCAGAGTGCCCCTTAAAGTGGTTGTTAACCCACTTTGACAAGTTAATATAATTTCCTAATGACAGGTGCTCCTGTCTGTTTTTATAAAAAAAATGCCTTTTTTTACCGGATTTCAGAGCCTCTTCCGGCGCCCATGTGACCGGCCGGCTCTCTCCTCTCCCCGTCTGACAGCTGCAGTGAATGGGGCCGAGATTCTCCCGCTGACGTCAGTTGGGACTAGGGGAGAAGAGGAGAGCGAGAGCCGACCGGTCATGTGGTCGCCGGGAAATGCTCTGAAATCCGGTAAAGAAGGCTTTTTTTTTTTTTTTATAAAACAGAAAGACCGAAGCACCTGTCATTAGGAAACAAGGAGGATTATATAGAACAATAAAAGTAATTTTAGTAGCGGGAGGGGGCGGCGGCAGGCACTGACACAGAAGCAGACAGGCAGGGAGGGGAGGGGGAAGAAGATGGAGGAGAGCACAAAGGAGGACAGGAGAGCTGCAGATAACGGAGGCACATAAACTGACCATAGTATCAGGGCTCAGCAGCCATGATAAATGTGGCCAGTTTACAGAGTGGAGGGCATAGCCAGGCAGGATCAACCAGGTTTTTAGGTGAAACGGGAGGCCAAATTACACAGCACAAGCACTGTGCTGTGTAATATGCTTTAAAGAAATCGGATCTTTTTTTTGGGGGGGCAACAAACACTTTAAGATAAAATGTGCCCATCAGCGTGCCCTTTTTCAAAAAGTGTGCCCCTGTAAATATAACACCCCACATACCTTGAGGGCAGGAGCTAGCGTTGGTTAAAAGCTGCATGAGACAGGAGCTGCAAGATACCATACCTCGAGGCCAGCAAGGAGTGAGAGCCAGGACCTGCTAGATAGCGAGCAGCGGGGGTGGGGCGCACATGTGATGTTATGCCTTAACTCGCGGCCCAGCAGGGAGCTGCGAGTCGCAAGATAATCAGTAGCAAGTGGTGGGGAACACACGTGACGTAAGTGATTGGTGGGATACCCAAGGTCCCAGCAACCAATGACTGCTGAGTGGCAATGATGTGGCACTACACTGGCGGGCTGAGGGTCTGGACAGGAGCGTCGCTTGGTCTGTGTTTGGACCGCGGGCTGCCGTTTAATGATGGCTGATCTAGGTGTTTAGGTGTAGCCATGCCTTTACCACCGAGAAGGAGTGGAAGTCCTTTCAGCAGCAGGAGAGATAGTCTGGTTCCTCTGCTAGATGATACTACACGTCCTAGCCTTGCTTAAACCGACTCCCTTGGAGTGTAACTAAACCCATCGATTTAATGGTTTCCCAAAATATTTACATTCAAGGCATGTTGTGAATGATCACTCTCACAAGTGCTTGTGCTCCAATAAACCCTACCTTTTCAGTCACTTTGTCTTTGACTTTGTAGGACTGAATCCCTGAGTTCCCTGGTGCACTTGTGAATCCTTTTACACCCTTTTTGAGCTGTTGTGTTTTTGCTGTTACAGAATTTTCCTTGGTAATTCTCACCTAGAGAGTTTGGGTGTCTGGCCAGACAACCTCTTTAGTCATCTAGTTTTTATTCTTTTGCTCCTAGACGGTCAGGATTGTAAAAGTTTTGACCCTTCCCATGTGGACCAGCTAGTCTTTCTGATCTCGACCTGTTCTGCCCTGGGTTCCTTCTTAGAACTTATTCTTTTTAGGAATTGTCCCCATTTTGTTTCTGACACATAAGTTTGTGCCTCTTCTCCCTTCACATGAATTTGTTATTGTGCCCCGTTTTTAGTGAGAGTAGGTTGCTTATGTTGGTTCAGGTTTGGTGTTTTCTTCCATGTAGAATAATTTCCTCTGGTGGCAACCTGTCGATCTAGGTGAGGATAATTTTCTTTGCCCTCCCTCTTGTCATTTTGGGCAGCTTTCCCTTTCTAGCAGAGGGCCCAGCCCCATCCGGTTTAGGTTCGGGCTTGGTTCTTCAGGTGGCCCCTGGGCTACAGTCAGTTTCTATTTCTTAAAAAACAAATTGAAAAGGATTAAAAGAGGTGCATGGAAGCCAGCCAGCCCCCAGTCTGATGTACTCACCCTCCAGTCTGCCACCAACCAAGTAGACCTGTCTCGATATAAATAAAGAACAGGGGTTTAGTTGACATGCATTTGCAAACGCATATGTAAGCTGCAGAGCCACGACACGGCACCCTGTTTTATCTGCAGTCCCTAACACTTTTAAATTTGAGTGTCTCCACTCTGGGAGCACATGGCTGCTAATGGGTGGATAGGAGGCAGGTGGGAGGGAGCAGCCCAAACTTCCCCCCAACCCACCTCCATCCACGACTGGTATAGTATCTCAATGCTCTAATAGCAATGTTCTTAAGATGGTACAAACTGAAAACGACCAGCTGAGAAGCATACACCTCCAATCCCTTGGCGGGTGCAGTGTAAAACACAGATTGGGACTTTATATGAGGCAATTTGCCTGTATAGCTCAGTGCCTCCATCCCTTCTATTTCTTTTCTTTGGGCCTGTTAGTGGTTGTTGCTGTGTTGCCCACCTCTCAGTTTGACTGCTTTTTAACTTCCTGAAAGTATCTGAAATCCTGTGTCCCTCCAAAGGACGAAAAGAAAATAGAATTTAAGAATTCGTTGTAAAATTTTCTTGGAGTCCATTGTAGGCCACAGATCACACCCCTCTGTGTTTGTGTTCATGCACTTGGTACTGATTGCTACAAACTGAGGCATGCTGGGAGGAGACTTGGTTATCCTGACCTTAATTTATTTTTGTCTACCAGTATCCAATCCTGTAGTTGGCAGTATAATCTGACTGCATCTGAATTCCTGTACCCCGCAATGGACTCCAAAAAAATAATTTTGCAGCAGGTACAAAATATTGAAATATTCTTTCTCTAACCTGTCACTCCCAAAACTTTTGCATACTGAATAGAAACGTGAAGCTGAAATAGCTCGCAAAATGAAGGAGGAACATGAAAGGGCTTCAGAGGAGGAACTGGCTAAAGAAACCAGGCGCTATCATGAGAAGCTGCATTACCAGAAGGAGCTGGAAACACAGCTGGAAGAAAAGGAGATGAAGAGGCAGGAAGCTTATCAGGAGTTCCTGAGGGAGAAAATCCTTATAGATGAAATTGTCAGGAAGATTTATGAAGAAGATCAAACGTAAGTATAAAAGACATGTGTGATTGTCCTTCTAAAGGAAATATATGTGTGAGCAGAATTTTCAGACTGCAAATATGAATTGTATATGACGGCATCTGTAATGAACAGTTAAAGAATAGCTCCAGTAAGCAATATATGCACCTAACCCGCCCATATAACATATATCTGCTCTAATTGTAGGAAAAAAAAATCCAGTGAGGGGTTTCTAATTTAGTTTGGATTAGGGGAATAGGTAAAATAGAATAATTTTGTTTTTACTAGAAGCGATCTTGCCCTTTTAAATATGAAGTTTGACTACAATATATTTTTAACATGTAAAATAATTTATAGCAAGCAGTCAGCATTTACTGGCCTGACTCTAATTTTGGTTCTTATTGACATATTTTATGTATACTTTTATCGTTATTGCCTGACACCCTAAATAATTTACAAATCAATTCATCACTAGTCTTTGACACATTTTAGTTAGCTACAATTTCCCTTTCAGGAATAGGTTTACTGTCTTTTTACAAATTACAGTTAAACATTTACATGTTTACCAATGATTACCGATATTTTTGGTCACTTACTTGCTGATACCGAGTACCGATACCTTTGCGTTGCAATTTGAGCCCACAGAAAATAAATGGACTTAAATCACACTGAAAAGAATCACATCCAATTGAACAGGAATGCGGTATGATTTCTGTCCAAATTGCATGCCATTTCCCCTACAGCTTCTGTGTGATCCCAGTATAGAAAGACAAGGAAGTGCCATCTAAGAAGTGCAGTAATGGGTAAATAGTTTACTAAAAAAATGTTATGTTATCACAACGCACATAAAATTACATAATATTTCTTGCATGTCAAATCCAAAACCACGGCTGCTTGTGGTGCTCACAGGGCTGGAGGAGATGTAGGCAGTTCCAGGACCCCTGTGGGTATAGGGCAAAAGTGATGTCAGCTTAGGGGCAAGACCGCCTATGCATCTCCTCCAGCCCTGTCAGCAATCCAAGCGTCCATGGTTTGTGAGTTGTGATAACCTAACATTTTTTAATGAACTTTTTGTTTGCCCATTGCTGCACTTCTTAGATGGCGCTTTCCTGTCTCTCTATACTGGGATCACACAGGAGCAGTGGGAGAAACCGCATGCGATTTGGACAGGAATCGCACCACATTCCTGTTCAAATTGCATGCGATTGTTTGCAATGCAATTTAAGCCCACTCATTTTGTATGGGCTCAAATCGCACTGCAAAGGTACTGGTTTTTGGGTATCGGGAGCATTTGCAGGAGTACAAATACTCAAGTGCATCCCTAGTTAGTATTATGTGCTAGTGTTATATAACAAATAGAATTATACTGCAAGGTAAACATTATGTTGCCTTGGTAATATAAATCTAAATTATAATAGCCAGTTGTTTGCCCAGAAAGGACAGTAAATTTGGTTGTCTAGGGCAGAGTTTGCTAATTCATTTTTCCCTTGGAATCCTTTGACATGGTATAGCAAAACTTTGGAACCCCCCCAAAAAAATGTGTGCCATAGACTAAGTAGTGCAGCACAAACCTTTCAGTGAGCAAAATGTAATGTTCTCTTTTGCTGGCAAAATCTTTTTTTTATCTGGTTTAATTGTTGACAGAGTCTTTCAATGCCCCTGACAGAGCCTTTTAATTTCCTGAGCAGAGAATGTCAAAGCCCCAGACAGTCTTTCAGTGCCTCCGACAGAGCTGGCTGACGGCTAGGCGGGCTGGCTGACGACGGCTGGGTGGGCTCTCTAACGGACGAGCTAAGTGAGTGGCTGGCTGACGGCAGTGCGGGCGCTAGGCCAGGCTCTGACAGCAATGCCGGCTGACAGCAGGGTGGGATCACGCTCCCGCGATCTCTGCTGTTTCCGACCTTCCGCTAACAGCAGGTAACGGGGGCCATCTTGGATGTGTCAAAATGCAGCGGAACCCCAATTTTTGTTCTTGCAGAACCCCAATTGGGAAACGCTGGTCTGGGGCATCTAGAGCTGTCCATTGAAACCCACACCATCTAGGTGTCAAGTTCATTTAAATTTCTAAACAACAAAAAGCAATTACCTTGCAGTATATGATCAACAGATGACATTAAAGTAGCACTTTAAAACATTTTTTAATTTTAAATAGAGTAAGGGAGGGTTATACCACCATTCTATTTT
This sequence comes from Pelophylax lessonae, assembly GCF_965119305.1. Classification (NCBI taxonomy): domain Eukaryota; kingdom Metazoa; phylum Chordata; class Amphibia; order Anura; family Ranidae; genus Pelophylax; species Pelophylax lessonae. Next base: position 99,127,691 of record NC_138771.1, on the reverse strand, counting down.
TTTTTTTTGTCATGCATGTCCCATTTGGGAGTTTTCTCTTGACTTCCTGTCCCATAACCAAAACAAGAAGTGAGAGGAAATCTTTCTCCAAAATGAAGGAATCACTGGTTGTCACCAGGGTCAACAAAGCTAGTGTCACTTTTTTTTTTCTCCTTTAAGGCCTTATGTACACTGCTGCTTGTAAACATATGTTTTTGAGCAGTTGGGCGTTTTTTTTCAGAAGCCCCTAAACCCACCTCTATGTTATCTTATCTGTCCATGTACACTGGGTCGTTTACAGTCATTGTCGTTTTTTGGAAAGCAATTTTCTCTTACGTCCTCCGACAGTCGCCGCCTCGTCATATTCGTCACATATGGGGTATTAGACTTTGCTACGAAGGAGTAGCTAGGCAACAGAATATGTTAACATTAAAGCTTTTAACATATCCCACCCTCAAGGGGTGGTCCCCTCAGTCAATACCCTCCTACTTCCTGCAACCATATCTCAGTTTCAATGTCTAGCTTGTCAGGAGTGGCTGGCTCTCTCTGTGCTGGGGCTTTGTGCCCCAGACTCTTTCTTCTTTTTTGATTTTTTTGTTTCAGTTTTCTCTCTACCTTTACTTAGCTGTTCTTTTTGTCAGCATTAGTTAGTTCTTCGGATGAAGAGGATCATGCGGGCTGGGTCTCGGGCTGATCCCCCTGGTCGCAGGTCGTGGGTCAGTGGCTTCCCAGCTTGCCATCGAGCGTTCAGCCAGGTAACGCTCCTGGCACAGTGAACGACCCATCCCTGTTCGGTGCAGGGATGATTGGTGAGGTGGCTACCTCACTGGACGCTGTGCGGTTTCTTAACCCCCATTCTGTGCGTCTTGTATGCGACTCTCCCTGCCTCATGTGCAGCGGCTTGTTCGCCTGTGCGGGTCCCCCACGCCATTGTGAGGTAAGTGTATCTATGTGGGGACCTGTCTGTCTGGGGGGGTGTCAGTCTGGGACTGTGTAACCTGCCTCTGTTCACACTGTTTGTCTCCCTATCACTCGGCTGCATGCTGTGGGCTGCAAGGGGGGGGGGGGAGCTGTGTGACACTGTGTGTGTCAGCCTTGTCAGTGTGAGAAGCTGTGTGCTGTGGGGCATGTTTTGTGGCATGTTTGGGCACTATACAGCGATCACTGCGGCGATCTAACATGTTTTTTTATACATGGATGACATGTGTGCATTACTGTACTGTGGAGCGGCGGTTTCGGCGCCAAACTGCGCCATTTTGCCTACACTCGCTCCGGCCGCATGTTCTACATGCATGGCGGCCATTTTCTTGTAGCCTCCCATAGGCTTTAATAGAGCGCCCTGGCCGCATCACTTCCTCTTCTCCAGGAACACCGATCGAGGCAGCAGCAGCGGCGAGGGTCTCCTCAGGTTATATCCTTCTTATCCATTGCCTGTGTCAGTTTTATTGTCCCTGTGGGGGTCTCATTGTGCTTGTGTGTGGTGCGGTGGGCTGCGCTCGCCGCGCTTGTTAAAGGGGCAGTTAACCCTTTATTATCCGGCATTTGTAATAGGGGCAATGGATTCTCAGGAGGGCAAATTTTCTACCGCCTTGTTGGAAAGCCAGGGGACCGCTGTTTCCCCCCCAGGGGGGGATTTAGCCACTATTATGGCTGGCCTTGCTGCTCAGGTGCAGATGCTGGTGGCTGCTCAATCTACTAAAAGACCCAGAGTTTCTCTTTCCTCTGATTCTGAGGGTGAAGGTGATGGGGCTGTTATGGCGGGGGCCTCCTTATCGGGGTCCCGCTCCTCCCTGGATCTAGTGGGGTCCGAGGTGGAGGCTGAAGTTGAAGGGGTTGATAATTCTCCCCCTGGCTCGCCTGAAGAGCTTGCAATCATGGATGAATTGATTGCTTCCATAAAACAAACGCTGCGTTTGCAGGATGAAGTGTGTCCCCCCGCTGCCTTGGCGGCTTATGGGACGCAGAGGAAACGCTGGACGCCGCAGGTTTTTCCCTGCAATGATGATTTTCAGCGCGCTGTTAAGGAACAATGGCGCAATCTACGCAAACCTTTTGCTGTACCAAGTAGGTTCAAGCTGCGTTATCCTTTCTCGCCTTCCACTGATGAAAGGTGGTGTGTGCCACCCCCAGTGGATCACGCAATTGCGGTTTTAAACAAATCCACTGCGATTCCTGCAGAGGATTCCCCTGTGTTCCGTGATGCCACGGATAGGAGATTGGAGTCTCTTGCCCGTTATACTTATTCTGTTACGGGTTCTATGCTTAAGGCTCTGTTTGCCTCTCTCATGGGGGCCCAGGCTGTCGCAAGTTGGACGCAGATGCTTAGGCGCGTCCTAGTGGCCGATTCGGCCTCGCCGGCGACCCTGGATATGGTGGATCAAATCCACCAGGGTGTCATGTATCTGTGTGATGCGGACTTGGACCTAGTCCCGTTGGCTGCACATGTGCACATCGTGGCGGTGTTGTCTCGCCGCCTGGTTTGGTTGAAATGTTGGTCGGTGGACCAATCTTCACGTAAGACCTTAGCCAATCTGCTTTATGATGGGTCTCGCCTTTTTGGGGAGTCCTTGGATGTGTTGATTAAGGGGATCACCGGAGGTAAGAGCACTCTCTTGCCCCATTTCCCCAAGGCTAAGGGGGCTTCTGGGAAGAAGCATGCTAATTTTCGGCCCCCTCAGGGGTCCTTTCATGCCTTTCGGTCGCACTACAAGGGCAAACCGTTCAAAGGTCAAGGCTCTCAGAAGAAGCCCTGGTCTGGAAAACAGAAGTCCGGTCAATCCGGATCCGCAGCCCATAACAGTGCGGCCTGAAGGGGCGCCCTCACCCAGTTTTGGGGTGGGGGGACGCTTGCTCGGTTTTCTTCAGCCCTGGTTGGCCCGCGTGCGGGACGGATGGGTTCAGGAGATCGTTCGATCTGGTTACAAGATCGAGTTTCTCTCTCGGCCGGAGAGCAGATTTTTTCCCTCAAATCTTCAACTGTCTCCAGAGCGTTTACGGGACCTGCACCTGGCGGTGCGGGACCTGAGAGCTCAGGGAGTGGTAGTTCCGGTGCCTCATCGGGACAGATTTCGGGGGTTTTATTCCAATCTGTTCACCAGAAAGGAGGGCAAGGTTCGTCCAATTCTGGACTTGAAGGCTCTGAACCGCTCTGTGCGGGTTCGCAAGTTCCGCATGGAATCCCTGCGGTCGGTGGTGGCTACCCTGGTTCCGGGGGAATTCATGGCCTCCATCGATTTGAAGGATGCGTATCTTCACATCCCCATTTTCGAGGGTCACCAGAGGTACCTTCGATTCGCCATTGCGGAGGATCACTACCAGTTCGTGGCGTTGCCTTTTGGTCTCGCCTAGGCTCCGCGGGTCTTCACCAAGGTGCTTGCACCGGTTCTGGCATTATTGAGGGCCCAGGGCATTTCTGTCCTGGGGTATCTGGACGACATTCTGGTTCGGTCTGCGACCAGCCAGGGTCTGGAGAAGGACCTGTCTGTCACGATGCAAACTCTGCAGGAGTTTGGTTGGATGATAAATTTTCCAAAGTCGACACTGAGTCCGTCGGTTCGTCTTCCCTACCTGGGAATGATTCTGGACTCGGTGCAGGCGAAGGTCTTCCTGCCGGAAGACAAACTCAGAACTCTTCAGGAGGAAGTCAGGTCCCTCAGGGACGTTCCGCACTCGTCTCTGCGGACGTGCATGAGATGTCTGGGATTGATGGTCTCGGCCTTCGAGGCGATTCCCTTCGCCCAGTTTCACACGCGGGGTCTCCAAGCGGAGATCCTGTCCATGTGGGACGGGCGACCTCAATCTCTGGATCTTCAAATCTCGTTGAGTCATCGCACCAGAAGAGACCTTCTGTGGTGGCTCCAGTCCCCGATGGTGTCCGGGGGCAAGTCGTTTCGTCCTATCTCGTGGACGGTAATCACTACGGATGCCAGCCTGTCGGGCTGGGGTGGTGTTCTGGGCGTTCTGTCCGCCCAGGGGACTTGGTCGGAGGGGGAGTCCTCCCTTCCGATCAACATTCTGGAATTGCGTGCGATAAATCTCTGTCTTCATCGCTGGACGGACCGGCTGCAGGGCTGCCCGGTTCGGGTGCAGACGGACAATGCCACGGCGGTGGCCTACATCAACCACCAAGGGGGCACCAGGAGTGCCCGAGCGGCTCGGGAAGTGGCCGACATTCTGTCTTGGGCCGAGACTCATGTCCCGGCGATAACGGCGGTTCACATTCCAGGGGTGGAGAACTGGCAGGCGGACTATCTGAGTCGCCAGACCCTGGATCAGGGGGAATGGTCTCTCCACCCGGCTGTCTTCCAGATGTTGTGCGCGAAGTGGGGTCTTCCAGATGTGGACCTGTTCGCGTCTCGTCTCAACAACAAGGTGAGAAGGTTCGTGGCAAGGACGCGTGACCCTCGGGCAGACGCGTCGGACGCGTTAGTGGCCCCGTGGCATCAGTACAAGCTGATGTACGCGTTTCCACCGATTCAGTTGCTGTCCAGGTTCCTTCGGAGGTTACACTCGGAACGCAGCACGGTGATTCTTGTGGCACCGGACTGGCCTCGCCGGTCCTGGTACGCAGACCTCGTGAATCTGGCGGTCGACGCCCCGTGGCGTCTGCCTCTTCGAGACGATCTCCTGTCTCAAGGGCCGATATACCATCCTGCTTTACAGTCGCTGGCTTTGATGGCCTGGCTGTTGAGACCGAGGTCCTGAAGGAGAAGGGTCTCTCCCCAGAGGTCGTTCATACCTTGATCAACGCGAGGAAGTCTTCCTCTGGGAAGGTTTATTACCGTACTTGGAAGGCCTATTTTGCCTGGTGTGAGTCCAGGGGGTTTTCACCCCGCACGTACTCGGTTTCCCGAGTGCTGTCCTTCCTTCAAACGGGTGTCGATCAGCGTTTGGCGCTGGCTACGATAAAGGATCAGGTGTCTGCGCTGGCCGTTCTGTTTCAATGTCCCGTGGCTTCCAACTCCTTGGTTGGCACTTTTGTTCAGGGAGTGCGGCATCTGGTTCCTCCTAGGAGGGATCCTCTGCCCCCTTGGGACTTGAATCTCGTTCTATCTGTGTTACAACGTGCTCCTTTTGAACAGATCAGGGAGATCTCGTTGTCTATGTTGTCCAAAAAGGTCGCCTTTTTGGTTGCGATCACTTCGGCTCGCAGAGTGTCGGAGCTGGCGGCTTTGTCCTGCAAGTCTCCGTATCTGGTTGTTCATTTGGATAAGGTGGTCTTGCGACCTAATCCTTCTTTTCTTCCGAAGCGAGTTTCGGAATTCCATCTTAATGAGGATATTGTCTTGCCTTCGCTGTGCGCGAAGCCTAAACATCCAAAGGAGGTGAGATTACATTCTTTGGATGTTGTTCGGGCGATAAGGGTTTACCTTAAATCGACTGAGTCTTTTCGAAAGACGGATTTCTTGTTTGTTCTTCCAGAGGGTCCTCGGAAGGGCATGGCGGCGTCGGCCTCTACCATCGCCAAATGGATCAGGCAGACCATTGAACAGGCCTATGCTTTGCAGGGGAAGGTTCCCCCTGTGCCTGTGAAGGCGCACTCTACTAGATCTCTGAGTACGTCTTGGGCCTGTCGTCATGGGGCTTCTGTAGTCCAGGTGTGTAAGGCGGCGACCTGGTCGACCGTGCACACTTTCACAAAATTCTACAAAGTAGATGTTCAGGCATCGGCGGATGCTTCCTTTGGCCGCAAGGTTCTTAGTGCGGCGATTCCCTAGGGTCCCTTGTTGGGGACCTCTGGCTGTTGGGATAAGTTTTTTATCCCCTGGTTATTTGTCTTTTCCTGGGTTGTTGCTCCTGTTGAGCACTTGTTTTTTTCCTGTTGCCCAGCTGGTTTCCTTCCTTTGGTAAGGTTCCTTTCTTTGATGCGGAGACTGCGTTGCTTTTCGGCGCGGATGCGTTTCCCACCCCTTATGTTTGCACTGCTTTGGGACGTCCCCATATGTGACGAATATGACGAGGCGGCGACTGTCGGAGGACGTAAGAGAAAACGGAATTTTTGTAAAATCTTACCTGTAAAATTCCTTTCTCTGAGTCCTCCGACAGTCGCCGCCCCCGCCCCTCTTTTGGGGTTTGGTTGTATACTCTACTGCTATTCCACTGAAACTGAGATATGGTTGCAGGAAGTAGGAGGGTATTGACTGAGGGGACCACCCCTTGAGGGTGGGATATGTTAAAAGCTTTAATGTTAACATATTCTGTTGCCTAGCTACTCCTTCGGATCAAAGTCTAATACCCCATATGTGACGAATATGAAGAGGCGGCGACTGTCGGAGGACTCCGAGAAAGGAATTTTACAGGTAAGATTTTACAAAAATTCCGTTATTTGCGTTCAGGATGTTCAGAACGTGTGTTTACCGGCGTTTCAAACGCAAAACGCGATCACCCGCGTTTAGCGCTTGCGTTTTTCCATTTTAAAGGGGAATGATTTTTTTGACCTCTAAAAACGGATCTGAGCGCAAACGCCTGCTAAACGCGGCTGCAAACGCGACACAACAGCCGTTTTAAGCGTCCTTTAAATTCCAGCGTTTAAAGGACTTTTTAAAACGTCCTACGTACATGTAGCCTTAGTTATAATTTATCCAAAATCCATATTTCTATAGTTAGTTCACTGCTACCCTAAAAAAACTTAAAGGTAATCTTTGGTAACGGCATACACTTTCATATTACAGCGCAATATTATAATAATACAAACAATCGTTTTTTCACAATTCAATATAAGCTTATTTGAAACCTTTTCCATCTCTTTCCACAACTTCCTGTATTTGCTGCGTGCTTTGTAGCTTCCCTCTGCTGCTTACATTCAGTTTCTAAGAACTATATATCCCATGGTTCAAGCATTGATTTCTATACTGACTCCACCTCCTTAAACTCCTCTGAAACTCCTCCTCCTCTGTGCTCCTCTGTAGTCAGAAGGCAGGCTCTGTCAAATGTGTGAAACAGCAGAGCCCATTAACCACTTTACCGCTGAGTACCGTAGTACTACTGCGGCAAAGTGGCTCTTGTAGGTCTGACGACGTAGACCTACGTCATCAGACTCCTCCCCCTGTAGGCGGCGCTCGCGCGCCGCCGGAGGCGCGCTCCCGCTGTTTTCATTCACAGCGGGAGTCGGGCCAGGGAAGGAGCGGCGGCGATCGCCACTGCTCTGCCCCGATCGTCGGGGAATCCAGTTTGGAGATCCGCCCGCCTGTGTAAACAGAGCGGGCGGATCTCCTAAGTGACAGGGAGTGACAGATCGGAGTGTTCAGCATAGCTGAACATCCGATCTGTCCCTGGCTCACTCAGTCACCCCCCCCCCCCCCCCACACGTTAGTAAGCACCAGGCATACATTAACCCCTCCCTCTCCAATAAAATTAACCCCTTCCCTGCCAGTGTCATTTTTACAGTAACAGTGCATATTTATAGCACTGATTACTGCAGTAATGTCACTGGTACCCCCAAAAGTGTCAAAAATGTCAGTCAAGAGTCCGATCTGTCCGCCGCAATGTCGCAGTCCCGCAAAAAAAATCGCAGATCGCCGCCATTACTCGTTAAAAAAAAAAAACACCAAAAATGACATAAATCTTTCCCTTAGTTAGTAAACGCAATAACTTTTGCGCAAACCAATCAAAATACGCTTATTGTGATTGATTTTTTTTACCAAACATGGGTAGCAGAAAACAAATTGGCCAAAAAATTTAAAAAAAAATAGTTTTTTACATCTTTTTTGGGGGGAATTTCATATAAAAAATGTTAAAAATATTGTTATTTTTTCAAAATAAACGCTCTTTTTTTTGTTTATAGCGCAAAAAGTAAAAATCGCACAGGTGATCAAACACCACCAAAAGAAAGCTCTGTTTGTGGGAAAAAAAGGACGTAAATTTCGTTCGGGTACGGCGTTGCATGCCCGCGCAATTGTCAGTTAAAGTCGCACAGCGCCGAATCGCAAAAAGTGGCCCAGACGTAAGACAGCAAAATGCTCTAGTGGTAAAGTGGTTAACAGGGCATAGTAAAAATGTGTCCCAGAATTCCATTAAGTAAATGTGTGGGGATCTTCACAAACTACGTCTACCAACTTCAAGATCGTTCAGAGTAAAAAGAGTATGCTCGAAATACACTGCTCAAAATAATTAAAGGAACACATTAACAACATCAGATCTCAATGGGGAAAATATCATGCTGGATATCTATACTGAATTGAACTGGATAATGTGTTAGGAAGGAAAGGATACCACATCATTTAATGGAAATTAAAATTATCAACCTACAGAGGGCTGAATTCAAAGACACCCTGAAAATCAAAGTGAAAAAATGATGCAGCAGTCTACTGCATTTTGCTGAAATTGTATTGCAGCAACTCAAAATGGTATTCAGTAGTTTGTATGACCGCCACGTGCTTGTATGCATGGCTGACAATGTCAGAACATGCTCCTGAGATGACAGATGGTGTCCTGGGGTATTTCCTCCCAGATGTGGACCAGGGCATCACTGAGCTCCTGAACAGACTGAGGTGCAACCTGGTGGCGTCGAATGGCCCGAAACATAATGTCCCAGAGAGGTTTTATTGGATTTAGGTCAGGCGAGTGTGGGGGCCTTCTAATGGTATCAATGCCTTCATCCTCCAGGAACTGGCTGCAAACTCTCGCCACATGAGGCTGGGCATTGTCATGCACCAGGAGGAACCCAGGACCCACTGCACCAGCGTAGGGTCTGACAATGGGTCTAAGGATTTCATCTTGATGCCTAACGATAGTCAGGGTGCTATTGTCTAGCCTTTAGAGGTCTGTGCGTCCCTCAATGGATATGCCCCCCCCCCCAGACCATCACAGAACCACCACCAAACCGGTCATGCTGAACGATGTTACAGGCAGCATAATGTTCTCCACAGCTTCTCCAGACCCTTTCACGTCTGTCACATTAGCTCAGGGTGAACCTGCTCTCATCTGTGAAAATTATAGGGCACCAGTGGAGACCTGCCAATTCCGGTGTTAAATGGCAAATGCCAATTGAGCTCCACGGTGCCGGGCAGTGAGCACAGGGCCCACTAGAGGACCTCCAGCCACCCTCATGAAGTCTGTTTCTGATTGTTGAGTCAGAGACATTCACACCAGTGGTCTGCTGGAGGTAATTTTGTAGGGCTCTGGCAGTGCTCATCTTGTTCCTCATTGCACAAAGGAGCAGATACCAGTCCTGCTGATTGGTTAAGGGTTTTCTACGGCCATGTCCAGCTTCCCTAGAGTAACTGCCTGTCTCCTGGCATCTCCTCCTTGCTCTTGATACTGTGCCGGGAGACACAGAAAATCTTCTGGCAATGTGCCATCCTGGAGGAGTTGGACTGCCTGTGCAACCTCTATAGGGTCCAGGTATCGCCTCATGCTACTAGTAGTGACACTGACCCTAGCTAAATGCAAAACTAGTGAAAAACAGTCAGAAAAGATGAGCAAGGAGAAAAATTTCAGTGGCCTCCACCTGAAACACCAATCCTGTTTTGGAGGTTGTCTCATTGGTGCCCATCTAATGCACCTGTTGTTAATTTCATTAACACCAAAGAAGCTGAAACAAATTAAAAACCCCCTCTGCTACTTAACTGACCAGATAAATATCCCAGGAGTTTAATTGACTTGATGTTATACTCTAATTAAAAAGTGTTCCTTTAATTTTTTTGAGCAGTGTACAATGTAGAAATTTAATTTATGATTTTTCATTTTGACCATAGATATGCTTAAAGTCAGGCTTTTTCAAGCTCTTCACCCCCGAGGAACCCCTGAAATAATTTCTTGGGAAACCCCTACTAAAAATAAAGATCGTATTACATTAGCTAGATCAGTCAATTATGCAAAATTTTAAATACATTAACGAAGAATGTGGCATACCTGGAGTGTTTGGCACCTAGGGCAGATTGTTTTTAACACTCACTTGCTGCATAAGCTTTAATAAAATTTAAATGTAATAAAAAACAGTAGGTTGGAGATCGGTTCTCCATTGCTCAACCTCAGGACCGGCTCTGATTGAGAGAAGCTGATCTAATTTACCTTAAGGCCCCATTCACACGGCTCCGTTCCGTCGACAGAGCCATGCTGCTCAGCGGGGGATCGATCCGCCAATCCCCCGCTGTTGGTCGATGGGCTGCAGTTTATTTGTGATGCAAACTTTCTGTTTCAGTGGTGGCGATTAGGCACGTGCTGTGGCTTAAGAATTGGTCTGCAGTCCAAGCCTCCAAGAAAGCGCTTATTGATCTGCCCTTTTAAGGAGATCGCCTGTTTTGTGCTACCCAGGATGACATCATTAAGGATATCACGGGGGGGGGGGGTACCTTCCTACCACAATCCAGAAAAGGGAAGGAGCATCCTCGCAGATGGGTGGCCGAGGTACTCATGCACATCGCTGGATAGAGATGGGGCTCAGGTAAGTATGAGGGGGCTGCTACACACAGAATGTTTTTCATCTTAATGCATTAGGATAAAAAAAACCTACTTCCTTTACAACCACTTTAAATCCTTGGTTGATGGACCATAGTTTAAATGGCAGTGATGAGGTTCTGGCTCTTGAGACTCTCATATACACTTATACTGGCTAAAACCAGCAGACGTGTTTAGTGAGGAATCTCCTGCAAATCAGAAGTCTAAGCATTTGACTTCTGATGCCATTTATAAATTTTATCTAGTTAAACTTTAAAGCATAAATCTGCTTGGCACTATTTGCACCTAAACTGGCATTATATGCCCGTTACCCCAATTTTTAGAAGAGTACTGTTTATAGAGCATCCATATGTCTCCTATGTCATATAATTTATTATTCAATAGAAGGGGTGGGCACAGCATGATTCCCAATGACACTCAGGGCAGGCACAAACAAATTATACATTGGGATTCGATCAAGGAGATATGCTTTTCTGCATATCAAAAACAGTTATACCCAGTCGATTAATCGATCATTAATGCATTATTGTTCATTACCCTTGGACACCTTTTCAAAATGTTTTTTTTTTTTATTTAAAAAATTCAAAACTTGGAAAGTGAGATCATGGAATAGAAGGTTCCAGTGATAATGTTTAATTTTTATTTAGACAGCATGTCACTGCATGAATAGATAATGAAGGTTACCAAACGCAGTCCATGTATGTTGTCGGCTAGCATGGATACCACTTGGCCCTGCCCAGCATACACAGAGGAGGGGGAGGGACTTGTGCAAGCACATTCAGTATAAATTTGGGCCTGGTGAAAAATGGACAAGCTCTGAGGAAGGGAGTGTGTCTCCCGAAATGTGTCAGCGGTCCAAATACAGGGACATGTTAATTTCCACATGTGGTGGACTCATTCAATGCGATTTTTGCTCTTCATGTCTGTGAGTATGTTTTTGGCATTTTAATAAACTTTTTAAAGATGTCCAAGGGTAATGCACTAGGTGTTTGCGCCTCCTTTCTTTTTCATGTTTTTAGTCTTTGGAGTTCCCCGTCTGAGGAGAGCGGCACGCCTAATATTCCCATTGGAGAGAGCTCTTGATTATTTAGTTGTTTGAGAAATATGATCATATATGCTTTCATATGATTTCTGCCGGCTTTAGCCACTAGCAGTAATGATTGTGTTCTGCGACTGTGTTGATGGGGGAATCCAGCTATTTTCTTTCCTTACACCCTTGGTGGAAGAAAAGAAAATCAAATCATCTATGGCTTGCGTAAATCTCTGCAGTGACACAGCAATAAAAACATGGCTGGGTTCTAACACCTACACATTGGGGTTAATTTACCAAGGGCAAATAGTCTGTACACTGCAAGTGTACTGCAAGTGCATTTGCGCTAGATCTGAGGGGAAGCTCTGAAATGAGGGAAAGCTCTGCTAATTTCTATCATCCAATTATGTGCATGCAAAAATGCTTTTTTTTCGGGGTTTTTTATCTTTCTTTTTTTTATCTTTCTTTTATGTTCCCCTCAGATGTAGAACAACTGCACTTGTAGTGCACAGACTATTTGTCTTTAGTAAATCCACCCCATTGTAGCCAAAAACTAAAAAAAGAAGTTTTGGCCATACAAAAACCATATTCCTAAAACACCAGCAGATGGCAGAGGTGTACAGAAATACAGTTGTAAAAATCTGAAAACACATGGTGGTTTAGAGCATGCTGACACACTTTAGACCTTCATTTACTTACTAAATGTATGCTTCCATAGCTGAGTATTCTTCATCACTTTTGACCTTGTTTAAAGAGGCTGTAAACCCATAAAAAAATGTATTTATTTTTTTTCAACCCGAAAGAGAAACACATAATGAGCTAGTATGCATCGCATACTAACTCATTATGAAATACTTACCTTAGAACGAGCCCCGGCCGTGCCCCACGCTGTATGACGGGCGACATGTTCAGTCGCCCGTCTTCCGGATCGCAGCATCCGGCCATCTGATTGGCCGGAGCCGCGGTGACGTCACTCCCGCGCACGCACGCGGGAGCCGATGGTCACGGCACGGGGCTCTGAAGGAATGGCACCAGCGGCCGTTCCTTCAGAGCGCATGCGCCAGTGATGTCACTGGCTGCATGTAAGGTAAATATATCCTAAACTGTACATGTTTAGGAGATATTTACAGTACCTATAGATAAGCCTTATCATAGGCTTACCTATAGGTAAAAGTTGCAGAGGAGGATTTACTTCCTCTTTTAATGCAACTGCAAAAGCTGAATAAAAGCTGTAGTCAGAGCTCACAACACTGTTAGACCTTAAGCTGGCCAATTCATCTGGTTCAGCAGGGACCGGACTTAAGTTCAATTAGTGTTTGTCCATCCATGTTCAACCGAAGTTAGTCATTTTATTGACTTCGGTTGAAGGGACTTGTTGAAAAACTGTTGTCAATCAGTAGCTGCAGCTGATTGATGTATTCTGACAACACCCAAGTAAGGATGGGGGGGATTCCTCCAAGCACCTTGTGTTTGATGGCGCAGTCTAGTATTCAATGTCCAGCCTTCGAGTTTATGGTTGGTTGCTTTGTAATGTTGTTGCGGAGACTAAGGCAGGGGTGTCAAACTCAGTGTCATTGTGGGCCTCATCAGCAGTATGGTTGCCCTCAAAAGACTGGTTGCATCTGGAATAACGTGCATCTACGCTTTTATTATTAAGGAGTACATTACGCACAGGGTGTACAGTTCAGGGGTGCTCTGTGTACAGAGTGCAGAGTTCAGGAGTGTGTTGCATACCAAGTGCAGGGTTTAGGGCACAACTAGAAGTGGTAGGGGGAACAGTTCTAATCCTGAATGAGCTACACTATGGCTGTTTGGCTGATATTGGGGATGAGAGTTCAGGGGTACCATTGCTGTAGAAAGATATGTCCACTAACAGCCAGGAGAATGACTGCTGGAAATATGGAAATAGGTGCAGGAAGAAAGTCTGCTACTGGTTCTATGATGCACACTCATTCCTTGCATGATTAGAAGGATATGTTAATTAGAATTTGATTTTAATCTATGATCTGGGAGTAGGGGAAAGGTAACAGAAATGGTAAATATAGTGACAGTAGGGAGTCAGAGATAACAGGGGTTAGCAGGGACACAGTGGGGGTGGGGTTAGCAAAGGCAGTAAGGAGTTATTTAAAGTGTTACTAAACCCACAACAGTAAAATCAGTCTGTATTTGCAGTAAAGCATGCTTGTTATACTCACTGTGGAACCCAAGGGGAATCCTCTGCATTGTGTATAAAGGCTCTTTGATCCTGTCTCTCTGATCTTCCTCTTCTTCCACTGTCTCCAAAACAATAGCCTGATATTTACAGAGCCATGACATTTTAATAGAGAAACAAAATTTAAGAAAATTAAAAACCTAAAAAGGAATCTATATGACTTAATAGGAACTTTATAGATATGATAAAGTATGAAAAAAGAAATACAAAGCAATTTCTAAGGGTACTAAAAATACATTTAGGAAAGAGTATAATAAAACAAATGTCAGAAAAACTGGATCATGATTAACGACAAACTCTTATGTCCCCTCTATAATACCCGATCAATATTTGATAAGACCTGAAAGCCATGGCCGCAGGGGTCAGGATCATTATCCGCTCTACCTTCTAGGCAGCTAAACCAACACTGTTTTTAACTACTTCAACCCACACCTGTATATACCCTCTCATTTCCAGACCTGAGAAGTTTAAAATTCAAAATGTTATTAGATTGAGGATGGGACAGGGGGAGGAGTGGTAGGTGAGGCCGGTGGTGTGGAATAATTGCACTAGCATTGGAAGGGGCTTCAAACTCAAGCCTAGATATGGAGTGCAGGAGTCAGAAGTAAGTCATTAGATTTAGCAGTCATTTTCTAAATTCTGTTTTTGTCCACTAATAAGAATTTAAGAGTAGTACTTGTAGTGAAAAAAATCATAGTGATATTTTTTTTTGGTGGGGGGGGGGGGGGGAGCTGTCAGGTATGCTGTACAGGGCCCCGTGATTTATAACAGCAGCCCTGATGTACTGCATTGTCAAAAATAATTTGCATTTCTTTTTTTTTTTTTTGGGGTACACCAACGCACATTGATAGCCCATTGGAAAGTTTTATATAAGTGTCCTGAACACCCTCTATACAAGACAGCAGACAATGCAATACAAGACTGCATACAGTATATTTAGATGTCTTCATTTAAACATATTTTAAACTTTTAATTTTAAATTTACATTCCATAAAGAAACTAAATTTCGGTAAAAAAAAAAACTAAAAAGGAATCTATATGACTAAATGTATAGATGTGAATAAATCTATATATAAATATATGTCAATTTCTAGTGACTAAGGATAATAATAAAAAAAAAATGAGGAAAGCGTATAATAAAACAAATTGCAGGAAAACTGGATAATGATTTAATGATTAATGACAAACTCTATAATACCCAGTCGAAGTTTGCTAAGACCTGGAAGCCATGGCTGCGGTACCTGGAGAGAGTATAGTGCGACTTGGGGATCTTGGTTACATCTTTCCTGTTTCAGTCCCTTCTCGAGTCTAAACCATCTTCTTGTCTCACCCTTGACCTGCCTCCTTCTTCCTTTTTTTGGACGACTAAGTAATAATTCTCTTTTCTGGTAACTTGTTTTTGTTTGGACGCTTGGTGCAAATATGACAGCAAGCGAGAATGTTGAATATGAGAGGTGACCCCATTAGAAGCTGCTCTTTCGTCTAGTGTTCTAGCAATTGTTAAGATGTAAATGGTATCTCTTTACCCTCCTTTTAAACGCTTTGTCTTCACTATACTGGTTATCCTATTAAGGGAATTTGTACCCAAGTGTCTGTTAACTATTCCCTCCTGTGGGGGCTCGGTTTTGTTAAATACATGAAAAACTTAATAAAAAGATTGGAATCGAAAAAAAAAATTGTATGAAATCAATCAACTCAAATCAATTCAATTAACATAGACTGAATCTGAAAACTGTATTTACTCATAAGAAAAAAAGGCCAAAGCCTAAAGCTTAAAATAATATAATATTAAGTATCCAAAATTAAGCTTTTTTTTTTATAATTTTTTGATCCAGGGAAATAATACAGAAATAGGGTCAGAAAGGTATTTTTCTTTGTTTCGTTTGTTTTTTTGGTCAACGTAACCCTGTTTTTTAGTTTTAAAATCTTTCCTTTAACCACTTAAGCCCCGGAAGATTTGGCTGCTAAAGGACCAGGGTTTTTTTTGCGATTTTTTACTGCGTGACTTTAACGGACAATTGCACGGTCGTGCGACGCTGTACCTAAACGAATTTGACGTCCTTTTTTTCCCACAAACAGAGCTTTCTTTTGGTGGTATTTGATCACCTGTGCGCTTTTTACTTTTTGCGCTATAAACAAAAAAAGAGCGTAAATTTTGCAAAAATAACAATATTTTTCACATTTTTTTATATGAAATTCCCCCCAAAAAAAATGTAAAAATCAAAATTTTTTTAACATTTTCGGCCAATTTGTTTTATCCTACCTATGTTTGGTAAAAAAAATCGCAAAAAGCATATTTTTATTGGTTTGCGCAAAAGTTATCGCGTTTACTAACAAAGGGAAAGATTTTTGCCATTTTTGTTTTTTTTTTTTTAACGCGTAATGGCGGCGATCTGCGATTTTTTTTTTTTTTTTTTTTTTTGCGGTACTGCGACATTGCGGCGGACAGATCGGACCCTTGACTGACATTTTTGACACTTTTGGGGTTACCAGTGACATTTCTACACTAATCAGTGCTATATATATGCACTGTTACTGTAAAAATACACTGGTAGTGAAGGGGTTAACTTTATTTGGGAGGGAGGGGCTGTGTGTGTCCCTAGGGGCGTGCTTTCTACTGTGATTGGCTGTGGCTTGAGGTGTAAGGACACTGATCAACGGATCTACATAGTAGATCCGTCTGATCAGTGTTTTTACACCAAGGAGAATGACAGGCAGCTTGTTTACACAAGCCGCCTGACTTTCTCCCTCTCCCCCGACGATCGCCGAGTGACCGGCGGACATCGGGTCCGCCAGTCACATGCGCGGGGGGGTCCGTGACCGCGCGGGAGCGGGAGCGCGCCTCCGCGGGCGCGCGCTTGCTCCCCAGACCCTCCCAGGCTAGTGACGTTAATTAACGTCACTCTGCCTGGCAGGGGCTGACCGCCGCAGTAAATTTACTTGCGGCGGTCGGCAAGAGGTTAAACATTCTCTCTAGAATTCCCAAACGAATTATATACTCCTGGTGTAAAAATCTAACTTATTATTATTATTATTATTATTATTATTATTATTTATGGTATTAAGGTTTGAACATGCACTACAGACACAGATTTAGCCATTGCGATATAGAACGTCTTTATAAATAAAACCAAGTTTCACAAACAAAAATATTCGTTTTTGGCAAACAGAAGTGCAACTTAAAAATACAAAAAAAAACTGTAAACTCTATTGGCTGTGATGTCATTACACATATTACCTAAATATATTGCCAACATTAATTATTAAGAACAAATATAAGAAAAGCCTCTTTTTTTTTTTTTTTTCTTTCTGCAGCTTAGCAGATGCCTCTTACTTATGCTTATGCGGTAGTGCAATACATGTTTAAACTTTAACATGCTATTATTACAGGGTCTCAATGAAATTGTATTGCCGATTTAGAATTTGCAAGCAGAGAAGTGTTAATTTTGATGTCAATTTTCGATTTAGTTTTAGTCCTAGTCCTTTTGACTAAAATGCCATTTTAGGTTTAGTCGTATTTTAGTCATCTGAATTGTTTGTCTTATTTTAGTTGAATAAAATTGTTTCAATTTAGTCATCGAAAATTTTTTATTCGACAAAATTAACACCACTTTTTAGTTTTCCGGAGTTCAGCTTTAAAACTTGGTTTCAAAGCTCAGGAGTCCTAAAGCTAAAGACATTGCATTCATGTCCCACATTTTATAGACATTTTACTAAGACAAGAAATTACATTGCATATAATAACAAGTTAACATTATTTATTGCTAAATGAGTGTTTCAATGATTACTTATTTGCTATATCAGGGAAAGACAGTTAAAGCTGGAAAAAACAAGTGCTACAAAGCGATACATTGAAGAATTTAAGGAACAGCAGAAGACTTGGAGAAAAATGGAAAGAGAGAAAATGGAGGCAGAAAATCAGAGAATTCTGTCATTTGCAAACATGCAGCAGAGAAGAGAAGAAGATCGTATGGCCCAGATCAGGGAACGGGAGGAGAAGAAGAAAGCTATCCAGGACATGGTATTGCTGACACACCTACAAAACCCTTTAACCATGCATAATGAAGGGAATTTATCAAAACTGCAGCAGCCAGAATCTGGAGCAGCTGTGCATGGAAGCCAATCCGCTTCTATCTCCCAGCTTGTTCAGTTAGGTTTTGAAAAAGAAAGATTGAAGTTGATTGGTTGTCATGCATAGCTGCTCCAGATTCTGTCTGCTTAATTTTTTATAAATTCCTATGAATGTATAGCTACCAAGCACTTCAGAATTCACAAAATGCATTGGAACTTTACTGTTATCAGAAAGTAAAAACATCCTTACAATGGGATTTATTTGTTCAGAATATGTGGTTGGTTTAGGATGTCAGTAGAAGAGATTTGTTAAATAATAAGCCAGAGGCTTCTACTAATAGAGAATTCAGAAGTTGGTATATGCACACTAGGGATGTGGGGCTCAGCTAAATTTTAAATTCAGCCATAACTGAGGGTTAACCCTGTTTTCTTTTTTCTTCTTTGCTGTTTGTACTCCTGCTAGAGAGTAGACTATGACCACAATCACAAAGATGGAAAACTAGGAGAATCTCTCTTATCTAACCTTCAAAATATACAGGCAAATCACTGCCTGCATAATGGTGCAGATACTTCCTAGTGCTGTTGTGCACTAGTAAGTACTAAATTAGGCACTTCACTTTCCTCAAACCGGTAGTAAACGCATGAAAAATAAAAATTGGTCCCCCTACAGGTTTAGGTCATAATGTACTAGTACGCATACTTACCTGTCATAATATGCCCTCCCTTACTGTGGTGTCCCCAATCCCACAGTATGTGGGTACTTCAATCTTGGCTTGGTCTTCCTTCTGGGTTCTGATTCTTCAGCCGCTCGAAGGCCGGGTCACAATGACATTCCTCCTGTACATGCACACGGGAGTCACATCATCACGGCACAGGTAGGTGCCGATAATGCACGTTGAGCTGCACATGTGGGGCGCAGTGTACATTACAGCTGACAGGCAGGGGAAGCATTTATAGAAGAAGCCAATAATTTATCAATTCATATTTGTGTACTTGTATAATAACCATTTATTGTGTTTTATTAACAGCTCGCAGAGCATATTCATAGAGAACAGCAGCAGAGAGATGAACTCGATCAAATGCGAGAAGAGTTATACCTGGAAGAACAAGCTGAGCAGGCCAGACAGCGTGAAATCGTAAGTGACAGTAATGACCTCCTCCTGTAAGTCATGTTTGTAATAATTTCCTAAAGGTGTCTAAAGTTAGATCAGACCACCATCAATCTATCTGTGGGGTACAGCAGGCATCCCTGGCCCCAATTGTTGGGGAAAATGTTGTTTGCAGGGTTTTTAAACTTTTTCTTTGCCTTTTTCTCATCGCTGTGAAGAAATAGTTGTGATATTGCCAGCAGACATTATTTTATTGCCTGCTGGCAATATAGAAGTGTGTCAGTTGAGGTATAGCTTTAAGTCATTAGATTGTTTCATAGCATTTGAAATGTCTTCAGATGTTTATGAACCTATTTTACTGTGCTGCATTGTTTAGTTAATTTTGTTCAAGAATGCATTGATTTTTTTTTTTCTTTTTAAGTGATAAGTTTGTAGCTGAAATCTGCTACATTTAAAGAACTTGCCTGATGAACAACCTATTTTAGATTTGCAAGATTAGTGAGGCCTAATAGGAGATTAAAGCATTTATTGTTCAGGGATGTTTGCTTTGAGGGAGGTAATACACATTAAGAGGATAGTGCAAATGCTGCCTTTATGCCCAGTAACAAGACTGTATCTTGTGTATCTTCTAACGTGTTCATTTTACTTTCCAGTAACAGTTGGCAAGAATATTTATGGCGGTCTGTTCTTACTGTCATTCTAAAACATGGGTACTTATAAAGAAATCGGCCCCCTGTTTCTTATCCATCTCATGATCTGGTGGAACAATCTTTGCACCTCAATACCCATGTGCTGCAGGGAATGTCACCCTTTGTGCCAGAGTTTTTATTTATTGCTTATTAAAGCAAATTCAGGAGGAGACATGAGACTAAATGGTTTTATTAGAAAAGGGGGGGGGGGGGTTCTAATGGAGGAATTTTGCCACCCGAGTTCCCCTACACATAGTTACAGTGGATTCTGGTGGACAGAACCATTCACTGGCTTCTTCAAGTGGACAATAAACACATACTTTCCTACTTCACTTTTTAAATGAAAGGAAATCTGTTAAAACCTGGATTAAGAAGCACTACTGATTACCGAACTTGACACAGAGGCTATAAGCATACTCCTGCACCTTCCTCTGCAGAATCTCTGTGTAATCTTCCAGTGGCTTTAGTGTCCTCTGAGCACCTGTCTTGGCCGGGACCTTTATCTGTCAAACTCTAACTGACTGGTCTTAGGCTATTAGAAGGGACCAAATCACTTTGGCAGCTGATCCCTTAGTGACCTAGCATATGGAGTCCATGCCCACTAACTTCAGTGTGGACAGGTTGTTGGAGGTCTCCCACCTTACAGCATGAGTCTTTGTTGGTGAACAAAAGGAGAACCCTTTGGCTAAAGTGTCTGCAGAGGCCACATGCAAAAAGCACTTTCTCCGTATGCTCTTTGAGGTACAACTTTTATTAGGGGCCACCCTAGGTGTCCTTATTAGGATTGTTATTGGTGGCAAGAACACCCATCTTCCCTAGCAAAATAGGCCTAGGGCTAAGTTTGGAAAAGCCCAATCCTTGATGGAGGCCAAGGAGAGTCCTCTTCGTTTCTCCCAGTTCTCAACCTTAAAGTTTAAACTGAGTCTGTTACCACCCAACCTGCCTGCTAATCCTGGACTTCCAAGTCCCCCAAACCCTCAGATCAGTTTTTTTCAGAATTAGTGGGTGCTCCAACTTTCCAAAGTGAGGGGACATCTGTTAACCTTGGAAATCAGTATCTCAAATGCTTGGGTGTCAGGGGTGGTTTCTAGGGGCAACAAGCTGGAACCCCCTCTCCGGTTAATTTCCTCCAACCCACCTGTGTCACCACACAGATTAGCAGATATCTGTGTAGCCCTGCTGGGCCTTCTGGAGCAGGCCATCATTGCCCTATTCCTTGTGACACAAATGTTCTGGGGGTTCTACTTCAATCTTTTCCGTTTCCACCCCATATTGAATTTCAAGTCTCTAAGTGTCTTCATTCAGGCCCAGAAATTCTGTATGGAATCCACAAGGTCTGTCACAGTCTCCCCGATGAAGAGAGGCTTTTTGGCTCATGTAGACCTCAAAGATACATATTTCCATGCCACCATTTTTCCAGCACATCAGCAATTCCTTTGCTGTGGGCTCTTTGCGTTTTTAGTTTGTGACCTTGCTATTTGCCCTGCCCTCTGCACCACAGGTACTTGCCAAGGTGCTTACATCTTTGGTTTCCCTACTGCACTCTCAGGACATCACCATTTTGAGATATCTGGATGATGCTGAGGGAATGGTCTGCCTTGGTTTTGGCAAACAACATAGCCCAGACTGTCCAGACCTTGCATGGGTTTGGCTGGTTCCTGAACTTTAAGAAGTCAGCATGGAAATATCTGTCTGTGTCTAATCCTAGACACAGCTCAAGCCAGAGTTTTTTTAACAGTCCAAAAATGGCTTTATAACAGAAATTCATTGTTGGGGTTAACATACGCTTTAAAATTGGTTTACTGAATGTGACAATTATATAGTCTTTTATCCAGCCAGGCGGTGAAGCTCTAGGCTCCTTTCATTGTTTTCTCCACCTAACATATGTGAAAAAGGGTGAAATGTACACACAGAACTAGGCAAGTCACTACATGAATGCTTTACCAGACTGCTCAGTGTGGCATTTACATGCCAAACATCTGCATATAAATGGGAGATGAGTCTGCTGCCCTGTCTCTTTAGCTAACCCGAAGCACTTCAGGATTCTTTGGTCATCTATTAAACTTTTGTAAAACAAAGATTTTATGCATACATAAAATAGAAACAAAATACCATAAAATTATTCTAGTCTCCCTTTGATCCTGCCTTCCATAGCTCGTTCGTTCTTGTGGGGTGCAGGAGGGAGCCTGAGCAAACAAAAAAAGTGGTAATCTATAATTGCATGTTTAAGGATGGAAAAAACAATCGGTCATAAATCTGACAAAAATAAATAAATAATATTCCTCCATCTTTATTGCCGTTTCCAATAATTTCTTGCTGCAGCTTTCTTTTGAATGCATGATTTTTTTTTTTTTCCGCGAACCAAGAGTTTCTGATAATCATTTGCGTAATATTTTGTAGGAAGAATTGGAAAAGAGAATTCGCCAGCGTCTTGAGTTGCAGCGAACCTTTGAAGAACAAATGGCTTTTAAGCAAATTGTTCAACAAGCAGCAAAAGAGGAAGAGGAGGCTTTCAGACAGGCAATGCTTGCAAAGTTTGCTGAGGATGACAGGATTGAGCAGATGAATGCTCAGAAGAGGAGGATGAAGCAATTGGAGCACAAAAGAGCAGTGGAAAAACTACTTGAGGATCGGCGCCAACAATTCATTGCTGATAAGGTGACAAAACATCCTTTTTTAATTCATTCACTGCAGAATTTATTTCTCAAACTAATAGACTGCATTGCTTTTTTCGTACACAAAAAAAACTCTACACACTAAATAGTGATAGACACGTTGTGGTAGGAAACTCGCTGATATGAAAAAAGCAAGAAAAAGCAAACTTCTTGATGCTGAGAATGTATTTGAAAAGAGTTCCAGTTCTACAGTCATTAGCAAACCAGAAGATATAAGACAATCTTTCTCAACCTTTTTAACAATGGGTAAACCCTTGAATTAACTTTCGAGGCTCAGGGAACCCCCTGCTAATAATTACTATATCTACAGCTTTTTTTGTCTTGCAACCAGCAATTTTAGTATATCTAAAAGCAAAACTTTTTTTTTTTCCATTTTGGCTGTCACCAGTTTGAAGATTATCCCATGTAGTCCTGTCCTGGTGACAACCCAAAATTTAGAATTTTCTTTCACTTTCATTCTTGCTAAAAATGGTAAACAGGACAAATAGAGAGGGTGAATCTCCTTAAAGGAGACGTACAGCCAAAGCTTTTTTGGTTGTACTTCTCCTGTGGATCACAGGATCACAGGAGT
Source organism: Pelophylax lessonae (assembly GCF_965119305.1). NCBI lineage: Eukaryota > Metazoa > Chordata > Amphibia > Anura > Ranidae > Pelophylax > Pelophylax lessonae. The sequence goes on along the minus strand of NC_138771.1, from coordinate 99,104,957 downwards.
GCAGTTTTTGCTGCAATCCTGTGACCTGTTTTCAGCAGACAGCGGGCTAAAACAAGGGCTCCAGCAAGATCGCAACAAAGGAGTCGAGATAAGCCCACATGCCTGGACGGGCACCTGGCTCAGCCTCTCATGGAGCCGCTGAGAGGCTGAGCCCGATGCTCCCACCCCCTCCACAGCCTAGCGCTCCAGTGGGGGAGCAGAGCACAGAGCTGCTGACTGACAGCATCTCTCTGTTCAGGGAGCTCTGAGAACTGATCGATACATTGGTTCGATCGCACGGTTCCCAGTGTTAGAGGCGCCGGGGGACAGCCTGACACCTAAGTAAGTATAATTCTAAGAAAACAAAAAAACCCTGAACTTCTCTTTTAATAGGGGCACAGATGGCAATAAAAACCTGAAAGGTTTTAATCCCTTGCTACACTGTCCACAACAACAAAAGAAAGTTTTATTATACTTTAAGCACAGGAGATTAAACATGCACTAATTATAAGTTTTGTGCATTGATATGAAATGGGCTAAAGTACTAAAGATGCCCATACACAGGATGTTTATTGTTGAAAATTAGACTGTTGCATAGGGTGATCATAAATGACACTTAAACTGTGAAAAAGATATAGGGCCCATATTGCTGAATGATCAATCCTCCGATATTACATAACCGATTTGATGACCAAATATTAGGATATTTCAGATTTATCCATTAGCGAGTATGATCAAATAAATAATCTGCTGTTGTATTGGCCAACTTTAGAATAAAATCTTGATACAGCTTATTATCTAATAAAAATATTACTTAAGAAACATACAAGTATTTACTAATATTTTACTGTGTACAGGAACATGAGCTCCTGGAAAGACAGGAGGAAGAGAAGAGGGAAGCATTTCGCCGGGCTATCATTGAGGAGGAGAGACAGAAACTTCTTAAGCAACATGCCAGCCAGTTACTGGGCTACCTTCCAAAAGTAAGTGCCTGTCTTTTATGGTACGGTCTGTACCAGAGGTGCTCAAACTTTTTCATGTATAAGTCACAAATACCAGCATGCTATTTTATGTGTCTTCTAATATCAATTTTGCCACTGTTCTCTGTCACCCAAAAAGTTTTCCCTTCTTTTGTTTTTTTAATCCACAAAATGTTAGTAGTTTTGGCCATCTCTGTATTTTAAGCACACTATACACTACTCTAGATATTTTATGTACACTATTGAAGTTTGAACCCTTAGCTTGCACACCTGTGGTATATTTGCTTCACATAGGTAGTGCAGTAGAAGTTTGCTATTGTTCTACCATAAAATAATATTTTTCCAAGCACCTGTCACACACGCAGCAAGCAGCAAACCAGAAGGTACTACTCTGCAGTAAAATGAAGATAAAAAGGGGTCAAACCACGGCACACCAGTACAGCCCAGGTGCAGTCAGTAAACTCGGCTTCAGCCTGGCTCAAATCTAGGCCACGGCTCCGACGTGTTTCGTCCAGCCCACAGGGCTTATTTACTTTGTGTGCACCAAATGCCTTTGCAAATGCAGATACTACCTTGTAGAAGTAAGTGACTTCACCGTTTTTTTTAGCATAGCCTGAGCAAAGCTCTGGGAAGGGCCCAGCAGGCCAATCCATAACTGACTGCATGCAAAAAACTACAGGAGGGGGTGGATACAAGAATGGTCAACCTGTACAAGGAGTGGGAGCAGCAGTGGTTCCTGTAGAGAGGCCCAATTTTACACTTGATTTCTACACTGATCTGGAAGAAAAAACGAAATTTTTGTAAAATCTTACCGTAAAATTCCTTTCTCCGAGTCCTCCGACAATCGCCGCCACCTCTAAGTCATCACTATTGGGTATTGACTTCCGCTCCGCAGGAGTAGCTAGGCATAAGACTTAGTCAAAAGAACAAAGCATTTAGCATAGACACACCCATGGGGGCTCTCCCACTGGTCAATACCCCCCTGCAGTGATCCCTCCCAACTTAGTTTGGTAGAATAGCAGTAGGTGTACAAGAAAAAACCCCAAAAGAGGGGCGGGGGCGGCGACTGTCGGAGGACTCAGAGAAAGGAATTTTACGGTAAGATTTAACAAAAATTCAGTTTTCTCTTACGTCCTCCGACAGTCGCCGCCACCTCTAAGTCATTACTATTGGGATGTCCCAAAGCAGTGTAGACATGAGGGGTGGGAGACGCAACCGCAGAAAAGGCAACGCAGTACCCACATCAGAGAAAGGAACCTTACACGCACAGTAAGAGAACCTTCTGGGCAATAGAAAAGGCTCAACAGGAGCAACAACCCAGGAAAACAAATATCCAGGGGATAAACACCCCAACAGCCAGGGACCCACAAAACAACAAGGGTCCCCTATGGCACTGCTGCACTGAAAACTTTGCGGCCAAAGGAGGCATCTGCTGATGCCAGAACATCGGGGCGTTGAAAAAGAACAGCCAGTGCAGAAACCTAGCCCTTAATCGTGGCCAGCGCCAAGCGCTGGTCCACACCAGTCTGAAGGAAAGCCAACACTCTCGTCACCGAGTATGAGCGAGGGGAGAACCCCCTGGACTCACACCAGGCGAAATAAGCTTTCCAGGTACGGTAATAGATTTTACCAGATGAGGCTTTCCTAGCCTTGATAAGAGTAGGAATGACCTCTGAGGAGAGACCCCTGTCTCTCAGGACCTGGCTTTCAACAGCCAGGCCGTTAAAGCCAGCGACTGTAAAGCAGGATGGAAGATCGGTCCCTGAGACAGTAGATCTTTCCGCATTGGCAGCCGCCAAGGAGGCTCGACCGCCAGGTGAACAATGTCAGCGTACCAGGACCGACGTGGCCAGTCCGGCGCCACTAGAATCACCAAGTTCGGTTCAGAGACTAACCTGCGAAGGAACCTGGACAACAACTGATTCGGAGGAAAGACATACATCAGATGATACTGATGCCAAAGGGGCCACCAACGCATCCGAGGCGTCCGCCCACGGATCGCTCGTTCTTGCCACGAATCTTTTTACCTTGTGATTTAGCCGAGACGCGAACAGATCCACGTCCGGGGATCCCCACTTCGCACACAGCATTTGGAAGACCTCCGGGTGTAGGGACCATTCCCCCTGGTCCAGGGTCTGGCGGCTCAGATAGTCGGCCTGCCAATTCTCCACACCCGGAATATGAACTGCTGAAATTGCCGGGACATGAGTCTCGGCCCAAGACAGAATGTCGGTCCCCTCCCGGGCCGCCCGGGCACTCCTGGTGCCCCCTTGGTGGTTGATGTAAGCCACCGCTGTAGCATTGTCCGTCTGTAACTGAACAGGACGGCCCCGAAGTCGATCCGACCACTGGAAGAGACAGAGTTTGATCGCTCTCAATTCCAATATGTTGATGGGAAGGGAGGATTCCTCCCCCGACCAAGTGCCCTGGGCAGACAGATTGCCCAGGACTCCACCCCAGCCCGACAGGCTGGCATCCGTGGTAATCACTGTCCACAGCAATGGACGGAAGGATTTTCCTTCTGACACAGCCGGGGACTGAAGCCACCAACGAAGATCCATTCTGGTCCGGCGACTCAATGAGACACTCAGATCCAGTGACTGAGGTAGTCTGTCCCACCTGGCCAGGATCTCCGCTTGAAGAGACCGTGTGTGAAACTGAGCAAAGGGTATCGCCTCGAAGACCATCAACCCTAGGGACCGCATGCAGGTCCTGAGTGACGAGGATGGCTTGTCCCCGAGGGACCTGATCTCGTCCTGCAAGGTCCGGAGCTTGTCCCCCGGCAAGAACACCTTTGCTTGAGCAGAATCCAGAACCATTCCCAGATAGGGAAGACGAACCGAAGGAGACCAGGTCGACTTCTGTACGTTGATGGTCCATCCGAACTCCTGGAGCTTCTGTACCGTAGTGGACAGATCGCGCAGTAGGTCCTGGCTGGCACTCGGTCTTAAGAGGAGATCGTCCAGATATCCCAAGACCGCAATGCCCTGAGCCCTTAGCAGGCCCAGAACAGGCGCCAACACTTTGGTAAAGACCCTTGGAGCCGAAGCGAGACCGAAAGGTAACGCCACAAACTGATAATGGTCCTCCGCTATTGCGAACCAAAGGTACCTCTGGTGACCCTCAAAAATGGGGATGTGTAGGTATGCATCCTTCAGGTCTATAGAGGCCAGGAATTCCCCTGGACTCAGGGAGGCCACCACCGAGCGGAGGGATTCCATACAGAACTTGCGAACGCGCACGAAGCGGTTCAGCGCTTTCAAGTCCAGAATAGGACGCACCTTGCCCTCCTTTCTGGGCACAGTGAACAGATTGGAATAAAACCCCCGAAACCTGTCCCGATGAGGCACCGGTAACAATCACCCCCTGGGCAAGGAAGTCCTGCACCGCTTGATGCAGGTCCTGCAGGCGCCCTGGGGTCAAATGAAGATTTGAGGGAAAAAATCTGTCCACCAGCCTGGAAAGGAATTCGATCTTGTACCCTGATCGACTGATTTCCTGAACCCACCTGTCCGGAATTCGGAGCAGCCAAGGTTGGAGGAAACCGCGCAAACGTCCCCCCACCCCTGAAATGGGTGAGGGCGCCCCTTCAGGCAGAGGCGGATTGACCCGCCGCACCGGCATTGCCGGACTTCTGCTTGCCCGCCCAGGGCTTCTTCTGGCTACCTTGGCCCTTGAAGGGTTTGCCCTTGGTTTGATTCCTAAAGGCACGAAAGGACCCTTTTGGGTCGAGAGGCGGAACCCCGCTTGCCACGAAAGGACTTGTTCTTCGGGTTCTGGGGCAGCATGGTGCTCTTGCCCCCCGTGACGCCTTTTACCAAGGTATCCAACGCCTCGCCAAAAAGGCGAGAACCAGCATAGGGAAAATCAGCAACTGTTTTTCAGCTCTTCAGCCAGATCAGTCGACGGTTAAGCACGGTTAAGCAACACTAGATAGGCGTGCTACCAAAGGGGCCTCATTTAAGGCCGCATCGCACAAATACATGACTCCTTGGTGAATTTGGTCCACCATAGCCAGTGTGGCAGGCGGGGCAGAATCAGACGCGAGGTTGCGTCTAAGCACCTTAGTCCAATCCGCCACCGCCTGAGCCACCAGAACGGACGAGAAAACAGGTTTGAGCAAGGAACCCGCCACCGTGTAGGAATGGCGGGCAAGAGACTCCAACCTCCTGTCCGTGGGATCCCAGAACACCGGGGTCTCCTCAGTAGGAATCAAGGTAGCCTTGTTTAACACGGCCACAGTGTGATCCACCTGTGGAGGCACGCACCATTGCGATTCCGTAGCCGGCGCAAAGGGATAAAGCAACTTAAACCGACTAGGTACCATGAATGGACGTTTTAAAGTGCGCCACAGTTCATTCACAGTGTAATGGAACTCAGCGGGGCAGGGAAAAACCTGCGCCGACTTGCGGGTCCTATGTGTACCAAAAGAGGACACAATGCCCGGAGGACTGGGCTCATCCTCCAGTGTAGCGTTTTCTTTCACAGAAGAAATCAACTCATCCATGGCCGCGCGTTCTTCAGGCGACCCCGGGGGAGAATCATCAACCCCCTCCGCCTCCCCCTCAGACCCCACAGGGTCCAGGGATGAGCAAGACCATGAAAAGGGCATGCCCGCCGCAGCAGCCACATCACCATCTGAATCAGAGGAGATAGATAATCTGGGCCTTTTCCTAGCAGCACGTTCAGCCTAAAGCACCTCCATTTTGTACACTAAAGCCGCCACTACAGCGGCCAAATCAGGTATAACAGGGGCCACAGCAGGACTGGGGTCCCCCACCAGGGCTGGGGGGAATTTGCTGTCCTGAGATTCCATTGCCCAAGTTAGAAAAAAACAGTGCAATAAAAGGTACTGGCCCACCGCTATATGTACAGTGACCAAAGACCCCCAAAAGGAAAAGAAACTGAGCCAGGAAGGACAAAACAGTTTTTGGAAGAGACTGTCTGCAGAGCCCCCACAGAGTGTTACCACATCGATCGCTGCTTCAGAGGAAAAGGAAGTGAGGTCATCAGAGGCTGAACTAAAAGCTGAAAGACCCAGGGAAAATGGCTGCCCAAAGAATTGAATGGGAGGCTTCGGCAAGATGGCCGCCAAACATGTGCTCGGAACGATCGTTCTGCCACACACAAGATGGCGCCGGATGGCGCCAAAAACAGCATGCAGATAAGCCCATAGTGAAGCCAGACTAAATGCTTGCCCATACTAAAAATGGCTGACCGCGCGGTTCTTACCCGCTGCGGCCACCGCACACGCAGTCTGCACCCCTAAAAACACCGAAGTGACACAGGGGAAGGGGCCCCCAAAAACACACAGCACTGCAGCGCATGTACAAGCGATCCCCACAGGGATCGCATCAGGGAGCCCCACACAGGCACAGACATGGGGAACACACAGCAACACAGGACTGCCACCCCAGACAGAGGCCCCACACAGAAGTACTTACCTGTACCAGAGGGCGTGGGGTGCCTCTATGAACGGAAAGCCGCTGTCCTCATCTGACAGGGAATGCCGTTAGCCAAGAAAAGAACACTGCAGCACCGCAGAAGTGTCCAGTGAGGTAGCCACCTCACAGGCTGCATCCCTGCTGAGAGCAGGGATGGGTCGTTCATAATGCCAGGACGAACACATGACCGAAAGCTCGATGGCGGGCTGGGGAACCCTCTGATCCTCTGCCCTGGAGAACCAGGGCGGTCAGTCCGATTCCCAGCTCCGCAGAATCCATCTTCATCCGAAGATCCGACTAAACTAAGCTGACAAAATAAACAGCTAGTAAAGCAAAGAAAAAACTGACATTTTAAAACTAAAAATCAAAAGAAAAGATTAGAAGGCTGAGACTGAAAGCCCCAGCACAGGGAAGCCTGACTACTCCTGACGCTAGGCAGAGACAAACTGAGTTGGGAGGGATCACTGCAGGGGGGTATTGACCTGTGGGACAGCCCTCATGGGTGTGTCTATGCTAAATGCTTTGTTCTTTTGACTAAGTCTTATGCCTAGCTACTCCTGCGGAGCGGAAGTCAATACCCAATAGTGATGACTTAGAGGTGGCGGCGACTGTCGGAGGACGTAAGAGAAACACACAACACACCAAGATTTAAATAATACATATGACTCGTGTTTTTAGACAATATGTACTTATCCCAGAGTTCAGCTTTAAGCTGTTAACTTTTGTCTTTATGAATTTCAGGGAATATTTAAAGGTGAAGAAGATCTCAATATGTTTGATGAAGAGTTTCGCAAGACTTTTCAGAGGAGAGGTGCAGACATGTTTTCGGATGATGGCTGGGATTCATAAATTAAAGTAGAGGAGATGGATTAGAACATCTATTAGGTTTTAATTGCTGTCTGTGTCCCCGTTATTTACCGTTATTATTGAAAATAAAAGAAAATCACAAATTTTGGGTTGTCCTCAGAAAATAGAGGGGAATTCTTCTAATGAGGACACTAGTTCTAGTGACCTGGGGGACCCTAAGGGATTTCTATCATTTTGCTGGGATTTCCTCTCATTTCCTGTTTTGGCTATGGGACAGGAAGTGAGGCTAAATCTCCTCAATGGGACACAGATTGCGTAAAACAATCTGACGAGTTATAACAGTCACCTACTCTATCCGAAATGGATTGCCTATAGCTCTACTTTTAGGTTCTTCACTTTTCTGACACCTGATGGCAATCTATTGCTTTATCAACCATGTGCTATTTGCTTTTTTTTTTTTTTTTGGATGTATAGTTCTCGTATAAACTTTTTAGGTGCGGTCCATTAGCTATATCTTTCTGGAGATGTAATGTCCAATAAAATGTACACTGAAGCGAACCATATATTTTGCTTGTTCAATCTGTTTGAGTTTGTACAGGCCAGGGGATAACTACAATTGACAATAAACCTAGAATTTAAAGATAACAATCAAATCTCGTTAGTTAACAGAAGAGAAGAGAATAAAGGTAAAAAATGGTATTGGTAACTTAACAGAAATAACAGAAGAAAAGGCGATGCAGTTTGTTAAGGATTACCCAGGACTACGTGGGAACAAAAAGTCTTTTCACACAGGTGTTATCCAGTCATGTTTTTTTGCTGGGGAAAAAACTGATGAAAACAGATTCCGATTAGATCAGTCAGAGGAGGGAAGGAAAAGGAAGGGGAAGAGGAGGTCAAGAAGAGGGGAGAGGAAAAAAAAAAAAAAGCACGGGGGAGTTGCACCTCCCCGACTAGATTTCAAGGAAGCTCCAGTTGAAGCCAGTAGGGAGAAATTTAGAGCTCCAGGGTTGCCAGATGGCCAGAAATGTATTAGTTTTATCATTCAGTTTGGCTTCAATTTTCTCATGTAACATAACTGAGTTGTCTTTTTTTTTTTGGTGTTATTTTTAGGGGAGAATAGGTGATTTTCAGTCCAAAACACGAAGGAGAAGGTTAAAGGTAATTTTTTAAAAGGCTAGGAGGTTTAAGATTTAGTAGAGCATGCTGGACCAAAAAGGAGATTGAGGAGTCTGTATGCTCTGAGATTAGCTGAAAAACTTTTCGCCAAAACTGTCTTATAGGGAAAGTCCACCATCCATTGAGAAAAGTTTGCATCTGTCCACATTCCCTAAAGCATAATGGTGGATATCTTGGCATTCAGTGATATATTATAGAAAGTACCATGTACCAGCGTGTTGAAAACATTATAAATTAGTTTCTACTGCCAGAACATTCCCGGGAGCAGGATATGTTTCCCATATCTGGTACCATTCTTGTGCATCCAGATCTGTGTATATGTAGGCAACCTACAGTTTTTTGCGAAAGTATTCGGCCCCCTTGAACTTTGTGACCTTTTGCCACATTTCAGGCTTCAAACATAAAGATATAAAACTGTAATTTTTTGTGAAGAATCAACAAGTGGGACACAATCATCAAGTGGAACAAAATTTATTGGATATTTCAAACTTTTTTAACAAAGAAAAAAACTGAAAAATTGGGCGTGAAAAATTATTCAGCCCCCTTAAGTTAATACTTTGTAGCACCACCTTTTGCTGCGATTACAGCTGTAAGTCGCTTGGGGTATGTCTCTATCAGTTCTGCACATCGAGAGACTGAAATTTTTGCCCATTCCTCCTTGCAAAACAGCTCGGGCTCAGTGAGGTTGGATGGAGAGCGTTTGTGAACAGCAGTTTTCAGTTCTTTCCACAGATTCTCGATTGGATTCAGGTCTGGACTTTGTCATGGCCATTCTAACACCTGGATATGTTTATTTGTGAATCATCATCCATCCTTCATCAATCATCACCGGAGGAAGAAAAAGAGCGGACAGCAAAAGACCAGAGAAGAGAAGAACAGATGAAGATTTTTAATAAACTTTCCAAAATGTCTCGTGTCGTTATTTACATACACTGCCTTTAATGGGGTGAATGGGTAGGGATACAGTGTACCCCATGCCCATTCACATAGGTAGGGGGACTGGGACCTGGGGGGGCCCCCTTGTTAAAGGGGGCTTCCAGATTCCAATGAGCCCCCTGCCCGCAGACCCCCACAACCACCTGCCAGGGTTGTGGGGATGAGGCCCTTCTCCTCATCAACATGGGGGCAAGGTGCTTTGGGGTGGTGGGTGCAGAGCTCCCCCCCCCATGTTGAAGGCATGTGGCCTGGTATGGTTCAGGGGGGGTGGGGCCGCTCGCTCGTCCCCTCCCCATTCCTGCCCTACCGGGCTGCATGCTCGCATAAGGGTCTGGTATGTATTTTGGGGGGGGACCCCACACCGTTTTTTCAGCGTGGGGCAACCCTCAAATTCCATACCAGACCCGAAGGGCCTGGTTTGGAACCTGGGGGGGGGCCCCCACACAGTTTTTTTTTTCCCATTTTTGGCATGGAGTTCCCCCTCAAGATTCTCACAGTGCAAGTCGCGCCGCAAGTCGGATCATCCTGATCCGACTTGCGGTGCGACTTCCATTCAAATCAATAGGCTTCCATAGGGAACCATTGATTTTGAAGGGAGACAGAAAAAACGCTGCTAAAAGCAACGTGGCCAAACGTGCAATAACACAAATGTAAAAAGCTACTGAAAGCACGTTTTAACAGCTGCTTTTTCCCGGCGTCAGAACTAGCTTTGCAGCACGTTTTTTTTCTAATGTCCCGTGTACATGGAGCCTTAGACTTGAGACTTGCACATGTGTGACTTATGCCCCATACACACGTGCAGATTATCTGCAGACTTACCAAAACCATATAATATGAGGTCAAACCTAAACACTTTCAATTTGTATGCAATCCGGCAGGCCCTTGCACTACATAGAAAAGGTAAGTCTGCAGACAAAAGTCTGCAGATAATCTGCACGTGTGTACGGGGCATTACTCCCATGTCTGCAATCGGCTAACCTCGATTGCCACCCATACCTGTTTAAAAGTTCCTCCAAACTTTTGGCCATCCCCCCACTCCATCTAGCAGAACCACACCCTCTCCGTTTAGGTGCAGTCTGTCTCTGTTTTAGAATAAAATATCAAGATTGCAGCGCTAAAAAACAATGATAAAAAAAAAGTGGTGACCAGATTAGGAGTCCATATTTAATAGAATACTTCAAATTGAATATATAAATGCGATATTATATTGCACATAAAGAAAAGAGTCCATAGATAGTAATGTCCTTTGTGGAAGGTAAGAATTCCGCGCAAATGGATGTAGTTAAGCTAATTTAATGACTGCAGCCTACCCCAAAATATAGATAAACTATATCTGAAAAGTAGGGATAGGTGGGGTATATTGGCGCTGCCTATACGGATGTTGGGTATATGGGAGAGAAGTGACTGGCAGTATATCAAAAAATATGTGAAAAAAATAACGTTGGATTGGGTCAGTCAATGGTGTAAATAAATAAGAGAAAAATTAGGTCCTTATAAACACTGAAAAATGCCCGACAATGGGACAAATAAATATATCACAGAAAATTTGTCGATAAGTTAAATAAAATATATCTTAAATAAATCTAAAATAATATTGACAATGCATGTAATAACAAGTGAAAATTGGTGTTAAATGAATTGATAAAATGAATCTAAAACAATATTGACAATATATATAATAACAAGTGAATGGTGTGTAAAAATAAGGTGACTGGTGCAATAAATAATATAGCCACTAGGAGCCAGTGTGGTATATAAAAAGTTGTAAAAAGGATATCCAAGTGGTATGACTAATATATAATGTGCAAGTGACAAGAAAATAGTGCTGAGTGAAAAAAATTCCTCATGAAGGTAGATATTCCAGAGAAAATAAAAAATATTATAAAATATGTGTATGGATATCCTAGTGAAAAATTATAATAAATTTTATATAAACGACTCTAGTAAATGGTGCCACATAAATAATCTCATAAAAAGTCCAAACTGTGATTTAGTGAAATAAATACAAATAAATTGAATTTGTGCCAACTAATAAAACTAGTTGTTGGTAAATATCTCATAAAGGAAAGTCCATAAATTGTAATCAATGTGATGGTCTTCCTGAAAAGTGCAGCAGTAGCAGATATTGAGGTGCCAAATAGATATTAAGGAAGGAGTGAGTCCCAGTGCTGGATCCTAGATGTGGGTGCTGGGTGATAAAAAATCTGTGCTGCCCTCTCAATCAAGCCCGCACTCACCAGAGAGCGGCACCCCTACAGGGGTAACCAGCGTTGGTTATATGGGGTAAAGACCTCCGATGTCTCTCAGTAAATCTCTCCAATCCTCCTGGGTGTAACTCACTTTCTCCCTCTTATGATATTAGGCAAGCGATGTGCAATACAGGGTAACTTTAGGGCAATTCTCCAAGATATGGAAAAGACGGTATCCAGGGTATGCAGATAAGAAAACACTAATATAGTGACGTACCGTTTGGAAATTCCATTTATTTAATAAATCACAAATATTACTCACATTTAAAAGCAAGGTATAGCGTCCGTAGGTGTGTAGGGACCGCAAACCCCTCGTGTAGCGGTGCTTCCGGGACGCCGTGCGTTTCACCGGCCGGATGTGCGACTCACAGGGCAGAACTGACGTGCCTACGCTCTACGCGTTTCGTCATCAAAATGACGTCATTTTGATGACGCTGCTCCTGATGACGTCATTTTGATGACGAACGTCACTATATTAGTGTTTTCTTATCTGCATACCCTGGATACCGTCTTTTCCATATCTTGGAGAATTGCCCTAAAGTTACCCTGTATTGCACATCGCTTGCCTAATATTATCATAAGAGGGAGAAAGTGAGTTACACCCAGGAGGATTGGAGAGATTTACTGAGAGATATCGGAGGTCTTTACCCCATATAACCAACGCTGGTTACCCCTGTAGGGGTGCCGCTCTCTGGTGAGTGCGGGCTTGATTGAGAGGGCAGCACGGATTTTTTATCACCCGGCACCCACATCTAGGATCCAGCACTGGGACTCCTTCCTTAATATCTATTTGGCACCTCAATATCTGCTACTGCTGCACTTTTCAGGAAGACCATCACATTGATTACAATTTATGGACTTTCCTTTATGAGATATTTACCAACAACTAGTTTTATTAGTTGGCACAAATTCAATTTATTTGTATTTATTTCACTAAATCACAGTTTGGACTTTTTATGAGATTATTTATGTGGCACCATTTACTAGAGTCGTTTATATAAAATTTATTATAATTTTTCACTAGGATATCCATACACATATTTTATAATATTTTTTATTTTCTCTGGAATATCTACCTTCATGAGGAATTTTTTTCACTCAGCACTATTTTCTTGTCACTTGCACATTATATATTAGTCATACCACTTGGATATCCTTTTTACAACTTTTTATATACCACACTGGCTCCTAGTGGCTATATTATTTATTGCACCAGTCACCTTATTTTTACACACCATTCACTTGTTATTATATATATTGTCAATATTGTTTTAGATTCATTTTATCAATTCATTTAACACCAATTTTCACTTGTTATTACATGCATTGTCAATATTATTTTAGATTTATTTAAGATATATTTTATTTAACTTATCGACAAATTTTCTGTGATATATTTATTTGTCCCATTGTCGGGCATTTTTCGGTGTTTATAAGGACCTAATTTTTCTCTTATTTATTTACACCATTGACTGACCCAATCCAACGTTATTGTTTTCACATATTTTTTGATATACTGCCAGTCACTTCTCTCCCATATACCCAATATCCGTATAGGCAGCGCCAATATACCCCACCTATCCCTAGTAATGTCCTTTGTGATAAAGGGTTATCTAAACCAGTGTTTCTCAACTCCGGTCCTCAGGACACACTAACAGGCCAGGTTTGCAAGAAAACTGAAATACATCACAGGTGATATCATTTGCTTATTGCAGTATTCTAGTCTGCATCTCCTCAAGGTAATACTTAAAATCTGGCCTGTTAGTGTGCCCTGAGGACCGGAGTTGAGAATCACTGATCTAAACCACTCACCGCAGCAGTCCAAAGTCTTAATAGAAGGTGAACCTAGTGAAGAAATCATTGTGTCCGCACTGCAGTTAATCTCTCTCATAAATATGAGGAAAAAACAGACATTAAAACCTTCATAGTGTAATATTTCAAGTAATATCTTCTTCAAAGCAGAGGGGAGCACACCCGTGCATGAGAAGGCAAATGACAGACTCACGTGTTCAACTCCTATCACCCCACATGCAATGCAAACTCACCAGAAAGGAGATGGTATATCGCTTGATGATAAGACTAAAAACTCATCTTGCAGGTCAATCACACATTCTGTTCTCTCCACATGATGGTCACAGAAGAACAGGCAATGTGTCATAAAATTCCGTTAATAGTAATATCAGTGTGCAAGCATTTAAAAGAATGTAAAACACCGCCACAACTCTCAATCACGGCAGCGTGACGTCACGTGAAAGGCTCCGCCCAACGAGTTTCTAGCCAATGCTCATCATCTGGGGCCCCTAGTGTTCAGCCTGATGGGTTCTTATAAAGAGTCTACTTGCGGAACATCACTTCTGGTTTTGGCCTCCATTTTGCCATAGACCGATACATCACTTCCTCCATCCGTGCCATTTTGCCTAAGATTTCATAATGTAAATAAACAATGCCTGACCGCATCGCTACAGGTGACAGCTCAGGTTGTTATAGGCAAAAGACAGAACATCTAGATGGACACAACCATCCATGTCACTACAAATGACGGTCCTTCACCTGGTGTAAGTAAAGCAGAATACATAGATGGGTACAGCGGAAGTGAAATATGGTCACTAATCAAAAGAATAATGATAAAATACAAAAATGCAGAAAATACAAAATGCACATAGTGATCATAATAAATACATTGCAGAAATAGAACAATACACAATAAATAAGATTTCAATTCATATAGCCAAAACATTTGTTTTGAAATTTCTCTAATCTTATTTGTCCCTCTCCAGTGGGGGTGGAGCTTGGATATAGCTGTAAACTAACTTCAAGCAACTAGGATCACAATTATGGTGCTTTCTGAAATGTAAAGATAAGCTATGTTTCGTGATTTCTTCACTAGGTTCACCTATTAAGACTTTGGACTGTTGCGGTGAGTGGTTTAGGTAACCCTTTATCACAAAGGACGTTACTACCTATGCACTCCTTTCTTTATGTGCAATATAATCTCGCATTTATATATTCAATTTGAAGGATTTTATTTAGGGTTCGTATGGTCATGAAAAACCTGGAAAAGTCATGGGATTCTAAAATGGCACTTTCCAGGCCTGGAAAAGTGTTGGAAAATTAACTTAACCAACAAAGTTTTGGAAAAGTCATGGAAATTATTTGTTGCATATGCAGAAAAGAGAGAAATGCGCCTCTCAGTGGAGCATGTAAATAAATTTATTAACACATATTAAGAAATGACATGGAGGTGTAAGCGTCTATCATAGCTCGGCGTCCTTCCGGGTCCGCGGTGTTTCCAGGGTCTTTCCCTGAGGCTGGCCAGGAGATGACACTAGGGGAGAACCAATAAGGGGACTCAATGTGATTGAGGCAGCGGTGAAGCGCATACCTCACTGGAGGGCCACACGAACGGGATGACGCGGGGGGGGGGGGCGGTAACCGGTTTCAGAGAATGCGTGAACCGCATGCTCAAGGAGCGGTTCACGCATGCTCCGAAACCGGTTACCGCCTCCCCCCGTGTCATCACGTTCGTGCGGCCTTCCAGTGAGGTATGCGCTTCACCGTTGCCTCGATCTGACTTAGTCCCATGATTGGTTCTCCCCTAGCGTCATCTGCTGGCCAGCCTCAGGGATGGAAACACCGCAGACCTGGAAGGACGCCGAGCTATGAAGATATACGCTTACCTCCATGTAAGCTTTTAATATGTTTCAATAAAATTATTTACATCTGCTACACTGAGTGGCGCCTTTCTCTCTTTTCTGCCTGTTCGTGGGACTGTTGCTTCGGCCTAACAAAGAGCTGCCCTCGATGTAAGCGCCGCATTTGTGCATCTTTGCCGTCCATGTCAGCTTTGATAAGGACATAGTATGTCTATTAGGATGTTTTTGTATTATAGATACTGTATATAAATACAGTTTCATTTGCATCTTTATTGTGTTGTTGTTTGCTATTATTAAATTAGGTTCCCCTGCCAATAATGGTTTCTCAGTGTCCCATATTCTTTAATTCTCTGTTGGGACAACTTATGAGTTTGACATGAGCAGCGAGGAAAGGATACTACCCCATGAATTCCTAAAAGTGCATATACACAACAGGCTCCTAAAGACCAGTATAATTTTGCATCATATCCAGCCGCATCTGAGTGAGTCGTCCGCAGTCAGATCAGTGAGCTTCCCAGGCATCAACCGCAACCCGCACACACTGTGTTACGAGCGAGCAGGCAGGTGGGGCAGTCAGGCGGGCGGGACCTAGAGCTTCACTGACGCTCCGACTCCGCCCCGCCATCTGCACCCATCCATCAAATATATCATCATGTCATCATCCACTGAGTGCATACTCGCCGCCCGCCGCTCCCTGCAGACAGTCCCGCCTCCCGCTGGCCAGCGCCGCCCAGAAGTTACAAAGAAGGCATGCCTGCCTGGGCTGCGACGGCCAGTAGATTATCGCGCTGCTGGCTGGGGGAGGGAGTGTGGAACTGGCGCGGCGGTGGGACTAGTCCAGAGAACTGTCTCTCACTCTGGAGGAGGGACTGGGGGTGGCACTGTGGCTGGCCTGTGATGAGACCGCATGCTTACAGCAGTCAAAGAGGAGCCGAGGAGAGTGCTGCACAGCAGGAAGTCTTGAAGTCAGTTAGAGACGGAGTCGGACTCAGGGAGCACCAGAAAGACTGAGTGGAGACACAAGGACAAGGTACAAGTTTAAACTGAAGTCTATGGGGGAGGGGGCCAGTAGGCCACTTCAGGAAGGGATGGGACCTGCCTGTCACTGGGAGGGGGGATCCACCCTAGTTCCTGGCCCACCCTGGGGGGACTGACTGTCACTAGGAGGGGGGGTTCCACCCTGGGGGGGACTGACTGTCACTGGGGGGGGGATCCACCCTGGGGGGACTGACTGTCACTGGGAGAGGGGATCCACCCTGGGGGGACTGTCACTGGGAGGGGGGATCCACCCTGGCCCACCCTGGAGGGACTGACTGTCACTGGGAGGTTTGGATCCACCCTGGCCCCCTCCCTTTAAAAATATGCAATATTATATTATTATTATTTGCATTTATATAGCGCCAATAAATTCTGTAGCCGCGCTTTACAATATTCAATTACAAGCAAGTGGGTCCCGAAAAAAAAAATCTGTATTCATAAGTGAGTCTCGGCCCAAAAAAGTTTGGGAAGCCCTGCCCTATATCATAGCTTAATTTCCTAAAAAAAAAAAAAAAAACACCCATAAATAAATAAAATTTGGTGGTGGACCCAAGACTACCCATATTTTCAGACTCAAATTTACTCCCTTACCTCCTAAAAAAACAGTCAATCACAACAAGTAGGTTATAGTCAAAAGTGCTGGGTTCAAATTTTACTAGCGTCTATAACATTAATCTCTCCATCATTCATTTGTAATCACTGAATGCCCTATAAATTAAAGTGGATTTAAATAAATACCATCTACTCCATGTTGCTTTATGTCTATCCAAATTTCTTCTAGATTATATATATATATATATATATATATATATATATATACATACATATACGAGTTCTTCCAACAAGCATACTTCATCTACTCTCTTCATCCATCATTTCAGTGTTACCAGTAGTGACACTGACCCTAGCCAAATGCAAAACCAGTGAAAAACAGTCAGAAAAGATGAGTAGGGGAAAAAATGTCAGGGTCCTCTGCCTGTAAAACCATTCTTCCTTTGGAGGTCATTTCATTTTTGCTCATCTAGTGCACCTGTTAATTTCATTAACACCAAAGCAGCTGAAACTGATTAACAACCCCCTCTGCTACCTAACGGACCAGATCAATATCCCAAGAGTTTAATTGACTTGGTGCTGGCCTACATGTTTTTTTTATTTGCCAGTGTCTAAACCTCCCGACAGTACTATATGACTTTATTTGTCCCTAAATAGACTCCAAGAAAAGGTCTTTACAGTGAGTACAAAAACGTTTATTTTAACATACCATTTTTACAGCTGTATGTAAAAAAAAAAAAAAAAAAAATCAGCAATATACTACAATTATCAAAAAAGTTTAAAATATATCTCAACTAGCTGCGCAATACACCCATAAATAAATAAGTGAATGAACAAATAAAAATAATTAATAAAAGATATAAAAGTGACCGTAAATAAGCAGGATTGATAAAATCATGCAAAAAACAAAAAAGTGCAACTACAAAGTCCACATTCAATCCACTGTAATCAGTTAAGTGATTGGTGATCAGGTAGTAAAGTTCTGTGCTGAATATTGGGTCACTGTAAAATCCACCACCGCCATGATTCCACTCCCATCAGCTGGCAACTCACCCCATAAAGTTGCCCCCCATTTTCATGGTTAGGGCTACAAGCGCAGTTTGAGCCGCTGTTCTATTCAGGGGGAACCTCCTTGGATTGCTCACTAAAGCCAACTCCTCCTCTCCCATATGCATAAAATAAAAAGGAGAGACCCACTAGTGCAATACGGTTTCAACTAGGTGTTTATTAATATAAAAACCCAAAGTAAGTTGCACTCACAAGGTATAAAAGTCATCAGCGCATATTAACCACTTGCCGACTGCCGCACGACTATTTACGTCGGCAGTCAGCCCCTCACAGGCAGAGCGACGTAGTACTATGTCGCTAGCCTGTGAGGGTCTAGGGAGCGTGCGTGCGCCCCCGGAGGCGCGCTCCCGCGCGGTCACGGACCCCCCCTTCCCCGCACGTGTCACTCGGCGATCGTCGGTGCAGAGGGAGAAAGGCAGGCGGCTGATGTAAACAAGCCGCCTGTCATTCTCCCCTGTGTAGGAATAGTGATCATACGGTTCTACTATGTTCCTACACCTCAAGCCACAGCCAATCACAGTTAGAATCACGCCCCTAGGGACACACATAACTCCTCCCTCTCAAAAAAGTTAACCCCTTCACTGCCAGTGTAATTTTACATTAACAGTGCATATGTATAGCACTGATTACTGTAGAAATGTCACTGGTAACCCCAAAAGTGTCAAAAATGTCAGTCAAGGGTCCAATCTGTCCGCCGCAATGTCGCAGTACAGCAAAAAAAAAAAATCGCAGATCGCCACCATTACGCGTTAAAAAAAAAAACAACAAAAATGACAAAAATCTTTCCCTTTGTTAGTAAACGCGATAACTTTTGCACAAACCAATCAAAATACGCTTTTTGTGATTTTTTTTACCAAACATATGTAGCATAAAACAAATTGGCCGAAAATTTTAAAAAATTTTGATTTTTACAATTTTTTTGGGGGGAATTTCATATAAAAAAATGTGAAAAATATTGTTATTTTTGCAAAATTGACGCTCTTTTTTTGTTTATAGCGCATGATCAAAAAATCGCACAGGTGATCCAATACCACCAAAAGAAATCTCTTTTTGTGGGAAAAAAAGGACGCCAAATTTGTTTAGGTACAGCGTCGCACGACCGCGCAATTGTCTGTTAAAATCACGCAGTGCCGAATCGCAAAATAGGCCCTGGTCAGGAAGGGGGTAAAATCTTCCGGGGCTTAAGTGGTTAAAATACGAGGGGTCTGGGGTGGTCCCTTAGTCCTCACCACGTCCACACTGGCGAGCCGGACCTTCGGGAAACACCTCTGCTCACTCCTCTGGTGTGCTGTGTAGCCACGCTCTCACGCGTTTCGTCACACCCAACTTTGTCAAAGGGTGCCCACGGAGGTGGTGGATTTTATGGTGACCCAGTATTCAGCACGGAACTTTACTACCTGATCACCAATCACTTAACGGATCACAGTGGATTGAATGTGGACTGTGTAGTTGCAATTTTTTTGATTTTGTGCACGATTTTATCAATCCCTGCTTATTTCCTGTCACTTTTAAAACTTTTATGAATTATCTTTATTTATTCATTCACTTATTTATTTATGGGTGTATTGCGCAGCTAGTTTAGATATTTTTCACTTTTTTGATATTTGGTTTAATTTTAAGGCTGCAGCATATTTACATGTTTATCACATTTATACAGTTTGTTTTCCCTTCTAGCGCGAGAGCTTCTTTTAATATATTAAAATATACTACAATTACTATGTAAAACTGACATAATTTAACATGTGATAAGGCAAGCATAAAACAGCAAATGTTTTGAACCACAGCCAAAAAAGATATAGATGAAAATCCATTATAGACTTCTTTACACTAATTGAAAAATGCATATTTACTTTGCAGGTAAATAAAAAGCTTGAAAATTGTGAGATGCATATACTACAACAATAAACATGCATACATCCTTTTGGCCTTGTTTCAAACAATGACAATCACAGTCTAAGAAACACCCCAGTCCAGGGCTTTCATGAACTCCTCTTCTGTGAATGAAAGCATCTTTGCTGCTTCGATGTGCATCTAGAAAGTTGGGGAAAAAATAACTGATTAGCCTCATGAGTGTACACTGAAAATATTATTTTAATGTCATGTTAAAGTGGTTGTAAAGCCTTGTTTAAAAAATAAAAATAACAAACATGTTATACTTCCCTCATCCTGGATCCTCCTCTTCTCGGGTCCCTCGTTCCAGCTCCTAGCACCTCCCTCCTGTCGAGTGCCCCCACAGCAAGCAGCTTGCTATGGGGGCACCCGAGCTGCAGCTCTGTGTCCACTCAGACACGGATCTGCCATTTGGTCCCGCCCCCCTCTCTCCTGATTGGCTCACTAACTTTGACAGCCATGGGCCACAGCTGTATCTCAGCCAATCAGGGGGTGAGAGTCCCAGGACGGATGAGGGACTGGTGGACATCGAGGGGGCACAGGTAAGTATTAGGGGTGCTGGGGAGGCTGCTACACACAGAAGGCTTTTTATCTTCATGCATAGAATGCATGAAGAGAAAAAAACCTTCCTAACTTTACAACTCCTTTAAGGTGGTAGTAAACAGAAAAAAACTAATTGGGCCCCTGCAGAAAAATGTGCTAGTATACATCACATACTAGCACATTGTGACAGACTTCCCTTAAAACAAAGCCCTCCATCGGTGCAGTCTCCATTGACAGGGTTTCCATCTCCACCTGGTCTTTCTTCAGAGTACACAGGCTCTCTCAATGGACAAAATGCCATCCATTGATCACGCATGCGCTGGTGAGGTCATTTGGATGCTACTTAAAAGTAAATCCTCTCCAAACGGTGCACATTTAGGAGATATTTACTGTGCCTACAGGTACAGTTAGGTCCATAAATATTGGGACATCAACATAATTATAATCTTTTTGGCTCTATACACCACCACAATGGATTTAGAATGAAACAAACACGATATGCTTTAACTGCAGACTTTCAGCTTTAATTTGAGGGTATTTACACCCAAATCAGGTGAAAGGTGTAGGAATTACAACAGTTTGTATATGTGCCTCCCACTTTTTAAGGGACCAAAAGTAATGGGACAATTGGCTGCTCAGCTGTTCTATGGCCAGGTGTGTGTTATTCCCTCATTATCCCATTTACAAGGAGCAGATAAAAGGTCCAGAGTTCATTTGAAGTGTGCTATTTGCATTTGGAATCTGTTGCTGTCAACTCTCAATATGAGATCCAAAGAGCTGTCACTATCAGTGAAGCAAGCCATCATTAGGCTGAAAAAACAAAACAAACCCAGCAGAGAGATAGCAAAAACATTAGGTGTGGCCAAATCAACTGTTTGGAACATCCTTAAAAAGAAAGAACGCTTTCTACTGCTTTATTTAACCTGCCCCTCTGCTGTCTCCCCGACGAGCTCCTATGTCAACCGTTAGTCATCGCACCTTCTACCATTGGGGTCCCCGGATAAAATATGTATCTGACAGGGTCTTCAATGCAATCCTATTTTTGCACCATTGCTCGATGTTAGAGATACGGTATCTGCTGTGAAAATGGACCGCTGCTATCTTTCTCGTGATTGTACTTTTTATATTCATGTCCATTGGTGTTTTACTGTATGCCTTCTTGTTTTCATGTTTTATTAAATAAACAAAGAATTAAAAAAAAAAAAAAAGAACGCACCAGTGAGCTCAGCAACACCAAAAGAACCGGAAGACCACGGAAAACAACTGTGGTGGATGACCGAAGATTTTTCCCTGGTGAAGAATACACCCTTCACAACAGTTGGCCAGATCAAGAACACTCTCCAGGAGGTAGGTGTATGTGTGTCAAAGTCAACAATCAAGAGAAGACTTCACCAGAGTGAATACAGAGGGTTCACCACAAGATTTAACCCATTGGTGAGCCTCAAAAACAGGAAGGCCAGATTAGAGTTTGCCAAACAACATCTAAAAAAGCCTTCACATTTCTGGAACAACATCCTATGGAAAGAGGAGACCAAGATCACCTTGTACCAGAGTGATGGGAAGAGAAGAGTATGGAGAAGGAAAGGAACTGCTCATGATCCAAAGCATACCACCTCTTCAGTGAAGCATGGTGGTGGTAGTGTCATGGCGAGGGCATGTATGGCTGCCAATGGAACTGGTTCTCTTGTATTTATTGATGATGTGACTGCTGACAAAAGCAGCAGGATGAATTCTTAAGTGTTTCGGGCAATATTATCTGCTCATATTCAGCCAAATGCTTCAGAACTCATTGGACGGCGCTTCACAATGCAGATGGACAATGACCCGAAGCATACTGCAAAAGCAACCAAAGAGTTTTTTAAGGGAAAGAAGTGGAATGTTATGCAATGGCCAAGTCAAGCACCTGACCTGAATCCGATTGAGCATGCATTTCACTTGCTGAAGACAAAACTGAAGGGAAAATGCCCCAAGAACAAGCAGGAACTGAAGACAGTTGCAGTAGAGGCCTGGCAGAGCATCATCAGGGATGAAACCCAGCGTCTGGTGATGTCTATGCGTTCCTGACTTCAGGCTGTAATTGACTGCAAAGGATTTGCAATGAAAGTTTGATTTATGATTGTATATGTGCCTCCCACTTTTTAATGGGACCAAAAGTAACGGGACAGGTTAACAAACTGTTGTAATTCGTACACCGTTCACCTGATTTGGATGTAAATACCCTCAAATTAAAGCTGAACGTCTGCAGTTAAAGCACATCTTGTTTGTTTAATTTCTAATCCATTGTGGTGGTGTATAGAGCCAAAAAGATTAGAATTGTGTCGATGTCCCAATATTTATGGTCCTGACTGTAGGTCTCATTATAGGCTTACCTGTAGGTATAAATAAATAAGCAGACTTTACTACAGCTTTAAAAGCTTGAAACTAGAAAACACAAGATTGTGTCGAAAAAATTTTCAAAAAGCAAACCATTCTAATATTTAGGAGAAATAGACTAAGTGTCAGTACTAATAGCGAACAGATTCCCACCTTGTTTTGGCCCAACTTCAGTTAATTCTACTGGTTGCTTAGGGTAACTTCACCCCACTTCTGGCATTATTTACTGAATAAATCCTCTCCTACTTATCTTGGCACAAAATTGTTACATAGATCATGTTAGACACCAGGTGTGCCACAAGAACAACTGTTATCTACCACTATAGCAAGGACCCTCCCTAGTGACCAGTCCTCATTTAATAAGAGCTTTGTACTAGTGATCGACCGATATCGGATTTTCGTTGCCGATACGGATATTTTGGCCATTGAATATCGGTATCGGCCGATATTTTTGTACATTTAAACATTTTTTTTTAATTATTTGTACACTTGACAGGTACTGTTGTGGAGGGATCTGGGGGTCTAAAAGACTCTGCACGTAAAAAGTTTGGCTGTTTTGAATGCTGTCATTTTTTTTTAATCTGGTGCTGAACACCCGGAAGTGATGTTATGACATCACTTCCAGGTTTTTACATGGAGACCCGATCAGAGCCAAATGCAGCTTTGATCGGGTCTTCTCTTCGGCGGCCGTGCAGGTAGAATGCCCGGGTCTCCCGGTGGGACGGGAGACCCGGACGAGCCGCGGAAGGCAGGGGGGACGTCCCCTCCTGCTGCTTGTAATGGCAGCCGAGCAGCTTCTCAGCCGCATGGTTTGTCATTACAAGACAGCCGACCGTCGGCTATGGGCACTGGTACCGGGGTAATGCCTCTAGCTGCAGGCATCACTTCGGTACAGCACTTTCCTGAGATATCGGCAATATCGGTGACCTCAGGGGCCGATTCTGATATATTGGGAAAAGTGCAGATCGGCCCTCAATATATCGGCTTTGCCGATAATCAGTCGAGCCCTACTTTGTGCCACCTGAAGGAGCTGACTGCATTCCCTTCTATAGAAAATTGTTTGTATGTTTTACTATAATATTACTTCTTGTATAAGATGACTCTAAATGAAATGACCTCTATCCACAACACTTACAGTATGTTCTGTAATTTACCATCTACAGAGCCTAAATAAATAATATTGTACAATCTTTGTACAATGCACTTTAGATTTACTAAAACATTGTGTTTTGAGGACCTACCCAAAATATCAATAATCAGTCAGGCCCTTGCACTAAATAGTTGGTGGTAGCTTATTACACATTCAAACACAAAACTGTTGGGGTGGTTGTATTTATGATATTTTTTCAGAACATTTTCGGCAAAGCACAGAAAACACCTGTTGATCTTGCCAGAAATGTGTCACTTCCTGTAAACTAAAAAGAAAGCACTAACATTGTTATCTTGTAATTGTGTAAACTGCTACCCCATCAATCCATCATTTAATGGGAATGAACAAAGGCAGGCATGTTTGATGTCCTACCTAGAGGACAACCACTGCTCCCTCTAAAGATACAATGGATAAATGTAGCCGCAAAGGAACTGTAAGCCCGCATTCACACTACCGCGGCACGACTCTATACTACTTCGGGGGCGACTTGTGAAGTCCCGTGCACCGCGACTTCGGCGCAACTTGCACGGACTTCATATAATGAATGTCTATGCAAGTCGCATCGAGGTCGCCCCGAAGTAGTACAGGACCCTTTTTCTAAGTCCGAGCGACTTGTGTCGCTCCTATTAGA
Source organism: Pelophylax lessonae (assembly GCF_965119305.1). Classification (NCBI taxonomy): domain Eukaryota; kingdom Metazoa; phylum Chordata; class Amphibia; order Anura; family Ranidae; genus Pelophylax; species Pelophylax lessonae. The sequence goes on along the minus strand of NC_138771.1, from coordinate 99,080,488 downwards.
ATGGGTCCTGTAGCAGTCAATGGACCGCGACTTGCCAGGCTGACAAGTCGCCTGACAAGTTGCGTTAGTGTGAATGGACTCTTAAAATTTGTTATTTACAGGATTAACAAGTAAATAGAAAGAACGCCTGAAAAAAGAAAACCATGAAGCCACCATATATGCTTTTTGTGTTGGTATCAAATTAGACAGTCATCCTTTCATGCTTAGTTCTCCTTATTCAAACAAGTAAAAGCCACTGAGTTTTCAAAGGTCGAAGTGTAAAAAGTTGTTTACAGCTCAGTTATTCCAGCCAGTGGTGCAGCAGAGACGAAAGTTATTTTAGATTTCAGAGACCTATGGGAATTTTATGTGAAAAATGCCCCTTGGACTAACATGTACGTAAAATATATTTTTAGCACAAAGACAACAGCAAACACAGAAAACACCTGAAATGTTACAGAATTTTGTACTCTCACACTCCCTTAAGCTGACAGGTGTTACTTGTACTTAGAGCTCCCCAGGGGAACATCAAAATGGCTGCCACATCAAAACTCAGCCAATAACTAAATTGTGCAGCAGTTCACATAGTAGGCCATTCTAAAAGTAATACTGAGGTAAGCAAGTATAAAGTTATTTGGCTTTGGGTTAAAATAACAAATGTATGTCTTAAATAGAAAAATGAGAAGAAATAAGCACACCCCATTAAAATTGCTGATATATTTGAACAGTCAAACATTAAAGCTTGATTAGATAATTCCTACAGATTGGCATGATCTGAATCATGAAGTTGAGTCATTTGTATGGTGTAAATCATGGGTGCTCAACCTGTGGTCCTCCAGCTGTTGCGAAACTACAAGTCCCCTCGTGCCTCTGCCTTTGGGAGTCATGCTTGCAACAGTCAGTGGATTGCATTGCTTCATGGGAATTGTAGTTCCACAATAGCTGGAGGGCCACAGGTTGAGCACCCATGGTCTAACTCTTAATTTAACGAAAACTGCAAATCTGTTATATGGAAAAGAACACCCCTACATTTATCACCACTTACAATCCATGAAATTAGAATCTCGTATTTCAGATTGGAAGCCAATTATACAGGTTGAACACAACCCTCAGACAGTAGGTAAGACGTGTAAGTGTTCTCTTTGCTACTAAAAGTGAAAAGCAAAAATATTGCGCGAACCATAAAAAAGCTGCTACACCAAACAACTGACAAGAAAATTGTGAATAGCAAAATGTGGAAAAAGTGCAGCGCTAATAAATACTAGCAATATAAACGTGTATATATATAAGCCAAGAAAGGTAAATACAAATAAATTGCAAAATGAATAAAAGTGAACATCAAATCAACAGTCCCATATGTGAAGTGAAAAAAACAGTCCACAACTGTGATAATTGAAGTGCTCACTGGATCCCAACACCAACAAGATATAGAGATATAATGTGCTCACCAGAACGATAGGACTCAAAATGCCATATAGCATATGAGTCAAATCAGCTTGTTGTACAATGGATGGATAATCCGAAGGGATAACTAAGGTCACTAATGTTGAGGTGAAGAGGTAATAGCAGATATGAACCATCACACCAGAGAGGCTCTCACTCCGTCAGATGGCCAGAAAGGAACCAAAAAAACAAGGGAGCACAAAATAGTGTAACACTGCTAAAATTTTAATTAAATAAAAATACACCAAATTGCACTTACAAACATCTCGTGGTAAAGAGCGTATACAGATGCAAAGGTAGGCTGTCAGCAATTTATGTTTTGCAATTTATTTGTATTTACCTTTCTTGGTTTATATATATATATATATATATATATATATATATATATATATATATATATATATATACACACGTTTATATTGCTAGTATTTATTAGCGCTGCACTTTTTTCCACATTTTTCTCTTTGCTACTGACAAGGTTTTAGAAAGAAAGTTTTGATAGCCTTTGCTGCCACTGACATATGCCTTAGGCTACAGAGGTCGATGTCAGCTTCCAGATGGAAGTGACCTGGCAGCTGTACAGCAGCCCAGTCACATCCATGGACCCCAGGAAGTGGCAGGACTCCCTCCTCCCTGTATGCTGGGGTCTGCTAAACCTCTTCTGGGTCCAGAACCCACATGCCAGGTGGCCCCAGGTAGAGGGTAGGGTGACCAGTGAACGTCCATCTTTAGAGACCAGAGAACATATCATTACAGTTGCTATCATAAAGGGGGTTATTGGTCCCTATGTAATAACAATAAAGTTTAGTGAAAAAAAATGTATGTTACACCTGAGCACTTAAGGTGATATTAAAAGGCTTAAAACGTTTTTCCCCACAAAAAAACTAACATCTTATACTTATCTGCCCTTTGGTTTTACAGAGCAGCCTCAATCCACTTCTTCTCAGGTCCCCCGCTGGCGCTCTGGGATCCTCCCCCCTGCCAAGTGCCCCCATAGCAAGCCACTTGCTATGGGGGCACTCGTGCGTGTTCCCTCCTGAGCCCTGCACTGTGTCCATAAGACACACAGAATGGGGTAAGGCCCCTCCTCTGCTCTCTCTTACCTTTGATTTACAGCAGCAGGAGCCGGTCTTTTAGCCAAAGAGTGTGCAGAGAGTCAGGACAGCAGCCACTCTGGTGCACATTGCTGGATTGGGATCGGGCTCAGCTAAGTATTTAGGGGGCTGGGGGAAGCTGCACACTGAAGGTGCATAGAATGCATGAAGGTAAAAACCTTCAGGCTTTACAATTACCTTAACATTTGCACCAATTCAACCTGTATGAGGGTTGTGTTTAGAAAAAGCTCTTGCTATCCATTAAGAAAATATGAGCAAGATTACACTTTGCCATTAAACATATAAACAAAGGCTTGATGCCTTCTGGAATAATGTAGATTTGAAACAAGCAAAGATAGAGTTGATTGGTCATGTGAACAAAATACATGTTTGCCACAAATGGAGTTACTTGCTGCTTCAGGGCATGGGTAGTCATTGAGTCAACTTTACATCATTGTACATTTTATAAAGTGTGCTTGATTAGAATGTGAGGATATCAGCCCAAATGTTGAAGCTTAAAAAATGAGTCAACATGATAATGAACTCAAGCACACTACCCAATCCATCAAGGAATGCCTAAAAAAGAAAGAATAGAGGAATATGGACTACCCTAGTCAAAGCCCTGATTCCCAATAAATTTTGTAGGGGGATTTTGAAACAGGCATGTCTAAAAAAAAAAAAAAAATCCACAAACATCTTTCAACTGAAGGAATTTCACATGAAGAAGAAGTGGTCAAAAATGTTGATGTCAGACTGGTGGGCTGTTATACAAAATACCCACAAGAAGCCATTTCTACTAAAGATTTACAGTGTAAATCTCAGAACTGAATGAACCAAAATACAAATCCTTTGGCAAAAAAAAAACACTGCCATAAATGGTACATTTTAGCTGTCTGCCTGGAGGTCAGTTTTATGAGTTATAGAACAATGTTCAACTTTAAAAAAGCCCTTTTTTGGTTTGATAATCTTTAATTTAAATCTGACCTGGAGTTCTAGTTAAAGCACTCCAAGAGAGGCTGAAAACGAAAGCCTGACTGAGCAATTTTTTAAATACCCCTACCATCATCCTTACCCTTTCTTCCACTAGATGTGCAAAGGACATTCGGCACGCGTAGTGTCACCATGGCTCCTGCGTTCACATTGTAATGAAGCAGAGAGTGGTGCAGATGTCAGTGGTGCTCTCTGCATCACTGTAGACTGCCCAGCCTAACAGAGGAGGCATGCCCATTGACTTACCTAAAGACATCCTTCATTAGGAAGTATAAAAATGCCCAGCATCATCTAGCTCCTTCTTCCCCAGCAAGACTGTCCCTGCCCCCCTTTTATACGCTGTTTTGAAAAAATAAACAAAAAAATCAATAGCATGTTGGCGAAGCGGTGAGGGACAAACAAGGAATAGGTGCTTTTTTTTTTCCCTATAAAGAATTTAGAGCCAAAAAAATTACATTTCTTGCCCCCATTGAGGAATGGTGTTTTGCAGACATCAGCTGTCACTGGGAAATGTGAACCATTTCAGCCGTGACAGTTTAGGGGGCAAATGGTGAACAGAGCTGGAGGGAAGAAAAGTAATGCTAGCGCCAACAAAAATTAAACCAAACCCTGATTTATGAGAGCAATATCTATTATTGAATAGTTTGGAGGTTATTGTGGATTAACTATCAAGCTGGAATAAGTCAGTCATAATTCCCACTGATTATACAATATTTGGCTCTGAGTCACAGTGTGTTCTTACAGCTGACATGCATTTTCCCAGGACTGAGAATTAAAATGACATTAAATAATAAGGAACTTGTTAATCTGAACTGGAAGTCTGTTTCAGTAACTATGAAGTGCATGGAAAAATAAAGATTTCTCAGCAGATGATCGAGTAAACTTAGAAAAAACACACTTTTACTGCAGTTTAATCTTTTTTAAAAAAAAAAAAAATATATATATATGAGTAGTTCTATAATATCCTATAGCTTTAATAGCAAAGGCATTACTTGAACATACATTTTATTTAGAAAACTATCAAACATCATAGCAGCATTCATGTAGTGTTTAAAGGACATTCCAGGAGCAGGACTGTGTCCCCAGGAAGCATCTGTGGGAGCAGCACATGCATCATCACTAGAGTTGAGCGAACACCTGGATGTTTGGGTTCGGCCAAACTTGAAAAAAAAAAGTCTGGGTTCGTGAACCGGACTTAACCCGAACTTTGTCCCGATCCCGAACCCCATTGAAGTCAATGGAGACACAAACTTTTGAGCACTAAAATGCCTCTAAAACAAACATGGAAAGAGCTAGAGGGCTGCAAATGGCAGCAAAATCATCTTAAGAGCATGGCAAGTGCTCTGCAAATAAATGTGGATAGGGAAATAACTTAAAAGAACATAAAAAACAGAAAAATAAAAAATAATCATCTTGAATGATGTAGGAGGAGGACGAGGCCCATATGGAGTAGGAGGTTGAGGTGGCGGTGGATGTGGCAGTGTAGGTGGAAGCGGCGGTGGAGGACGAGGTAGCCAACACTGTTTTTTTTTTTAATTGTATTTCTTTTTAAATTAGGGTACACCCTAAAAGAGTTAGAAAGATCAAATACAACAATGGCTGGGTAAGGCCGGTATACATGTCTATTCTGCACAAGGTACGGACAAGTCCTGTGGGATCCATGCCTGGTTCATTTTAATGAACGTGAGCTTGTCCACATTGGCTCTGGACAGGAGGCTGCGCTGGTCTGTGATAAACGCCCCCAGCCATGCTAAATACACGTTCAGATAATACACTGGCTGCAGGGCAGGCCAGCACCTCCAAGGCGTAAAGGGCAAGCTCAGGCCATGTGCCTAATTTGAAGACCCAGAAGTTGAAGGGGGCAGACCAGTCATTCAGTATGTGCAGGCGTGTCCACACCTACTGCTCCACCATGTTAGTGCTGGGTCGTGGTGCTGCTGGTGGAGCTCCTGTTGCAAGGAAAGGACGTGGGCGATCTGTGGCAGCTACACGCACAAGTGAAACACCTTTCTCAGCTGCGAGTAGGTGACAGAACCTTACAGCAGTATTTGGCAGGGCCTAATGCGCCTCTACAAATGTTGAGGCCAGAACAAGTACAGGTGATAGTAGATTGGGTTGCTGACAGTGCCTCCAGTTTCTTCACATTGTCTCCCACCCAGTCTTCTGCTGAAAGGTCAGAGTTGGCACCTGCAGCCGATGTCCATCAATCTTTCACCTCATCCCCTTGCAAATCAGCCAAGCAGTCTGAGCCCCAAGTCATGCAGCAGTCTCTTCTTCTTTTTGATGACTCTGTTAGCATGGTTTCCCAGGGCCATCCACGTAGCCCTGCCCCAGAAGTGGAAGAGATTGAGTGCACCGATGCCCAACCACTTATGTCTCAAGATGAGTACATGGGAGGACCATCACAGCACGTCTCGGATGATGACGAAACACAGGTACCAACTGCTGAGGAATTCCGAATTGTGGAGACCGACAAGGGTTGCAGGGATGAAGACTGTGTGGAAGATGATGTGGAGGACGATGAGGTCCTCGACCCCACATGGAATGAACGTCATGCAGGTGACCTGAGTAGTTTGGAGGAAGAGGCGGTGGTCGCACAGAGCCACCAACACAGCAGAAGAGGGAGCAGATGCAAAAGCGGAGTGGCCATGCCCTAGACACTACGCCTGCTACTGCCCAAAGCAGCAAGGAACCGAGCACACCAAAGCCAGCTCAAAGGAGTTCCCTAGCGTGGCAGTTCTTCAGACAATGTGATGATGACAGGACACGAGTGGTTTGCACGCTGTGCAATCAGAGCCTGAAACGAGGCATAAACCTTCTCAATCTGACCACAACCTGCAAGACCAAGCATCTAAGTGCAAAGCACAAGCTGCAGTGGAGTAGACACCTCAAAAACCAAGAAAGGTCTCTGGCTCCTCCTGCTTCCTCTTCTGCTGCAGTCTCGGCCTCTTCATCCACCTCTGTAGTGAGACCGGCACCTGCCACCCCACAAACATGATCTGCGAGCAACACCACCACCTGGGTCACCAACAACCATCTCCACAATGTCCCGCGGAAGCATTCAGCTTTCTATCTCCCAAACACTTGAGCGGAAGAGGAAGTACCCCCCTACCCACCCGCGATCCCTGGCCCTGAATGCCAGCATTTCAAAATTCCTGGCCTTTGAAATGCTGTCATTCCGGCTGGTGAAGACGCAGAGTTTTAAAAGCCTTATGGCAGTGGCTGTCCCACAGTACGTTGTGCCCAGCCGCCACTACTTTTCCAGGCAAGCCATCCCTTCCCTGCACAAGCAAGTGGGTGACAAAATCAGGTGTGCACTGTGCAACGCCATCTGTGGCAAGGTCCACCCAACTACGGATACTTGGACCAGTAAGCACGGTCAGGGACGTTATATCTCCCTAACAGCACACTGGGTAAATGCAGTGGCGGCTGGGCCTGAGGCGGATAGCAGTTTGGCGCATGTCCTTCCACCACCGAGGATTGCAGTGGGCTTCAGTTTGCCTCCTGTTATTAACTCCTCCTACTCCGCTTCCTCATCCTCTACCGCCTCCTCATCCAGTCAGCGCAACACCTTCACCACCAACTTCAGCACAGCCAGGGGTAAACGACAGCAGGCAGTTTTAAAACTTGCCTGTTTGGGGGAAAAAACCACACACCACGCAGGAGTTGTGGAGGGGCATTCAACAGCAGACCGATGAGTGGTTGGTGCCAGTGAGCCTCAAGCCCAGCCTGGTGGTGTGCGATAACGGGCGAAATCTCGTAGCAGCTCTGGGCCTAGCCGGTTTGACACACATCCCTTGCCTGGCGCATGTGCTGAATTTGGTGGTGCAGAGGTTCCTTAGAAATTACCCCGATATGTCAGAGCTGCTGCAGAAAGTGCAGGCCGTCTTTGTGCACTTTTGGCGTTCTCACCCTGCTGTTGCTCGCCTGTCAGCGCTGCAGCGTAACTTCGGCCTTCCCGCTTACCTCATATGTGACGTGCCCACAAGGTGGAACTCCGCCTTGCACATGCTGGCCAGACTGTGCGAGCAGCAGCAGGCCATAGTGGAGTTTCAGCTGCAGCACGCACACATGAGTCGCTCTGCGGAACAGCACCACTTCACCACCAGTAACTGGGCCTCCAATGCGAGACCTGTGTGCCTTGTTGCGCTGTAACATATGCAGACTAGGCCGCAATGTAATATTTTTTCCATAAATGGGTGTTTATTGAATAGCGGAATAGAACAACAGTATCCAAAGAGTTTATCTCACAGTAACATATGCAGACTAGGCTGCAATTTAATATTTTTTTCCTAAATGGGTGTTTATTGAATAGCGGAATAGAACAACAGTATACAACGGGTGTATCTCACACATACAGATACAGACTAGGCCGCAATTTAATATTTTTTTCCCCTAAATGGGTTTTTATTGCAATGCGCAACACAACAGTATGCAATGGGTATATCTCACTGTAACATATGCAGACAGGGCCGCAATTAACTTTTTTTGCCCCTAAATGTTTTTTTTTTTATTGCAGTACGCAATACAACAATATGCAATGGGTGTATCTCACTGTAACGTATGAATGAAAATCTGATAAAAATAATTGTCCCCTTAATAGGTGCTTGTTGAATAGCAGATTTGAAATGCAGTGTCTGTCTAAACGCTCACAATAAAATATGAAGGAAAAAAGTTTTTTTCTTTTTTAAATGCAGATTAAGCAGACACATATGCATTCAGCTTGCAGTAAATGGCCGCTACACACCGCACGCCGAACAGGTTGGATACTGTTGTTCTATTCCGCTATTGAATATAAAAAAAAAACAACATTTGAATGAAAAACTGAAAAAACTGAATTTTTGTAAAATCTTACCTGTAAAATTCCTTTCTCTGAGTCCTCCGATAGTCGCCGCCTCTTCATATTCGTCACATATGGGGTATTAGACTTTGCTCCGAAGGAGTAGCTAGGCAACAGAATATGTTAACATTAAAGCTTTTAACATATCCCACCCTCAAGAGGTGGCCCCTCAGTCAATACCCTCCTACTTCCTGCAACCATATCTCAGTTTCAGTGGAATAGCAGTAGAGTATACAACCAAACCCCAAAAGAGGGGCGGGGGCGGCGACTGTCGGAGGACTCAGAGAAAGGAATTTTACAGGTAAGATTTTACAAAAATTCCGTTTTCTCTTACGTCCTCCGACAGTCGCCGCCTCTTCATATTCGTCACATATGGGGACGTCCCAAAGCAGTGCAAACATGAGGGGTGGGAAACGCATCCGCGCCGAAAGGCAACGCAGTCTCCGCATCAAAGAAAGGAACCTTACCAAAGGAAGGAAACCAGCTGGGCTACAGGAAAAACAAGTGCTCAACAGGAGCAACAACCCAGGAAAAGACAAATAACCAGGGGATAAAAAAACTTATCCCAACAGCCAGAGGTCCCCAACAAGGGACCCTAAGGAATTGCCGCACTAAGAACCTTGCGGCCAAAGGAAGCATCCGCCGATGCCTGAACATCTACTTTGTAGAATTTTGTGAAAGTGTGCACGGTCGACCAGGTCGCCGCCTTACACACCTGGGCTACAGAAGCCCCATGACGACAGGCCCAAGACGTACTCCGAGATCTAGTAGAGTGCGCCTTCACAGGCACAGGGGGAACCTTCCCCTGCAAAGCATAGGCCTGTTCAATGGTCTGCCTGATCCAATTGGCGATGGTAGAGGCCGACGCCGCCATGCCCTTCCGAGGACCCTCTGGAAGAACAAACAAGGAGTCCGTCTTTCTAAAAGACTCAGTCGATTTAAGGTAAACCTTTATCGCCCGAACAACATCCAAAGAATGTAATCTCACCTCCCTTGGATGTTTGGGCTTCGCGCACAACGAAGGCAAGACAATATCCTCATTAAGATGGAATTCCGAAACTCGCTTCGGAAGAAAAGAAGGATTAGGTCGCAAGACCACCTTATCCAAATGAACAACCAGATACGGAGACTTGCAGGACAAAGCCGCCAGCTCCGACACTCTGCGAGCCGAAGTGATCGCAACCAAAAAGGCGACCTTTTTGGACAACATAGACAACGAGATCTCCCTGATCTGTTCAAAAGGAGCACGTTGTAACACAGATAGAACGAGATTCAAGTCCCAAGGGGGCAGAGGATCCCTCCTAGGAGGAACCAGATGCCGCACTCCCTGAACAAAAGTGCCAACCAAGGAGTTGGAAGCCACGGGACGTTGAAACAGAACGGCCAGCGCAGACACCTGACCCTTTATCGTAGCCAGCGCCAAACGCTGATCGACACCCGTTTGAAGGAAGGACAGCACTCGGGAAACCGAGTACGTGCGGGGTGAAAACCCCCTGGACTCACACCAGGCAAAATAGGCCTTCCAAGTATGGTAATAAACCTTCCCCGAGGAAGACTTCCTCGCGTTGATCAAGGTATGAACAACCTCTGGGGAGAGACCCTTCTCCTTCAGGACCTCGGTCTCAACAGCCAGGCCGTCAAAGCCAGCGACTGTAAAGCAGGATGGTATATCGGTCCTTGAGACAGGAGATCGTCTCGAAGAGGCAGACGCCACGGGGCGTCGACCGCCAGATTCACGAGGTCTGCGTACCAGGACCGGCGAGGCCAGTCCGGTGCCACAAGAATCACCGTGCTGCGTTCCGAGTGTAACCTGCGAAGGAACCTGGACAGCAACTGAATCGGTGGAAACGCGTACATCAGCCTGTACTGATGCCACGGGGCCACTAACGCGTCCGACGCGTCTGCCCGAGGGTCGCGCGTCCTTGCCACGAACCTTCTCACCTTGTTGTTGAGACGAGACGCGAACAGGTCCACATCTGGAAGACCCCACTTCGCGCACAACATCTGGAAGACAGCCGGGTGGAGAGACCATTCCTCCTGATCCAGGGACTGGCGACTCAGATAGTCCGCCTGCCAGTTCTCCACCCCCGGAATGTGAACCGCCGTTATCCCCGGGACATGAGTCTCGGCCCAAGACAGAATGTTGGCCACTTCTCGAGCCGCTCGGGCACTCCTGGTGCCCCCTTGGTGGTTGATATAGGCCACCGCCGTGGCATTGTCCGTCTGCACCCGAACCGGGCAGCCCTGCAGCCGGTCCGTCGAGCGATGAAGACAGAGATTTATCGCACGCAATTCCAGAATGTCGATCGGAAGGGAGGACTCCCCCTCCGACCAAGTCCCCTGGGCGGACAGAACGCCCAGAACACCACCCCAGCCCGACAGGCTGGCATCCGTGGTGATTACCGTCCACGAGATAGGACGAAACGACTTGCCCCCGGGACACCATCGGGGACTGGAGCCACCACAGAAGGTCTCTTCTGGTGCGATGACTCAACGAGATTTGAAGATCCAGAGATTGAGGTCGCCCGTCCCACATGGACAGGATCTCCGCTTGGAGACCCCGCGTGTGAAACTGGGCGAAGGGAATCGCCTCGAAGGCCGAGACCATCAATCCCAGACATCTCATGCACGTCCGCAGAGACGAGTGCGGAACGTCCCTGAGGGACCTGACTTCCTCCTGAAGAGTTCTGAGTTTGTCTTCCGGCAGGAAGACCTTCGCCTGCACCGAGTCCAGAATCATTCCCAGGTAGGGAAGACGAACCGACGGACTCAGTGTCGACTTTGGAAAATTTATCGTCCAACCAAACTCCTGCAGAGTTTGCATCGTGACAGACAGGTCCTTCTCCAGACCCTGGCTGGTCGCAGACCGAACCAGAATGTCGTCCAGATACCCCAGGACAGAAATGCCCTGGGCCCTCAATAATGCCAGAACCGGTGCAAGCACCTTGGTGAAGACCCGCGGAGCCGAGGCGAGACCAAAAGGCAACGCCACGAACTGGTAGTGATCCTCCGCAATGGCAAATCGAAGGTACCTCTGGTGACCCTCGAAAATGGGGATGTGAAGATACGCATCCTTCAAATCGATGGAGGCCATGAATTCCCTCGGAACCAGGGCAGCCACCACCGACCGCAGGGATTCCATGCGGAACTTGCGAACCCGCACAGAGCGGTTCAGAGCCTTCAAGTCCAGAATTGGACGAACCTTGCCCTCCTTTCTGGGCACGGTGAACAGATTGGAATAAAACCCCCGAAATCTGTCCCGATGAGGCACCGGAACTACCACTCCCTGAGCCCTCAGGTCCCGCACCGCCAGGTGCAGGTCCCGTAAACGCTCTGGAGACAGTTGAAGATTTGAGGGAAAAAATCTGCTCTCCGGCCGAGAGAGAAACTCGATCTTGTAACCAGATCGAACGATCTCCTGAACCCATCTGTCCCGCACGCGGGCCAACCAGGGCTGAAGAAAACCGAGCAAGCGTCCCCCCACCCCAAAACTGGGTGAGGGCGCCCCTTCAGGCCGCACTGTTATGGGCTGCGGATCCGGATTGACCGGACTTCTGTTTTCCAGACCAGGGCTTCTTCTGAGAGCCTTGACCTTTGAACGGTTTGCCCTTGTAGTGCGACCGAAAGGCACGAAAGGACCCCTGAGGGGGCCGAAAATTAGCATGCTTCTTCCCAGAAGCCCCCTTAGCCTTGGGGAAATGGGGCAAGAGAGTGCTCTTACCTCCGGTGATCCCCTTAATCAACACATCCAAGGACTCCCCAAAAAGGCGAGACCCATCATAAGGCAGATTGGCTAAGGTCTTACGTGAAGACTGGTCCACTGACCAACATTTCAACCAAACCAGGCGGCGAGACAACACCTCCACGCTGTGCACACGTGCAGCCAACGGGACTAGGTCCAAGTCCGCATCATACAGATACATGACACCCTGGTGGATTTGATCCACCATATCCAGGGTCGCCGGCGAGGCCGAATCGGCCACTAGGACGCGCCTAAGCATCTGCGTCCAACTTGCGACCGCCTGGGCCGCCATGAGAGAGGCAAACAGAGCCTTAAGCATAGAACCCGTAACAGAATAAGTATGACGGGCAAGAGACTCCAATCTCCTATCCGTGGCATCACGGAACACAGGGGAATCCTCTGCAGGAATCACAGTGGATTTGTTTAAAACCGCAATTGCGTGATCCACTGGGGGTGGCACACACCACCTTTCATCAGTGGAAGGCGAGAAAGGATAACGCAGCTTGAACCTACTAGGTACAGCAAAAGGTTTGCGCAGATTGCGCCATTGTTCCTTAACAGCGCACTGAAAATCATCATTGCAGGGAAAAACCTGCGGCGTCCTGCGTTTTCTCTGCGTCCCATAAGCCGCCAAGGCAGCGGGGGGACACACTTCATCCTGCAAACCCAGCGTGTGTTTTATGGAAGCAATCAATTCATCCATGATTGCAAGCTCTTCAGGCGAGCCAGGGGGAGAATTATCAACCCCTGCAACTTCAGCCTCCACCTCGGACCCCACTAGATCCAGGGAGGAGCGGGACCCCGATAAGGAGGCCCCCGCCATAACAACCCCTTCACCCTCAGAATCAGAGGAAAGAGAAACTCTGGGTCTTTTAGTAGATTGAGCAGCCACCGGCATCTGCACCTGAGCAGCAAGGCCAGCCACAATAGTGGCTAATTCCCCCCCTGGGGGGGAAACAGCAGTCCCCTGGCTTTCCACCAAGGCGGTAGGAAATTTGCCCTCCTGAGAATCCATTGCCCCTATTACAAATGCCGGATAATAAAGGGTTAACTGCCCCTTTAACAAGCACGGCGAGCGCAGCCCACCGCACCACACACAAGCACAATGAGACCCCCACAGGGACAATAAAACTGACACAGGCAATGGATAAGAAGGATATAACCTGAGGAGACCCTCGCCGCTGCTGCTGCCTCGATCGGTGTTCCTGGAGAAGAGGAAGCGATGCTGCCAGGGCGCTCTATGAAAGCCTATGGGAGGCTACAAGAAAATGGCCGCCATGCATGTAGAACATGCGGCCGGAGCGAGTGTAGGCAAAATGGCGCAGTTTGGCGCCGAAACCGCCGCTCCACAGTACAGTAATGCACACGTCATCCATGTATAAAAAAACATGTCAGATCGCCGCAGCGATCGCTGTATAGTGCCCAAACATGCCCAAAACATGCCCCACAGCACACAGCTTCTCACACTGACAAGGCTGACACACACAGTGTCACACAGCTCCCCCCCCCCCTTGCAGCCCACAGCATGCAGCCGAGTGATAGGGAGACAAACAGTGTGAACAGAGGCAGGTTACACAGTCCCAGACTGACACCCCCCCCAGACAGACAGGTCCCCACATAGATACACTTACCTCACAATGGCGTGGGGGACCCGCACAAGCGAACAAGCCGCTGCACATGAGGCAGGGAGAGTCGCATACAAGACGCACAGAATGGGGGTTAAGAAACCGCACAGTGTCCAGTGAGGTAGCCACCTTACCAATCATCCCTGCACCGAACAGGGATGGGTCGTTCACTGTGCCAGAAGCGTTACCTGGCTGAACGCTCGATGGCAGGCTGGGAAGCCACTGACCCACGACCTGCGACCAGGGGGATCAGCCCGAGACCCAGCCCGCATAATCCTCTTCATCCGAAGAACTAACTAATGCTGACAAAAAGAACAGCTAAGTAAAGGTAGAGAGAAAACTCAAACAAAAAATCAAAAAAGAAGAAAGAGTCTGGGGCACAAAGCCCCAGCACAGAGAGAGCCAGCCACTCCTGACAAGCTAGACATTGAAAACTGAGATATGGTTGCAGGAAGTAGGAGGGTATTGACTGAGGGGACCACCCCTTGAGGGTGGGATATGTTAAAAGCTTTAATGTTAACATATTCTGTTGCCTAGCTACTCCTTCGGAGCAAAGTCTAATACCCCATATGTGACGAATATGAAGAGGCGGCGACTGTCGGAGGACGTAAGAGAAATATATATTTTTCCCTAAATACTGAAAAATAATTATTTTCCCCTTACATTGGTGCTTTTTGAAGAGCAGGTTAGAAAAGCAGTGTCTGTCTAAAGACTGTATGTCACAGTTAAATATGAAAGAAAAAAGTTTTTTTCATTTTTAAATGCAGATTAGGCAGACACATATGCACTCAGCTTGCAGTAAATGGCCGCTACACACCGCACGCCTAACAGGTTGGATACTGTTGTTCTATTCCGCTATTGAATAAAAAAAAAAAAACAACATTTGAATGAAAAACTGAAAAATATTTTTTCCCCCTAAATACTGAAAAATAATTAATTATTTTCCCCTTACATTGGTGCTTTTTGAAGAGCAGGTTAGAAAAGCAGTGTCTGTCTAAAGACTGTATGTCAAAGTTAAATTTTTAGGAAAAATAAAACATTTTTTTTCTTTTTTAAATGCAGATTAAGCAGACACATATGAACTGAGCTTGCATTAAATGTGCAGCACCGCACGCCTAACAGACTGATAAAAGTTTTTTTCTCCTTTCTCACTGGGCTCAGGTCAGGGCATAAAGATCGTGCACTGCACCCCCACACAATACAATAAATGTAGATTGCTGTCTATGCTTTCCCTCAAAACAATCTCCAGCCTGACCCTACAGTAATCAGTAATCTCCTATCTCTCCCTCCGGGCAAAAAGATTGTCCACTGCACCCCACACAATCAAATCAATGTAGATCGCTGTCGGATTATTGAAGATTCTTCCTATGCTTTCCCTAAAAGCAATCTCCAGCCTGACCCTACAGTAATCTCCTATCTCTCCCTCTGGGGAAAAAGATCGTGCACTGCACCTCCACACAATCAAATCAATGTAGATCGCTGCCTGATTATTGAAGATTCTTCCTAAAAGCAATCTCCAGCCTGACCCTACAGTAATCTATCTTTCCCTCCGGGCAAAAAGATTGTGCACTGCACCCCCACACAATCAAATCAATGTAGATCGCTGTCTGATTATTGAAGATTCTTCCTATGCTTTCCCTAAAAGCAATCTCCAGCCTGACACTACAGTAAACTCCTATCTCTCCCTGAGAAGCAGCAGGAACCTCTCCCTAGTATAGTTCTAGCAGAGTGACGTGCGGCGCTGTGCGTCTTCAGCTTATTTAGACTCTGGGTCACATGCTGCACTGGCCAATCACAGCCATGCCATTAGTAGGCATGGCTGTGATGGCTTCTAGGGCACACTAGTTAAACGCTTGCTGATTGGCTGCCTTGCACCTGTTGAAAGCGTGCCATTAAAACCACGCCAAAACATCAAATAACGTAACCGAACGGACAGTACCCGAACATACAGTGAAATGTTCTGGTTCAGGTCCGGGTACCGAATACCCAAAAGTCCGGTACGAACCCGAACAATACAGTCCGGGTTCGCTCAACCCTAATCACCACAATGCACATGAAAATTTAAACCATGCCTGAATTCACAAGAAATGGTACAATCCACTTCCTATACCCAACATCCCTTTGCACTTTGCTAGGAGAGGAATGTAGCATGGAATTCGTTTTTTTATCTGGCATCTGGTAAACTTTGGTGAACTCTTAACAAACCTTTGCCAGCCACTATATCTAATGCCTTTTAAGAGAATGTTAAAGTTTGAATTGATGTTAAAATTAATTCCAGATATCCACGTATTCACAGTGATCCCCCTGGAGGAAGAGTTGAGTACCTAAAGGCCCTGGGTCTACAGATTTTCAGCAAGCCATGTTTTGGGCTCTCAAATTCCTCATTCAGGTGGGGAGGACCTCCTGCACAGTTCATCCTGTAATGGCTATCCAAAGGTTTAGATTAGCTCTAAATCCCTACCTGTATCTGGTATTTCCACTATCTCAAGGGCAAAATCCTCCACTTCCCTTGTGTTAAGGGAGGACATTTCTGCAGCCATGCAGACTGCAAGATCAGCTCTCATGGGTTCTCTTTGGCTTGGAACCCCTGGGACACAAGAGTAGGCACTTATTCTCCTTGCGGGAAGATGGGGTATCTGGACATCTTCAAGATGAGGATAAGGGGGAGCTCTTGAGGATTCCTCTCAGGAGGAATCTTGGGGTTCAGGGCTGTCTCAGACACATAAGACCACTCTGGGCTTGCTGGCAGATGTGGTGCCCATTAACCTGAAGTTACCACAGCTGGAATCCTTTTCCCCTAAAGTCACTGGTTTTGGGTCATGCCAGCCGTCAAAATCACAAAATCCTTTCCAATGCACCATTTGCTTTGAGGTGGGATAATTGGGCTTAGCGAGGGGGGATCATTTTAACTTCTGAAGTGTTTTGCTTTGCATAGGGATGCTGTGGAAGATGGTAGCTACCTTAGATGTGTCCTTCAGGTCAATATCATGTTGGCATGGGACAAACCTCATCAGGAGTTCCTGGATCTGCCGATGCATCTGACTACCGACACCTGGTCAGCTCTGAAATAGTGGATACCCCTACAGATGCTTTGATATCTTCCTTTGAATTGGAAGGTCTTGCCAATGGATGCCAGCCTCCTCAGAGGAGCGGAAGTGGACGATCAACATACTGGAACCTTAGGCTTTTCAGCTGGCTCCCCCACACTGGTCTGTCTAACTTTGAAGTCCCACCATCAGGTTACAATAGGACAATGCTATGGCATACATTAAAGGACATGAAGTTAATCTACTCGGAGCATACCAGCCAGACATGATCTTATGTTGGGTAGAGCTTTACCTTCCAGCTCTGTCTGCCATGTCTCGGCATGTAAAATTGGCAGGTGGAATTTCTCAGCTGTCAGCAGATGAATCTGGGACAATAAACCCTTTACCCAAGAGTTGTTCGCAGGGATTGGTCTGCAGTGGGGAACAGGATTTAGATCTCTTGGTGTCCAGAATCTCCAGCAAACTAGATAGGTTTGTTTACAGAGCCCGGGATCCTTCAGGCATTTGCAATAGATGTCATAGTGACTCCTTGGGATCAGTTTTCCTTGACCTAAGCTTTACCTTCACTCTACCTTTATGCTGCACATCAGGCCAGAAAGAAGATGGAGGGCAATCTGGTGATTCTGACTGACCAAGAAGAATGTGGTATGCAGAAAATTGGATTTTTGTAAGATCTTACCGTAAAATCCTTTTCTCTTAGCTCATTGACAGACGTAGTCCTCTTTGATTCTCATCAATAGGGTTATGCTGCCTCCGCAGGAGTAGGACTAGGCAGAAAGAAAAACGTTTTGGCTCCACCCTAGGGGCAGTCCCAGAGGGTATATCCTCCCTCTCTCTGCTACAGGGAATCAGTTCTGTTACAAAGCAGTGTCAGAGAATTTAACCCAACCCAACTCAATGATAGAGGGGCGGGTACTACGTCTGTCAATGAGCTAAGAGAAAAGGATTTTACGGTAAGATCTTACAAAAATCCAATTTTCTCTGTCGCTCATTGACAGACGTAGTCCTCTTTGATTCTCATCAATAAGGACGTCCCAAAGCAGTGCCACAAATGAGGGGTGGGATTGACAGAAATCAAAATCCAATCTAGAAGGCCCAACCGGTGCCAACTAGAAGTTTAAAGGCTCATTATAAACAAAGAATGAGACTCAAATAAAAATTCCAACGGAAAAAACCCTCGAGGTAGACCACTGGTCTCCTCAAATTGCGGCCTGCAAAACCTGGCGGCCAAAACGAGGCATCAGACGATGCCATTACATCAACTTTATAATGTTTTGTAAAGGTATGCACCGACGACCAGGTAGCCGCCTTGCACACCTGGACCACTGACGCCTGATGGCGAAAGGCCCATGACGCACTAAGCGCCCGAGTGGAATGCGCCTTAACAGGGAACGGGGGCTCCCGACCCTTAATAGAATAAGCCTGTACCACCGTCTGTCTGATCCATTTGGAAATAGTCGCGGCAGATGCAGGAAACCCCTTTTTGGGTCCATCCGGGACCACAAAAAGTGAATCCGTTTTGCGAAACGAGTCTGTCGTTTTCAAGTATACCCTGATCGCCCGAACCACGTCCAAGGAGTGTAAAGCAAACTCCCGATGATGGCTGGGCTTAGGACACAGGGAAGGTAATACAATTTCCTCATTCAGATGAAAATCTGAAATTACTTTAGGTAGGAAAGATGGATTCGGGCGTAGAACCACCTTATCTCTATGAACCACCAGATATGGGGAACGACAAGATAATGCGGCCAGTTCTGACACCCTGCGTGCAGAAGTGATAGCCACCAAGAAGGCCACCTTCTGGGACAACGTAGGTAAAGGAATCTCCCTAATATCTTCAAAGGGAGGTTTCTGAAGAACCGACAATACTAGATTAAGATCCCAGGGTGGTAACGGCACGCGCACTGGCGGAGCCAGATGTCGCACCCCCTGGATGAAATTCCGCACCAAGGAATGAGTAGCCAAAGGTTTCTGAAAGAAGATAGCTAATGCTGAAACCTGACCCTTGATAGTGCTCAAGGCCAGTTTCTGCTCAACCCCTTGTTGCAGAAAGGCTAATATTCGATTAACCGAATAGGAACGTGGGTGGAACCCCAGAGGTTCACACCATGCAATGTAGGACTTCCATGTGCGATGATAAATCTTTCTGGAAGTCGCTTTCCTTGTTTTAACTAGAGTAGGAATAACTGAAGCTGACAATCCCTTGTCCTTCAGCACCTGGGTCTCAATAGCCAGGCCGTTAAAGCCAGCGATCGTAAAGCAGGATGGAAGATCGGTCCCTGAGACAGTAAGTCTTCCCTGAGAGGAAGTCGCCACGGGACGTCCGCCACCAGTCTGACTAAGTCGGCGTACCAAGCTCGACTAGGCCAGTCCAGAGCTACCAGGATTACTGGAATTCCTTCCCCCTCTATTCTGCAAAGAAGTCTTGGCAGTAACCTGAGAGGAGGGAAGGCATACATTAGCTGGTATTGTCCCCACGGGGCGACCAGTGCGTCTGCGGTCTCTGCTAGAGGATCGCGGGAGCGAGCCACAAATCTCCGTACTTTCCTGTTGAATCGAGATGTCAACAGATCCACATCCGGGGTGCCCCAACGTAGGCACAACTGGTGGAAAACTTCTGGATGGAGGGACCATTCCCCCTGATCCAGAGTCTGACGGCTGAGATAATCTGCCTGCCAATTCTCCACCCCCGGAATGAACACCGCAGAGATAGCTGGAACAAACCGTTCCGCCCAGCGAAGAATGCAAGCCACTTCCCTGGCCGCCCGGACACTCTTGGTGCCCCCTTGGTGATTGACATAAGCCACGGCCGTGGCGTTGTCCGACTGGATCCGAACCGGGCTGCCCTGGAGCTGCTCGGTCCAGTAAATCAGACAAAGTCTGATCGCTCTCAGTTCCAATACATTTATCGGTAACCTGGATTCTTCCGGGGACCAAAGTCCCTGGACGGATAATTGACAGAGAATTCCTCCCCATCCGGATAGACTGGCATCCGTGGTCACAATCGTCCAATATATTGGCAGAAATGACTTCCCCTGGCTGAGCATCGGAGATCGAAGCCACCAGACCAGAGACTCCCTGGTCTGTTCGCTCAATCGGATCCGATTGTCCAGGGATTCCGGATTCCGATTCCATTTGAGAAGAATCTCTTCCTGAAGAATTCGGGTATGGGACTGGGCAAATGGGACTGCTTCGAAGGAAGCCACCATCAACCCCAGAACCCTCATGCAAGTCCGAAGAGAAGACCAGCTGTTGGATAGTAACAACTGAATTGCTGATTGAATCTTCCGGAGTTTCCCTACCGGAAGGAATACTCTTGCCCTGAATGTGTCTAGAATTAGACCCAGATATTCGAGCCTCCGGGTGGGAACCAGAAATGACTTTTGCCGGTTCACCAGCCACCCGAATTCCTGTAAAGAGATCATAGTAATTTCTATGTTTTGTAGCAGGGTCTGTGGAGACTCTGCATGAAGCAGAATATCGTCTAGGTAACCTAGAACCGATATGCCTCATTGACGCAGTAGTGCCAACATTGGGGCCAACACCTTCGTGAAGACCCGAGGAGCCGTGGCGAGACCGAAAGGTAACGCCGCAAACTGATAGTGGTTCTCTTCTACGGAAAAACGTAGAAACCGCTGATGTCCCGCGTAAATGGGAATGTGAAGATAGGCGTCCTTGATGTCTATGGACGCTAGGACATCCCCTTGATGCAGGGAGGCCGCTACTGTGCGAATGGACTCCATCCTGAATTTTCTTATGTTGACAAAGGAATTGAGTGCCCTTAAGTCCAGAATTGGACGCACCTTGCCCTCTTTCCTGGGTATTGTAAATAGGTTTGAATAAAACCCTTGAAAGCGTTCTGCCCAAGGAACGTGGACTACCACTCCTTGTTGTAGTAAATCCGTGACTGCTCTCCGCAGATCTTCTAAACGATCCGGGGATAGTCGGATATTGGAAGGGAAGAATCGCGCCGGTGGGAGAGATCGAAACTCGATCTTGTACCCTGACCTTATGACTTCGCAAACCCATTTGTCCGGGATTCTGGAAAGCCATGGATCAGAGAACCGGCGAAGACGTCCCCCCACCCCAGTTATGGGTGGGGGCGCACCTTCAGGCTTTAGTAGTCTTATCTTCAGGTCTGGAAGAGTCGGACTTTTGCTTGCCCGACCAACGTCCCCTGAAACCTCCCGAAGGAGCTTTGGAGGACTTAGTCTTCTCACCCGTGGGACAAAAAAATTTCTTATGAGCGGAGAAAGAAGGCCCCCGTCTTTGACGAGGTCCTTTACCCTTAGCACTTTGCGGTAAAAAAGTGCTCTTTCCTCCCGTGAGATCCTTAATAATCTCATCTAAGTTGGCTCCGAATAAACGTTCTCCTAAAAAAGGGAGATTAGCCAATGCTTTTTTGGAACCTTGGTCAGCTGACCAACCTTTTAGCCACAGTGTACGCCTGAGAACCACTGCTGAAACTGATGCTCGCGCCAATAATGGAGTGGCGTCTAACGCCGCCTCACACACAAACTGTAACCCCTGTATCATCTGTTCCAACAAATCTGATACCGCCTGAGGGACCTCTTCTAAGTCCTGGCGTAACCACTTGGTCCATTCAGTTACAGTCTGCGAAACCAGCCCAATAGCAATTATTGGTCTGAAAGCTGATCCAATCAAGGAAAACATGGCGCGAGACATAGCTTCTATCTTGCGATCCACCGGATCCTTAAAAGACGGAGCGTCTTCCAATGGAATGACCGTGGCTTTATTTAATCTAGAAATTGGTGAATCCACCACCGGTGATTCTGTCCATTTCTTAATGAGGGCTTCCTCAAACGGATAACGCCTGCTAATGCGTTTGGAAATAGCAGAAGTGCGTTTTGGCAGACTCCATTCTTCTTTGATCGGATTGCCAAAACATTTGGGCAATGGAAATACCTTCGCCACTTTGATGCGTTTTTTAGTACCAAAGGGAATTTCAGTCTCAGCTACTTCCGATGGTGTACCCTGTAATCTTAAGGTTTCTTGGACAGATACAATTAGTGCGTTTACCAACGCTTCCTCTCGGGCTATGGCTGATGCCGAAACATCCTCCTCACTGTCTGAAGAGACAGTACCCGAGACACCAATCCCAGATGAGGTACCTGCAACTGCAGGAATAGGCTCAGATTCTGAATCTGAAGTTTCAGATAAAATGGGGGTAGGCGGGGGTCGCTTTCTTGCGCCCTGTCCCTGACAAGCCACTTCCACCCGGGATACAAAAGGTCTCCATAATAGCTGACAATGATTCAATAGTAAGCGGGGTGCTGGAGGATCCTGCAGACACCTCGAGGGGATCAGGTGGAGATACATGTGTGGCAGGGTCCATGTTAATCCAGGACACTTGCCAGAAAAAAACTTTTTTTTTTTTTTTATCTGTATCCCCCTAGCGCAATAGCGCCCCTCAGTGTACCTGCTTCTTGACCCCCACAGAGAGAGAGAGGGACCCCAAAGGCTCACCACCCGATGCAGAGAAGTTTCCTATCAACTGCAGTCAGCGTTTGTCTTGTGCAGACTGGGAAGTACTGTGCTCGTTTTCCCGGGTAGAAGGAAGTGGCTCCGCCCCCTGTGTACGCCTTCCGGCGTTCCCAGCTGCTCCTCGAGGTTAGCTGGGCACTTCAAACATGGCCGCCCCCATGCAGGAGACAGTAGACTCCAAAAAAATGGCGGCCGGCGTGACCTGCGGACGCTCGTGTACCTGGTCTACAGCAAAATGGCGGCGGATTGCCGAAGTAGCGTTTTCCCAGCACAGCAACCTGCATGCCAAGCTAATAGCGGCTTATCGACCTGCGGGAGGTCCACTACAGTCAAGGTAGGCTTATACCTCCTATGTATGCTGTAATACTGCAGTCAGTCACAAACCAAGCCTGCTGGTTTAGAATGTTAGCTCCCAAACCAAGTCCGCTGCCCACCGAGCACATTATCACTGAGGATATGTGAACTTTAACATTACAAGGGGGACTTTTAGTGTCAGAAAAAATCCGACCATGTATGGAGGGGCCCATATCCCAAAACGCCTCATAGAGAGGAAAGGGAAACATTTACTCACCATACCGAACCAACAGGCACTCTCTCTTCACAGTACCCTCTCCACCGAAGTGGGGGGCTGTTGACCAATCCGGACGCCTTGACTCTCTGGTTCCTGGCGTCCAAGCGAGACCTTTAACTCGCAAGGTCAGTCCCTCCAATGGGACTCTGTCGCGGCCGACCCAGCGCGGAGCTATGGTCTGCACGTGCTCGTAGGCTGAACCGGGGTGACCACTGGATCTCAACATCCAGCCCGTCGCCCGGTCCCGCATATTTACTTGAATTTGTCGCGGCCGACCAAGCGTGATGCTATGGTCTGCGCGCGCTCGTAGGCCGGCTGGGGTGACCACTGGATCTCAACATCCAGCCCGTCGCCCAGATCCGGCGTAATTTGCTTGAAGATCTCACAGGAAAAAAACTGGAGAAACTACCTAAAAAATATTTTTTTCTAAAAAAATCTTGCCAGGACCAAAAGATCCCAGCAAGGAACTTAGGTCCTTACTCCTGACTAGACAGAAAAAAACTGATTCCCTGTAGCAGAGAGAGGGAGGATATACCCTCTGGGACTGCCCCTAGGGTGGAGCCAGAAAGTTTTTCTTTCTGCCTAGTCCTACTCCTGCGGAGGCAGCATAACCCTATTGATGAGAATCAAAGAGGACTACGTCTGTCAATGAGCGACAGAGAAATTTTCATGGCAATATCATGTTGACCTGGTCAGGTCAATATCATGTTTACCTCTTGGTGAATGAGCTGTGGGTTCTTTCAGATCAGACAGGGTGCAATCTTCCATCCTGCTTCATGGTCGCTGGCTTTGATGACTTGGCTGGTAAAGACAACTTCCTGAGGGATAGGGGTATTTCGGACTCTGGAATCCCTATCCTTCTCAAGGCAGGATAGTCAACCTCCAGTAAAATGTACCACCATATTTGGATACCAACCCCACCATTTGTGCATGGGGATGCCCCCTAGTAGGCCGATATATATATTTATTAGGCATCGACCGATTATCGTTAAAGCCGATAAATCGAGGGCCAATCTGCACTTTCCCCGATATATCGGAATCGGCCACCACGGTGACCAATATTGCCGATATTTTGGGAAAGTGCCTGTACCGGAGTGATGCCTGCAGCTAGAGGCATCACCCCAATACCGGCATCCATAGCCGACGGTCAGCTGTCTTGTAATGACAACCGATGTGGCTGAGAAGCCGCTTGGTTATCATTACAAGGAGCGGGAGGGGAGGTCCCCCCCTCCCACTGCCTTCCGTGGCTCGCATGGGTCTCCCATCCCACCGGGAGACCTGGGAAACCAGCCTGCATGGCCACCGAAGACTTGATCAAAGCCGCATTCGGCTCCGATCAGTTTTCTCCATGCAAAAACCCGGACGTGATGTCATTACATCACTTCCAGGTACTGGCGCCAGATTCCGATACCGATATGCATTGATCAAAATATCGGTATCGGCAACAAAAAACCAATATCGGTCGACCACTAAACTATATTATATACACACACACACACACACACATCGATCATTGTCCCCTTTTTAGGGAAACTTCTGGTCCTTTTTGAGTAACATATGATGCCAATATAGGCTTTGCCCCTGAGTACATTTTTTAATCCCCCCCCCCCTTTGATTGGCACGGATTCCCTGGGCATAAAAATCCCATTTCCCCTATTTTTTGTGCTTGCCCCTGATTCTATCCAGTGTTTTAGGGCCCCCCAAGCATTTTCTCTTTTCCTGCTTTTATACTATTTTTTATACACTTTTAATTTATTTATTTCAGGTACTTATATGGCACTATCAATTTACTCAGCGCTTTGCATGTAGGTTGCGTCGTTGTGGTAAGTGCACATACAGTGATACAATGTTCATAATACAGTTAACATCTCTGGATCCTCTAGCTCTTTGCTATTTAATGATGTAGTCACTCATTGCTAGCGTTTGGAGTGTAGTACAGATGTGTTGATTTTGACTGTTGGGGTTCCTGTATCATAATGCAGCATGTGCATTTGTCCTTCACCTGGCAGCTGCCTATCTACCTGTGTATTTTTGTGGTGTTCATCTGGGTGGTGCACTTCACTTCAACTCTAAGTCCTCCCTCATTCCATCCCATGGGAGGGGTCATAGCTCTCACTTTGTGGGTGTGTCTGTAGGGTATAAGTACTGTGAATTAAGCCATTTCAAACTAGGCTTTGAAGAAGCAGGACAGTCCTTTGAAGCACGTCAGCCTGAGGGGTCTCATCCAGGATCCCCTACTCCCAGGTTCCTTGATTCGAGCAACCGAGTAGACATCTTTATGATTGTAATTATATATTTCAATAGATCTAGACTAGACCAGTGCGCCCTCTTTTCTTTTTCTATTCTCAAAGCTTTTTTTTTGGTGTGAGTCTGGTAAGTTTTATCCCTGACAGTATGCTGTGGTGTGCATTTTGTTTTTTCTCCAGTCTGATGTCGATATGTCTCTGGCTTTAAATTCCTTCAAGGGACAGATCTTGGCCTTGGTTGTTCTGTTTCAGAGACTCGTTCTTTTGTAAAAGCCTTTGTGCAGGGTTTCACATGAATTGTTCCACTGTGCGCATCCACCTACCTTGTCACTATGGGACCTTAATATGGTTTTGTGTGTTTTGCAGACTTTTCCTTTTAAAACTCTTTGAGAGATTCACTCGTTGCTCCTGACCTGTAAGAATGTCTTGTTGCCATTACTTTGGCTCACAGGGTCTCAGAGTTGGCTGTGCTTTTCTGCAAGGAACATTGCCTGTACGTCACCAGGATAAGGTAGTGTTTAGTCCTATATTTTACCTAAGGTGGTGTCTTCGTTCCACAGGACACGGTGTTGACATTTTTTTGTCCTAATCCTAAGGATCTTAAGGAGAAAATGTGTCACTCTTTGGATGTTATTAGAACTGATCAAGTCGTCAGCTTTATTTCGAAATTCTGATTACCTTTTTGTTCTACTCGAGAGTCCTTGCAAGGATCAGACTGCTTCTCAATCCTCTAACTCTAGGTGAATTAATAAGCTAATTTCTCAAGCCTATGTTACGAAGGGCAAGACTCCTCCTTTCCCTGTCAAGGTCCATTCCACCAGGAGTGCAAGTACTTTCTGGGTGATTCAGCATTAAGCTTCTGTTGTTCAAGTTTGTAAGACTGCCTTTACTAAGTTATGCCAGTTTTGGGCAAAATGTTCTGTAGGAAGCTTTGAAGTGGGGTTCCTGTTGTTTAAGGGTTTTGGGCATGTTTGGCCTTCTTGCTGTGTTGCTCATCCCTCATGCTCATTGCTTTGGGACATTCCAGGTAGTCATGAATATGTGTTCTGTTATGTACGATTAAAAAATTAGGATTGTTGGTTTACCTCTCTCCCTTCATGTCTGTTCCTCAATACTTGCTACAAAAATGAGACTTATCTGAGCTAGAAGGGGGTATGCCTAGATGGAGACTGCTGCCTTTTTTGGCCAGTCCATTTCACCCGAAGGTGCCAGCATAATATTAATGGCTTTGGGAGTTAAGTCCTCGGTTTCCTGTGATGTACTCCAAGAAATCAATTATACCGTTAAATCCAAAATCCTAATTTTACAGCAAAAGAGCAGTCTCTATTAGAGTAGAGTATTTGCGTTTTCTACTGTTATACACTATATTGTCAAAAGTATTGGGACACCTGCCTTTACACACACATGAACTTGAATGGCATCCCAGTCTTAGCCTGTAGGGTTCAATATTAAGTTGGCCCACCCTTTAGCTATAACAGCTTCAACTCTTCTGGGAAGGCTGTCCACAGGATTTAGGAGTGTGTTTATGGGAATGTTTAACCAATCTTCCAGAAGCACATTTGTGAGGTCAGGCACAGATGTTGGATGAGAAGGCTTGGTTCACAGTCTCCACTCTAATTCATCCCAAAGTTGTTCAATCAGGTTGAGGTCAGGGTTCTGTGCAGGCCAATTTCCTCCATGTCTTTTTGGACCTTGCTTTGTGCACTGGTGCGCAGTCATGTTGAAATAGGAAGGGGCCATCCCCAAACCCCACTCCATAATCCCCCCCTCCACCAAATGATTTGGACCAGTGCAAAAGCAAGGTCCATAAAGACATGGATGAGCAAGTTTGGGGTGGAGGAACATGACTGGCCTGCACAGAGTCCTGACCTCAACCCAATAGAACACCTTAGGGATGAATTAGTGTGGAGACTGCATGCCAGGCCTTCTCGTTCAACATCAGTGCCTGGCCTTACAAATGCGCTTCTGGAAGAAACACTCCCATAGACACACTCCGAAACCTTGTGGACAGCCTTCTCAGAAGAGATGAAGCTGTTAAAGCTGCACGGGGTGGACCAACACAATATTGAACCCTATGGACTAAGACTGGGATGCCATTGAAATTCATGTGCGTGTAAAGACAGGGGTCATAATACTTTTGACGATATAGTTTATATAGGTACCCTTCGCCTAACTTCCAGTAACCAGAACAAGAAGTAAAAAAAAAAAAAAAAAGTTCCTAAAAGGAGACGGACAATTGTAACATATTTGTGACAATTGCGATAATAAAAACCTTGCAGAAGTTCTAACTCTTCCATATTTTTTCCAAATCTATAAAAAAGCCAGGATACATATAGCGAGGAATAACTGGTCCTCCCTCCTTCATTCTCTAAGAGGAGACAAACGAGAGAAGTATGGGCAGCTGACTGTAATGCCATACTAGGCATCATACCCAATATGCTAGGAGATCTTCATACATTTTCCTCATGTATTTTCTCGTTAAGGGTAATTTTTTCTCTGTAATTATAGTGGAATTATGTTATATGTGTAGGTTTAGATGCAGACAGTACACAGTGGAACACAGCTTGGTTTACAAACAGAAAAAGGGTATATAACATGCTCACCTTTTGTCTTTTTAAAATGTCTATAAGCTTGAGTTGTTTCTTAAATCCAGCCGTCAAATCTGCTTTTTGTTTTTCCAGCTTTTTGTTTTCCAGTTTTAGTTCATCAATCTTTCTGCGCTCTTGATTAGCGGTATCCTGGGAGAAAAGAGCAGTGCTGCATTAGTGAAATTCCATTTTATACCCGTCTGCCACCTGGAAATGCTGTAGTATACAAACTGGCAGCACAATGTAGATTACACTCCTATGGTTCAGGTTACAGTAGAAGAAAATAAAATGATCACTATAATATTGTAGTACAACTATTACATGTTGGTGGTTTACCCAGGTTAAAAACAGAAATAAAAATAACAATTTTTTCTAAAGAAACAAATGTGGAAAGGACCTGTTTCAGTAAATGTTTATAGACAACCACAATATATACGAGAGGAAAATGGTCATAAAAAAAAAAAAAAAAAAAAAACACAAGGGTTTCATTTCCAAACTCTCTATTCAAGTAGCCCATTACATTACACAGTACATTGTGTTCTGCCATTTAGCTGCAGGCAGAGGTCACAAGTGCTCCATCCAGCCCCGCTGCCAGCAGCCTGTCAAAGAGGCTGACAGCAGCTGTGTCTTGACTGTGCATCTAACAGTAATAAGGATTAGGGCAGTATATGGCCAGAGATGAATGCCCAGGATGCAGACTTCTTGCGTACAGCCATTCATGTCTATAAGCAGTTGTTTGCAGCACCTAACCCATATTTGAGGCAGATTTTTGTTTTTTTTTGTTCAACCATTGAGTGTGTGGATGGGGGAATCCTCCCCAGAGATATTGTATTCTGACAGTGGGGACTTTCCTGCTGTCAGAATACTCTGATCACCACTGCTAGCTATAGCTTGCGGTGCTAATCGAGCGAGTAAAACCTGACTGGGAATTCAATTGGTAGATAGACTTCTGTACAACCTCCCTGCTCAAACATGGATCGAAATTCAGTTGGTCTCTACTGAACTGGCTGAATTTTGATCCATGTATGGCTGACTTTAAGTACAACTAAAGGGAATTTTTTTTAGTCTAGGATAGAGCGGAGAGGGATAAGAATACCTGTCCGTTTATTTTGCCTTCTGTTGCCCCCCATTAGGGAGATTCACCCTCCCTATATGTCCCGTTTACCATTATCAATGAAAGTAAAAAGAAATAGAAAATCCTAAATTTTGGGTTGTCCCTCAGAAAAGTTAAGAGGGGCATTGTCTAGGGGAAGGGAAAACTAATTCTGGTGACCTGGGGGTCCCCAAAGGATTCTCTTAATTTGTAGGGATCTCCTCTCATTTCCTGTTTGGGCTATGTGACTATGTTTGGGGCTATGGATTTCCTGGCCATAGAAATAAAATGTAAGTTGCATGCCCCTAATGTGTGCATAAGGCCTTAAAAATGCATATTGCGGTTTTAATCTGAGGTCCATTTAGAGCACTGAGAGGAGCTTCTTTCATTTCAATAGGAATTTTCTGCAAATCAAAGGTGAGTGAAGACTGGGGAAAAAAATTAAAGAAGAAAAAAACAAAAAAAAAACAAAGAGAAACAAACAAAAAAAAAATGGATTTTTGACTTACTGTAAAATCCTTTTCTCTATTGTTCATTGACTGACGCAGCTCCATATTCTTCTTAACCATTGGGATGTCACAAAGCAGTATTAACATGAGGGGTGGGAAGACAATGCAGAAAGGAACGTAATTCCCAAAGGCTAAACTTAGCCAAACAGGTAACATGGAGCTCAACCAGGAACAACTGGAGCTCACCTAGAAACAACATACACCCTCAAAGGGAATAAATTCTCTTTTAGACAGCAGCCTGCAAAAACCTTGCGGCCAAAAGAAGCATCCAAAGATGCCAACACATATACCTTGTAGAATTTTGTGAATGTGTGTACAGACGACCAAGTTGCCACCTTGCAAACTTGTATCACTGACGCCTGATGACGAAAAGTCAAAGATGCACTCAGCACCCTAGTAGAATGCACCTTTACAGGGAAAGGTGGAACCTGACCCTTAATTGAATAAGCCTGTACCACTGCCCGCCTGATCCATTTGGATATGGTCGCAGCAGATGCAGCCAATTCTTTCGGAGGTCCGTCCGTGAGGACAAAACCGAGTCTGATTTTCCGAAGGACTCAGTAGCCGCCAGGTAAACCCTGTTTTTCCAAATCACATCCAAGGAATGCAAGGAAAATCCTTTAGGATGCTTGGACTTAATGAAGGTAGCACAATGTCTTCATTTAAATGGAAATCCGAGACCACCTTAGGAAGAAAAGACTGATTAGGTCGAAGTACCACCTTGTCTCTGTGGACCACCAGATAAGGTGAGCGGCAGGATAGCAATTTCGACACTCTGCGTGCAGAGGTAATAGCCACTAAAAAGGCTACCTTCTGTGACAGTGTAGGCAGATTAATCTCCCTAATGTGTTCAAAAGGAGGTTTCAGAAGAACTGACAGTACCAGTTTAAGATCACACGGAGGCAACGGGGACCGTATCGGGGGAGCTATGTGGCGAACACCCTGAATAAAAGTGCGAATCAAAGAATACGTGGCTATAGGGCGTTGAAAAAAAACACAGCTACAGCCAACACTTGGCCTTTGATAGTACCCAAGGCCAACCACTGCTCAACCCCTCTTTGGAGGAAAGTCAATATCCGAGCCATTGAAAAAAAGCATGGATGCACCTTAATGGATTCACACCATGCAATGTACAACTTCCATGTATGATGATAAATCTTCCGAGAGGTAGATTTTCTGGCCTTCAAAAGTGTAGGAATCACAGAGTCAGAAAGACCCCTATCCTTCAATACCTGGCTTACAACAGCCACGCTGATAAGGCCAGCGACTAAAAAGCAGGATGGAAGATCGGCCCTTGATACAGCTGATCTTGCCCGAGAGGAAGTCTCAAAGGAGGATCAGCGACCAATCTCTCCAGATCAGCGTGCCAAGACCAACGAGGCCAGTCTGCGGCCACCAGAATTATTGGAGTCCCTTCCACCTCTATTTTGCACAGAAGCCTCAGCAGCAGTTTTAGTGGGGGAAACACATAGATCAGCCGATACTGTCCCCAAGGAGCCACTAGTGTGTTTTTGGCGTCTGCCAGAGGATCCTGAGAATGGGCTACAAACCTCTGTACCTTTCTGTTGAGCCGAGAAGCAAACAGATCCACATCGGGAGTCCCCCATCGGACACACAGCAGATGAAACACTTCTGGGTGAAGGGGCCATTCTCCCTGATCCAACACCTGACGTCTCAGGTAATTCACCTGCCAATTCTCCACTCCGGGGATATGCACGGCGGATAGGGCTGGAAAAAAGTTTTCTGCCCATGTTAGGATCTAGGCCACCTCTCGAGCCGCCAGGACACTCTTGGTGCCCCCTTGATGATTGACATAAGTCACGGCAGTGGCATTGCCTGATTGAATCCGAACCGGACACCCTCGAAGGTGATTTGTCCAGTGAATCAAGCAAAGCTTTATTGGTCTGTGTTCCATAATATTGATAGGTAGTCTGGACTCCTTTAGAGTCCAGGTCCCCTGGACATACATCTTTCTAAGTACCCCCCCCCCCCCCCAACTGGACAGGCTGGCATCTGCGGTAACCACAGTCAAATACAGGGGAAGGAATGACTTGCCCTCACATAGAGCCAGGGAGCGGAGCCACCACAGCAGAACACTTTTCGTGTTTTTGGCTTAGCAGGATCAGATAGTCCAAAGATTTTGGAACCCTGTTCTACTTAACAAGAAATTCTCTTTGCAGAGGTCTAATGTGGAACTGTGCGAACAGAACCGCCTCGAAGGTAGACACCATCAGGCCCAGCCCTCGCATGCAAGTCCATAAAAAGGACAGTTAGCTGGATAACAGCAGGCGAATCGCCCTCTGCAATTTTTTTCAGTTTTTCCAGAGGAAGAAACACCCTAGCTGAAGCGGAGTTCAGAGTCAGTCTCAGATAATCCAGGTTGGAGCATGGGACTAGAGCAGATTTCTGGAAATTGATGTTCCAACTGAACTCTTGCAGAGTCTGTACAGCGATGGTTAGGTCGGCCTGCAGGGCTGAATGGGAGTCTGCTTCTAAGAGGAGATCATCCAGGTACCCCAGTACTGCAATCCCCCGCTGTCGTAGTAATGTCAATACAGCAGCCAACACTTTGGTGAAGACCCTGGGAGTGGAGGCGAGACCAAAGGGTAATTCCACAAATTGATAATGCTCCTCGCCCACAGCGAAGCAAAGGAAATGCTGGAGTCCAGCTTAAATAGGGATGTGAAGGTAGGCATCCGTGATATCGATAGTGGCCAAAAGGTCTCCTTGGTGTAGGGACGCCACTACCGTGCGAATGGACTCCATACAAAACTGTACCCGCACAAAACGGTCTGCAGGGGGAGCCTCGGATGGTCAATGGGGGATGGTCCCTAAGGACCCCACAAGGGGGGAGGGCGATGGGGGATGGGGAGTAACCCGAGGGTCCGACCATCCCAGGGAGGGGCCCACGTCCACCCCGAGACCACAAGCAATATGTGGTGGGCACCAATCTGAACAGAGCACCTATCCACCCGGGGTGGGGGTGCTGACGGCCAAGGGATATGCTGCGACTCAAGCCAAACCAGGTCATGTGCATCCTGGTGAGGTGTTTCACTCACGGGCCAGCCAGTGGGGCTATGTCGTGGCGAGGCCTAGCGCGGAGCTGCGACCTGCACACGCTCGCTGACCAGACTGGGAGACAATGGGGATCTAGAATATCCAATCCGATGCCCAGTCTGGCTGTTGATTGTAGTTCTCACAGGAACATAACTAGCTAAAAAAATAAATATTTAGACAAAAGGTTCTCTTTTTACATAAAAAAGATGTTGGGACCGAAAACCCAGCAGGGAACTAGGTCCTTACTCCTGACTAGGCAGAAAAAAACTGAATGCCTATAGCAGAGTAAGTGGGTGTATACCCCCAGGGAATGCCCTATAGGCGTGGTAAAGATTTTTCCTGCCTAGTGTCCTACTCCTGTAAGGGCCAGCATAACCCAATGGTTAAAAAGAATATTGGGCTGCGTCTGTCAATGAACGATAGAAAAATCAGCATTTTAAGTCAGACCAGGTGCCCAGTTTTCCCTTGCCCGTGGGTTGAATGCATATTCTAGTTAACATTTGCTTCTGATACAAGTATTCATTTCCAGTTCTCACAACTCTCTGCAACACATTGGGCCTACACAAAACACACTTAATAGCTGATCACTAAGAAGTCTTATCTGTTAGGAAGTGGCTCGGTCTATTTTTGAGCAGTATGTGTGACCTGGTAGTGTATGTACATAACCCAAACAGCTGCTTTTAACTTGAACAAGAATTTCCTAGCAAACCAAAACGAGGAATGGCACCTGGTTTTAAGGCATAAAAGGCTTGCAACTACTGCAGGAGCACATCCAGTACCCATGGTAAAATCCTGGCACAGCTCCGGACTATATGATCAGCACTTTCCTTACATTAATAAGCAGTTCCGATGAACTTTAGCATTTTATTTTCATCTTAACAGTGTTATGGGAAGTTAATGCCTTGTTAAAAACAAACATTTTTTTTTAGGGTTTTTAACTTTATTTTCACCTGGCGATCCAAGCAGTAACACACTTCCTGTTTTAGGGTGTCTCCACTCTGGATGGAGGAGCAATGGACACACCTCCATGCAACAGCTTTTTCAGTCTGGGGTAGTATTAGATGAAATAGCATGAACCTGACTAACAAAAAAATAGCCAAGCTCCAGATAACACTTTTTAAGCAGTTACAGCAACAGTTTTTTTTTTTTCCTTTTGGGATAAAAGTTTTTACATGGGCAGCACAGTAACTAAGTAGTTGGTACTTCCACCTAGCAGCACTAGGATTTTCAGTTCAAATCCCAATTTGCATGTTCTCCCTGTGCCTGCGTGGGTTTCCTCTGGTACTCTGGTTTCCTACCAGACTCCAAAGACATGCTGGTAGGTTAATTCGATCCTGTCTAAATTGGCCCTGGTATGTGTATGTATGAATATGAGTTAGGGACCTTAAGCTCCTTGAGGGCAGGGACGGATGTGAATGTAATATATATACATATATATATATATATATATATATATATAGCGCTGTGTAAATTGGCAGTGCTGTGTAAAGTACCCGTAATCGATAATAATAATAATACATAAATGAATAAAAGCTGACCATTGTAAGCACCCCCGTTAGCCTTAAATGGCTTGTATCAATACCACAAGTTGCCATCAGACCTTTGTGTTGTACCTTGAAGCTCCAAAATGCTCAAGAATCCAAATGCCATGCTTTTAAATTGTTCCTGTTTGCATTTCAGTGTTAAAGCACCTGTAGCTTAACGCCTGAAGCTCCGAAAGAAATATGGGCTACTTTTGAAACAGAATGGGGCAATTTTGGCCCCATTGACTTCAACGGAAGCAGTGAAAAAACATACAAATACGCATGAGTGCACTGGAATTTCACATCAGTCCTTCAATTATGCTAACTTGTATGAGGATACATCTAATGTTCAATCAGAAATTTAACGTTCATAAAATTCATACAGTCAGACTAATATAAGGCATCTATAAAACTGGATTCTTCACAATACCCATTACTGCCCTTTTAATTTTTATTTTAAAAAATCCTATACTTTTTATCCTCTATCATTTTCTTCCCCTTTAAACCAAATTTAGAAGCCTCAGACTCTACTGTATGTTATGCTGACAAATTAGACAAAGACAACTAGGAGAAACTAGGAAAAAATGCAATCTGTGCACAGATTAAAGCCAGGCATCTGCTTTATTGCTGTATCAGCTGGATATCTTTTGTCTTATTTGTATACGCCATACACACAATACACATCTGGAGCAATTGTAAA
Source organism: Pelophylax lessonae (assembly GCF_965119305.1). NCBI lineage: Eukaryota > Metazoa > Chordata > Amphibia > Anura > Ranidae > Pelophylax > Pelophylax lessonae. The sequence goes on along the minus strand of NC_138771.1, from coordinate 99,045,936 downwards.
AAAAAAAAAAAACATTTTTATACCTCAGCTAATACACGGGAGGGTCACAAGTCAAGGATAAGAACTAGAAACAATGTTCACAAAAAAATTAAAAAAGACACTGGACTGACTTACAAAAAAAAAAAAGTATTCTTATAAAAGAAATGACATGGTATAATGGTAACATTTTATAGCTACAACAAAGTAAATCCTAATTGGGCTACATGCAGCAATTTAAAGCCCAAATCCAGAAAAGGTAAAAAAGCTCCTTGCTTGTTCCTGTCTAGAGGACAAGAGAAGCATTATTACTTACCTTATCCTCTTTCTACTGCATACAGTGCTCCACCATGCTCCGACATTGTGTTCCTCAGCATCCTCATGTCCAGTGCAGGGCTATGGGCAGGGCCGCTGATAATACAGTATAGCCAGCCCTCCGGTACTGGGCCGGGGCCCCATCAGTTCAAAAGGGTGGACCGGGCCCTAGTTGAGCAGTAGGGCTGTCTAAATTGTCTTATTGCTGACACCTGAGGATCCAGTGCAGCTGAGGCTGCAGAGAAAGACTAAAATCTCTGTCCTCAGTCCTTTTTTCTGTTTCAAATGTGAGACATCAGAGGTCTGATATTTCATCAAAGTCCCCCCCAACTCCCCAACAGGGTATTTAAAAAAATGTAAAAAAAAAATACAATTCTAAAAATCATTTTTTAAATAAAAAAAAAAAAAATAAGGACTTGTTTAATTGCTTTAGAATGCCTCTTCACTGCTTACTTTAACCCCACACTAGCACACCACAACTGCATGCTTTGCACATGGTCGCGGGCACTTGCAGAGCCAAGCTATTCAATTGAATGGGTATTTATCAATGAGGGTATCTTTTCTCCCATGGCTGTGAAGCTATGGCATTTTAGCAAAAATATAATTTGATATTTTGAGGTGAGGGGGCCCTGTCAGGTAGGCTGTATGGGGCCCCGTGATTTCTAAAAGCAACCCTGGCTAGGGGCACTGCTTTGGTCTTGATGACATCTGGGGACTTTAGACTGCCGGAGTGCAGGGAAGAAGAGGCTCCCGGTACCAGTTTAGCAGTATAGAGAAGGCTGTGGGAGCAGGGAATCAGATCAGTAAAAGTGCGTTTCCAAACCCAGACAGAATTGAGCAGTTGACCCATGCAGGGGAGCATTTTTACTTTTCCAGGAGTTCAGCACGAAGAAGTCAATCCACTCAAAAGTGTTATTTTATATACACTGCTCAAAAAAAGTTAAGGAACACTTTTCAATCAGAGTTTAGCATCAAATCAATTAAACTCCTGGGCTGTTGATCTTGTCAGTTAAGTAGCAGAGGGAGTTGTTAATTAGATTCAGCTGCTTTGGTGTTAATGCAATAAACAACAGGGGCACTAGAAGGGCAACAATGAGACAACCCCCAAAATAGGAATGGTTTTACAGATGGAGGCCATGGACATTTTTTTCCCTACTCATCTTATTTGACTGTTTTTCACTGGTTTTGCATTTGGCTAGGGTCCTGTCCCTACTGGTAGCGTGAGACGATGACAGGATGAGTACTCCCAGTGCCCTACAAAATGACCTCCAACAGGCCACTGGTGTGAATGTCTGACCAAACAATCAGAAACAGACTTCATGAGGGCGGCCTGAGGGCCCAACAACCTCTAGTGGGCCCTTTGCTCACTGCCCGGCACCATGGAGCTTGATTGGCTTAGCCATTGAACACCAGAATTGGCAGGTCCGCCACTGACATCCTGTGCTTTTTTTACAGATAAGAGCAGGTTCCCTCTGAGCACATGTGACAGAAATAAAGGGGTCTGGAGAAGCCATGGAGAATGTTATGCTGCCTGTAACATCGTTCAGCTGCCTGTAACATCGTTCAGCATGACCGGTTCGGTGACGGGTCAGTGATGGCCTGGGGAGGCATATCCATGGAGGGATGCACAGACCTCTACAGCCTAGACAATGGCACCCTGACTACAATTAGGAATCAGGATGAAATCCTTGGACCCATTGTTAGACCCTACGCTGGTGTAGTGGGACCTGGTGCACAACAATGCCCGCCCTCATGTGGCGAGAGTATGCAGCCAGTTCCTGGAGGATGAAGGAATTGATACCATTGAAAGGCCCCCACGCTCGCCTGACCTAAATCCAATAGAACACCTCTGGCACATTAGGTTTCAGTCCATCCAATGCCGCTAGGTTGCACCTCAGTCTGTTCAGGAGCTCAGTAATGCCCTGGTCCAGATCTGGGAGGAAATACCCCAGAACACCATCCGTCTCACTAGGAGCATGCCCCGACGTGGTCAGGCATGCATACAAGCACATGGTGCCAATAAAACTACTGAGTACCATTCTGAGTTGCTGCAATAAAATTTAAGCAAAATGGACTAGCCTGCTGCATAATTTTTACTTTGATTTTAGGGGTATCTTTGAATTCAACCCTCTGTAGGTTGATAATTTTAATTTCCATCAAATGATGTGAAATCCTTTCGTTCCTAATACATTACCCAGTTCAATTCAGTATAGATATCCAGCATGATAGTTTTCCCCATTGAGATCTGAGATGTTTTCAAAATGTTCCTTTACTTTTTTTGAGCAGTGTATAAGTGGTAAGAGTAATTTCCAGTTTTCTTATGTCTTGGAAATGCTAACTAGAAGATCTCCTGACTTTTCTACCTAGAAGTACATAAGAAATCCAACAAAGAGAACCCCTCAAAGGTAAAGAAAAAGTGCATACCCAGGAACTCAAAACACAGAAATTGGCACGTGGTTTAAAGATTAAGTTAACCTTTGCTGGGAAAAAAAAAAAAAAACAATGCATATATTTTTGCGGGGAAAAAATTGTGCATTTTTTTTTCCACAGGAGCCTTCAGAGCATTGCAACCACAATCAGTGGATCATAGGTGCAATGTCAGGCTCCTGCAGCTAAGCCCTACATCTTTCTGCCCGTACCTCTGAAGGACTTTCAGTTTGAAACCTGCTGGGCTTGTGTATAAACTACAAGCACACTCATCAGCAGCCCCCTCATAGTTTATGGAAAACTACAAGCCATCTCCTGTGGTGGCAAAAGAGACTTGCAGTTTTTGCATTCACAGAGCAGAGCCCCGCACAGTCATGCAGATTTTGAAATGTGACAGCAGGGAGGGGATTCCGATGGTGGGAGCCATGTTTATAGAAGCATGTTACATGTTACACCCTAAATATGGGTGTAACATGTAACATGCTCCTAAAGGTGAACCTATCCTTTAATTCTACAGCCTTTACAAAAAATAAATGATTAGTCTTGACTGATCCTTTAAGGATGCATTAACACCTCCCTGGTTTTTTTTTTTTTTTTTTTTTTTTTTTTTTTTTTTTTTTTTTTTTTTTTTTAGGTACATGTGTTCTCTATTAAGTCCTACCCTTCTGATGGAAAAGGACTGCTGAAGTGAACAAAGTTGTTTTTAGTTTCTTTCTTAAATGCATTAGGTTTTGGTTTATTTTAACTTCAAGTTACATTTGACAGTCAATGCAAGGTGGTGCTTCCAGCTAGAACAGGGGTCTCCAAGCGTTCTAAACAAAGAAGCAGTTTACTGTCCTTGAGACTTTAAGGGGTCGGACTGTGGCCAGTGTGAGTAGAAAATGCCCTGGCACTTATGGGAGTAAACAATGCCCCATCAATGGTATTCGTGGGAGAAATATTGCCCTATTGTTGGAATCAGGGGAAGGAATAGTGTCCCATTTTTGGTGTCAGTGGGAGAAATAGTGCCCCATTGTTGCTATCAGGGGGAAGAAATAGTGCCCCTTCGCTGGTGTCAGTGGAAAGAATGTTGCTCTGCTAATGGTGTCAGTGGGAGGAATAGTGCCTCATCATTGATGTCAGTGGGAAGAATAGTGCCCCACTGTTTGGGTCAGTGGTAGGGATAGTGTCCTATTGTTGGTATTAGTAACAGAAATAATTCCCCATTGTTGGAGTCAGAGGAATACTGCTCCAAGGGCTGGATAAAGACAAGCAAAGGGCCACATCTGGTCCCTGGGCTGCAGTATAGAGACCTCTGAGCTAGAGCAATCAAAACAGTAAGGTTATGTTAAAAAATGAAATGGAAAAAGCCAGTAAAACTACCTATGCTATTTGTTGAGCTACATGGACAATAAATGTCACACGATAGATAATATTATGAGAATAAAGAGGTGACAAATGTGCCAGCAGTAACACTTTGTGACATGATCCACCAATGATGTGGTAGTTCTGCTTTAAAAGACAAACAAATTAAGAAGAGGAAATGAGTACCTTATTACTCTGCTTTAACTTATTGAGTTCCATCTTATATTTATCAGCTTCTTCAAGGGCTCTGTTCAAGCGAACCTCAACGGCACTCTGGTTACTAGCAGACTGCTTCTGTGCTCTCTTAAAGTTTTCCAATTCCTATATTAAAAAGTGAAATGTTCATAAAAGAAAGGAAAAAAGTATTTCAATTGTTATGGCAGTAACAGACCATTAATATCACTAATGACTGATAATATGCCAGCATACCAGTTACAGATCATTCATATATTACACACTGTGGTGACTTGCCTTCATCAGGATTGGTTTTTTTATTTTATTTTTTTAATAGCGGTACTTACTGTCACAGTGACAAGTGGTTTCAACAGAGCGGAAATGAGGAAAAATTTGCAACAGGAACACATACAGAAAAAAACAAAAAACAAAAACGTTCCCATACGCTACTTAAAAAAGAAATAAATGGACTTCAATTACATATTTCACAGAGCTTATGGATATTCTAAAGCAAGAACGCAGCAAAAGTGATTTGCTTTTACACACTATCTCTGTTTGAGACTCCAGGTGGTCCAATTGAACACAACACAGTAAGCAGCATGACTCATTCAGTCGCATATAAAACTTGAGCTTGAACAATTGATCTCTGTAAACAACAGATTAAAAAAAATATCAGCTAAGACTAGATAAATAAGCACAAAACCATTGCCTTAAGCAGATCATTGTCAGAAAACATGGTATGTTTCTCCTTCTGCTGCCCTATAACTAAGCTTTAGGGCTCATTCACACTAGTGAACGGTGTGGTGGGCTGCATTTTTCCAGACCGTACATCACACCATCTGCCACGGCTTGAAGTCAGGTTCAGAGGTCAGTAGCTATAGCAGTACAGATACACCCAACAACCAGCTGGATAAGTAAAGAAAAAGGTCATGGCAGATGACATGGGCTCACCTGAGGTGCAGAGTATAAGTACTAGCTGGTATTCACCAGAGCTCATGATGGTAGAGATGGGTTTTGCTGCATGTTAGTACCAGGTCACGGTCCCCAGGATCACCCCACCAGGTGAGAAAGCAAGGGCCCAATAGCACATATAGCAGGTAGAATTAAGCAGAAGCGTAGTCAATAAACAAGTCATAGGTTGGTAATGAGTGGTTGCAGGTTGGGATCAAGCAGAATTGTATTAGAGGGACAAGCCAAAGGTTGAAACGAGTGGCAGCGAAGATATGGAGGGCAGCAGGAGCGAAATGAGCGAGAGCACGACAATCTGGCAAACAGGAAGTGCAAAGATATGGCTTAAGTTCATGGGAGGAGCAAAGAGTTTAAGGTTCATGTAAAACAGAGTTCAAGGCAAGATCATTGAAGGAATTGTCCAGGGAGCTGTCCAACGTCCCAAGTGGCTCAGCAAGAAGAGATTGCCAGACACAGTAGAGTTTGCAGTTTCAGACCCTGGTCCTGTTACCAGCATTGTGCTATGTAATGGGGTATATGGAACGCAACAATTTTCCATGTGCTCTAGCAGGTCACTGCATGTAGTGTGAACCTACCTTTGGGAACCTTACAGAAGATGTTTCATAGTTAGTTACTTGTCATGAAGAAACTGCTGTTTTAGTGGTGGATCTCATACCCAAAAACAAGGTCTTGACAGAATAGTCTCTGCTGATTGGCAAGGCTTATTCTACACAGCTATTCCAGCACACTGCTTCTCCTTTTTTGCAGAAGACATAGGATCTACTGCCACAGGATGCTTCTGACATCCGTCTCTACATGACAGGTAAGTATGTAACAATATCTGTGGGTACATAAAACTCTAAACCAGGGGCAAACTCAATAAGATTTATATTCAGACAACAGGTCTGTTTTAATGGTCAGGTCCCCACTAACCTGCAAGGAATATATTTGCTTAGAACACTTCTGTGGTTTTAAACTACAGATTAAAGTGTAAAGGTTTGTTTGTTTTTTGTTTTTTAAATAACAAACATGTTATACTTACCTGCTCTGTGCAAGGGTTTTGCACAGAGCAGCCCCGATCCTCTTCTTCTGGGGTGCCCCCACGGAGAGCCACTTTCCATGGGGCACCCATGCAGGCACGCTCCCCAGTTAGAATGCATTAAGGTGAAAAACCTTTGAGACTTTACAACTCCTTTAACCTTAACCATTTCCCCATTTTCCATTTGACGTACTCGTAAGTCCTTGGGTTTCAGTAGTAATCATTCTTTGCAGCCGGTGTTTCTCTTTTTTGCATAACTTGATCACTTCTGCAGGCGGTCCCACCCCCCTTCCGCCACCGCCTTTCTTGGGGTCCCATCGCAGAGGCCGGGAGCAATGCTACCGGCGGCAATGGCTGCCCTGTACAGAGAGAGAGGAACTGACGTTGTTCCCCTCTTTCTGTAACCCTGGAAAGCGGGAGGGACAAGTATTCGTCACTTCCAGTTCCGCCCCTTTGTTTACCTGGCCACCAGCAGCCAGAGAAGCAGACAACTGGACTGATCTCGTTCTAAACAGCTGCCTGGGGGGGCCAGAGGAGAGATTTGGGGTCTAATATACCCCAAATCTCTCCATAAAGGGGACCTGTCACGGCCCATGCTGTCACAAGGGATGTTGTTCATCACTTGTGATAGCAATAAAGTTAGTACAAAAAAAATTTTGTATAAAAAAAAAAAAAAAAGAAGATTTAAAGCACCCACGTCCTCCCACTGTGTTTACATGCAAATGCGAATGTATAAGTTACTCCCGCATGCATATTGTAAACGGTGATCGCACCACATGTGAGGTATTGTTGCGAATGTCAGTGCGAGAGCAATAATTCTAGCCTCCTGTGCAACTCTAAACTGATAATCTGTAAAGGCGTCTAAAGCATCGTCTATGGAGAATTTGCCCATTCCACGGGCAGACGCATTTTTAAAGAATGACATGTTAGGTATCTATTTACTCAATGTAACATCTTTCACATTATACAAAAAAAATTGGGCTACCTTTACTATTTTGTTTTTTTTAAACAAAAAAGTGCGTTTGAAAAACGGCTGCACAAATACCGTGTGACAAAAATTGCAACACACCATTTTTTTCTATAGGATCTCTGTTTAAAAAAAAAATGAATATATATATACATGTATACACACACACACACACACACACACACACACACACACACAATGTTTGGGGGTTCCAAATAATTTTTAGGCAAAAAGTAGATTTTTACATGTAGGAGCGAAGTGTCACAATAGGCTTGTGAAGGAGGTGTTTCAAATGGTTATAAACCCTCACATATATCAGTGAAGTGAACATCCTCAGATGATGCACAGAGATTAAACCAATCCTCCTACATCGGTTTTACTTGTTTATCTACATTTCTCTCTTTCCTACACCCTTCAAAAGGGCAGACAAGTGTTAACATCTTTCTTCATTTGTCAGGAGCACAGAGGAGGGGGTGGAGAGGCTGCAGTTACAAGGTGTGAGAGCTGATTGGAGGAAAGGCACACACCCCCTACATACAGCAGAAGAACTGGGTTCTAAATAGACAAGCTCCACTCTGAGCTCCCCAGCCTGTACTTTATATTTTAGTGACAGCAAACTAAACATACTGAAAAGAAACAGAAACATACATTAAATAAGTTTACAATATTTGTAAGAGGTCTGCACAGGACAATGTTTCAGGTATTGCTAAAATCTCTATATAGATGATTGCAGCACAAAGAGCCCTGATAAAGTAATAATATATCATTATAAGACAGTAGCCTCACACCATTATTTAGGCATCAAGAATCTTATCAGGTGGTAACTTGTGATCATGGTACCTTTCTGGGGTAACCTTTTTTATATTCCATAGTTGCATAGTAGGTAAGGTTGAACAAAGACAATAGTCCCATCCAGTTAAACCTGTGTAGTTGTACGCATTAGTGTTGATAATTATTTCCCATATCCTTGTATGTTGTGTTCTTTAAGATGCACGTCCAATAGTCTTTAAAGTATCAATCCTCCTGCAAAAGTGTCCCACTTACAAAATGGGAGGGGGATCTGGGGGATTCATTTACGGATGAGCAGTGGAAAGCAGCCTTCCGCTCGGTTAGACAAGCCTCATCTTGCACTAATCACTGGGAATTGTCCCAGAAGATTAACCTGCGATGGTACCTCACCCCATACCGCCTCTCTAAGTTCGTGCCAAACTATTCACCCCTGTGCTGGAGAGGGTGTGGCGAAGTAGCCCACCTTGTTCATGTGTTCTGGTCTTGCAGACACCTAACCAGTTTCTGGAACAAGTTATTCTCTATAATTTCAGACATTACTGGGGTGATAACCCGCCCATCTCCAGCACTAGCGATATTGAATGTAGGGTTGAGAGATCCCTGTAGAAAGTAGCTCCATAGTTACTCATATACTACTGGCCGCCCGCAGCCTGGTGACTAGACAATGGAAATCAGATATTGTACCCAACTCCTCAGAGGTTATTGCCATGGTCAAAACTAATTCTATTTATGAGGGCATTCTCGCACGCAAAGCTGGTCATAGCGCCAGATTTGACCGTGAATGGTCCTTGTGGTCCTCTTGGATCTCAACTAAGGGTTGATAATTTTACTTTGCTGAAAATTTGATTTTGGATTACTCTGCTGACCGGTTGTTCTTGTTATTTTTTTGTTACGTTTACTTGTTATCCCCTAATTTCACCACTCCCCTATTTATTGCTGGATATGGCTATTGAACACGATGTTAAGATGATCTGCAGACAATCCATACACAAGTTTCCCCCCCCCCTCTCCCCTGTCCTCCTACCCTGTGGTCTCCCATATCCCCCTCTCTCCCTCTCCCCTCCTTCCCCCCCTCCCCCCCTCCCTCTCTCTTCTTCCCCTCCTTAATACGCTTCCTCCCATCCCTCCCCCCTCTAACCCCTTCCCGCCGCCTCCCCCCCTTCCTCCCTCCCCCTCCTTTTTCTTCTTCATCTACTCCTCCTCCTCTTATCCCCTCCTTCCTTCCCTTCCTAGCTCCCTCCTTTCAGCTACGCTTCCTCTTCAAGTCACTTATCCCTCCCTTCCTTCCCTCTTCCTACCCTTCCTCCTCTCCTTCCCCTTCCTCTCTCAACCTTCCTTCCTCAGGCCAATTCCTCTTCCAATTCTCTCTATCCCCCCTATTACCCCCTCCTCTCCTCCTCCACACCCTTATCTCCCCCTCCCCTCCTCTATTCTCTTCCCCCCTTCCTAAGTATCTCCTGCTCTCCCTCCCCATTCTCCCTTACTTGCCATTTCTCTCATTTCCTACTTCTTCCCCCCATCCCTCCCCTCCCCCTTCTCTCCCTCTTGTAGACCACAACCAAATCTTTATATGCACCCATGTCGGCAGACGTATACTGTAATATGTGACATAATACATCCTGAAAGGTCTGCCCAAGACTATTATCGGTATAATTGTATGACAATTTTACATGCTGTACATATCCGTGTTGCAATATGTATCTTCTTTTCTTTGTTATGCTATGTCATAAACTGTACTGTTCCTTTTAAACCTAATAAAAACACTTTAATGGAAAAAAATATATATCAATACTCCTCGCTGACAACACCAATTGTGGAAGAGAGTTCCACATCCTTATCACCCTGACAGTGAAAAAAAACCCTGCGCAGCTTAGGGTTAAACCGCTTCTCCTCCAATCTCATCATGTGGCCCCATGTCCTCTTACACTCCCTGAGACTGAATAGTTTTTCCTACGCTGGGATCACCATTGAGGTGTTTGTAAATAGCTATCATGTCCCCTCTCTCAAGTGTCTCTTCTCCAGCAAGAATACATTTTGTGCTTCTAGTCATTCCTCATAATTGAGGTCCTCCAATCCCCTTATTAATTTAGTTGCCATTCTTTGGACTCTCTCCAGCTACAGCACATCCCTTCTGAGGAGCGGTGACCAGAACTGGATGGAATACTCCAGATTATGCCTACCAGAGTGTTATAAAGTGGCAGGATTATAGTTTGATCTCTGGAATATATACCCTTTTTTATGCATGCTAATTATCTGCCGCCTTTGGTAGCTGCAGCCTGGCATTGCATGCTATTGCTCAGTCTGTCTTCTACTAGGACCCCAGATCTTTCTCCATCCTTGATTCCCCCAGAGGTTCTCCCCTAGTGAGTAATTTGCATTTATGTTTTTAGCCCCCAAATGCATTACCCTACGTTTCTCCACATTAAACCTCATTTGCCATGTAGTTGTAATATTTTGTTCAGGTCTTTCTGTAAATTTTCTATATCCTGATGTGAAGTTATTGTTCTGCTTATTTTTGTGTTGTGCACAAAAACTGAGATTGAGCTATGTATCCCATCCTCTATATAATTTATGAATAAATTAAACAGAATTGGTCCCAAAACAGAGCCTTGTGGTACCCCACTTACCACTCCAGTATGAGTGCACATTATTTATCACTACCCTTTGGACGTGCCCCTGTAACCAGTTTTCTATCCAAGAACAAACATTATGGGTCCATGCCTGCAGACCTCAGATTGTAGATTAAGCGTTTATGGGGAACTGTATCAAATGCTTTTGCAAAATCCAGATACACCACATGCACAGGCCTCCCCCTATGCACATGCCAGCTCACTTCCTCATAGAATGTTCAAATTTCCAATGCTAAAACTCAAATCAATTAAAATAGAAACAAAATCAATTAAAATAGAAATTAATAGTTGTGGAGGCAACCTGCCAGTCATTGTCTGCAGTGTCCACATCTGTCTGTAAAGGTATATAACTACAACTTTTTTAGGATTTTAGGCAGACCTTAAAATTATGCTAGTTTAACTACTATATACAGTACAGTGATTTTTTATTTTATTTAAATAATGTTATAGGAGAGCCCCCCCATACATTTGCTTGTCCTTATCAAAATTCTTAGCAATGCTTTACCCATATCTTACATATTAGAAAAAAAATGGGTAAGGCTAGGATACATCACTGCATCTCTAAACTTGTTTTGAAATGAAAGTTTCCAATAATGAAATCTAACATCCAGCATGGTTTACAAAATTTCCAGTAGAGCCAACACAGCCGTTGGCTAGCATTCTCTGTAATAAAAATGTATTAATCAAATGAAGTAATCAAATAATGTTTGCTTTCAAAAGTACAAAAAATACATTTTAATTGCTTCTTTGGAGCAAATTACTTACTTCAATAAAGTTGCATATTAAATTCAAAATGCGTGTTTTTTTATGTGAAAAATATACACGCCAACCTTCCACCAAAACTCCCATCACGAATTTGTATTCTCATCACATGCCTCTTAAGTACTGCAAGAACATCATGGGTATCATTACATCATACCTTATTAGCAAGTCCTACCGACTCTCTTCCAAGGTCCTACTTCAGCTAATATTTCAAAAGCAAGAAAATAGAAAATGACCTCATATTCCTCCTCACTCCCATTCCTGAGGGAATAAGTTGCTTTTAACCTTCATCTGTATTGTAATATTTAGCTGCTATGACAGCACAAGGAGCTAGCGGTGCCGCACATGAAATATGGAATTATACCAATTAACCCTTCTTTAAAGAGATTAAGATACAAGGTGACTAGATAATTAAGAAATCTTTAGCAGTAATAAAAGAAAACTGGGGTATAAGAGATATGTGTGTCCCTCGCATGGCCATGATGTGTCCACACACTGGCTGCCACTGTAGCACAACTTAAAAATAAATTAATGTATAATCAACATATGGGTTTCTGTAACCGTACACTGCATGCAGATCAAACAAATAAAGGTCAGTACACAGCAACCACACAGCTTACATGCCACACTATACACATAAAAAACACTGCCTAAACACTTAAAAAAGTTTAACCCCTTCAATAGCAACACTTGCACCCCCCTTCCAGCCCAGGCAAATTTTCAGCTTTCAGCACTGTCATACTTTTATTGACAATTACTCAGTCATGCAACACTGTACCCAAATTAAATTTTTATCATTATCTTGAGACCAATTGAGCT